>NC_090445.1:673648761-674273761 GCF_031143425.1 Pleurodeles waltl
TAACTGATACACAATGATTTCTGACAAGTAGCGCCATATACTCCCCCCATTTTTAGTCATCCCTTGTTATTAACTCCGGATATGGCCATGTGAGGTGTTTAAGATTATGCAATTGTCAACCCATTCCAAATCTGGTATTGGGGGCCAGTCCCATGCACCCTGGGTGTTCCTCTATGGACCCCCAGTACTGCTAAACCACCTCTCTGATGTTTCCACTGCAGCCCCATCTGCTGCCAGCTCACAGGCAGGTTTCTGCCCTCCTGGAGACTGAGTAGCTCAATCCCAGGAAGGCAGAACAATGCATTTCCTTTGGGAGGAGGGTGTTACACCCTCTCCCTTTGGAAATAGGTGTTACAGGCTTGGGAGAGGTCGCCTCCCAGAGCCTCTGGAAATGCTTTGAAGGGCACAAACGGTGCCCTCCTTGCATAATCCAGTCTACACCGGTTCAGGGACCCCCAGTCCCTGCTCTGGCATGAAACTGGACAAAGGAAAGGGGAGAGACCACTCAACCTGTCCATCACCACCCCAGGGGTGGTGCCCAGAACTCCTCCATAGTGTCTCTGGCATTAGCCATCTTGGATTCCAAGATGTGGGGACCCTCTGGAGACCTCTTAGTGGCCAGTGCCAGCAGGTGATGTCAGAGACCCCTCCTGATAGATGCATACCTGGGTAGGTAGCCAATCCCCCTCTCAGGGCTATTTATGGTCTTTCCTCTGGGTGTTTCCTCATATTCGGTTTGCTAGATTCCTCCAGGACTCCTTAGGCATCCTCTGCTTCAGCTTCAGACCGTCGGATCAACCGCAGACTGCTCTAGGAACCGCTGTAACTGCAACAAAGTATCCAGGATGACTCCTGTGATCTGCAACTTCAACTCCAGCCAGCATTTGCAACAGTTTCCAAGGTGTGTATGCTCTGAGGACTGGCTGTCTTCACCCTGTACCAGAAGAACCGAAGGAATCTCCCGTGGAGTGACGGAGTCACTTCCCTGCTTCAGCAGGCACCCTTCTGCGATGACAACCGTTACTCTGGGACTCCTCTCCTGATGACGAGCGTGCTCCCTGGAACACAGGTGGTGGACCAAAGTGACCCAAAGAGTCCAAAGGTCCAGCTATCCAAATATGGTGGAGGTAAGAGCTTGCCTCCCCATTCTGAGACAGTATCCCTGCGCACTGCGTCTTCTGCAGCTCCTTGAGCTTCTATGCACTCCTTCCCAATGTTCTTCATGCACAGAGTAGCCCAGGTCCCCAGCACTCCATCCTGTGATGCAGAGCTCCCTGGGTTGTTCTCAGGCGGCGTGGGATCCTCCAGTGTAGTGCTGCGACGACCGCACTTTGTATCTTCTTTGTCCCCGTGTTCTGGGATTCCACTGGGTGCTTCCTGGTCTTCTGAGGGCTCTCCGAAGTGCTGAGAGCCCCCTCTGTCTCCTCAGTCTGAGTTGAGACCCCCAGGTCTCTCTTGGGCCCAGGCAGCTCCTCTTTGACGCAAACCATGTATTTGCTTGACCAAGGCTTGTTGGCTGAATCCAGCGACGCAAACAGCCTTCATCCAACAACTCCACATGGGACATCTCCTACACCAAGCAAGAACCCTCAGCCATCTTCTTTGGTGCACTTCTGTACTTTTCTTATGACTGGAGAATCCACTTTGGCACCTTCGCCTAGGTTGGCAGGGGCTCCTGTCCTTCCTGGACTCTCCTTCGACTTCTGGACTTGGTCTCCTCTCTCCACAGGTCTTCAGGCCCAGGAATCCATCATTTGTTGCTTGCAGTCTTGCTTGGTTCTTGCATAATCCATTATGACAACTTGTAGTGTGTTCTGAGGAAACCTGCTGTACTTTCCTCCTGCTTTCCTGGGCTCTGGGGTGGGGTACTGTACGCACTTTTGGTGTTTTCTTACACTCCCAGCGCCCCTCTACACACTACAATTACCTAGGGGGAATTCAACATTCGCATTCGACTATTTTAGTATATGGTTTGTGTTGCCCCTAGGCCCATTGCAATCTATTGTATTTTCTACTGTTTGCACTTTTCTATGCTTGTTTACTTACCTGATTTTGGTTACTCGTATATATATTGTTTTTAACACTTACCTCCAGCAGAAGTATTGCCTCTAAGATATTTTTGGCCTTGTGTCACTGAAATAAAGTACCTTTAGTTTTGGTAAGACTGAGTATTGTCTTTTATTGTGTATGAGTACTGTGTAACTATAGTGGTCTTGCAGCAGCTTTGCATGTCTCATAGTTCAGCCTAAGCTGCTCTGCTACAGCTACCGCTAGACAGCCTAAGCTGCTAGACACTGTCTACATTTCACTAATGAGGAATAACTGGACCTGGTATAAGGTGTAAGTACCTTAGGTACCCACTACAAACCAGGCCAGCCTCCTACATATTCCCATGGCACCCGGTCGAAGGCTTTCTTAGAATCGAGCAGGATCACTTCCACTGTTTTCCTAGTCACTTGCGACATCAAACAGGGTAACTACTTGCCTTAATGATCTGTCGTCCCCCGCCCAGGTATAAATCCATGCTGCTAAAGGGGAAACTAATTTGGCTATAATTCTATCCATACATAATGAGAGGATTGAAGAGTACAGTTTTGCATCATTGTTGATTAGCGAAATCGGTCTGTGAGCACCAGGGTTCATGGAAGGCTTCCATTTCTTTTCAAAGACTAAAGTATTCTTTATTATTATTGTTGAGACACGTCTATAAAACAATAAATGCAAGCAACCACAAGTTTAAAAATGAAGATAAAAATGAAAACTTAAATAAAAATAGCCCATCCCCCACCCTCCCTGCAATCCTTTCAATACACCCAGAATGGACATCAGGGTACCATCAGAAAATCAGGCTTAGGACATTAGAAGTACCTTCCACAAGGTCCAACATGGCAGTTTATACAAGGCTCTAAAGCATTTCTAATGAAAGCCTATTTTAAAGAATTTTGCTAGTGTACAATCGCCAAGTTCGTCAGTAATGCATGCGTCTCATTACGATGAATAATATTATATTTTAAGAAAAGTGGTTTTAAAATCTGGCAACAAATTCTATAAAAATGCAGTTTAGTACAAAATTGAACAGTAAACTTTGAGGACCGCAAGCCACAGGAATAATTATTATTGAGATCGTAAACTGCATCAAACTCCTCATATTTTAAGAATTTAAGTTTAAAGGCTACCTGAAATTTTAGCATCAGCATCTGCAGCTGGAGATTTGGGAATGTGGATAAATAGGAGTACATCAAGTGGTTACCCCAGCACCTCAGCATATAGGCAGGTGAAGGATTCCTTGCAACATAACCCATATCTACGGCCCTAGCTTCTTTCCTACAAGCCACTTTCAGCTCCCCCTTAGACAGGTGGGAAGCCACACGTGGCATTGAATTCCCCACCTTCAGTGTTGCAGTGGTTTTCACTATTCTATTCCTGACTTGCGCTGGTCATCCTAATTCACTCATTGAAATTCCACTAACAAGGATGGCTGAAACCTTTTGGATCTCCAAGGTCCAAAGTTTAGCCCAGAAACGCAAAGTTGCTTTAGAGGCTAGAAAATTCCAACAATGCAGGTCCCCTTCCAGTCTTATCGACGGACACACATAAATGTCTCTTCTCTGTACAACTCCTCTTCTCATTGTGAAAAAGAAATATGGACAGGCTCAACAGTCAGGGTTAAGTAGGAATGATTCAGTTATAAATCCAAGTGTGTCCTTTAAACAAGCGTTTAAGCACTCAGAATTACATTAATGGCTAGTGATCTTCCTCCTGTGTCAAAAATAGAATGCTTTGTTCAATTAATTCTATCATTCACTAGTTTCAGTATCTCTCAAATTACCTAATGTCTGCTTTACGTTTACTCTAAACAAACATAATTTTCACCTGTTCAAAAATGTTACACACTGTTTGCTTTAAATGAAATCATATTTTTCTTTGTATTTAGGTTTATTAAAATCCAGTTATCAAAGCTAATTTCCTAATACAAAAAGTATTTTTTTCTAATTTTGAATATAATCAAGCTCAAACATCCAGCGTCCATCATGCGCAGTCCATGTTACATTCTTACATGGCGTGCTTGGTTAGATTTGAAGCACGCTGTACGAGAGAGCTTGTTCAAAGCTTGTATGGTATAATGTCATTATTTCCTCACATGTCTGCAATTTGAGCAGCATGAAAAGTTCATCTTGCCAGATTGTTGATATGTTTTATGGTTTATGTTCTGTAGGTAGATAAACACCCGTTTTATAGACATCTTTGAGAGTTCTATGAATTATGTACTGCAGCAACTATACAATATTTGCTAAGCCATGAAGCAGAGAAGTTACACCATATACGACCTGTCGGTTTGCATGACGTTCTTCCTAGTATCACCTTACCGTCCACACCCAACAGACAAGCTCACTAGCATACCAAACGTTATTGGGGAAAGTGATATATTATTGACCAGTCTTATGTTTTTAGCACTGGCGTAACATCAGACCCGAGTTCCAGTGCCCCCCTCAGAAAAGTGGTTTGCACTGCGTCTGGAAGGGAAGTGGGGCTCTCAATGTACTTTGCAGCCCTCCCCACTCAAGTTTCGTTACGCCACTGTTTTTTTAGGTCCGCTATTACATCACACTGTCTACACGATTTATTTTGACCAGTTCTTTATAAACATGAATTGTGTGAGGAATTAAAGAAAACAACTATCAGGAGAAACAGTGCAGGGTCTGCTTTGAAGTCTAGATTATAACATTGGAAATCAGATCTGCAAACAAGGATCGATTAACGAGTAAAATGTTACAAGAGCTCATTGAAATACTGGTTTTATGCCAGGTTGGAAAATGGCTTTTGTTGAACAAGTTAAATGCGAGGAAATAAACTGTTGTACATTTGTAGATCACCATAAACCTTTATGGGGTTTGACCTGGGCGTTTAACTCATCAGCGTCACTAGTTCCTGGCCATGCCTAGGAACATGTTTTATTCATCTGGCTAATTTATGTCTACCATTTTGCAGTCATACATAACTTGTATTTTTGCATTGTGCATACACAATACATGAGTTGGCAGATGCACCTTTAACTTTTTTTAATTTTGTCTATAATGCACATTTTATCTAGGAGCAAACGGCAATTTTTATGGGTGCAAGCCCATATGCTGCCTTCAAACATCTTTGTTAATGTAACAAAAAGGGACAGACTTAGTAACATGGGTTTCATATACAGTGGTCGCATATTACCCACCTCTTTACTATTAGATTGTCAGTTCACTATCTGATGATACTTCCTAAGTAATTATGAGGTAGGTTACAAAAAGTTTATTTTTTGTGAAAAAAAAAAAACTTTGTTTGAGAGCTGACATTGGTCCTTTGTACCACTGCTTATTCCCCAACAGTAGTAGGAAGGGATACCTTTAATCACCATATTAAAAGTGACAGTTATCCCGCCCCGGATATGACGTCATATCCGGTGGCTGGGACTTCCGGTGTCCCAGAAAGCCCTCCCCGGAAGTGACGTGCATGGGGGTGTCACGTGGTTTGTGAACACGTGGTGTCACGTGCTAGCCCTGTGTCTGGGTCCTAGCCCCTGGGTTTTGGCCTATGAGCTGTGTAAAAAAGTATGACTTAGTGTTGTGCAAGTGGTTTCAGAGCCTGAGAGGGACAGGTCTGGACATGTCAGACATTCATGCCCAAGTGCCAGTTAGGGGGCCTCTGCACAGGGCTGCAAAGTGGGCGGTCTGGTCAAACCTCCACACTGTTGGCTAATCCAAAAAATAAATAAAGTGGGAATGGTCAAATGCTGCTTATGTTAGAGCCAGCCTATCAATGTAGAGAGGTAAATCTAAAACAGAGGTGGGCCTGCATTCTTTCATGGGTTCCCAGATGGTTTAAATTAGAAACTGACCCTGTAATTAAAAGTTTGAAACACCCCAGAGGTTGTTGTGGCATGGCTAATCTAAAACAGAGATGTGCCTGCATTCTTTCAGGGGGTCCCAGAACTGACCCAGTAATTAAAAGTTTGAAACACCCCAGAGTTTGTTGTGACATGGCTAATCTAAAACAGAGATGTGCCTGCATTCTTTCAGGGGGTCCCAGAACTGACCCAGTAATTAAAAGTTTGAAACACCACAGAGGTTGTTGTGACATGGCTAATCTAAAACAGAGATGTGCCTGCATTCTTTCCAGGGGTGACAGAGGTGGGGTTAAATTAGAAACTGACACGGTAATTAAAAGTTTGAAACACAACAGAGGTTGAGGGGCATGGCTGATCTAAAACAGAGATGGGTCTACATTCTTTCCAGGGGTGACAGATGTGGGGTTAAATTAGAAACTGACCCTGTAATTAAAAGTTTGAAACACAACAGAGGTTGTTGTGGCATGGCTAATCTAAAACAGAGGTGGGCTTACATTCTTTCCAGGGGTGACAGAGGTGGGGTTAAATTAGAAAACAGACCCAGTAATTAAAAGTTGAAACACAACAAAGGCCAGCTATTGCTAACCTATAACAGATGTCTATTTCCAGGTCCCACCAATCATAGAGCCCAGGCATAATTACCCCAGTGAGCATGGTATAAGAGCCCCCCACCTTCACTGACCTCTTTTTTTCTGAACTACATACTGACATTTGTGGCAAGCAGGGCTGTATCAGGACATAATGGCTGGAAACATGAAGGGCAGAGCTCAGACTGGTGATGCTGAACATCTTCTACTTAAGGTCTGTAACAGTGTGATGTGTGTATGTGTTTTACTAAAGTTTAACAATGACATTAGCACCAATCTGTTTAACTATACATAGAGATGTAAAATGCCTGCTTTTAAAAAATAAATAAAAAATAAAAAAATGTAAAAGCTGCTATTAGTGTATTTTTGAGATACTGTAATTACTTTGTGGGGTGATTTTGTTTAAATGGTACTAGTAGGGTCTTGTGCTATGTATTTGTCTGTATTTTTATGGGGGCGCAATTATTTTGGGGATTGTATTGGTACTGCTTAACTTGTACCTGCTGGTTCTGGACCTGTGTATGGGCATGTATTTTTGAAAATCTGCACTCATTTTGTGGGATGGTGTTCTTTTAATGTGTACTTGCTGATTCTGGGGCTGTGTATCTGTCGGTATTTTTTAAAGTCTGCACTTGTTTTGTGGGGCGGGGTTGTTGAATTGGTACTTGTGGGTTAATGTGCAATGTATAGGCATGTATTTCAGGGCGAGTGCACTTACGATGTGGGGTGTATTTGGACTGCTTAATATGTACATATTGGTTCTGGGACTATGTAGGGGCCTGTATTTTTGTGGGGTTGCACTTATTTTGATGGCAGTATGGTGGGCTTATTGTGTACGTCATGGTTCAGGGGTTGTGTAGCTAATGGTATTAGTGGTGGGGCTGTATTTAATTTGTACAGGAAATGTTATGGGGCTCTTTATGTATTTTTTTATGTGTATTTTATGGTATGGGCCAGTATTATATGGCCGCAATAGTGTGTTTAAATGGTGAGCTTTTGGGGGTGGCCTAGTTGTTAATTTTAGAGCTCAGCGCAATGAGTTCCGGGGTGCAGAGCTCTAAAATTAATAACTACGCTCCAAGGGGTCAACCATAGCTCTGGGGTGCCCAGGTTATGAACTTTTGCGGCGTGGCTCTCAAGAGACCGCGAGGCCTCTTGAGAGCAGCGCCAAAATGTTCATAGCAAGGGCCCCCCAGAGCAGGCCTGAGCTCTGGGGCCCTTGTGATTAACTTAGCAAAACTGGTCTCAGAGGCCACTAGGTCTCTGAAAGCTGCTTTGTTAAGTTAATCACTAGGTTCCCAGAGCCATACTGCGCTCTGGGGCCCGAGTAATTAACTCAGCAAAACTGCTCCCAGAGACCTGCAGGTCTCTGCAGGTCTCTGAAAGCAGCTTTGCTAGGTTAATAACTCGTGGTCCCCAGAGCCGGTCTGTGCTCTGGGGACCGGTGTTATTAACCTAGCACAACTGCTTTCAGAGACCTGCTGGTCTCTGAAAGCAGCTGTGCTAGGCTAATAACGCAGGTCCCCAAAGCCGTCCTGGGCTCTGGGGACCGGTGTTATTAACTTAGCAAAACTGGTCCCGGAGACCTGCAGGTCTCTGAAAGCCGCTTTGTTAAGTTAATAACGCGGGTCCCCAAAGCCGTCCTGGGCTCTGGGGACCCGCGTTATTAACTTAACAAAACTGCTCCCAGAGACCTGCAGGTCTCTGAAAGCCGCTTTGTTAAGTTAATAACGCGGGTCCCCAAAGCCGTCCTGGGCTCTGGGGACCCGCGTTATTAACTTAACAAAACTGCTCCCAGAGACCGGGCTGTCTCTGAAAGCAGCTCGGGTTAAGTTAATAACGCGTGTCTCCAGAGGCTGTAAACGCCCGGAGACAGCGTTATCAAGTTAGGAGATCTCTTCTCGGAGGTCGCGCTGCCTCCGTGAAGAGATCTCCTAACTTGATAACGAGGTCTCCGAGCGTTTACAGCCTCGGAGACCTCTACCGGCAGTTTTTTTTTTTTTTTTTTTTAAATGGGATTATTAACAACGCGGCTCTCAGAAGCCGCTGGGGAACACCCCTGCGGCTTCTGAGAGCCGCGTTGAAAGTTTAATTAGAGAGAATGCCGTGCGTGTTTCAGCGCGGTATTCTCTCTAATTAAACCATCCGATCGGATCCCCAAGACCTCGTGGGGTTCCCAAGGTCTCGGGGATCCGATCGCTTGCCGCCAGAGTGCGGCATTTGCTTGTTTTAAAAAAAAAATATATATAGTAATGGCGCGAGGCCCGGGTCTGTGGGGCCCTGACCTCGCGCGCTAGGGCCCTAGGGCCCATACAAATATAAAAAAGAAATAAAAATGAATAGCGTTTTGGGGGCCTTGGGATTGGGGCCCCCAAGGCCCCATAGGGCAGCATTTAAAAAAAAAATAATACAAATACAAATATGAGGGCCCTGAGCACAGGGCTCAGAGACCCCCAGGCCGCCATGTGGCAGCCTTTTAAAAAAAAAATATATATATATAGCAAGTGTGACCAGGGGTTTAGGGGCCTACAAGGTCGTTTTTTTAAAGCATATAAATAAAAAAAATATTTAAATAAATTAAAATAATAATGATTAAAAAATAACTATCCCTGCTAAAAGCTTTTCAGACCCCTCAAGTACCCCAGCCCACTCACCTTAGTTCAGGATGGCATTGGATCTGATTTTGTTGCCTTGAAAAAACCCAGGACCTCACACATGTTGCATCCACATCCGGCCATTTTCTTTTTTTTTTTAAAACAAAGACTGTGTGGTGTTGGAATTGGCTCAGCTAGGAGTTTAGACTGAGCTCCGCCCCCCACACATGGTTCACAGCCTTGTTCAGCTAAGGTGAAAACCAGGCCTGGCTCCTAGGATCCAGTTTCCTGGCTATGTCTTATAGAGACAATCTTTGAGCTCGTATTATGCAAGAGCGCCACCATGTGGAATTTGTTTATTAAACCGTGTATAGTTTTTGAGAAAAGTTTTACAGTTGTCAATATGTATTTATACTTACAGAACATAGGGATTCAACAATTTGAATCTTGATATATATATGTATATATATATAAATGTTTTTAATTATTAATTTTTTTTTTTTCTCAAATTAAAAAAAAAAAACAAACAAACAAAAAAAAAAGGTTAACACTCAGTGTGCTTTTATGAAGGGTTCTGCCCTAGAAGATGAATTGTGGGGTGCTTAAAGGTAAATCTGTCTCTCTTGTACACAGGACTGTCAAGAGTCTGGGGAACCCCCTGTGCAGATGGAGACCGTGCAGCAAGGTGAGTTACAGGCCCTTGGTCGTTCTGAACGACGTTGTCAGGAATGTTATTTTTATTTTACTGCTAATGGGAACCCATGTGCTTGCATAGGTTATGATGCTGAACTCAGGTGTGCGCTTGCCTCTCTCCAACAAATCCTTCATGTTCAAGATGGGTCAAACACCTTGTCACAGGCTAACGTTACTGCAGGTAAATATAAGGGTTCTTTTTGTAACCCTCTCTGAAAACCTAACAAGCCCTACAATCAGACCTATATTTGGTCATCATAGTGAGTTCGTATAGTCTATGTATTATCTTGTATGTGTAACATTATTTTTTATGTTTTTTATCCCGAGGGGTCCCTGTGGATGAAGCGATCCGGAATTTGGATGCAAAGCTTAAAAGCCAGCCCCGCAAAAGGAAGTCCCCTGGTTCTAAGGACGGCCCGCCCATTAAGAAGGGCCCCTCAAGCCGAAAAACCAAAGGTGATTTTTTAGAAAATGTAGAGGCTGATGTATACTGTCCTTAGTGTGTCTAAACGTCTTTCACACCCACAGGTATACCGGCTATAACTAACCCTAATATGTATTTTGCTATCTTTACATCCTAGAATCATCACCCCAGAGCTCCGGAGACGTCGGCCCTCAGCCTAAGCAGCGGCTGTCGTCTTTAAAGGTCTGCACTGGGACTGCTCAAAACCCCACCGCGTCATCGGTACACGTGAACCAACCCGAACATCAAGACCCACCTTGCAACATCTCCACATCCGTCGCTCCTGGACCAGGTACAACTCTTAACGGCCCCACACCAACCGTCATAAAGGGAATGCCTAGTACAGCGAACACTTCTGCAACAGATATCCCGGGGATGGGGCATGGACAAACGGACAGTATCAATCGTACAACACCAAACGCCCAACTGTTTGTACCGTGTGAGGTCTCTGGAGGGTCCCCAAAACAGTGCAACAGTCCTAAAATAAATCGGTTGTCCTTAAAGAGTCGTAGGAAGAAGTTCCAGACCCCAGAGCTGCAATCTGGACCTTTAGACCTGTCTTTTAAAAATGTTGTTAAGGTACAACCGGATCCCCCTAGGGCCCAGAGTTCTAATACCGGGGTGTCTGGCCACACCCCAACCCCTACAGGGTGTACAACTAGCCCCTCTGTGCTATGTGACCCCTCCATGGAAAATGATCACCCTGCAGAGGATCCCTACTCCCACTGTATAGAGCTTCTTAAGGCTCTAGCTGGTACTACCCAAAGTTCTGAAGCCACGGCATCCCCATGTCTGATGTCCCCCGATACACCCCCGGGGGCATACGACCCCACCAGTCCTGCGCCAAGTGCCCGTGCGCAATGGTCTTCACCATCCTCATCAATATACCCCGACAGCAGTATAGGGTGTAGCGGAACGCAAAATCAGAGTTTTGGAACACCCTCGAGCGATGATCAGGACTCTCAAACTCCTGGGTGTTCACACTGGAACCCTGTTTTTACGTCCCGCTCTGATCCCTCAGCCGTGATTGGGGGTGATAACACCGGCCGCTGTCCTATAACTGGGGATGCTCAGGGAGTTGGCAATCACCCCTCTAGTGTCACAAGTACTGGCCTTGAAACAAACCTTTCAAGCCGGGCTAGAGTTCTAGACAACTACGTTAAAGAAATCCATCATTCGTTCAGACAGTTAAAATGCCAACTCCGTCTAAAAACTTTAAAACTATGTAAGAACGACGGTAATAGAGGGGCATCCAGAGCTAGCATAAAGGCTTTAAAACAGCTGATGGCTCGGTGTAGAAACACAATGGCCCAAACTTGCGCTTCAACAATTGTGGCCATGGGTAACATACCATCATGACTAGGCGCGCGTACATACACGGGGAATGTTAGAGGTACCTTTACCAGTACAATGGGCCATAGGTCTAAATATGAAAAGAAGCCCCAGCACCTGCGTAGTAGAGCTCTAAGAGTTTTACGAGCGCTCAATAGTCAGAGGTCATGTCAACTCCCAAGCCCTGCACCCATAAGACCTCAAAATATAGAGTTAGGAGGTGCTGCTGGTCTTTACAGGCCCTCTGGGGGTGATGGTCCGAGGTGTCTCAGCCTTAAACAGTCTGTAGGAGCCCCGTCCGAAGTCGGTGTAGTGTCAGTGTCACCATTTGTAAACAAGCCAGACATTGTTCAGATCGGCGGGGGTCGTTTACCAAAAACCAGATGGGCCCATAAGAAGCCAGAGTGGCTTGGTAGCTCTAGAAAACGCAAGCTGGTAATAAAAAAGTTAAAGAAAGCCAGACTCTGCGTTACCAGAAGGTCTAAAAACACACCTACATCTAACCACACCCCTGGGAGCTCTCCAACAACCAGTAATTCTCAAACTGAGGCTTCAGAACCAGTTTTTATGGAAAGTGTGAGACGGTATAGTCGTGTTGTAGAGCGGTTTAACGCTACAGAACACTATGAGGAGTTTAGGTTCGTTAACCTAGATCGCCTACACTCCTCAGATCATGGCATTATAGCTATACATCAGGCTGTGCAAACGCTGATCGAACGATTGTTACACGATGTGGGTCCTAATGATTTCTTTCAGATGCGTTTTCAGGGACAGGGTCTCAATAGTCCCCTGTTCACCAGACGGTCATCTCGGGATGTGTTTGACGCTGTAACGTTTTTAGAAAACCTATCTAAACTTTTACAGAGCAAGGCTGAATTACTGGCGTACGGGTCCTTTAGAATCATCTCCCTCGTTGTTAGGGGGCGCGAGGGGGGTGCTTCCAGAGCCTTAAAGAGCGTTATGTACAGTAAAATCATTGACAAGAAATCACGATGGTTGCTCGATTTTAATACCGGAGCTACCAACATGTGTCTGGCCGCAAGCATTGCAGGCTTATTGATGGACCGCTCTACCCCAGACGCCGTCATTATGGCGATGGCTGTAGCAGCACATGAGGCGCTTCAGATACCGACTGACAAAATGGTCGGTTTTGGGGATCTGGGACTTTTTGAGAATCACTTCGCCGTGACGGTTAAAGTTCTATACCATGCCGGTTCTTGGAAGTACTTCACTACCAATGAAGGTGTGAAAAACAAGACCGTGTATGTGCTACACCATGAAAACCACTTTTACGGTGTCTTGAACCTGAAGGGTTTTCTAGGCGCCAAGTATGTGTGTGAGCATTGCGATCACATATACAACAACCGGACCAAACACCAGTGTGAATTACACTGTAAAATGTGTCAGAGGGACGGTTGTGTCAATGACAATGCTCTGAAAGTGAACTGTCCAACGTGCAAGCTGTTTTGTCGGTCGCAAGACTGCTTAAACACGCACATAGGCCTCGCCCAATGTGTTCTTAAAGCCGACTGTGGGACTTGCGGCCGTTATAAACCTGTCGATCACAAATGTGAAGGTATGCAGTGCCCTAGGTGTACAGCTCCTTTTATAGCCGGAACAACCCATGAGTGTTACATGCTCAGAAGTCACTACCAGAAAAAAACAGAAGACTATATCGTATTTGACATAGAGTGTACGCAAGAGACGGGGGTGCACCAACCAAACTATATTTACGCCCACCATCTAACCGGTGATGGGAGCTGGGAGTTTGAAGGTCGGGCTTGCGTGAATGATTTCCTCCTCACATTTATGCAACCCCGATACCAGGATTATACATTTCTGGCTCACAACTCCAAAGCATATGATTCTTTTTTCATTATCAGGGACCTGATACATGAAAAGCTTCCCGTTAGTCTCATAACCCAAGGTTCCAAACTAATGCTGCTTAAGGTTGTGCCTTTTGACATTAGGTTCATAGACACCTTGAATTTTCTGCCCATGAAGTTGAGCAAACTGCCAAAAGCCTTTGGGTTTGAAGGCTGTAAAGGTTATTTCCCACACTTTTTTAACACATGGGCTAATCAGAATTACTTCGGGCCTATGCCTCCGCCCGACAGTTATGGTTGCGATTATATGATGCCCTCTGAAAAAGAGAGTTTTCTACAGTGGTACGATGAAAACCGTGAAAAACGGTTTCATTTCCAAACTGAATTGAGAGCATACTGTCAGGCGGACGTTATGATATTGCGAAAAGCATGCAACCTATTCAGAGATGTTGTGGTGGCGATGACGAAGCGGGTCGTGTTTATTGAAACCGATCCGTGCGAGCGCGAAAAAAAAATAACTGTATACCTGGACCCATTTCAAAACATTACTCTGGCTTCAATGTGCATGTCTATTTATAAACACATGTTTTTAATGTCTGAAACTATCGCCTTAATACCACCTGACCTCTATAACGGCAAGCAGAAGCGTTACTCCACACCTTCTATTCAGTGGCTCATGTACGTCTCTGCGAATGAGAGCATCTTCATTCAGCACGCTTTGCAGGGCGGCGAATACCGTCTAGGCCGCTACTATCTAGACGGGTATGCATTAATTAACGGTGTTCCAACGGCCTTTGAGTTCAACGGGTGTTTTTACCATGGTTGCCCTCAGTGTTACAAACCCCATGAATTTAATAGACTGCAGGGCACCACGTTTGAACATCTGTACCGCCGGACTCTGGCAAAGGCGCAGTATATTGAGAGTTGTGGGTTTGTTCTGAGAACTCTCTGGGAACATGATTGGGTAACTGAGCTATCGAAAGATGGCGCACTGAGCACTTTTATTAAGAGCCAGCAGCTACCTTCACCGCTGGAGCCCCGTGACGCCTTATTCGGCGGCCGTACAAACGCCATTCAATTGTACCGTGTAGCTGGCCCTGGTGAGAAAATACATTACTACGACTTCACTAGTCTGTATCCATTTGTGAACAAGGTGAAGTTGTACCCTGTGGGCCACCCTACAATTGTATACAGGAACTTTAAACCTCTCAAAGAGTACTTTGGAATCATTAAGTGTCAGATTCACCCTCCGCGGAAACTTTACTTTCCGGTGCTCCCTTATAGAGTCGACGGTAAGCTAATGTTCCCCCTATGCCGTACCTGCGCTGAAAGTAAACAGCTTAGCGAATGTCGGCATAGTGATGAGCAGAGGCTGCTGGAAGGGACTTGGTGTACCATTGAGGTGCAGACGGCCCTAGAGAAAGGGTATCGTCTTGGTAAAATCCTGGAAGTCTGGCACTTTCCAAATACAACAACACAGCTCTTTTCTGAGTACATAAACTTGTTTCTTAGAGACAAGCAGGAGGCCTCGGGGTATCCAGAATGGTGTGTCGATGAGCCCTCAAAGAAAAAGTATATCGCTGATTACAAAGCTCGCGAGGGTATTAAACTGAGACCTGCGTTCATTAAGGTTAACCCCGCCCGCCGGCAGTTAGCTAAGCTCTGTCTCAACTCCTTGTGGGGAAAGTTCGCACAGCGGACCAATTTGTCAAACACATCCATCGTCACAGATCCGGAAGAGCTTTTTAAGTATATATTCACACCTGTTTATGACGTATCCAGTTGTGAATTTATTGACGACGAGACGGCCGTTCTATGCTGGAAATACGCCAAAGAGTACCCCACGACGTGTAACAATATAAACATCTTTATAGCATGCTTCACAACCGCTCACGCCAGGTTAGAGCTTTACAGGTTGTTGGACCAACTTCAGGAACGGTGTTTGTACCATGACACTGACTCTGTTATCTTTGTGAGTAAAGAGGGTGATGAAGATCCTCAGCTGGGTGATTATCTAGGGGATTTGACCAGCGAGCTCGAAAAGGGGGAGTATATACAGGAATTTACCTCATCAGGCCCTAAGACGTACAGTTATAAGACCTCAAGCAACAAGGTTTGCATGAAAGTCAAAGGTATCACTTTAAACGTCAACAATACGATTAAAATAAACTTTGACAGTCTGAAGGGCCTGGTGCACGAATACTCTGCATCGAGCGATCACAAAAATAGCAAAGCCATTGTTGTAAACCATCCGAGCATAGTCAGGTCCAAGAAAAAATGGGAAATTACAACACAGCCTATGTTTAAAACCTTAAGAGTAGTGTTTGACAAACGGGTCCTCACAACGGACTACAAAACACTGCCTTACGGTTACTAAAAGCCATTAGAGGTTTGAACATCACCCAGATATGGACACCAGACTGCAGCACCCATTCTCCTGCGTTTTAGCGGGGCCCTCCAATAGCGGTAAAAGTTTTTTTATAAAGAAACTGTTAGAAAACGCTCCCGGTGTTTTATCTCAGACCCCTAACAACATCGTGTGGCTTTATTCATGCTGGCAGGATCTTTACACTGAGCTCACCCTAAAATTTCCCCACATTCGATTTATAGAGGGTATCCCCGATAATCTCAACGACGATGACTTGCTACCAAAACACCTTGTAAACATTGTCGTGGTGGATGACCTCATGCGTGAAGGAGGGGACCACCCCGAGCTTGAGCGGGCTTTTACGCAATATTCACACCACCGCAATCTGAGCATATGCTATATAGTGCAGAACCTGTTTTACAAGGGCAAGAGCAGCCGGTCCATAACTCTCAACGCCTCATACCTGGTCTTATTTAAAAACCCTAGAGACAAACTTCAAATCTCAATTATAGCTAAACAAATGTACCCCGGCAACACCCAGTTTTTCATGGATGCCTTTAACGATGCTACAGCAAAACCCCACGGCTACTTACTGGTGGATTTGAAACCCAACACTTTTGAAGACTACAGACTACGAGCCGGCATAATACCCCCGGACTTCCCAGTCGCCTACACGCCTAAAACAGTGTCCAAAAACTATAAAAAGAACAAGTAAAAAGCTGCTTATAACATTTACACTCTAAACCTTGTAATATAAGGTCCCCACAATGTCTGCGCGGTTACGACGTAATTTAGGACTTCTAAAAATGTTGATAACGGCCAGCCCCGCGAGAAGAAAAGCCATCCTCTCCGCTGCCACGGATGATTTAGTGGCCGCCATTTCAGAAATAGCCCTAAACACCCTAAAAGGTAATGTCCCTATATCAACGCGCCAGTTCCGGGTTCTGAAGAAGAAACGCCACATTATTAAGAAGCTCAGCAATAAGAGGGCTTCACTCCTTTCCAAAAGAAAACTGTTCAAACAGTCAGGAGGCTTTATAGGGTCGTTGTTAGGTATAGCTATACCCCTAATCACAGGGCTACTGTCGCGATCCTGATGGAGCACGCCCACAAAATGTACCTCGTGCCCCGGCAACAGGTGGAACATCTGGCCCCTTCTAACACGGATGTCTGGGACATACGCAAAAACGAAACACATCGTCTCGATGCGGAAATCAAAGCCATTTTGAACCGGACTGATTTAAAACCCCACGACAAGGCAGGGCTTTACTCAGGAGCCCTTCAAAACTTTCTACAATACTACAAGCAACTCACCTCTGAAAAAACCAAACTGACGCTGTACACCCCAGATGCTGAACAGCCGCCTGGACCCTCTACGCCGGCTCATGACATAGGTCCCACACCCACAACTGATGCCTTTGTCTTAGACCTTTTAAAAAATATCAGTCAGAAATATAGAGGGGCTGCGCAAATGTTACTCAGTAAAATGAGTACTACTAAAGATTTGACCACTTGGAACGCCCGGGGTGAATTCGTTTACAAAGGGCAGCCGGTTGCTGGTTCCCATATGTATGATCTGGTCCGGGGTCTCACACACGGTAAAACCCTAACAACACGAGAAGCTCCTAGAGGCTGGGAACAGTTCCTAAATGCAGCTGCGGAACTCAACATTCCCTCCACGATCATCGGAAATGCCGAGAATCGCCGTAAGCTTGAAAGTTTAAAAGACCCGGCCCCCGCTATTTTTACAAGGAGCCCCGCTATATCGACATCGCCTTTCTTTCCACAACTAACACCCGCTCGGGACCGTGCTGATCTTCCTATGGGGCCTAAAAAGAGACTATTCAAAATGAACACATGGCTACCGATCTAATTTTGCACACATGTACAGTTTTTTTTGTTAAAAGTTTTTACGGTTCGAAAAAATGTGCTTCATTTTATATGTTTAACCATGTAAATGTTCGTGTTGAAACATGCTTGTAATAAACACTTTTAAATTTTCAGCCGGAGTATGCCATCTTTTTATTTATGAATGGTTTGAAAATGTACACAGTACGGATTAAAAAAAAAATGCCTAGGATGAAAGCTTGTTTAAGATGTTTTTTATTTTAGACACTCACAAGTACAAATAACAGCTTTACAAGACCTTACACTTTTGACAGAGACCAGAGTCTGTTTTAACAACGTGTGACATTGTCCTGTAGTTTTCATTCACATATTTCATAACAACACCGTCGTTGTTTACTAAATCATCTGAGTATAGATTTAAAAAATTTCTAAACGTTATACCTTCAGACATTTTACTAATAAAGTATATACAGTGTTCCCCACATGTGATGGCAAAAGGATCCTGTACCCGTAGTTTATTATACACAACCGTGGGTGATGCTTTTTTTACATATTTGAATATCGGCTTTGTATAAATACTATGCTTAGGGAATTCGGCTAAACTATCAAACACTATAACCTTGTCCACATCCAGAAACAGTGCCGCCCAATGTGCCCCACCCTTGTAATGGGGATCGGTGTAAAAGACGAGGGTACGTGGCCTTTCCGGACCTATCTTTTCAGGTAGTCCATCGCTAGGGTATACCCCTAGAAAGTATTTCTTAGCATATTTATGTCTACTTAAGAAGTCACGTATCTCAGTAGTGTCCATTTTATATATTTTTTAAAAAAATTAAAAAAAAAAAAAAAAATTATTTTACACTTTTTCAATGGTAGTCAAACATAAGCTGACGGGCGTGGTTGATCTGAATAACGCTGTCGAATACAGAGAACACAACCATGTTCACATTGGCCGCCAGTGCCTGTGTAAAACGTATTTCTGCTTTTAGATTTCCGTTTTTGATCAGGTTGTAATGGTCTCCATCTTCCATGTCAGGTGTCAGGTCGAACGCAAACAGCGTGTAGCCTGCAGCATACCCTTCCCTTGAAACAACTACTCCTGAGTCCCGCAGCTGTTTCCCCGTTATCGAGACCAGTCCTAGATATTCCCGGACAAAATTTGATGTTCCAAAATTCGGCGTGAAAGGTTTTGCGGGGATCACAGCACCCTCGTGAACCAGAGCGGCATAGTTGATATCATAGTGTTTGAAGTTGAAAGGGTTTGAGTTGTAGAGGCCACTAAAAGCAGTGTTGTCCACAAACCCTATGATGATGAGTTTCGGTAATTGCCCCAGAAATAGATTCTGCTGCTGCGTTAACCGGGTTCCGGCGGGGATGCTGAATATCTTCAGAGCGACTCTTTCAATGGCGTACTTGGCGTTCGATAATTGTAAAGCTTCAGCATGGGCCAGTCTGACACTTGGGGACACTTTCACTCTCTTTACAAACAGGCTCGCTGACAATATAACCAGTTTATACTGCTCTGCATCACCGCTGATGAGACAGAAAGAGTCCTTGTTACGATTGAGTTTGATCTTAAGATCAATACCGTTGACTAACAGTTTGTCTTGGAAGAAAAGGTCTGAATGTACGCGCCCCAGGAGGTCAAACTGCCTACTGCCGGCGACGAAGCTGGCTCTTTTTTTAAAACCCTCGTTGTCTCCGTCCAAAGCTGTGTTCTCCAAATGCGCTTCGGTATCTCGGTAGAAGAGCCCCGCTGAAAGATGTGTGTCCAGCGCATCACGACTATAATTTAGAATACTCTCTATGTAGGCCCTGTAGGCATACATGTTATCACTCTGTGTGACGAGGCGATCGCCTAGGTTAATGTCCACTTGATTAAACATTGTTGCGATGGGGTATGCTATCGGGGCCACTCTAGCATCAGCCTCGATGTTGTCACCGTTCGCTTTGGTTATTTTACAGACGAGGTGCAGGAGAGTATTGTTGAGATCAAGGTACATATCCGTGGATCCCGACACATAAAACTCTATCGGTGCAAGGGGTGTCAGAGCAGCCATTGGTGACACTTCCATGAAAAAACTGTTTTCAATGCTTGTCTGTGTGGGTTTGAGAGAAAACAGATCTAACTCAGATTTGGCGCATTCACCCGATGCACAGTGTACGAAGGCCATGGTCGTTGCTTTAAAAAATATTCGCACTAGAACGAGTTCTCTTCTTCTTGGTTGATCTCTTCCGTCTTATGACTCTTCTTTTGTGAGGGCCTTTTGAAGTAGTCCGGCGCTTCTTATAGGGCCTTGGCGGCCCCCTACGCCGCGATGCCCTTCGCTTCCTTTTAACAAAACCATGCGCTTTATACAGCAACCCCGCTCCTTCTTGGGGCTGTCTATTCATGCGCTCTGCTACCGCAGACGTTACACTGCCCACAACGTCCTGGGCTATGTTTGTAGCTGCCGCTTTAACATGAGGTTTTGCAATTTCGAACCCTCTTCTCAAAAAGGGCATGGCACGCCTAAACATGCTCCGGAAGAAACCCCCCAATCCCGCCCCATACATAACCGGAGCCCCTTGAAAGTAGGGTTGGGGACCGCCATACCCTGCCTGAACTCTATAATAGTCCCTGTACATCGAGGGATCCCCGTAGGTTTTCATGGTGACCATTGCAGCTGTCTAATAGTCACCTTCGCGCCGTGGCCTTAAATGAAGCTTAACAATAACTTTCCCGTATTTAAAGGCGACCGGCTCCGACTGATCGTTGTACACCATGATGGTTATAGTGTCAAAATGGTTTTTAGAAATTGCAACATAGTCGAGTTTGTGATGTTGTATATTAACCATTGTGTTATTTTCACCCTGCACCGGGACCCACCTCAACAAAGGGGAATAACTATCCCCGACCCTCTGCGGCTCTACAATGTCGCTATAAACGTAGAGTGTATAAAAACCGCCGTTAATATCGGGGCATGTAGGGTCTGGATCCATCTGCCTTTGGTGATGCTGTACGGTCCCTAAAACCCTTTGTAATTTACCACTACATTTAAACACTGTACTGAACTCTGGGGCTTTAAGAACCACCTTTCTTCTAACGTGGTCCAATACCAGATATATATTCGCATACGCTTCAGTGCTGGCTATAGACTTGTTGATGGCATCGACCACCGTTGCGACGGTAGGGTAATAGCCGTGCGGGAAAGACAAGTTATAGGTCAGTGCATCCTGAGGTCGCTTTATATGAAATTTAACATCGGCCTTTGTAAAGGTATTCCAAGTTCTAGGGTACTGTATTTCCGTTAGTGCCACCTCCCACGGGCCTTTCAAATCCACTGGCTTTGCAAGTTTCACTGTATAACTCGAAATCTGATTGTCTGGGAACATGTCCTTCGAAGCGTTGGATGGCAGCGTGATATAAAAAGGGGAGTTCTCCATCATAGCGTTTACAGCTATACCTCACACACCGTGCAACGAGCTGGCCAGAACCCAACTGTTAAATTTCTCGGGCCACCCGCGCCATTTGACCAACGCCTGTCGCCGGGCTCCGCTCCCTTTTCTTTTCAGAACCTTTTCAACCCTGTACACCCTGTTCGGGTCGTAGGGCACCTCTTGTAACTCTTCTGTGTAAAAGACACCCGATACCTCTTCCCCAGCGTAGTCCTTTAACCTGTAAATATATACCCCTTCTTTAAACTGCACACTTTCCACTATGAATATCTCATCGCTGAATGTTTGCTGGTAGCCTTTGGTGAAGACACCCTTCAACTTTGAAACCCTGACATGAGCCCCTTCTTTTAAATCCGGTTTCTTGACCTTCTGTGTGAGACGCCCACCGTACACCGTTCTCCACACCGTTAACGAATTATCCCTTGTAACCTTAACAGGGGCCATTTTGATTGTCCGATGGTAGGTGGCGTTATAAACATCTATAAAAGCCTTTAGAACATCCACGTATCTGTAGGTGTTGTTGGCGGTGAAGTATCGCCACATCTTCGACTTTAAAGTACGGTTAAAACGCTCTACAACAGCGGCCTTTACCTCGGTGTGCGTTACAAAATGTTGAACAGCGTTCTGGTCTAATAATTTTTGGAAATGTTTGTTTAAAAATTCCTTTCCGGCGTCTGTTTGTAGTTTCTGGGGCACGCGCCCGCTAGCGAAGATGTCTTTAAAAGCAGCTGTAACGCTGGTACCACTTTTATCGTTTAACGCCGCTGCATATGCGTACTTGGACAAGACGTCTATGACGGTTAATATATACATGGCACCATCGTTATGTTGTGCCAGATCTTGAAGACTGATTATGTCGGCCTGCCACTGATAATCGAGCTGTGCGTTAACAACTGTGGACCGCCTCTTAAAGCGTCTCCTGACAGGTTTGTGTAGCGAATAAGCCTCTTCCCCAGCTAACCATGTCTTCACACTGGCACGTTTTACAGATTCATTTTCAGCTCGAGCCCTTCTAAATAGAGCTTCGGAGCCTCCGAAACTTCCAACCCCCTGTTTATCGTAATAAAGCTTCCTTAAATTAGCATCCGTCATGCTGTCTCACATCAACACCCCGAAATGAAAGACACCTGTTTTGTGTAAGGTCATTTTATTAAACATAAAAAACATACATGTGCGGCTGGGGTATACAACCAGCGTGTATTTGACATTTTGTGCTACATAGCTTATAAATGTCAAAACACGGATCCAATGTGGCCTTTTTTACAAACGTATACATAGTACAACATCCACTACACATGTTACTCAGAGCATGTTCCTTTACAAACCCTAAGCGACACAAACATTGATATTTTTATAGCTATACTCTCAATAGCTCTAGACATGACTTCCCGTTCCCCACGTCTATAACTCTGAACGCTCAGGATACTGATATAATTCAACAGTTCATACAGTTCTAGATAGGACAATGCAGAACCTTTATTTGTGAGATAATCTACAGTCATGTTCTCCAAAGCCTCATGCACCCCCGTCTCAGGTGAAAGTCTTAACTTGCGCTTGTGGTCTTTGTCCAAGGCCCAGCATTTAACAGATGCGTTTAGCCGGCCATTGATACACCACTTGGCGATACACTCATGGCAGTTACATTGCAACAAGGCCGAAGGTTCCGAAATGTTCAGACATCGCAGAGTCACAGGCTGTATTTCAGCTATTCTTTCTTTAACCAGCACAAAAATCAATCTCCCGATACAGATGTAGCCCGGTTGTAACTCATAGACATCTTGCACCTCGATACCCGGAATCCCCTCCTAAAAGTGAGTAAGTATGGAGCGTTAAGTAACATATTTATGGTCTACTTTTTTTTTTTTTTATTTATTTATTTTTTATTTATTTCTTTATTTATTTATTTAAAACAGTTTTCGAGGGGCTAAAGACAACATTCTTCTGTTTTTATAATAAATGTCACACATTCGTCTTTCTATAACCCGTTCTACCATACGTTTGTCAAAGGGGGGACACATCCCGTGCATGCGGTCGAGTTTTGAGCATGGCTCTGCAGCGTATCGGATCTCAAGGACAGCCGCAGCCAAGACCTTCATCATGTCACAGTGGACACTTTTCTTCACAGCAGACAGCCCATACACAACCCTTAACAGCTTATATACCCGATAAGTGTCTATCCGGTTACAAACGTGACGAATTGTTCTTGCAGTGTATGCATCGTATAGACATTCGTGAGCCTCCTGTTGAGGGTCATTAATTTTATGCCCGTAGCAAAGGTCATAATAATCCCTTTTAACACATGCGTTCACAACGGCAGCTGCAAAGCCTTTAACCGGCCATATGGTGTCACAGGGTACGCCCGGAGCTTCCTTTTCAAGATCGTGGCTAGTGTAGGTGCAAACACATTTCTTACGAGGCTCTTTGTTCTGGCTTGTAATACTTTCAGACTGTCTGGAGCAGCATAAGCAGAAAAAATTTACGGTGTTAACCTTTGGAGCTGACCCTTCTAGAGGCTCTCTTTCTTCTGTTATGTTCTAGGGTTCAAACAGAAAGCACAAGACACATTATTAGTTAAAAGTATAACATTAGAGTATACAGGCATAAAAAAATAAAATAAAAAATGTCTTTACTAACCTCAGCATTCGCTTCACACTCAGAGGCTCCTCTGAAATCTTGGGAGTCGCAGAGGTCCATTGGGGCAGAAACAGCGCCTGAACTTACACCTGATGGTTGTAAAATAACGGCCTCTGCCTCGGGGTCCTCCTGGAAGCCCATGTCTTCATAGATGGGCGAATTCGGGGGTGGTACACATTCTTCAACTTCAATGTCTACGACGTTAGATGCCCCGCTTAATCCATCTTTCGAGACATAGCTGTCACTGCCGGCCCCCTTAATAGGGGATATCAAGGGCGACACATCCTTGAGGTCAAGCTTTTCAAGCCGATGGCAAAGTTCCTCTTGAAAACCTGTAACATCGGTATCCCGGGTGTCTGGGACACCCTGTTGTGCATTCTCATCCATCGTACGAGGGGCGAGGGTCCGGTAATATCTACCAATAGTGTTCAGGGCCCCTGAGGAGACGGCTTTTCTGGCGATCGGATTGTATCTCTTCATAGCGCCTTGGCAAACTGATTCAGCCCTGGTTTGCGGTTTGACAGCCGGTTCTAACCAGCTCCTTATATGCAGCATTTCAAAAAAAAAAAAAAAAAAAAAAAAAGGGTGGCTCTACCAGCCAACAACACGTGTTCACAAACCACGTGACACACCCCCATGCACGTCACTTCCGGGGTGGGCTTTCTGGGACACCGGAAGGCCCAGCCACCGGATATGACGTCATATCCGGGGCGGGATAACTGTCACTTTTAATATGGTGATTAAAGGTATCCCTTCCTACTACTCCCAACGATTAATTTTTTATCATTCCCAAAAAGGAAAGGGATCCCAGGAAAAATGTGTTACCACCTCCTTTGTGGAGTAAATAACTTTTCGTTGTTTTTTGATCGGAAGTGCGGTCTCAAACCATTTGTGCATTTCATTGTGAATTGCAGTTTTTAACTGTGAATCACTATGCATTTCTGAACCCATTTTTCGATTTGGTAACCATTTATCAAATGGCAAAAATGTTTTCGGAGATAATAAAAAGCAATGTAGTGGTCGCAAAACCAGACTTATGGTATATGAATTATACATTTCTATGAAACCATCATTTTTAGGCTGGGGCACCTGTACGCAATGTTGCAGAATAAATGATAATTATGATGAAAACAATGTTTTTGCATTGGAGCTCTGTAAAATCAGTATTGGCACAGAATACACAAGAGAAAACAATCTCTTTTTTTACAAAGTAGAGGAACATTTTATAAAAGTGCCTGAATAACAGACTAATGAGGACTTTGGATCTGTCTAAATTGCATTTAACTCTGACTTAATTAACCGTTAGAGAAAAACACAAGTAACTTTTAATAACTGGTCCCCTGATAGGTATGTAGCTGAAATCTCTGTACAGTCCCTTTAGGTGCTGTTTAATGGTAAACAAAGCTCTTAACATTAGCAAACTTGTACTTTGTGAAGGACCCTGGAGGCTACTTTGACCTTGCATGACAGTCTGCCAGAGAACTGGCTTGGTAATGACTAACGGATAATGGTGTCTCGCAATTTGATGCAAGACTTGCATGTTTTACAGTCGATGTTCACTGCTGTTCAATCAGTTGCTGTGGTCGGTGTCTCAGTAAAAGCAGACAGTTAACAATATTGTACTAGAAACGCCAGACAAGAGATCTCTTATTCCACTTGTGTAACAGTGAGACTATCATGGCATTGCCATTCAGTTTACCTCCAATAAAATAATTTAGTTGTGTCACTATCCATAACTGCTATGAATCTCCCTGTCACTGCAGAGTGTTCTCCCGAACCAGTGAGAGAGCATGTTCTCCGTGCCGCTAAGTTCTGATGGGCTGAGTGCCATGGACGGACTGTGGGGGTGGAGGGGTCAAACTTCAGGGATCTGTAGCACTGGATTGGGGAGGAGCTGGGATTGCCCGGGTCTGTTGGCCTGTTCGTCTGTCATGCCTGGACTTAACAGCTTGTTGTTTGGTAGGGAACCCTCCAGTTCCCTTGACCAGCAAATTGGTATAACCTAATGCAGAGATTGCAGGCTTTGGGGAGCTCACTTCTGTTCCTGCATATGGCTCAGGAGGTGTGGACACCATGCTTGCTCAGTGTGGGATAGGATTATCAGTCTCGGCCTCCTCAAAGAAGGCCCATAGTTCTAATACTGCTTCTCTCCTGTCTTTATTTTGCCCTATGTATTTGGTCCGTATGTGTGTCCTCATGAGTTCTATTATGTTAGTGTCAAAGGTTCCCTCCTTTGGCCAGGGAAGTGTGTGTGTGCTATTCATGGCAAAACTTGTAAAGTTTCTTAGCCTGTGTGGAGAACCAGGTTTGCATGTGTTTTAATGGTGACTCTATGATACGTTGGGCAGTTTTTTAGGGGACGGATATACTTTGAGCTTTTCTGATTTTAAGGAATCTTAAATTTTAATCTGGTAGTGGGGAAACATATACACTGGGGATTGCTAGTTCTTACTTAGAGCTCAGTGTTATTTACAGATGCATTAACATAAAATGTTACAAACACAAATAGCAATGCATATGAAGGTTCACAACCTAGAAGAAAGTTCAATGGTTAATTCAAATGTCATGAAATGTGGCATCAAATAGCAACTCCTTCATATAGCAAACTGAGTCATCAACTAAACACAATACTCAAGACAAAACACAGTTGCATTAATTCACCAGACATCAATTTTCAACTAAATAGAGAAAAAACTAATGGAGAGAAACAATGATGACTTTGTCAAAAATATCTTAGCTTGCTCTTAGAGTACGCTATCCTGTGACCAGGGTAAGCTCTGCATGCTACACAGGACAAAGTGAGCCTGATTGTCTGTGAATATCGGCTTATGGAGAGAAAAGGATCAGCTCGCCAACCACAGGCCTTTCTTGGCCAAACACAAGCTACACCTAATCTCCCAGATTAAAATCTTTTTCCCTAATGTCCAAATCACAACCTATATCACACCCAGGGGTCATGCATACTATCCGTGTCATGCCAAGCGGTCCAAGCGAACAGCACTTCTTACTTCTTTCAGGTGCCAATAGTGTTAAGAAACCGGTGGCACTGAGAAAACCCTTTTAGACAACAAAAAGCAAAATTGAGGTACCAGTCCTATATCACACCCATGGCCCATGGGTACCATCTTTGACATGCTCAGCGGTCCAAGCGGTGAGGCCTTAACCTTGTATGAAACCTAGGGGATAAACATACCATGTGTGTCACGCCCATCAGTCCAAGAAGTATACACCTCTCAAAATTGAGGTACACACCGTCTATCACACCCAGAGCCTATGCGTACCATCTGGGTCACGTGCCTAGCAGTCCAAGGGAACAACAATTCTCAGGGTTGAGGTGCTGGCCCTATTTACACCCAGGGCCTATGTATACCATCTGTGTGATGCCCATTGGTCCAAACGAAAGACACCTCTCACTTATTGACGTACCGGCCCTACATCACACCCACGGTCCAGGCGTACCATCTGTCTCATGCCCAGTGGTCCAAGCGACAAATATTCACCTTTCCTAGTGCACTGACTATCTCTGAGACTGCCTTGCGACTACTCAGTTTGGACACATAAAATAGGTAACATGCCAGATTTCTGTTGGTGGGAGCGCGCTCAGTTTAAACTTTTATGCTTCTTCCTAGTTTGCCATACTCTAAATGCTGGGACTAAGGCTCTGATGTAGTCTTTTACCCTTCTGACGGCAGCTTCAGGATGAACCTCCATTTGTGGATTCAGCATAACTTCCAATCAATAGCAATATCTGCTCACCTTCTTTGTTGCACAAATGTGAATCTGTCCGTGTGGGGTCCCTTTCCTTCAGCTGCAGTCGGGTCCGAGGGACTGATCAGCTCCTGGCTGGCTCGCCAAAATTTTGCTCAAACGTGAATTTACCTTAAAAAAACAAAGGCCAAGAGGCGTTTGGGTAAACAGGAACAATTGGTTTAATTAAAGACTATGACAGGGAGAACAGTTACAGAAATGGGGTCTGAGGACTGTCTCAAAGTACAATCAATCTGAGCAGTGTTTTAGACATTTTTCTGGACACCATTAAACAACGACATCATTACTTTTTAGGAAAAGAATGCTGGTTGTTGTCTTGGAGTTGTAAATAATTTCCCTTATAACAAATGCAGTTGGGCATCGACCTTGCATGGACACAATGAGGGCCAGTGGGTGACATGTCCAGATGTCCAGCATGAGGGGCGTGTGATCGCAGCATGCTGTGTTCTGATTGGCTATGTGTTCCTAACTTTACATGGTATCTGACTTTATTGTGTTTCAGGAATGTGTGCACCCTTCCGGCCACATTTGCTTTATTGGGGCCAATCTCCTGGGACCATTGTGGTGTCACTGCGCCTATCTGTGGTATTGATCTGTTTGCACGTTTGTCTTCCAGTTATGTGCTGCCCCACTTGTGAACTATCCATCAGGAAACCCGGGCCTAGGTATCAGACCCTGTTTGACCATGTATGACTGAATCGGAGTTGATGGAGAGTTCATGACGGGTGACTTTGAAAATAGTGATGTGATTTCGTTTTTATATGTGAACGTATCATGGTGCACGTTGAGATCAACTTTTTCAACATTAACAAATGTTTGATACTCTTCATTTTAAAAAAAATTCAGTATAAACAAATTATTGTTTTCAAATACAAACAAGCAACAATTATTTATAACAGCTGTAGGGAGGAAAAGTAGGCGAGGCAAACTACATAAGGAAAGTACATAATCGGCTTGCTCCAGCAGCACAGCCAAACTATGTATAACGTGCATTCCGACAACAAACTCTCTGAAATGCTGAGACTTTTTGAGAAGGGGCTGAGGAATGTAAAGAATGAATATGAACAGTTGAAAGTTGAAAACATTTGCAGTTGTAGGTCTACTCATGTGTCAATCAAATACCACACCTAGGTGTAAATCCCTTCATGGAGGGAATTCCCCTTTTCCTTGCGAATAGCTGCACCTGCATAAAGGCTTAGGAGTCCCAACCCCAGCAAATGAGGAGATGGAAATTACACTGAATGCATGTCTGAATAGTTACTATTACTAAATTTACACCGGTTTGTAGAGAATTGAAAAAGTTCACTTTAAAAATAAAAATCAAGATTATTTTTTAATTAAAAAATATTAAACACATTTATTTGTATTCTCTTAGTACTACCACATTAAAAAGGGACAAAACAGCTGCACCAAAAATTAACTTTTTAAAGTAGTTTTTAAGTCATTTTTTAATTAAATGAAAATATTTTAAATGTTAAAAGTCCTTTACTTTTTAACTTTAAATGTTACAATGTTATTGAAATGATATAGTATACATTTAACACTACAATTGAGCTTTATTTTAAAATATCCAATATTAAATATACTATAATTTAAATAAAGTATAATATAAATTCCTATTTAATTTAATGTATCTGTTATTTTCCCTATGTGCTAGTGCCTCCATTGATTTCTGTGGTGTACAATACAAGTGGGTGACCATGTGTGATGCTTGAGCTGGTTGACATTTGAGTCTTTGTGACAGGAGTATTGCTGTATGAGTCAATGAATGAGTGTATTGCAAATGTCTGAAGCAAAAAGGAGTGTTCTGGGGCTGGAAATACGATAGTGAGGATGAATAAAGAATATTGAGAAAGTCAAGTTTACATACTTTTCCAGAAAGACCCATGGGTAGGTGCAAGCCGAAAAGGGAGAGGGAGATAGTTTCACAGCATTGCACTACTGTGGGAAAAGGAGCAGCCACGTATACAGCTTTTCTAAATCTTAAGAGCCTACAAGAAGATGGCATGGGATGAGAACAGGGCACAGGAAGGTCTGTACATGTGCATATTCCTTCTGGACAATGTAAAGCCTTGACCCTTAAGAGCTCTGTAAAGTAGTCATAGTTTTTTAAAGGTGCACATCTTATAGACCATCAGCAAATATAAAGTTGGAAAGACATGTCAAACCAAAATCCTCTGTGAGTGCATGAACTGCAGCGTTCCGAACCATCTGCAACCTGTTGAGAATTAGACAAAAAGTAAAGAGAGCCAAAGACAGGGAATAACCCACATCCAGATGGAAGTGATTAAGGCCTCAACAGGCCTCAACAGTCGCATTACATAAGATATCGCCAGGTAAGGAAGGACTTTGTGAATAAACCTTAACACCCCACAGCATTTCACTCAGCAGTAATCTGCTGGGTGAATGTGAGATTAGAATCAAACAATACACCAAAATTTGTAGCGCTAGTAGTGGAGTAGGCAAATGTCCCAATTCATTGGGACCCGAAAACACACCAGTTGGGACAGTTGGATCCATAAAGTCAAATTTATGTATTATCAGAGTTCAAATTCAAGTGTAGTTCACCTTGTCAGCTACCACCCTCATAGAGGCAGCAAAACAGCTCTGGGCGTCTCCTAAAATGTCAGAAATGGAGATGATATTCTTTGTATGTAGGAAGCTGGCTCTGTATGTACTATATGTCCTCTAGAGTCCTTGCTCCTTTTGGGCGCAGGGCAGTCCTCTGGAGCTGAGCAGAGGTCACTGGGCCCACTGGATGCATTGCTGTTCTTTTGCAGGTTCTTTGAAGCAGTAGACAGGCTGGTAGGCTTGGGGCCAAAGGAGTTGTCGTCTTCTTTTTTCTCTGCAGGGGGTTTCAGCTAAGCAGTCCTTCTTTTTGTAGGTCACCAGGAATCTGGTGAGCTGGGTTCAGGTAAGCCCTTCAATCCTAGATTAAGGGGCATTTTAGGGGTCAGAGGGAAGTAAACAATGGCTGCTGTCCCTGAGGGTGGCTACACCCTCTTTGTGCCCACTCCCTGTGGGGAGGGGGGCACACACCTAATCCTATTGGTCCCTGTCCTCCAAACCAAGATGGAGCATTCTGGAGGGAGGGGGGTCACCTCAGCTCTGGACACCTTAGGGGTGGTCCTGACTGGGGGTGGTCACTCCTACTTGTTTTCCCTAATTTACCTGACAGACTTGCTGCCAACAGTGGAGCTCAATCCGGGCCTCCCAGGACAGGCTTTGTTTCTGACCACAGAGTGCACAAAGGCACTCAGCCCTTGTGGCCAGAAGCTTGTCTGAAAGTGGCAGGCTGGCACAGACCAGTCAGTCCTGCACTTGCAGTTTGGTTAACATACATGGGGCATCTCTAAGATGCCCTCTGTGTGCATTTTTCAATAAATCCCACACCGGAATCATCGTGGGTTTATTGTGTTGAGACATTTGATACCAAACTTCCCAGTATTCATTGAAGCCATTATGGAGCCGTGGATTTTGAAATGACAAACTCCCGGGCCATATACTCAATATGGCTACACTGCAATTACAAGAATGGACTTAGGCATCGTAGGGGCATATTGCTCGTGCAGCTATGCCCTCACCTGTGGTATAGTGCACCCTGCATTAGGGCTATAAGGCCTGCTATAGGGGTGACTTACAAATGCCACAGGAAGTGGTTTGTGGGCATGGCACCCTGAGAGGAGTGACATGTCGACTTTGTTTTTGTCTCCCCACCATCACACACAGGCTGCATAGGCAGTGTACATGTGCTTGGTGAGGAGAACTCCAGAGTGGCATAATGCATGCTGCAGCCATTGGGAACCTTCCCTGGCCACAGGGCCCTTGGTACCATGGGTACCACTTTGCAAGAGACTTAACTGTGTGCCAGGGTTGTGCCAATTGTGGAAACAAAGGTACAGTTTTTGGGAAAGAAAACTGATGCTGGGGCCTGGTTAGCAGGATCCCAGCATACTTTCAATCAAAGTTGGCATCAATACTAGGCAAAAAGTGTGGGGGGTAACCATGCCTACACACAACAACAGAGAAAGAACAAAAAACACAAACAACTTAGTGCAAAGAATAAATTTCACTCGACACATTCAAAGTAAACCGAGTTCAATGGAGTCACCACAGCTAGTAGAAACCACCACACACATCTAATGTGCCGCAAATATGCAGAAAAAATGGGGCTCAAACAATTTGTTTATTCGCGCAACCAAACGGGTCTTAAACAGTAAATTCTGTCATTTTATGGAAAAGAGCTTGCGCTACGTTGAATGCCTAGCTCCAACATCCATGTATCTCAAAGACAGAAAATATTAGTCCCAGCTTGTACACTCAAAGGCATGCATTTCCTGTATGTATATACTCGTACCACACTAAAATGAGATCAAAGCACACAGGATATCAAAACCCGCTCCCTCCCTCAGATAACCTCCAACCCGATCAACTTGAGGCCCTGCTTGAGGAATGGGAGTCTTCCCATTTATGCCCTCAAGTCTGCGAGCTGCCTCTTCCAGCTGTTCTGCCCACCAGGATCTAAGGGCAAGGATTGCACCCGATTAAGAAATTTTTAGTTTCAAATCTCTTTATTGATAAGATTTTTAATGTGAACATGGAAAACAAGTCAACCTGAAGGCCGCACAGCCCTCCAGTGTATAACTGAAAACTACAAAGTAACTCCCTCCCTCACCCCCACCCACACCCACAAGTACACAAAGCAAAGAAGTCATATGAGAAGGCCCAGAGTAAATGCTATGGGGCCCTTTACTTAACAGGTACTAGTAATGAGGGATCACAATTATCTGTCAGTCGTAGAATTCATAAATATTTGGGGCATGTCAGCTCGTGGAACTCTTTGGAAAGAGTGTCATCGACTCCTGGGTGACCGAAAGATGGAGAGCGTGGGACTTTTGTATGTTGATCCGGAAGCCTGCAATCCTGCCAAACGCTTCTGCTTTGTCTAGAAAGGAAGGAAGGTAGGGTGTCCAGTGGGATTATGATGTGATCTGCGTAAAGGGCAAGGGTGTGCACCTCCCCGTTGAAAGTAAGCCTGGTAATGCGCTGGTAATCCCAGACTCATTGGACGAAGTGCTCCATGTATTGGGGGAACAGTAAGGATGACGTGGACACCCCTGCCACGACCCACATCGAACAGGAAATGGGGAGGAAATCTGGCCCCTGACCCTCATCGTTACTAAGGGACAATTATAATTACTGACCATCTAGGATCAGAAAGGAGACCCAAAGCCATAATGAGTTAGTGTTGCCTACAGATAGGGCCAATGCACCTGGTCAAATGCATTCTCAGCATCTATGGTCAGGAACATTATCACCATTTTAGAGAACTTATGCCCGTATTTATACTTTTTTAGCTCCGCATTTGCGTAATTTTTTGACGCAAAATGGGTGCAAACTTACAAAATGCAATTGTATTTTGTAAGTTTGCGCCCATTTTGCGTCAAAAAATGACGCAAATGCGCAGCTAAAAAAGTATAAATATGGGCCTTAGTATTTTCACCACATTGACAGTGAGGAACAAAGCCTGCCTGATCCCAGTCAATCAACCCTGGCATTAGTGGGTTAAGCCGGGATGCTAGTAAGGAGCTTGATGTCAACATTCAGAAGAGATATCGGTCTGTAGGATCTGCATTGTTGAGGGTCTTTCCCTGACTTGAGGATAATGACGACAGCTGCCTCTAACATGGGCGGCAGAATTGTTCCAGGGCCTTAGATTGCATTGAACAGGGGTGTCAGAATAGAAGCTAATATTGGGCAAAACGTCTTGTGAAACAGGGTCGAGCAGCTATCCGGTCCCAGCGATTTGAGATGCTTTAATCTAACAATGGCAGATATGACCTCCTCTATTCTGATCAGGCGATCAAGTGATTCAGCCTGGTCAGCTGTGAGGCGCGTTGTGTGAGCCTCTCATAGATAAGAAGCCAGGCTAGCCTCATGAGGAGGTTGGCATGATTAGAGGTTTCTAAAAAACTGATGGAAGGCTGAGGTAACGGGGGCATCCCTAATGATGTTGGTGCCATCAGACGTTTCAAGGGATTCCACCCCTGCCGCTGGGATTGAAACCAGTTGGTCAACAGATGGTCACACTTGTTTCCCCCCACCTAAAAATAGTGATACAGACTAAGCAAGGCATATTTTGCCCTGGTCATGTCCAACCCCGCTAACTGCATGTGCAGCCTCCAGCTGCCTCAAGACGCGAGGTGCACCCATTTGTTTGCATATTCTTTCCAACTCCAGCACCTGTTGACTCAGCTGTTTTCACTTGTCCCGTCTAAGTTTATTACCTGCCTCTGAGATCTCGGCTTTTAGAGTCTCCCAAAGAAGGGGACGGAGATCTCAACGGTATCGTCAAGGCCAAGTTATTTCAAGATCGCTCAAGTGATCTATTCTACCACCTGAGGCCACTAAAGGAGAGGTTTCTTCATTCAGCATGGACGAAATGCATGCTGCTGGGGTGGGAGGTCCAAGACACAGGGTGACTGTGGCATGATCAGATAGGAAACATGGTACTATTTCTATGGCTGTGAGGAGACCCTTGGTTCCTGTGGTCCACAGGAAATCATCAAGTATGACATAAGTTTTGTGAGCATGTGAGTAGAAAGTATAATTCTGGGACTGAGGATGGTTTTCATGCCACAGGTCTTTAAGACCCAATTCCTGCAGCCATTGAGTCCCCTCCCTGGAAAAAACCCCGGCCCCTCCATGTCACTGTGCTACCCTGTCCAGCTCATTATGAAATACCAGATTTAGATCCCCACCCAGTAGCACTTTCTTATCTTGGTTGGCCATGACCTCTGCCAGCGCCCTTTGAAGGAACGTCTCCTTGCCCTAATTAGCTGTGTAGATGGAGCCAACCACAAAAGAGTGGTCCCCTTTATGAAGCTTGTGTACTAATAGTCATGCCTTGACCTCGGACAGTCTGTCCCCCACTTTCCCCAGGAAGGAGTATGAGACCAGAAGGGCTACTCCTGCTTTTTTAGCATCTGTAGAAGAGAAGTGTTTGTGAGGGAAGGCCCGAGACCTGAGTCTGCTGCAGTCCCCAGGGAGTAAATGTGTCTCTTACAGTAAGCATAACTCAGCTCAAGCGTGCTCTGGGTATGTTAGAATTGCACGCCATTTGGTCAGGTTAAGCTCCCTTACATTGAGAGTGAGAACGGTGGAGTACCATGCATGTGGAGAGGTTGCATGTAGGTAAGGGAAATGTGCTGTAGGGATCCCCAAGTATATAGTGTGTCTTCTGAGTATGAGTGTACTCCTTTCCCAAAAAACATAAACTCCCCCCAAAAAAACAAAAATAACAACAATATCAAAAGAAGACAGTAGGAAAAGCCAGAGAGATCCAGCATAGTCACATGGATCAACTAGGTATAGAGGTTGGTGGTTCCAAAAGGTCAAACACCCCAGGATCCCTGTGCTCCCCACCCCGCCAACCACAGCCATTTACTCATTATGTACCACCCGGTAGCTACCATCGTGCTCAGAGTCTTTTTGTTGGTGTCTCCAGACAGTGACTCCAGAAATGCCATGCATTCAACTGCAATAGTCTCAGGGTCTAGGTGGCGGCATCCCGGGGAGGCCACACTCCCTGCCCTTGATAACATCTCCTTGCCTAACGCTCCCAAGGGGCGGCCTGCCAGGTATTGTCAGATGGTTCCTCAAGCTGTAGTGCTCTGCATGCCCCTGTCAGGGAACAAATCTGTTGAAGCTTCCCCTCCCAATGGAAGATAATGTGGAAGGGGTGACACCATGAGTAAATTAACCCTTTATTGCGTAAATGGGTTGTGACTGGGTGGAAATCCCTTCACTTATGTAAAGTGATAGCTGGCAAGTCTTGGTAGAGGACCAATGTATGGAGGTGCAGGTGTCTGGCTTTGCTGAGGATCTGTTCCTTGAGTTGAAAATTGCGTATGAATGCCATTATATCAGCTGGGTAGGCATTTCTGGGACATGGTGGCCAGTCCTCTGGACCCTGCAGAGCTGGATGTCCTTGTCAGGTGTTTTCTCTAGGATCTACTGAAACAAGGCCTTAATGTAAGTAGCAATGTCCCTGTCCTCAGCATTGGTGGGTGCCCGACGTATGTGAATGTTATTCCGCCATGACCGATTTATAAGATCTTCGGCATGGGCTTGTGAGTCGATCTGATAGTTGTGGAGATGTATCAATTCCTGCTGCATTTGCTTAATTTCCTTATCCCTGCCCATCTTGTAGTCCTCTAGGTGTGAGACTCCCTGAGGGAGTAAAAAAGGGCTTTCATAAACGTACTGCTCATTGGGCTGTCGCTATTTTCTACATCAGGTGTGTATTGAGGGAGACCTCCCCCGATTAGCCCCCTGAGGGGCCAACCAGGACACCTCTCCACAGAGCAGGGGAAGCTCAGGCATACAAAGGCGAACGGCGAACACCGGGGCATTGAGGGGCAATGCAAACCCCCTGCCCCCACAAGGTGATTGGAGGTAGTTGTAGCCCTTTGGGGGAGGAGAGTGGCGAAAGCAGTACTGTTCCAGTTGTGTCATCCTCTCCCACGAAGAGAGATGCCCTGGGCCAGTGCATGGCGTGACCCTCCGTCCTGGCCCAGGTCCAGTGCCTGCAGGCATATGATGCTCTTCATTCCAAACTCTCAGGCAGCTGTTGTGCAGTGTGAATCCCCCTCCAGCTGCAGAATGAAGAATGCAGTACCCTCGGGGGCCTGCCTGGGTATGTAGGCATCCTCCACAGGGGCCTGGGTGCTGAGGTCAGTGCGCAGGGTCCATAAGGGGTACTAACTGCCTGGCGCTGTGTACCCAGAATGGCCGGTGTGGCAGAACGTGCTATCGGACTTGACTGGCAGGGGAGGGCATACTGATCTGCACATAGTGCTCACTAGGAGTGAGAGTCCAATGTATCACCCTGTCATATTGGATCCATCGTGGCCCAGGAGCCTCCTGAATTATTGCAGCTGACAGAGCATGGCTTTGCGGCAGCGCGCTGGCCAGATGACTGCTGATGCAGTTGGACAGAATGCCCCTTGTGTGGATTTTAGCCACTCAAAGTGGACGTGCACAAGAGGCGCACTGTCAGTGTACCAAAGGCAAGCCTGTCTGTGCCCGTCCACTCCTACTCCGCGCCCAGCACCCATTACTCCGCCGCCGTACTCCTGGACCTGGCCACTAGGAACAAAGACAACAATTGCTGCATCACCTCCCCCTCGAACACGTTCAAACCCTTCATATGTCACTGGTGCTGCTTCACCTGCTTCACAGAGACCCTCACTGTCCCATTACCGCCACCCACCAATCCGGAGATACTATTACACTGCCTACTGATCAACACAAGGCCCCTATGCAAACACATCATGAAAATGTGAGACACCTTAACCACTCTCAGCCCGGTCCTAATGTTCATCACCAAGACCTGGTACATGCCCTCATTTGCCCCAGACATCGCCTGTGCCACCCGGTATAGCTACTAACTGATTCACAAAGACCACCAAAACAAGCACAGGGGAGGCGTCAACCAACGTACACAAGGACAGTATAGGAAAGTGCCCTTGTTGGCATGGTTCCCCCCCTACTTTTTGCCTGATATGGATGCCAACTTGACTGAGAGTGTGCTGGGATCCTGCTAACCAGGCCCCAGCACCAGTGTTCTTTCCCAAAAACTGGACTATTATTTCGACAATTGGCACACCCCTAGCACACAGTAAGTCCCTTGTAAAAGGTACCTATGGTACCAAGGGCCCTGTGGCCAGGGAAGGTCCCCAAGGGCTGCAGCATGTATTATGCCACCCTGGGGGATCCCTCACCAAGCACATGCACACTGCCATTGCAGCTTGTGTGTCCTGATGGGGAGAAAAAGAGAAAGTCGACATGACACCCCTCCCATGGTGCTATGCCCACAAACCACTGTCTGTGGCATAGGTAACAGGCCCTACAGGCCTAAGGCAGGGTGAGCTACACCACAGGTGAGGGCACAGCTGCATGAGCAATATGCCACAAAAGTATCTAAGTTCATTCCTAGACATTGTAAGTGCAGTGTGGCCATAATGAGTATATGGGCTGGGAGTTTGTTATTACAAACTACACAGCTCCATAATGGCTTCATTAAACACTGGGAAGTTTGGTATCAAACTTCTCAGCACAAAAAACCCACACTGATGTCAGTGTTGGATTTATTGGAAAATGCACCCAGAGGGCATCTTAGAGATGCCCCCTGTATGTTAGCCAAACTGCTAGGGCAGGACTGACCAGTCTGTGCAAGCCTGCCACTTCCAGAGTATCTGACCACATGGGTTCAGTCTTTGTGCTATCGCTGGGTAGAAACAAAGAATGCACTGAGTGGAGGTGCTTCACACCTCCACCCCTGCAGGAACTGTAACACCTGGCAGTGAGCCTCAAAGGCTGAGGCTTCTTGTTACAGTGCCCCAGGGCACTCCATCTAGTGGAGATGCCCGTCCCCGAAATAAGCCCCACTTTTGGTGGCAAGTTCAGGGGGAAACTTAGTTCAAACAAGGAGGAGTGAAAACTTCAGCTGGGAAAACCCCTACTTTGTCCAGAGCTGTGGTGACCCCCTCCTTGCAAAATCCTCCATCTTGGTTTGGAGGACAGAGACCAATAGGGTTAAGTCTGTGTCCCCCTCCCCAAAAGGAGTAGACAGAGGAAGGGTGTAGCCACCCTCAGGGACAGTAGCCATTGGCTACTGCCCCCTGACCCCCTGTAACTCCCCTAAATCCAGGAATTTAAGGGCTCGCCTAAACCTAGCTTGTCAGATTCCTGGCAATCTCACAAGAAGAAAGAAGAAATAAGAATGACTGCTAAGCTGACCTTTAGCAGACAAGTGACCTATGAAAAGCCTCAAGAGGACTGTCTGCCCCCCAGAGGACAAGAACTTCGGTGGACAGCGGCCCTCTCCAAGAAGAAACTCCTGTAGTACTGCATGGGCCTCCTTTTGCACTTTCTTTGCCCCCGTGCTGTGGGACTCATGTGGGTGCTGCCTGGTCTCCTGGGGGATCTCTGAGTTGCTGAGAGCCCCCTCTGACTCCCTCTCCTGGGTCGGGTCCACCAGGTCCCCTCTGGTCCCAGGCAGCGCCATTTTCCTCCAACCGCAAGCTTTGCGTGTGCCAAGGATTGTAGGCATAATCCAGCGATGCAAACCAGACTGCAATCATCCATCCGGCGTGGGACATCATCTGCACCAATCAGAAACACGCATCCATCTTCTTGGGTGCAGTAGTGACTGTTCTTCTTCACCAGTGGTTCTTCTTTTGCACCTTCATCTGGGTTAGCAGGGGCTCCTGTTCTCCCTGTACTCTCCAGTGCTTCTTGGACTTGGTCCCTTCCACAGGGCTTCAGGTCCAGGAATCCATCGTTAGTGTCTTGCAGTCTCTTCTGGTTCTTGCATTATCTTTTATCACGTGTTCTTGTGTGTTCTAGGAAACTTACTGTGATTTACTCCTGCTTTCCTGGGCTCTGGGGTGGGTTCTAGGACCTACATTTGGTGTTTTCTTACACTCCCAGTGCCCCTCTACACAGTACACTTGCCTAGGTGGGAAACCAGCTTTCGCATTCCACTATTTTAGTATATGGTTTGTGTTCCCCCTAGGCCCATTGCTATCTATTGTGATTTTCACTATTTGCACTGTTTTCTATCTGTTTTTACAGCTATTACTGCATTCTAGTGTACATAACTGTGTGTATTACTTTCCTTCTAAGGGAGTATAGTCTCTAAAACATATTTGGCATTTGTGTCACCAAAATAAAGTACCTTTATTTTTGTAGCACTGAGCATTTTCGTTCATGTGTATAAGTACAGTGTGACTACAGTGGTATTGCATGAGTTTTACATGTCTCCTAGATAAGCTGCTCAGCTACAGCTACCCCTAGACAACCTGGCTTCTAAACAATGACTACATTTCACTAATAAGGGATAACTAGACCTGGTATAAAGTGTAAGTACCTTTGGTGCCCACTACAAACCAGATCAGCCTCCTACATGGCAGTACTGGAGGTCCTCTAAAGAGCCCCCAGAGTGCATGGAATCATACAACCAATGCTTGCAAAAGCCTTGGGGTATGATTCCAACATGTCTGATACCAAACATGGCCATATTCGGAGTTGCCATTGTGAAGCTATACATAGGTGGTGACCTATGTTCAGTGCACGTGTAAAATGGCGCCCCGTACTCACAACTTCTGGGAAAATGGTCCTGGAGGTCTTGGGCCACCTCTGCTATTGAAGAGGTGCCCTCACACACAGCTACTCTGCACCCAGCCTTCAGGGCAGGAAGGCATGTAATAAGGATGACTAATAAGTGACCTGGTGCAGTGTACATGGCAGTGAAAGGGTGCATGCACCATTTCACACAGGCTGCAATGGTAGTCCTGTAGAAGCCTTTGCATGGGCTCCCTATGGGTGGCAAAAGAAATGCTGCAGCCCATAGGGATCCCCTGGAACCTCAATGCCCTTGGTACCTAGGTACCATATACTAGGGACCTATAAGGGGGCACCAGTATGCCAATTGTGGGTGGAATACTGGATTACCAGTATCCTATAACCATAATTTAAGGGAGAGAGCATAACTACTGGGGTCCTAATTAGTAGGATCCCAGTAGACACAGTCAATCACACTGACAGACAGGCCAAACATGGGGGTAACCATGCTAGAAAGAGGCTACTTTCCTACACCAACCTCCCGAAGGAACTTTTCAAGATGGTCAAAGAGTTCTCCTGCCCATCAACCATAGAAAGGTCCATCCATTCGGCACAGAGCCTATGTGATTCATTGGCTGAATACTTCCACAACAAATTCAGAGCAATCTACAGTGATTTCTCTCCCCAACCAACCAGCATAGAACATCTCCTTACCCCATCAGGTGGATCTCACAGCCACAAGATCACGGACTGGAAGCCTCTATCCATTTAGGAAACAGCGGACCTCATGAGATAGACTCATTTTGGCTCTCCCAATGACCCTTTCCCCCGTCACATCTTCAATCTTGGCCAGAAGGAAATCAGCTACTTCCTCACTTGCATTCTCAACACATTTATCAGAATGGCCACCACCCCAGAAGCCTGGAAAGAAGCAGAAGTCAAGCCGCTCCTCAAGAAGCCAAATGCAGAACCCAGCGAACTCAAAAATTATCACACCTTTTCGTTTCTCCCATTCCCTGCTAAAATCCTTGAAAAAAGCCATGAACAAACAGCTCTCTGAACACCTGGAAAAATACAACCGATTGGACACCTCCTAATGCAGCTTCCGCACCAACTTCAGCACAGAGACCCCCCTTATCACTGCAACAGACAACATCAGGTCCCTCCTTGACCGGGGAAAGAAGGTGGCATTCATCGAACTCAACCTCTCCCACTACACCCTCACCTCCAGACTCCATCACATCAGGATCAAAAGTAAAGTCCTCAAATGGATCCACGCCTTCATGACAAGATGCACCCAGAGAGTCTGCCTCCCACCTTTTACTTTAGAACCCAAGAACACAATATGAGGAGTCCCCCAGGGTTCTTCTCTCAGCCCCACCCTATTCAGTACTTACATAACACCAGTGGCTGAGACTGCATTCCCACGGACTTAACATATTCTCATACGCCAACAACACATTTTCTCCCCTTCCGAAGACCACGCCTCACCTAGAGATGACTTCAGCAAAGTCATGAGCCACATTAGTGTCTGGATGAAATCCAACTGCCTAAAATTAAACACCAAATAAACAGAAGTAAACATCTTTGGAAACAGCTCCTCCCCCGGTACGACTCGTGGTGGCCCTCAGCTCTCAGACAACCCCTGTCCCCAACCGAACATGCCCGAAACTTCGGCATCATCATAGACAACAAAATCACTTTCAAACAACAGATAAACGAGGTGGCATCATCCTGCTTCCACCAACTCTGCATGCTATGCAAGATGTTCAAATGGATCCCCGCCGAAACCAAAAAGACAGTAACCCATGCCACCATCACGAGCAGACTGGACAACGAAAACACCCTCTATTTTGGACTCCCCGCCCAACTCTTCTGCCGACTCCAGATGAGCCAGAATGCAGCCATGAGATTTATCGTGGATCTACCCAGACGGACCCATATCAGCCCTCACCTCAAGGACCTATACTGGCTGCCTGTGCACAAGAGATGCAAGTTCAAGATCCTCTCCATCGCCTTGAAAGCCCTCCACAACATCAAACCCAACCTCATTAACCACAGACTAGCCTTCCGCCGGTCTGCCAGAGAGCTCTGATCAACAAACCTTGTCCAAATCATGAGAATTTGGTGCAGCCACAGCAGAGGTCGGACCTTCTCTTACCTTGCCGCTACGACCTGTAACAACCAACCTGCGGCCATGCACACCCTCATCAAATTCAGGAGAAAACTCAAAGCATGGCTCTTTGAGGGCTAGCCATCCAGCTTGCAGCCTCAACACTCAGCCCATGGGTACCCCGCAGGGTGATTAGTTGTGCTCTATAAATTGATTTGGATGTTGAAAGGGTCTGAAGGTCCCCGAGCCAATGGGGAACACTGTCTCGCTTCAGGTCCAGGCACCAGACGACAGTCAGCTGGGCACAAGGTGCTGTTGGACTTGAAAGGCAGAGGAGGGTGTACTGAACCACATGCAAGGCTCACTAGGAGCGAGATTCCACTAAAAGGCACAAGGTCAGGGCCCCAGGACTAGACCAGTCACACTGAGTCATTGTGTCCAAGATGCCCCTTGAATTATTGCTGCTGATGAAGGAAGGCTATGCAGCAGCGTGCCTCCTGCACCAATGGGTGTTGCTGATAGCTGTCTGATTTAGTGGCGATGTGTGGCCAGCGGTCGCTGTGGTGGGACAGAGAGATCAGGACCCAGGTCCTACTCATTCGCCATCTTAACCACATCCCCATGAGCCATTATTAAAAGCAAACGGACGTGTCCTCAAGGAGGATCAGCTTTGTATGCAGGAACTCAGAGCCACGTGCGCCCAGGGATACTGGGACTTGTAGTTCAGGCATTTTCTTAAGAATCATTCTAAAAGTGTTTTGAAAAATGCATGCAAGCTCAGCGAGCCATATGTGCCCATGGCTCTCATACAAATCAATTTTAAAGATATTCAAAATCGTGTATTCAAAAACGTATAAAAATGTATGCGCATAGACACTCTGAGCCACGCATACCCAGGGATGTAAGGGCTTGTAGCCCAGCCATTTCTCTGTTTGCCTTAGTCTAAGGTGTTCAAAAGTATGTGTTCATTCATATGTGTGTTCAAGCGCTCAGAGCCACACGAGCCTAGGGTGCTCCTATCAGTCATTGCAGAGATGTCCAAGAAGTGTAAATGTATGCGCTCAGAGCTATTTGCTTCCAGGAATGTAAGGCTTATATTCCGTGAATATTATGGCGATCCTACCAGTCATTCTAAAAATGCTTAAAAGTGTGTGCAAGAGTGCTTGTGCTCAGAATGCTCAGCTCCTTCAAGTTATTCTAAAGTGTTCCAAAGTGTGTGTTCAAGCACTCAGAGCCACAGGAGCCCAGGATACTCCTACCAGTTATTATCAAGTTGTTAAAAAAAGTGCATGTAAACACAGGATTGTGGAGGCTTGTAGTACAAAAATATGGCAGCGCTACAAGTAATTGTGAAAGTATTCAAAAGAGTGTGTTAAGCGCTTTTGCCCAGAAAGCTGAGGCTTGTAGTTCAGGCATTTAGCGGTGTTCTTTCAAACATTCAATTACAGATAGAGATCCTTAACAGACAACCTTAATAGACAACCCCACATAAAAGAGTACCGTTAGCCAGGTAGTTAAGGAAGGAATCATTTAAGGAATGGATGACCACGGGATCTCATCATTCCATCTATTTCTACCACTGTGTAGTACATAGAACCACTTTTGTTCCTTAATAAACAGAAACTGCGAAATATTCATAACTGATGGTGGTATGCTGGGTTTATCAAGTACTGTCCAACGTAAGTCATCCCCTCGATGCCCCTACCAGTTCACCATTGAAGTTGCTGCAGTGCATGAAAGCAAGCAGCGGGCGAGGGATGGACCTATGCCCTTTGTTTAGGATGTGCCAGTTCTTACAGATAGATTTCTTACTTACTCCTGAAAAGCTGCAGAATGTGTTTACACACACCAGACTCTCGGTAGGTGGGGCCTTGGTGGTCTGAAATCCAAGAGTGCTTCTTTGTTATTATTTGTTCTTTTTGCTGATTTCCGTATAAGCGAAGCTGAATATTGTCTCTCTTGTAATTGAGAAGATAGGGTTTGAGCATGTTCCTCATACTTCTGCATCTGAGCGCAGATGCACGCAGGTGTAAAAACTGTCCAAATGGAAGGTTATCTCTTAATGATTTAGTATGGTAACTCTTCTAAGAAGAGAATTCATTATGTGCCATAGTTGTTTTAGACAACTCAGTCTCCATAGAGCCAGCAGATGGTGAGATAAGGAAAACGCTCCTTACCTGTAGTCACATGTGAACCTCAAAAAAGGGGTTAACGTATTCAGTTATGCATGAAATGAGGTGCTGGAAGCTGAATCGCCATGCCAATATAGATGATGAAAATATTGTCAATGTAGTGCTTTCACAACTTTATGTGGGAGTGGTACGGGTACTCAGGCATGAGAAACTGCTCCATCTCAAAAGGGTGCATGTAAAGAATCAGCAGATTTGGGGCAAATGTACTGCCCATAGATGTTCTGACTATTTGAGGGTATAGGCACTCTTCAAATAAAAAAAATAGTTTTTTCATTGACATATGTACACATTTCATTATAACGGATACCAGAGTAAGAGCGTCCAGATGTCTACTCTGGATTAAGGATTCCACAGTACTAAAAGTTTGATCCTGTGGGATACACATGTATAGTGACTCTCTATCAAAAGAGAGAAGATAATCAGTTTCCGTGTTAAATTCAACGATGTTGAGGATGTGTAAAGCATCTTTTGGTGTCCTGTAGGTAGGTGGGCATTTAACTGACTAAAGGGCGTAAAAATAAATCAACAAATTGGGATAAAGGCTCCAAAACAGGAGGCAATTCCAGAGATAATTGGTTTCTTCAGGGGGTGGGGGCGCTTAGGTTTATGAATCTTTAGAAGGATGTAAAAGTATGGAATGACTGAATCATTAGCTGCAAGGAACTCTGCTTCCTTCCCAGTCACCCAACCATTTCCTTAGTTTTCTCAAGCGTTGTTTTGATAGCTGCCAGCAACCTCATGGTCGGGTCGCATTTGTGAGTGCATCTGACCTTACATATTTTCTTATTTAATTTATAACGGACGCGTTAGAGGTTAGATGGACCTTTGGTCTACACTTAGAGTATGTCCCACCACAAGACTAAGAGGCATTTTTATAATGCCCTAGCGCCACCTTGCGCCACATTAACGTCATTATTATCTACGGTAATGTGGCCCAACAAGGCCGAAATTCCTGTGCCTTATTAACAGGGTGGCCCAATGCATGCATTGTACCACTCTATAACCCTTTGCGCTACATTATGCCTGCGCAAGGGAGCGTATCCCTGTCAGGGAAGCCAGAAAAATGGCATAAGGAAATCTATGAGATTTACTTGCGTCATTTTTTATGGCACTTTTAATGCCTGCTCAAGACCAGGCGTTAAAAGAGGTCTTCCATTCTTTAGAATGGGACCCTGTGTACCCTGCAGGAGTAGCGCCAATATTTTGGTGCTACTCCTGCAGAGTACATCAATAGCGTTATGATAAATGATGCTATCGCCCCCTACACTGTGCCATGGTGCACCATATTTTAAATATGACGCACACATGGTGGTGGTAGGGGGGGTGCAAAGAGGAGCAGGGAAAGTGGTGCTGCACTTTCCATAAATCTGCCCCTAAATTTCAATACAATTCACCATCAGTAAATATCCATCAGCAAAATCAATAATCTTGAGAGTCAGTAATAACACACACCGTGACCCCTTTGGCCATGAATAACCACCCCTTTATGTAAAAGTTTGAGTGTTTATTTCCCTATATTACCAATGCTAATATCACGTAAATCAATCTCAACACAATCTGATACACATATAGAACAACACTGGTTGACCAAATCCTCTAAAGTAATAGTACAAATCAATAGCAAGAGCAGCTGAGCAATAGAAATAACAGACATTTAGGTTCAGCAACTGAGTCAGGTCAATTATTTGTTAATTTCAACCTGTTAACATTTCAGGACTTCCCTTACTAACCATCCAATTAGAATTAGCATGTTGGGCTTCATGCGAAAACAATTTAGTCAACACAAATTTGGAAAGCATCTAAGTATGACTCTATAAAAATAGCGGTTGGTAGCCAGAAAACAAAAGACAATATTACAACAATAGCATTAGAAACTTGTGTACCTATCCTCAATATGGGTCAGCAAGCTGTGAACAACTTCGTCAGTTGGATATCAATTCGGTCAGCATCAGCATTGGACCATGAAAGGGGATGGGTCAGAACGGGGGCCTCTCAGCTTTCCGAACCATTTGTAAAGCATAGTCAAGGAATCAGCATTCAGCATCAAACGTTTTAAGCAATACAGTTAAAAATAGAATTCTCTAAGTATAAGAGCGAATCAGAATGGCACTCCTCAGCAAAGGATTAAGGAAAATGAGCATGAAGGTACGAATAACCTGAATGTCACCTCTCAGCAAAAGGATTTTAAGGATAATGAGCATTTCTCTCTCCGTACAGTCGAAGTAAGTTAAAATTATTTGAAACACTTCCCACGTTGCCATTGGTCAAAGAATCATATGTTTACATTTAGTCCAATAAGAATACAAACAGAAATCTAAGATATAACTAAAGCATCTTTCATGTGTAGATGATTGCCTCCTCTTCTCCCATTCCCTCGGTCAGGCTTCTCAGGTATCAATTTTGTATCTCTCTGTCCTTCAGTCAGTGCATCCATTAGCTCCTGGGAACATCGCTTTCACATCTACTAAACTAAACAAAGTGTTGATAACTAGTACAGCACATTCTAGCAAGCAGTTCTCATGGGAAAGGAAAAATATCTCTGCTAGCATTTGGTCATCACAGTGAAAAACAATGCCTGTATTAATTTCTTCAGGAGTGCATTTTCTCTCAACAATAATCTTAACAGTTCAGTTTAACATGAAGCTGTGCAACTAGGCCCAAGCCTCAGTAACTTAAGGCCTACAATTAATAAAGCAAATACATAATAAGTAAACATTAATATAACACACTACTACATTAATTCTAAACATGAGCACATCAAATCATTTTAATTAAGCATTTAATAAGGACACCGTGATTACTGTGGTCACTGTGGTGGGCACAGTTTCCAAGCTGCACATTATTTTATATGTTAAATCAAATTCTATGCAGATTCAAAATACAAAGTACATGAATAATTTATTAGTAAAATTTCAGTGTTCACACATTTAAGCGGTCAATAGGAACTCCTGACATCCAGTTGTCTCAAACATTCAGCCCTACAGGTAGCTGTAGCCAGAATAACCGTAGCCCCACATTTGTCAGCCTGTTCGATGGTGATAGAAGTGTCCTTACTTGGAGAATTGAGTGCTGATCTTTCTTATTTCATCAGATTATGAAAGGGATCTCCAAAGTTCGGTAGCCCGATGGGAACCTTAGGTGTGGGAGAGCTGAAAGTAGATTTCTTACTCAAATTGGTATTAACCTGAGAATTCTCTGCATCCACTTCAGTGTTACCAGCAAAAAAAAATCAGAATCTTATTTTTCAGAGTCAGCTCCCTCTGAATCTGAAACTCATTGCCCCTATAAGGAGGAACAAATCCTAATCCTTTGTTCAAGGCACTCTTCTCTAAAGATGTGAGAATTTGATTGCTCAGGTTCATGACAAGGCTGTTGCACTGCTTGTGTTCAGCTGTGAAGTTGACTTTATCATGCTCCATATGTGACACAGTGATGGGAGCGAGCTCCAGTGTAGTTGAGGCTTTTGATGTCTTCTCCTGCCTCTCGACGTCCGACGGCATTGCTCTAAAAAAAACAGATTGAAAAATGGAGTTGGTGGAGCTTGAAACTGTGGAATAAGAGGCTGAAAATGTGGCATGGGGTAGCCCCAAGGAAATGGAGGCCGCAATTGAAGCTGAACGGATATAAGATATTGTCCACATCATCTGCCTCTCTATTGAGACGATGGCTGCTGTGAGCCACTAAATCCTGTGTCCTAATCATTAGATCCATCCTCATTTTACAACGAAAAATAGTTTCAACCATATCATTAGCCCTTTCAGTTGAATTCTGGAGGTGTGTAGTTATTAGTTGTATATGGATATACATTCTCGAAGGAGAAGCGTTCGAGATCATTCTTGAATTTCTTAATCTTTGTAGTAAGCAAGGAATCTTTATTGACCTTGTTGGTTGTATTAGTTTCATCTTTCTGTTTTCTTATACAGTGTGGCTGAAACTGTAGTTTTCTATTGTATCTCCAATGCCTGGATTTCTACTAAGATGGCATCTGCAAACCGTTTAGAAGAACTTATAAGAATTAGCCAGTCCCTGTTGCAGCGCCAGGCAATAGGGGACCAATCTTTCTTAAATGTCTTCTCTTCAAGAAAAAGTCTAGGGCATTTGTGACCAGCAAACCTGTAGGAGCACAATTACCCTGGAGATATTCAGTGATAATGGCCTCATGCATAGTGGTGCAAGTGTATGTCTTTTTCAAAGTCAGTAACTTGGTCCAATCGTCTGATTGTACAAATGCCCAGGTGAGAGGAGTGTCTCATCAAACAGGGGCCGGTAAGATGTTCTGAACCACAGCATCCTTGAAGACTAGTCCTGCGAAGTCAGCCATCATTGATGGAAGTGTAACAGGTCGTAAGAAGCTCAATGTTGAGGGAAAACAATTAACAACTAACAAATAGCAAAGGCCCTCAGCCGTAACTGTTCCAATAACCTCATCACAAAAGAAGGTGAGGGGAAATTTAAAGCCCTGCAGAAGTTGATACACCAAAACAACTCACTATAATACACTACAGAATTTCTGGGTCTATAACAAAGTGTAAGTAGAGAGAAACAGACTACAAAAAAAATTAGACATGGCAAATCTAGCTGGTGAAAAAAGTATTAATTTTAAAGGACAAATTCCCTCACCCACCAGAGGTGGCATGCTTCATCACCTGGAAGCTCTTCAAGCAGTGATACCTAGTCACTACTACCCCCTCAGTAAGAGGGAGGAGTGCTATGGTTGTTTTAAGAGGTATACCAACTACCCAATGGTGAGCCAGGAGTGGTGAGGTAAACAGCGTATGACAAAATAAGCAAAGACTTGAGGATAAAACTAACTACAGGATATGCAGAGAACTGCCTATGAGGGAGTGACTGCATACATCGCTGATCCTACTTGAGGACACGCCCATTTGCTTTTAAAAATGGCTCACTTGAGTGCAGACCCTGCCCTTAGTTCCTGGTGAGCAGAACAGCTGCGAGAGACAGCTGTCAGAGGTGAGAGTGTGGGTGTGATAACTGTTCCCTCTTTGTGCCTTTTTTCTGCCACCCCTTGTTTGTCTCCCTCTCCCATTCCCCAAGCGGGGCCTTGAGTTGATCACGGTTGGATGTTATCTGGCGGAGGGTGTGGACTTTAGTATCCTGTGTGCTTTGATCTCATTTTAGTGTGGTATGAGTACTTGCAAACCCGTAATGACGCATTTGCGTGTAAAGGCTGGGACTAATATTCTCTGTCTTTAAGCTACACGATTGTTGGAGCTAGGCAATCTGTTGTAGCCCATGCTCTGGCCTGTAAAAGGGCAGAACTTACTGTTTCAGTCAAGTTTTTAGGGTCAAGCGGAAAGTGCTCCGTCCCCTGTTGTAATCTCTCTATGGGCTTCTAACCACGCCCATGTCACGTCAGTCACTTTCATTGGTTCGTGAGCTTGCCTTTTAAAATCTGCTTGCTTTCATTAGTGAAAGGCATGCATATGTAATGCCTTTTCTGGTGTTTAGCCCTCCTCAAGCGCACCGACTAACTACTGAAAATATGAGGCTCGATGTTTTACGTCTGGTTTCTGGACTACTTTTTCTCTTTATTTTGCTGTGCGATCTTGCTGAGCAGTAGTCGATCACTTTGCATGACATCGATCCTGTTAAATAGGTAATTGCACTTTTGCCAGTTACATGGATAATTGCGCTCTTGCCGATAGGTTTCACTGCAAGCAAACTTTTATTTCTCTTTGGGTGTCTGCTTTGGGCTGATTGCGGCCATCGGCTCGCTTTTGTGAAACTTTTACTTTTCAGTTTATATGGCAAGAAAAGTCCTGTTAGTTGTGTGAAACTGTTTTACTTTACATTTTCAATTTCTGTGGCAAGAAAAGTCCGGTTAGGAGTTTACAATGCTATTAGCTCTAACTCGAGCAAATGCAAGACCCATTACATTGCAAATGCTTGTTTTTTTTTTAATCTGGGCTTTGTGGAGCTAGGCATATAATGTAGTACATGCTTGGTTGTGTCAATAAACAGATTGTTTGAGCCCCATTTTCTCTGCATAGTTGGGGCACATTAGATGTCTGTGTGGTGGTTACTACTAACTGTGGTGACTCCCCAGAACTCTGTTTATATTGAATGTTTTGAGTGAAATTTATTCTTGCACTGAGTTGTTTGCATTTGTTGTTTTTTCTCTGTTTTCTCACTTTGTAGGGTGAATGCACCCCGAGCTCCTCGTCAGGGTCTGAGTTGAGGTGCTATGCCTGACGGTTGCGGGTAAGCTGCTTTTTTAATTCTCTCCCCTTGACCCCTCACTGTGCATTTATATGTTCCTATAGGCAATATTTGATTGTGGTGTAAAGGATAATTGAGACATAGGGATTATCGGGTATATCATTTTTTGTTACTTGTGTGGTCTAGCTGCTGAAATTGCCTGTGATTTGTACTTGTGTTTTACAGGTTTCTGCCAGTGGATCCTGTCATTTCCCTCATCTAATTTGATGATAAGAGGACGACTGGATGATTTTGTATACACTATGGTGGTCATTACAACCCTGGCGGACGGTGTTAAAGCAGCGGTAAGACCGCCAACAGGCCGGCGGTAAAAAATTGCAATTACGACCGTGGTGGAAACCGCCAACAAAGACAGCCAAATTAACACTCAGACCGCCACGGCGGTACAAACAAACAGCGCGGTGGTCACCGCCAACAGACAGGCGGGAGACAATGTACCGCCCACACTATTATGACAGGCCAATCCTCCACCTTTTCCGGGGCGGATTCACCGCGGATAAAATCACGGCGGAAACAGGAATTTCGAAGGGAAAACGCTCACCTCGACACACTCCACGAGGAACGAGGACACCATGGACCCGGAACTCCAAATTCTCCCTGCAATAGTCTTCCTGCTCCTCTACCAGGTGCACGAACGCCGACGGCGAAGACCACGGTGACTACAGCACCTACGACACAGGGGAGGGGGAGGCAAAAAACAGGGACACACACACGCAACACCCCCACCCTCACCCACCACAATACACACACTAATGCATATCAATACATCACAGTTACGCACCCCAAGCCCCCCCAGAAGAATGCAAAGACCAAAGAAAATGAGTGTAACCATCGGAATATATTAAGAACAAGTAGGCATAAATATATATATACACAATGTACAAAATAAATACCAGGCATAGTAGTCCAGGTACTGCACAAAGAAAGTCAGTGGAACACTGGGACCACACGGTATGGGCGAGGCCCACACAAGATCCCCGACCATGACGGAGAGAACACTGCAGGGGCATCAGACAGCAAGAAAACAGGCACCTAAGGGGGAGGCAAGGGGGGGCACCTCAACCGCTTGAGTGCATGACGCCAAATCCACGAGGGGGCCACATGCCCACTGTTCAATCCTGGGGAGTGCAAAGCTACAGTCTCTAAAGTCTCTACAGTGGGTGGCTTGCCCACTGTTCAATCCTGGGGAGTGCAAAGCCACAGTCTCTCAAGTCTCTACAGTGGGTGGGCTGCCCACTGTTCAGTCCTGGGGAGTGCAAAGCCACAGTCTCTCAAGTCTCTACAGTGGGTGGCTTGCCCACTGTTCAATCCTGGTGAGTGCAAAGCCACAGTCTCTAAAGTCTCTACAGTAGGTGGCTTGCCCACTGCCATATCCTGGGGAGTGCAAAGCCACAGTCTCACAAGTCTCTACAGTGGGTGGCTTGCCCACTGCCATATCCTGGGGAGAGCAAAGCCACAGTCTCTCAAGTCTCTACAGTGGGTGGCTTGCCGACTGTTCAATCCTGAGGAGTGCAAAGCCACAGTCTCTCAAGTGGATGACAGTCTCCACTGGTTCTGGAGGGGGACTGGTGCCCAGAGTGCTTCATCCTGTTAAGGACAGAGGTAGTGGATGGGTCCCTCCACTGGTTCTGGAGGGGGACTGGTGCCCAGAGTGCATCACTCACCCCGTGATGGAACCAGTTGCGTCAGTGCCCCTGCCGCTCATGGGCTAGCGGTGCTTGAGATGGCAATGCCCTGTGCAGCGGTGCTTGAGATGGCGGTGCCCTGTACAGCGGTGCTTGAGATGGCGGTGCAATGTGCAGCGGTGCTTGAGATGGCGGTGCCCTGTGCAGCGGTGCTTGAGATGGTGGTGCTCTGTTCAGCGGTGCTTCAGATGGCGGTCTACATTGCAGGGTCGCGGTCCTTCATGGCCCAGTGGGGCTGGTGCTGGCGGTCCTTCATGGCCCAGCAGGCCTTTTGCTGGTGGTCCTTCATGGCCCTGCGGGGCTTGCGCTGGCGGTCCTTCATGGCCCTGCGGGGCTTGCGCTGGCGGTCCTTCATGGCCCAGCGGGCCTTTTGCTGGCGGTCCTTCATGGCCCAGTGGGGCTTGTGCTGTCGGTCCTTCATGGCCCAGCGGGGCTTGTGCTGGCGGTCCTTCATGGCCCAGCGGGCCTTTTGCTGGCGGTCCTTCATGGCCCAGTGGGGCTTGTGCTGGCGGTCCTTCATGGCCCAGCGGGGCTGGTGCTGGCGGTGGCATCCTGGGCAGCTGGTCTGGGGCTGGCGGTGGCCTCCTGGGCAGCTGGGCTGGCGGTTGCCTCCTGGGCTGCTGGGCTGGGGCTGGCGGTGGCCTCCTGGGCAGCTGGGCTGGGGCTGGCGGTGGCCTCCTGGGCAGCTGGGCTGGGGCTGGCGGTGGCCTCCTGGGCAGCTGGGCTGAGGCTGGCGGTGGCCTCCTGGGCAGCTGGGCTGGGGCTGGAGGTGGCCTCCTGGGCAGCTGGGCTGGGGCTGGCGGTGGCCTCCTGGGCAGCGGGGATGATGGCAGTCTTCTCCGCCGTGCTGCTCTTCCCAGACTTGCTGGGTTTCTTGTGGCCCTTCCCCACCTTGGAAGGTGTGGCTGGAGTCTTGCCCCTCTCCCACCAGGCACTGGCCAACTTCTGATGCTTCACAGGTGGGGGACTGTCTGTGCTGTGGCTCTGTGCCACACTGGCTGTCATGGTGGCTGGTGCACTCCATATACCGGTGACTACAGGCACCACTGGTCCCGGAGATGTTGTGGCTGAGGTACTACTTCAGGACCTATGAGATGGACGGGGGGGAAGGTGTGGGAAAAAGGTCAAGGGTGAACAGGAAAAGTTTTTTGGACACACTGGGATGGGTAGCTGGAGGGGGTTTGGGAGTGGAGGAAGAGGTGGTGGTAGTAGGAGGTGTACGTTTGGTGACTTTGGGTGAAGGTGCATGCGCTGGAGGCTGTCGTGATGTGGATGGCTGTTGGGTGGGTGTGTGCCTGCGTTTGTGTATCTTGGGAGGGGGCGTCACAGACACACTGGGAGAGGACACAGGGGACGTGTGAATGGTAGTGGGGGTGGTGACTGCACGTGAGCGGGGTGTGCTAGTGGGTGTGCTGGTGAGGGACGTAGTGGCTGTAGAGGTAGTGCATGCAGGTGTGAGTGTAGACGAGACTGGGAGGGAGGAGGGAGACGATGAGGAGGGGGACACAGTGGAGGCAGTGGATGTTGGTGTGTCTGCATGTGTGTGTTGCTTGCGTGAGTGCCTGTGGGATGTATGGTGCTTATGTTTGCCTGAGCTTCCCTTGTGTGTTGAGGTGTGTGCAGGCTGGTCTGATGGTGTGCTTGGGATAGGCAGAGGTGCAGGGGATTGGGTCGGGGTGGAGGAAGTTGGAGGGGGGAGGCTAGAGACGGGGACAATGGCTGCCATCAGTGGTGAGCCCAGAGTCTGAAAAGCTCATTGAAGGGCCGTCTGACCAGAATGAATGCCCTCCAGGAATGCATTGGTTTGTTGCAACTGCCTTTCTACACCCTGGATGGCATTCAAAATGGTAGACTGCCCAACAGTGAGGGAGCTGAGGAGGTCAATGGCCTCCTCACTGAGGGCAGCAGGGGTGACTGGGGCAGGGCCTGAGGTGCCTGGGGCGAAGGTGATGCCCACCCTCCTGGGTGAGAGGACACGGGGCAAGGCCTGAGGGGCTGCTGGTAGGGCGGTGCTGGTAGGGGGGGGTGGCAGCTGTACCTGTAGATGCGGGGGGCTCAGATGTTGCCGCCACAACAAGGGAGCTCTCATCAGAGGACGAGTCTGTGTCGCTGGTCTCAGCTCCTGTCCCCGCCGTGGAGCTCCCCTCGCCCTCCGTCCCACAGGTGAATTCAGACTCCGTAGTGTCGCCCTCCATGGCCAGGTGGGATGCAGCTCCCTCGTTCTCTGGTGCCACTGCTCCTCCGCCTGATGATGCTAATGCACACAAGAACAGGGAGACCACAAAAAGGGGGGGGTAGACAGAAGAAAGACATGTTGAGTGCATGGATTACCGCTACTGTTGGTGGACACGACAGACAAAGAAGCCCCCTGCACTATGCCGCGCTCTTGGGCTCCACTGTTCAATTCCTGGGAAATGGCCTACAAGGCTATGGAGGAAATCTGCACACATAGATGACACAGGGGCATGAATAGCTGTACTTGGCACTCTACAGAGGAGGGGTGGGGTGCCACATGGCCTGCCTTACAGAGGGGCCTTGCCTACGGAACTCGCCCTGGCCTAGGGAAACCCACAGCCCTCCTCCCCCACCCAGACAACTCACTGTGCGCAAAGTCAGCAGAATGAGAGTGTACTCACGCCCTTGTGTCTGCTGTGATGCCCTCAAGCGCCCATCCAACTCCAGGTAGGCCACCGCCAGGATCCTGAACATCAGGGGGGTCATGGTGCGACGGGCACCCCTCCCACGTTGGGAGGCCATCCCCAGCTGAGCCTCCACCGTCTTCTTGCTCCAGCTGCGAATGTCCTCCCATCTTTTCCGGCAGTGGGTGCTCCGTCTGTGGTAGACCCCCAAGGTCCGGACGTCCTTGGCGATGGAATGCCAAATATCTTTCTTCTGGTGGGCGCTGACCTACATGAAATGTACAGGGGAAAAAGAGAAGTTATTACCAACTGCACCGTCAAACTGATTGGCCCCCATCCCTACCCTTGCCATGTGGCACATGCATTCACCGTCTTTCATGCACGCAGCACTCTGCCCCCTTCCTTCTTACATCCAGCCCTCTCCACACAGGCATAGCCCATACAACATGCTCCCTGTGTACTTACCTGCTTGTCTGGAGGACCGTAGAGTAGCTGGTACTGGGGGAGGACCCCGTCCACGAGTTTCTCCAACTCCTCCGATGTGAAGGCAGGGGTCCTTTCCCCAGACGCACTAGCCATTGTCTCTTCCAGACCGAGGTCACAGCAGCACTTGCAGTGTAGGTCCTCTCCTGTCGAAGATCAGGTATCGAGTGATTGAACAGATAGAAAATGGCGGTCACGTCCGTGGCGGTGCATACCGTCACCGCCGGTGTACATCCTCATTGGCTCATGGGACCCATGGGGTCCAATGTTAACCAATGCAGCATTGCACCGCGGTCTTCGACCGCCTACCGCAACGGTATACAACGCCAGCGCAGTTACCTCACATCCCATTGTCCCACTTTAGAGGTCAGGCAGCCGCCATTTCAGGGGCCCACATGGCTTCATTTTCAACTGCGTCACACAGACCTAGGCCTAGACTCAACACACATACAGGCCACCTTTTGTGTATGGGATGTGTTCTGTGTAAACTGTGGGTACGTACCTCTGAGTTGGTTGACTCTGTGCTCGCTGTTGTCCTTCATAGGCTCCGTCCGCTGGGACATGTGAGGAGATGGCGGCATCCTCCGGTGTACCGACCGTTGGTCGACCTGTCGACAATTGAGGAGCGACATTTGATTATCACCTACAGGCTTGACCGTGCCACAGTCCAGGAACTGGGTACCCAGATGGAGCCAGACCTGATGTCAGCAATCCGCCATCCCACAGGAATCCCCCCTCAAGTGCAGGTGCTGTCAGTGCTCCATTTCCTTGCAAGTGGCTCATTTCAAACAACTGTGGCCATGGCATCAGGGATGTCCCAGCCTATGTTTTCCAACGTATTGTCCAGAGTGTTGTCTGCCCTTCTAAAACAAATGCGGAGCTACATCGTTTTCCCTCAGGTGGAGGATTTGCCTACAGTGAAAGGTGATTTCTATGCCCTGGGACATATCCCTAACATCATAGATGCCATTGATGGGACCCATGTGACTTTGGTCCCCCCCCCACAGGAGTGAACAGGTGTACAGAAACCGGAAGAATTATCATTCGATGAATGTACAGATGGTATGTTTGGCAGACCAGTACATCTCCCATGTGAATGCCATGTTCCCTGGCTCAGTGCATGACGCCTACATCCTGCGGAATAGCAGCATCCCTTATGTGATGGGTCAACTCCAGAGGCACCGTGTGTGGCTATTAGGTGAGCACCTGGAAGCAAGTCATTGGGAATGGTTGTCTGGGTCTGGGGTTATCCCTACAGGTTAGTGTGTGTTTAACAGTTGTCCCTCGCCATTTGCAGGTGACTCTAGTTACCCCAACCTGTCACAGCTACTGACCCCAGTGAGGAATCCCTGGACAAGGGCAGAGGAACGCTACAATGAGGCCCATGGGTGAACTAGGAGGGTGATCGAGCGGACCTTCGGCCTCCTAACGGCCAGGTTCTGGTGCCTCCATGTGACAGGTGGATCCCTATTCTACTCACCAAAGAAGGTGTGCCAGATCATCGTGGCCTGCTGTATGCTTCACAACTTGGCTTTGCGACGACAGGTGCCTTTTCTGCAGGAGGATGGTCCAGATGGCGGTGTTGTGGCAGCTGTGGAGCCTGTGGACAGTGAAGACAAGGAAGCAGAGAAAGAAGACATGCACAACAGGGACTCAGTGATCCTGCAATATTTCCAGTGAGACACAGGTAGGAATACAAACCTGCCTACTACATGTACTTTAACACTACTACCTCTTTCCTGTCTGTCGTTTTCACCCAGTGTATGGTCACTGAGTTGTCACTTTCCCTTACGATTTCACAGATGTGGGTCCCACTGTGTGACATCTGCTTAGATTCCTCATGGACTAGAGCTGTGTGACATAGGTATGTTGACATTACTATTTTAAAAACATTTTAGCACTCTAATTGCTAATACACTATTTCGAAATCACAGACAGACTCCAGATCGTTTTGTGATTTAGGTGTGTTTATTTAAATGCTCAATATTGGAGGGGGTAGTGAAATGGTGAGTGGTGATGGCGGAGGAGTGTCCATGGCAGAGTCCAGTCTATTAATCTCACAGGTGCATTGCCCATATGGGCATAGGAAGTGGAGCTGGGGCAGTTTAATTATGGACAGGGTGACAAAGTGGGACAGTAGTATGACAATCAGGGTGGTCTCATTTCTTGGCGGGGGTCTTGGCATCGTGCTCTGTCTTTGTCCTGGATCTCAGGGACCATTTGCGGGGTGGTTCTCCCTCTGCAGGGGGTGGGGTGCTGGTGTGGTAGTCCTGTGGCGGGCGTCCTGTCCACTAGCGCCGGTGGAGGCGGTGGGCAGTTCATCGCCCATGCTAGTGTCAGCAGCCCCTTGTAGTGCCACAGTGTCCCTCCAGAGTGTTGAGTAGTTGCTTCAGCACCACCACGATGGCGCCCAGGGTGGAGCTGATGGTTCTGAGTTCTTCCCTGAAGCCCATATACTGTTCCTCCTGCATGCGCTGTGTCTCCTCAAACTTGGCCAGTACTGTTGCCATTATCTCCTGGGAGTGGTGGTAGGCTCCCATGATGGAGGAGAGGGCCTCGTGGAGAGTGGGTTCCCTTGGCCTGTCCGCCCCCTGTCGCACAGCAGCCCTCCCAGTTCCCCTGTGTTCCTGGACCTCCGTCCCCTGGACCATGTGCCCACTGCCACTGCCCCCAGGTCCCTGTTGTTGTTGGGGTGGTGGGTTAGCCTGGGTTCCCTGTAGTGGTGGACACACTGCTGATTGACGTGTCCTGGGGACGGATGTATGGGCCCGCTGGGTGGGTGCTGTGCTGGTGTTTCCAGAGGGGGGAAGGTCTGTGGTGGCCTGTGCCTGTGTGAGGGGAACCAACTGTCCAGAGGTCCCCGATGGTCCGGGCTGGTCATCTAGATCTAGTTGGACAGAGGTGCTGTCATCACTGTGGCCCTCTTCTGTTGGTGGTGTGGACATGTGTGGACCCTCCTGTCCGGTGATGTTGGGTAGGGGTCCTGCAGGAGTATAAAAGGATGTTTATTAAATCTGTGTGTGTAATGGTGTGCAATGGGTGGGTGACAGTGTACCCCAGTGCTAGCATTCCTGTGTGGGAGCTTGTGTGATGATGGTTTAGGGGGGTGCATGGGTATGTGCAGTGGGCATGCTTTGGTGATGGGTGTCCATGCTTTGTTGTTGCATGCAAGGCTTGGTGTTGGGATGGGTGGTTTGTGATGTTGGGACATATGTGAGGAGTTTGGGTGCTGGGGTTGAGGGTGGGGGTATGTGATAGCATGCAGGTAGGGTGGGGGATGTAATAGTAAAGCTTTGACTTACCAGAGTCCATTCCTTCACCTACTCCTGCGAGGCCTTCAGCATGCAGAATCACCAAGACCTGCTCCTCCCATGTTGTTAGTTGTGGGGGATGAGGTGGGGGCCCGCCGCCAGTCCGCTGAACCGCCAGGTGGTGTCTTGAGACCACGGAACGCACCTTCCCCCGTAGGTCATTCCACCTCTTCCTGATGTCCTCACGATTTCTTGGGTGCTGTCCCACTGCGTTGACCCTGTCCACTATTCTTCACCATAGCTCCGTCTTCCTTGCAATTGAGGTGTGCTGCACCTGTGATCCGAATAGCTGTGGCTATACCCGGATGATTTCCTCCACCATGACCCTGAGCTCCTCCTCCGAGAACCTGGGGTGTCTTTGCCGTGCCATGGGGTGGTGTAGGTGATGTGTGGGGTGGAGTGTCTGGTGATAATTGTGGTGATATGTAGTGGTGTGTTGTGTGAGGTGCGTGGAAGTTGTGTGGGTGATGGTGTTGTGTGCCTATGGATGCTGTTGTTCTTGCTGGTGGTGTCTCTCTCTGTCCTTCTTTCCGAATTTTTTGGCATGGGGGTTTGTGGGTGATGTGGGTGTGTGTTTTATATTGTATTGGGTGTGTGGGAGTGGTGTGTGTGTGTATCAGGTGTGTGTATTTTGAATTGTCCAATGTTGTTGTGTTTTGTAAGAGTGTGTGCATTTTGAGCGCAGCGGTGTGTACCGCCAATGGAATACCGCGGTTGAAAGACCGCCGCGTGGATTCATGTGTCGTGATAGTGTGGGCGTATTTCTGTTGGCGTGACGGTGGAGGTTTTGTTTTCGCCAGTTTATCACTGACCTTTGGTGTGGCGGACTTGTGTGGGTGTCTGACTTTTGGCAGATTCTGAAATGTGGGTCATAATAGCTGTGGCGGATTTCCGCGGCCGCGCCGTTGTGTTGGCGGTCTTCTGCACGGCGGTAAGCGGCTTTTACCTCCAATGTTGTAATGACCGCCTATATTTCCTTTAATCCCCGTTGTTTTTGAGCACTCAAGCAGAAGTATTAGTATAGGTCCTGAAAAATGTTGCAACACCACTTTTGCGGGTTTAGGCAGAAACATGTTGACCCTTTTGTAGTAACACCAAAAAGCAGGTTTAATTTTTCCCTGCTTTGCTCTGATTCTTTCAATCCTGACGCACGGACGCATAAATAAATTCCCTGCATACCCTGTAGTCAGTTTTATCCTCACATGTTAGCTTATTTTGCCATACTTTGCTTACCTCACCATTCCTGGCTGACCATTTGGTATTTAGTATCCCTCTTAAAACATCAGTAGTGCTCATCTCTTAGTGAGGGAGTAGTAGCCTGCGCTATGACTAGGTATCACAGCGTAAGGAGGTTCCTGATGATGAAGCATGCCACCTCTTGGGGGTGAGGGAATACGTCCTTTAAGAGTGTAAGATTGCCATAATATTCATGGACTTTAAGCCTTACATTCATGGTTACACATGGCTCTGAGCATTTACACACACACCTCTTGAACATCTCTACAGTGACTGATAGGAGCATTCTGGGCTCGTGTGGCTCTGAGCGCTTGAACACACACATATGAACACCTTAGACTGACTAAAGAGTGTTGAGAAATGCCTGGGCTACAAACCCTTATATGCCTGGGCATACATGATTCTAACTGCCTGCACGTATACATTTTTATACGCTTTTGAATATGTTTATGAATACACTTTTTTGAACATCTTTAAAAATGATTTGCAGGAACGCAATGGGTGCGCACAGCTCGGTGAGCTTGCATGCATATTTCAATGTTTGTTAGAATGATTCTTAAGGAAATGCCTGGACTCCAAGTCCTAGCATCCCTGGGCGCAGGCGGCTCTGAGTTCCTGCATACACAGCTGATCCTTCTTGAAGACATCCCTATTTGCTTTTATAAATGGCTCACTTGAGTGCAGTCCCTGCCCTTAGATCCTGGTGAGCGGAACAGCTCGCATAGGTGAGAGCGTAGGTGGGAAGACTGTTCCCTCTGTCAGTATTTTTTCTCTTTTTTTCTGGCCCACCCTCTCCCATTCCCCAAGCAGGGCCTTGAGTTGATCGGGTTGGAAGTTATCTGATGGAGGGAGCAGATTTTGGTATCCTATGTGCTTTGATCTCATTTTAGTGTGGTACAAGTACTTGCTCACTGGTAATGCACCCATTTGCGTGTAAAGGCTGGGACTAATATTCTCTGTCTTTAAGCTACCCGTTGTTGGAGCTAGGCAATCAATGTAGCCCATGCTATGTTCTGTAAAAGCACAGAATGTACTGTTTGATTCCTATTTCTATAAGTATCTGGGTTTTATGGAGCATGGCATTTAATGTAGTACCTGCTTGGCTCTGCAAATATACAGATTGTTTGAGCCTAGTTTTCAATAGATATTTGGGGCACATTAGATGTCTATGTGGTGGTTACTACTAGCTGTGGTGACACTCCAGAGCTATGTTTCCTTTGAATGTGTTGAGTGAAATTAATTATTTGCAGTGAGTTGTTTGCACTTTTTCTGTTTTTTGTGTCTTCTCTATGAACACTTTATAGGGTGAATGCACCCTGAGCCCCACGTCAGGGCATGAGTTGAGGGACAATGCCTGATAGTTGCAGGTACGCTGGTATTTTAATTGTCTCCCTTGACTCCACACTGTGCATTTATCTGTTTCTATGACACAATGTTTGATCATGGAGTAAAGTGTCATTGAGACATGGGGCTTATGGGGTACATAATGTTTGTTTCTTGTTCACTTTGTATAGTTTGGCCTAGCTGCTCAAATTGCTTGTGATTTGCACTTGTGTTTTACAGGTGTCAGCCAGTGGAGCCCATTATTTATTTTCATCTATTTGGATGGTAATAGGACCACTGGATGGTTTTGTATACACCACATACCCTTTAAATCCCATTGTTTTTGAGCAATCAAGTGGAAGTATTACTATAGCTCCTGAATTATCCCGCAACACCTCTTTTGAAGGTTACAGGCAGAAACACGTTGACCCTTTTGTAGTCACACCAAAAAGCAAGATTAATTTTTCCCTGCTCTCTTTTGTTTGTTTGAATCCTGACCCAGGGCCACATTAATAAATTCCCCCCATCCCCTTTAGTCACTGTTATTCTAACATTATTGTTTTTTTTCATACTCTGCTTACCTCACCACTCCTGGCTCAAAATTGGGTATTTAGTATACCTCTTAAAACATCCGCAGAGCTCCTCCCTCTTAGTGAGGGGATAGTAGTCCACACAGTGACTAGATAAAACAGTGTGAGTTGGTTCCCTGTGATGAAGCATGCCACCTCTGGTGGGTGAGGGAATTAATCTTTTAAAAAGAATATTTTTTGGCAGCTAGAATTGTCCTGTCTTCTTTTGTTTGTGCTCTGTTTGTCTTTACTCACACTTTGTTATAGACCCAGAAGTTCTGAAGTGTATTACAGAGATAGTTCTGGCCAGGCATTCTATGGTGTATATTGAGGTATGGACATCTGGAGATCACAGGAAGGTGTCTAGTCTGACATGCAATTCATGATAGGGGTCTCCCCCACCCCACCCCCACCCCAACCCCCTCCCCTACCCCACCACCACCCCTGCCACCCCCCCAAAGGCGGCAGGGCCCCCCTCCCCACCCCGACCCCCAACATCACATCACCCATACCGACACGCACGCAGGCACCACCTACACACTTACACTTACACACACACACACGACGACATACATGCCTACATCCACACACACAGTCAGACATGCACACCCACATTCAAACATACACGCACACATCCATCCAGAGATACCCACAGACATACACGCACTCATTCCCATACACACAACACCCCCGCAAGCATACACGCACTCACACACCCCCTCTACATACACACACACACACCCCCATGCACCCACACAACACACAACACCCCCCCCACCCACCTCCCCTAACGGACGATCGACTTACCTTGTCCGTCGATCCTCAGGGAGGGGACGGGAGCCATGGGGGCAGCTCCGCCGACACCACACCGCCAACAGAACACCGCCATGGCGCATCACAGGACGTGATTCGCTGGGCGGTGTTCTGTTGGCGTGGCGGTGGAGCAACCTCCACTTCCCCGCCTCCCGCCAGTATGGCTGTTGGCGGCTCTCCATCCGTAAAAGGACGGAGAGCTGCCAACGGTCATGATAGGCCGAGCGGCAAACCGCCAACACTGGCGGTCTTCCGCACGGCGGTCCCTCGGCGGTCCTTAAAAAAGACCGCTGAGGTCAAAATGACCCCCTATGTTTTTTGTCACTTTTATATGGCACAAACGCGACCCAAAGGTATTGGATCGCTTTACATGAGCATCAGTTACACATTGATATTTGGGAGGCACAGGGAGATTAAGTGATTTCCCTAGAATCCTATGGGGGGCTCGAACCTTGAGGCTCACCACACTTGTAATCTCATCACTAAGCCATTCGTGAACAATAAATCAAACACAAAGTTACAACTCCAAGTTTCACTGATTTGTAATGAGAAAAAGATATATATAGTGAAATCATGTTCCTATTTAAAACACTATGCCTGAGGATGGGATTCAGACTCTTGTCTCCACTATACTCTCCTGTGCATCATTTTAAGAAATCAGCTACCTGACTCACTGCACCCTCAACAAGATATATATATATATTCTAGTGTCGATCGAAGGAGAAATACTTTTTCATTTCTCTTCCAATCATGTGGAGGGGCCGAGAAAGGCATCAAAGGAAAGGAAAGGCCTTTCCTTTCCTTTGATGTCTTTCTCAGCATTTCTGATGCACGATCGCGGTGTGACCGGGTAGCAGAAATGCCCACTAGACACCAGGGAGTTTTTTATTTTTTTATTTGTGTGCTTAAGGGGTGCGGCCCATTGGGGAAGAGCTGCTCCCCGGGGGGGGGATTATTTTTGGGCCATTTCTGCCCCCCCCTGCAGAAACCCCTAGACACCAGGGCTGATAATTTTTTTGTTTATTTTATCATTCTTATATGTGGGGAGCGACCCCTTAGGCAAGGGTCGCTCCCCAGGGGCTAAAATTACTCTTAGTGCATTTCTGCCCCCCTTGGGGGTAGATCGGCCTATTTTACCACTAGACACCACAGAATATTTTTTGTTTAATATTATTGAATGAGGGGAGAGGCCCCTTGGGCAAGGGCTGCTCCCCAGGGGGGCAAAATATTTTATATATTATAATTAGGCCGAACTGCCCCCGGGGGGTGGGGGGGCAGAAACACCTTGACACCAGGGATAATTTTTTCTTTTGTTTAATTATTTTTTTTATATGCAGGGAGCGACCCCTTAGGCAAGGGTCACTCCCCGGGGGGTAAAAATTACTCTTAGGCCATTTCTGCCCCCCGTTGGGAGCAGATAGGCCTATTTTTATTATGCCAATCTGCCCCCAAGGGAGCGGAAAGCACTAGAAACCAGGGATTTGTTTTTATAATATTGAATGAGGAGAGCTGCCCCTTGGGCAAGGACCGTTCCCAAGGGGGGCAAAATATTTTTAGGGCTTTTCTGCCTCCGGGGGGGGGGGGCAGAAACCCCTAGACACCAGGGATACATATTTTTTTGTTTACTTTATTTTTTTACATATGGGGAGTGACCCCTTAGACAAGGGTCACTCCCCTGGGGGGGGGCAAATTGTATTTAAGCCATTTCTGCCCCCTTGGGGGCAGATCGGCCTATTTTTATTAGGCCGATCTGCCCCCAAGTGGGGCAGAAACCACTAGGCCCTGGGATTTTTTTTGCGCCAATTTCACGCTAGGGGAGCGACCCCTTAGGCAAGGGTCGCTACCCTGGGGGGGGGAAATTTATTTTAGGCCATTGGAGGCAGAAACCACTTAGGCACCAGGGATTGGTGTGTGTGTATGTGTGTGTTTTGTCTGGGGGGGCAACCCCTTGGGCAAGGGTTGCTCCCCATGGGGGCACATTACTGTTGGTGATATATGCCCCCCTTGTGGGGCAGATCAGCCTATTTTTGGAAGGCCCATCTGCCCCCAATGGGGGCAGAAAGCCCACTAGAGACCATGGAAGTTTTTCTTTTTCAAAATAAGATGGTGGGGGTATGGCCATACCCCCACCTCAAATAAATGGGGCCAAAGTTGTTCTGCCCACCAGTGGGCAGATGGGGCAATTACCCCCAATCCACACCCTGAGGGGGCAGAAAGTCTACTAGATGCCAGCGAATTAAAAAAAAAAATGGTGTGGTGGTGGCTACCAACCAGTATGGGCATGGTTATGCCCCCACTCCAACTGAAGGGGGTAACAGTCTTTCAGCCCTTTCCCCACACACTAAAACATCTTATCCCATGGCAAGCAGAGGACGTTTGATTATTTTGGGTTTTGGTTTGACATTTGGGCCATGAGAGCTTGGCTAACTCTCAAAATCGTCCCACTTGGAATGGTGAAGGCTGCATCGGTATAGATGACACAATGGTGAGGGCTGCATTTTTTGGACTTTGGGACGCTGCCGTGTAGAAAAATCCACAAGACCTGGACACATCTGAAAACTAAACATCTCGGTGAGTCCAGGGTGGTGTGCTTCACATGCACCCCGCACTATTTTCTTACCCACAATGCCCTGCAAACCTCCAACTTTTCTGGAAATCACACATTTTTTGATGGAACCTTCCGTAATCTGCAGGAACCCACACAATTCCTACCACACAGCATTGTCTCATGTACAACGATAAAAATTCTGCCCCACTTGTCAGCCTGAAAATGTGTTTTTTCAAACTGCCCTTTTGGACCCGCTTTGGTTCCCCCTCTATTTCGACATGTTTTTGGCTCTTCCCTGTCACAGGCACTTGGCCCACCTACACAAGTGAGGTATCATTTTTGCCAGGAGACTGAGGGGAATGTTGGGTGGTAGGACATTTGTCCCGGTGTGGTGATCCCCCACAGAAATTTGGGAAAAATTCGATTTTTTAGCTAAAATTGAGGTTTGCTGAGGATTCTGGGTAAGAAAGCACTTTTGGGTTCCACTCAAGTCACACCTCCCTGGACTCCCTATGGTGTCCAGTTTTCAGAAATGTCTGGATTTCATAGGTTTCCCTAGATGGCTGCTGAGCCCAGGACCAAAAACACAGGTGCCCCCGCAAAAACAGGTAGTTTTGAAATTGATAATTTTTATGTGTCCAGATGGTGTTTTGGGGCATTTCCTTTCACTGGCACTAGGCCTACCCACACAAGTGAAGTACCATTTTTAACAGGAGTCTTGAGGGAACGCTGGATGGAAGGAAATTTGTGGCTCCTCTCAAATTCCAGAACTTTCTGTCACCGAAATGTGAGGAAAAAGTGTTCTTTTGCCCAAATTTTGAGGTTTGCAAAGGATTCTGTGTAACAGAACCTGGTGAGAGCCCCACAAGTCACCCCATCTTGGATTCCACTAGGTGTCTAGTTTTAAAAAATGCACAGGTTTGGTAGGTTTCCCTACGTGTTGGCTGAGCTAGAGGCCAAAATCCACAGCTAGGCACTTTGCAAAAAACAGCTCTGTTTTCTTTGGGAAAATGTGATGTGTCACTTTCTGTTATGGGGCATTTCCTGTCATGGGTGCTAGGTCTATTCATACCAGTGAGGTACCATTTTTATTGGGAGACTTGGGGGAACGCAGGGTGGAAGGAAATTTGTGGCTCCTCTCAGATTCCAGGACTTTCTGACACCGAAATGTGAGGAAAAAGTGTTTTTTTGGCCAAATTTTGAGGTTTGCAAAGGATTCTGGTAACAGAATCTGGTGAGAGCCCCTGGATTCCCATAGGTGTCTAGTTTTAAAAAATGCACAGGTTTGGTAGGTTTCCCTAGATGCCGGCTGAGCTAGAGGCCAAAAACTACAGCTAGGCACTTTGCAAAAAACTTGTCAGATTTCAATGTAAAAATTTGATGTGTCCATGTTGTGTTTACTGTTGCAAGCATTAGGCCTACCCACGCAAGGGAGGTACCATTTTTATCAGGAGACTTGGGGGAACACAGAATAGCAAAACAACTGTTATTGCCCCTTGTCTTTCTCTAAATTTTGTTCCTTCCAAATGTAAGACAGTGTGTAAAAAGGACGTCTATTTGAGAAAGGCCCTGAAATGCACATGCTAGTATGTATGTAGCACCCTGGAATTCAGAGAAGTGCAAATAACCACTGCTTCTCAACACCTTATCTTGTGCCCATTTTGGAAATACAAAGGTTTTCTTGATACCTATTTTGCACTCTTTATATTTCAGAAAATGAATTTGCTGTATACCCAGTATAGAATGAAAACCCATTGCAAGGTGCAGCTCATTTATTGCCTCTGGGTACCTAGGGTTCTTGATGAACCTACAAGCACTATCTATCCCCGCAACCAGAAGAGTCCAGCAGACGTGACGAAATATTGCTTTAAAAAATCTGACTTTCAAGGAAAAAGTTACTGAGTAAAATGTGGAGAAAAATGTCTGGTTTTATACCTCAATTTTAATATGTTTTTATTTCAGCTGTTATTTTCTGTAAGAAAAACTTGTAGGATCTACACAAATTACCCCTTGCTGAATTCAGAATTTTGTCTACATTTCAGAAATGTTTAGCTTTCTGGGATCCAGCATCGGTTTCGCACCCATTTCTGCCACTAACTGGAGGGAGGCTGAAAGCACCAAAAATAGTACAAATGGGGTATCTCCCAGTAAAATGCCAAAATTGTGTTGGAAAATGGGGTTTTCTGATTCAAGTCTGCCTGTTCCCGAAAGCTGGGAAGATTGTGATTTTAGCACCTCAAACCCTTTGTTGATGCCATTTTCAGGGAACAAAACGCAAGCCTTCTTCTGCAGCCATTTTTCCCTTTTAAAAAAAAAAAAAAAGAAATGTTCTCTGTATTTTGGCTAATTTCTTGGTCTCCTTCAGGGGAACCCACAAACTCGCCATACCTCTAGAATCCCTAGGATGTTGGAAAAAAGGACGCAAGTTTGGTGTGGGTAGCTTATGTGGACAAAATGTTATGAGGGCCTAAGCGCGAACTGCCCCAAGTAGCCCAAAAAGGGCATGGTACCTGAGGGGAAAAGTCCTGGCAGCGAAGGGGTTAAGTGAAGGCTTGCTTGAGTTTGTGTTCGTTTTTGTCTGTGTTGCAAAAACTCCTGGTGAAATCTGACAGACACCTCCCCATTCCTGACTAAAAGCACCTGCACCCAACTATTTATCACAAAATACATTTATTTGGAGGTGTAACGCAACACACACCTCCGAACCCCACCCTACCCTTGAAGCTTTGCCCCTGCCAATCCTTCAGCTCGAAACATGTCCTTGAAAGTATGAAGGCGATACAAGCCATGGAGTGGGTTTTGATGAGAAGTTCTTTTCGTCCTGTTCTTTTTTTCCTGATTCGTTGGCTGTCGCCTGTGTTGATGGTGTCCTGATTAGCTTTTATCTCTCCTTCTTTTGATGAATGGCGAAGGTCTATTTTTCTATACTTGACTGCATGTGCCTTCTGTTAGGACTACATGAAAAAAATAAACAAATGTTGAAAACGCATAAGCTACAGTCTGCCTATAAGGTTTGGACATGGGCTAACACATTATATTGCTATGTGTTGCTTAACCTGCTTATTCCAGATGGAAGGAGAAGAATTGTGCTTGTTCAAATGTCCTTGATTATTGCTATAAGCTAAGCATTGCTCATTCTATCTGTACAGGTCAAGATTGTGTTTATTTCCTTCGACAGGAGGGGCACTGCGTTACCTTTGTCAGTTACCTACCTACTCCAGTGTGTCTGAGTGTCTTGGTGAGGCACGCTCACCAACATCCATCCACTCAGACGGGGAGGAAACCATGAACAAACTTCCTTGAAAGTTCTTAGACCAGGCTTCTTCTGCTGTAACCGAACTCAGCCACCTTCCTCTCACTTGGCCCCTCAGAAACAATAGGGATTCAGCTGAAAAGTCCTGATAACTCCTAGCCCTCTTAGAAAGTGCTAACGCTTGTAGGAGTGTGAGCCAGTTAGACGTGACAGATCAGAACAATGTTGAAGCCTCCTAGTAAGGAATATGTGTGAATGGAATGGCAGAGTAGTGGATTGTGCTGACAGGGACTGGCTGCCAGGTGCACAGAGCAGGTCCTTGATAGGCCAAAAGGATGGAAGGGATTGCCTGAAATGGGTTTGGTCTGAAAATGATGAGCCTATTTATCAGAAGAAAAATCCTTGAGTAGAAGGATTCATCTAATAGGCGCAGTTTCCGTGGAGCCTCACTGTAGAAGGCACTGTCTCCAAAGGCCCCTTCAAGGATTGAAGAAACATGCAGAGTTGGTCTCAATATGGGGGAAGTGTGCATTAGACCCATCCTTAGCTACGGATGAGATTCCACTGCAGGCCCTCAGAGCCCACAAGTACTTAGAAAGATAGGGTGGACTTTGTCCTAATGATGACATGTTGCTTTACACTCTTAGAACAGTAAGTGGTCAGGACACTTGGGTCTTCGAATTGGGAGAGTCTTGTCACTGGGCTGTCCCCTACCGATGCACTGGATGAGTATAAGTCCCTTTCCTAGCAAACTGCAAGATGACAATTAGAGACAGGAAAGTGGATTAGAAATTCCTACTATCACACGCACTCTATGCTCCCTAAGGGAGAATGCAAAGGGCGTACTCCAACTTTAGAACACAGGCTCTGAATAGTCCAACCTTACAAATGATTTTCTTTTCCCTACCCAGTATAGGAGCTCCTAGTGCAGACAAGCCACAGAGTCTATCATTGAGCAGCCTTAAAAGCCCATCACTAAGAACCCACGAATCCAGCCCACGTTTATGCAGGTGCCAGTTGGGCCCGTATGAAAGAGAACATGATTTGAGAGTTGCATGTATGATTACAAAATGTGCTTGAGAGGCACGGGTGTCACCAATTCTACCAAATTGAACCCCCTATATATTATTATATTATGTGTGACATTTCAAAGTGCATGTGGCAGACTCAAAGGCAAATATGGCATCCTGGAAGCTCTGCTCTTAGACCTCTTAGCTTTTCAGAGGTGAGCCCATCAATACCCTCATCTTGCATATCTTTCCTTTCACCGCTATTCCCTGAAATTAGTCACGCGTACTTGTGTATAACTGTTCTAGGGATAACAATTGTATCAGGATGCTTACATATTGCACTTAAAAAGTCAAAATAAAACTGGTGGCATTGATGATTCTGTTTTTAGAAGGCACCATATGTGAAACATAGTGGGCATTATTGTTTACTGTGTCATTTTGTTGAGGAGAGACTAGCAAGGGGAAAATTGAGACTCAAATATTAATCCAGACCTGGCTCGCTGGGATTTATGATGTAAATTACCGGGGATCAGGGGAACAAAGACAGTGCTTGTAGATGAAAGGTTGTGTGTGTATATATATATGTATGTGTGTGTGTGTATATATATCTATATATATATATATGTTTAAAAGCCCCATTCATACAATAATCTGATAAAGTAGTCACATTAAGGTAGCTATCGCAATTAAGGCCTAAACCTACCAAAAAAACCAGCAACATCGCTTTAAAATTACAGTTCAGTATTACAAAACATTTTGTATTAAAAGTCATTTTGGATCCTAAAAATCAAATAAGTAATGTTGATTTTGTCAATTAAAATCTTAATGGATAGCTCTCTCTCTCTCTGTATACATATATCTACTTATATATTGATTAACATAGGAGTGGTCATTATTTAATGTAAAATTGGGATTTACATGTTTATTATATTATGACCATTCGAGGAGGGAATGTAATTTTGTGACAGAATGACACAGTTTCGAACATTTAGTGGCTACGGTGTGACTGGGAAGTCTACTTTCTTTTTTTATGTACTATGGGTATTTGTACTGACGACCCAAAGAGTGGATGTGACCGGACGATTACAGCGACGGCGATCATTATGTCAAAAGGTAATTATAGCTATAAAATCTGGTTCAGGGAGCAGAAGCGTAGGAGACACTACATTTCAGCGGGGGATAGGGACAATCGATCCTTGGTTGTGAACTGCAGGCTTCTAGAAACGTACACATTCATATAGTTTAAAACATGAAATCGGGAGGCAGGAAGGAAGGTTGTCAAAGTTTGAAAGTATGCCTCATTGTTATTTACATGAGACCAAATGTGAAAAAAAAACATGTTGATTTACCCTGCATCTTCAACCACCAAGCAAATAAAGGTAGGAGGGAAAAAAGAAAGAACAAACCCTTTGTGCCCCGCACCGATGATGCCCTTATCTCATGCAAATTGAAACCATTGTGGAGAAATCAAAATCAATCAGGTACAACAATTGGAAACTATGTTAAGAAACCATAGTTCTAATAACACTTCTACTCCTCTGTGTGATCTTGGGCAGCTCAGCTTACTCAAAACTGGGAGCATTTACACTGTCGAAGCTCTTGGTGTTACAGGCTATATAATACATGGGATCCTGTATTCCCTGTATACACGGCAGTCACTAATTTCTTTATAATCTGCTACATCTAATTTATCAAATCACTGAATAAGACGTCATAACTCGACTATTATAAGATTATTACAGTTGAGTTCTGATTTCATTATGCCTGCTGCCAGAACCAGCAGTTGAGGTGAAAGGCAGGTCAGGTCATGGACCATAATTAATGCAGCAGTTTATAGAAAAAAATGTAATGTTGTTTTTCTTTCCTATGCTCTATTTTAGTAGCTTACAAGGGCAGAAGCTACACACTAAGGTTTTAAGTGGTTTGTGGGAAAGTATGTGACCATGTATTATATGAGATAAAGTACCCCCTGGAGTACATGAGAAGGATACTGCAAGTCACCTCTGAGTTTCATACCTTATAAACAGGCATTGGCAAAGCCAATAGGTCTCCCATATGCAAGAGCTATTGGCTTTGCTAATGTGTTTTAGCAATGTGTACACTACCTTGACTACTGTTCAGCATGCCTAAAAGCTAATGACGTAAAGGAGAATGGCATGCCTTGGAGTGTTATCGGTTGGCGAAGAGTGTCATAGAGTGGAATGGCAGAGTGCCATAGAATGACAAGTCAAAAAGAAGAGTGGATTGGCGCAGAGTGGAGTTAAGTAACTTGGAATGGCATAGAGAGAGTTGAATATAGTGTTGTTGAGCATAGTACATTGTCCTATAGTGCTGTGGCATAGAGTGGAGTTGATTGAAGTGGCATAGAATGTAGAGGCATAGAGTGGAGTATTGTGTCATAGAATAGAGTGGAGTAAAGTGGCATGGAGTGGCTTAGAGGGAGTTGCGTAGAGTTACAGAGTGGAGTAAAGTGTTGTACAGTGGCACAGAGTGGAGTAGAGTTTAATTGAGTAGAGTGTCAGAGTGCAGTATCATAGAGTGTAATGTCGTAGGGTAAAGTGTCGTAAACTGGAGTAGAATGGTTTAGAGTGAGGTGGTGTGGAGTACCCTGATGGAGAGCAGACTGGTGTAGAATGCATTGATTTAGAGTAAAGTGGTGTAGCGTGCACTGGTTTAGAGTAGAGTGCAGTAGCGTAGAGTGGTGAAGAGTAGAGGGGCACAGAGTGGAGTGGCACTGCATAGATTACAGTTGTGCAGAGTGCAGTGGTGCAGATGGCAGTGTCATAGAGTGATGTGGTGCATGGTATAGTGGAATGTTGAAGGTAGAGTGGCATGGAGTGCAGCAGGGAAGAATGCAGTGATGCAGAGTATAGTGGCATTGGATTGAGCAGTGTAGAGTGCAATAGTGAAGTGTATAGTGGCATAGAGGTCAGTGGCAAAGAGTGCAGTGTTGCAGAGTAGAGTGTCATAAAGAGCAGTGATGTAGAGTAGAGTGGAATATAATGCATTGGTATAGAGTACAGTGGCATAGAGTACAGTGGTGCAGAGTAAAATAGAGTGTCATAGTGAGCCGTATTGCAGAGTGCAGTGCTGTAGAGTGATGAAGAGAGCAGTGGCATAGAGTGCAGTAGTGTAGAGTTGAATAAGGTGGCGTGGAGTGTGTAGAGTTGAGGGCTTCAGAGTAGAGTATAGTGGTGAGGAGTACAGAGTTGTAGAGTATAGTGATGGGGAGTGGCATAGAGTGGCGCAGGGTAGATTGGAGTGGCGTAGCACAGAGTTGAGTTGAGTGCAATGGCATACAGTAGATGGTTTCAGAGTAGACTGAAGTGCCCTAGAATGGAGTAGTGAAGAGTACATTAGAGTGGCATAGTGTTCAGTGGTGGAGAGTGCAGTGTTGCAGATTATAGAGTCGTAGAATACAGTGATGTATAGTAGAGTGGCGTAAAGTGCATTGGTGCATAGTAGAGTGGCATAGAGTTCCATGGTGCAGAGAAGATCGGCGTAAAGTGCAGTGATGTAGAATGCCATGGATTTGAGTAAAGTAGTTAACAGTGTATTGGCAGTGATGCAGTGTGCACTAGTTAAAGTAGAAGAGCGTAGATTGGTGCAGGGTAGAGTGGCATAGAGTGGAGTGGTATAGCATAGATTGCAGTGGCATAGAGTGCAGTGGTATAGAAAAGTACAGAGTGGCGTAGAGTAAATTGTTTCAGAGTAGAGTGAAGTGGCGTAGAGTGAAGTGGTGCAGGGTAGAGTGTTGTGGCATAGAGTGAAGTGGTGTAGATTGTGGCGGTGCACAGTAGATTAGAGCGGCATAGAGTGGATTACCATAGAGTGCACTGGCATAGAGTGGAGTGGTATGGTGTAGAGTGTATTAACGCTGAGTACAGCAGCAGAGAGTGCATTGTTGTGAAGTGGTGTGGAGTAGAGTGGTGCAGAGCAGAGTGGGGAGGCCACGAATGGAATGGTGTAGAGTGAATTGGCATAGAGTAAAGTAGTACAGAGTAGATTAGAGAGGTATAGAATGGAATGGTGCAGAGTAGGGTGCAGTGGTATGGAGTGGTGTAGAGTAGAGTGGCATAAAGTAGAGTACGTATGGTGTGGAAGCTCACTGCCATTACAGACAACACATCTTCATTTGAAATGATCATTACACTTGCACAGACATACAGTTTTGTTGATAAAAGTATATAGTGCACAGATGTTAATGTGTGGAAATATCATTATCTAGTGTATTGATTTGTTTTAACCATAGTTAAATATGTGTTCCCCCCACTGTAAAAATGGGGTCTCTAACTGGCAGAGGTATGCATACTTGTCCAAATAGGGACCACAATCCTAGTCAGGGTAAGTCACACACAATTCAAATTATCCTGTGCCCACCCCCTGGTAGCATGGCACTGAGCAGTCAGGCTTAACTTAGAAGGCAATGTGTATAGTATTTGTGAAATAAACCATATAGTAACACAGTGAAAACACCACAAAAATATACCACACAGGCTTAGAAATATATATGATATTTATCTGGTTAAATTAAGGTCAAAACGATAAAGATTCAATAAGCACAAGTTGAGATATCACTTTTGCAAGATTAAAAAGAATCTTAAATCTTAGAAATCAACAGTTGTTTCTCGTGTGCACAAAGTACCTGGTTTGAGTAAAAAATAACTTGCGCGGAGACCGCAGAGGAGGAGATGCGCGAAAAAATAGGGTGTGCTTCGGATTTTCCAACGCGCCACAGGCGATGCGTTGTTTCTTTCCACGCTGCAAGGGGCTTTGTGATGATTTCCGGCACAAAGTCTTGGTTCTTCACTGCGGGGATCTTTTTGATGCCCAAGGACAATGTGTGGAAATCCTAGGCATGCAGGACGAAGCCACAGGAGTTGCATCTAATTTTCTGTTGCAGGGCAGGCGCTGCGTCAATTCTTCATTTGGGAAGTCCGGCTGCTTCACTCCAATTCGACTGTGTGCCAATTTCTCGGTCGCACCATGGCTGTGCATCGTTTCCGGCAGGCTGTGTGGCGAGTTTCGGTGCACAAGGAGTTCCTTGAAGAGATGAAGTCTTTTTGGCCCTGAGACTTCAGAAAACAGGAGGCAAGCTCAATCCAAGCCCTTGGAGAGCACTTCTCAGCAAAGTCAGAGGGCAGCAGGGCAACAGCAGGGCAGCAGCCTTTCTCAGTAAAGCAGTCCAGATGAGTCCTTTGGGCAGCCAGGCAGTTCCTCTTGACAGGTTGCAGGTTCAGGGAGCCAGTGCATATACCCAAAAATGCCTTTGAAGTGGGGGAGACTTCAAAGAGTGGTTTTGAAGTGCACAAGGTCCCCTTTCAGTACAGGTCTGTCTACCAGGGTCCCAGTAGAGGGTTTGGTAGTTCATTGTGTGAGGGCAGGCCACTAGCCTTTGAAGTGTAAGTGTTAGGCCCTCCATCCTTCCAGCCCAGGAAGATCCATTCAGTATGCAAATGAAAGCAGATGTGTCTGAGTGTCCTTTGTTTGTGGCTGTCCGGGTGGAATGCACAAAGGAGCTGTCAACCAGCCCAGCCCAGATGTGGATTGGAGACATGCTGTAAGGCACGGATAGATTTTAAGTGCAGAGAAATGCTCACTTTCTAAAAGTTGCATTTCTAAAATAGTAATATAAAATCCAACTTCACCACTAAGCAGAATTTTCTATTACCTTTCTGGTCATACTAAAATGACCTGTTTACCCCTTTCTGATCAGAATCTACCGCTCAAACAGTATGTGAGGGCAGACCTAATGCTAGCCTATAAAAAGAGCAGGCCTCACAATATTGGAATTTTTCTTTCGGGGTTTTACACTACCAGGACATAGAAAACACACCTGTATGTGTCCTGCCTTTTACCTACATGACACCCTGCCCTATGGGTTACCTAGGGCCTACCTTAGGGGTGTCTTAAATGTAGAAAAAGGGGAGTTTAAGGCTTGGCAAGCACTTTTAAATGCCAAGTCAAAGTGGCAGTGAAACTGCACACACAGGCCTTGCAATGACAGGCCTGGGACATGGTTAGGAGTTACTCATGTGGGTGGCGCAACCAGTGCTGCAGGCCCACTAGTAGCATTAAATGTACAGGTCCTGGGCACATGTAGTGCACTTTACTAGGGACTTACAAGTAAATCAAATATGCCAATTGGGAGTGAACCAAGGTTACCATGTTTAAGGGAGAGAGCATATGCACTTTAGCACTGGTTAGCAGTGGTAAAGTGTGCACAGTCTTAAAACCAGCAAAAAGAGTGTCAGAAAAGTTGAAGGAGGCAGGCAAAACGTAGGGGGATGACCACCTTAAGGCTGTCAGGTCTAACAATCACACACATTCTTTTAAATATCTGCACATTTAATTTACAGATATTTAAATTTTGTTGTGTGGCAGAAGAAAATGGCATCCTCTAGCCTTCCTCTAGCACACACCCAGTAGACATCATGATTGTCATTTAAATCCTCTCATTTTGAAGCCAGAGAAAGAAAGATAAATACCAAGCTCCATGGGAAGACAGTCTGTCATTTGACCTTGGTCTTTGAAAGCACAGATAAGACACAGATAAGCACTGACAAGATATGAACAAGATTTAACTGCCTGTTTACAGAAATTGAACACTGGTGGAAGGATACAATAAAACGAGTGATGCTCTACAGGAAGAACTAACTCAAGCTGGACAGCCTAAAACAAATACAGCTAGCAAATAGAAATGAAGCAAGTGTAAGTTACCAACCCCAAAGTCACTGGTGCTCATTGACCATAATGCATTTCCAGGGAAGCTTTCCAAATGTCCCCTAAATGTCTTTAGCAAACCAGACAGCTGTGTGGTCTGGTAGACTTCGACCTCATGAACTCAGCCTTCAGCCTGGTTCCTCTATATGATTATGGAACTCCTTATAATGTACGGCAGGGGTACTTTATCTCTTATATTAAGAACTATATGCTGAAAGTTATAACCTCATGGAAGGTTGGGTGAACCGGCACACTGAACCTCCATACCCTATTCTCTTGGACCTGTGCACTGACCGCCACCCTTACCTCACTTGGAAGTGTGCTGTGTGAAATGGACTGTTCATGATGAAACACTTGTGATACACATCACAAGATTGACTGGGAGACCCTACCCTTAGTAACACAGATTAAAATATTTGCGGAACTACCACTCCCTTCTTTGAGACCCAAAGATATCTGAGGTTGCTAATGTACCTTTTTATTCTACGCTGCTGAATACGATGATGTTGAACCATCGACTTCCTCTAGCCTAACCCACACATCAGAGTAAGTATTCTGTGCCCATGAAATCCTGCGATTACTCGGAGAGCCAACAGACTAGAATACAATATGCCATCTAAACACTTCAACAGTTAAAATGTATCTTGCTATTTAGGGCCTTTTACACGTTCTCTTATGAGTATGGACGGCACTTACTGTATTTTCCTGTAACATTGTGAAATGTGTGTAGATTTATGCTAATGCATTGATACGAACACTGTATTGCTGATGCCTTGGTCGGCTGCCACTGGAATTATGTGTTTGTGTGCTGTAATGTTTTTCACATAATTATGGATTTGCCATAAAATCCATCATCTGCTGCATAATCTGCAGATTTATACAAATATATTTTACTAATTTAAACGGTTCAAAAGTTACACGTGTTGCTGCACAGTGGAAGACTCCTTTGCAAAAGTTTAGTGGAAACCTTTCTTTTGCTTGTTACCATATTTAGGTGCTCAACCGATACTGGTTCTGCTGCATAATTCCAGTGGCCCTATCACCAATGTGTCCACATGTAACTGCTATTCTTTATTTGCCAATTGTTTCTGTCTGTACTCAAGAAACTTGAAAAATAATATTTTAAAAATTCAAAAACAAGTCAAACAAGAATATGAAAAACAGAAAAGATAATATACTGCAATATACTTCAATATGCTTAAGTACGTAGCAATAACAATATAAATAATAATGCTAGACAAAACTGCTCAAAATGAAAAGTGGCTTCTCCCTGTTACCCACGCTGTAATCTATCCCTTCATTACATAGATAAAAAAAACATTACGTGTAAATGTTAGAAAGAGATACCCTTCTAGTAGTTAAATTGTGTAATGTGAAAAGGTCAAATCTGGGCTCAACCTCGCCTTCAAACACAGTTGTCTCCTCCTCTCTTCCTTTGTTCTCAGAGGTGCTTAATGAGGGCAGCTGTAAACAGTACAAACAAAAGGGAAGAGAGAGTAGGTGGCCTCCTGACTCACCTTCATTCTGTGACCATCAGTTTGGTCACTGATAACTGGAGGCAGGTCAGCAGTTCAAAGGCAGGGTCATTTTAAGTAACGCTTTTGCACACTAATGGCCCTGCAAATCATGGAAGTAAAAGGGGAAATACTTGTGTCCCCTTGTCCCCCCCGTCATCCCCAGTGTCCCCGACACATCAAAATCTGCGGTGGGGGTACAACTCGCACATCCTCTGCACTTCTTACACCCATTAGCGTTCGTATGAGTGTGGGTGAAGATGCCATACAACTGGACAAACTCCAAATGTAAATGCCATAGAATGAAAAGGTAGTGACTAATTGAGGGCAAGTGCACCGGTGCAACCCTATAAAAAAAGGGTGCTAGCTCCTGAATTGCACAGCATTTCACTGAGAACTAGCGTACCTATGGACACTCGTTTGCACAATGTCAGGTATGCTAAGAAAAAAGAAGGAAGAGCCAGGTCTGTTTGATGAATTAACCGGTTCTGTGCCCAAGACATAATGGTTACGTCCTGAGGCACAGTGCTGCTGTGCCCAGGACGTAACCATTACGTCATGGTCACAGAGCCCAGAGGGAGCGCTAGCGCTCCCTCTGTGGGGTTCCCCCCCCCTCCAAGTCAGGGATGGAAGGGGAAGCCCTTCCCCTTCCACCCCCGCCCGTGACATCAGCACGTGAGCGCGTGCTGATTTGTCACAGGGATCCCCCTGTATTCTCTTCCCTTTGAAGTCTCTCCCAGCGTTTCAAACCCCACTAGACAGCAGGGATTTTTTTTTTTTTTTAATGGACATAAGGGAGCGACCCCTTGGGCAAGGGTCGCTCCCGGGGGGGGGCATTTTTTTGGGAAGGCCTTTTTTGCCCCCCCTGGCAATGCTGCAACAAGAGGCTCCTATGAGTTTCGCAAGAACTTGTTGTTGATTGGGTGGCCGCAACCTGAACAAAAATGTGGCAGCCACTATTACAGGACTTGGGGACTCAGTCTCCATGACCTGAAAATAAAGTGAGATATAAGAGGGCATGACAGGGGTACCATGGTCAACTGGACCTTATGGAAAGGTCCTAGAAAGGTCAAATTTAAAACAAAATGTGGGGGGGTGCCACAATCCTGCAGGAGTCCCATGGAGGACAGATCTGGCCCCTAGACACCTGCAGGAGTCCCATGGGAAGCAGCCCAGAATCCTGGCTCCAGAGAGAGCCCTGCTGGATCAAGAAAACAATTTACAAAAAAGGAGGGGTTGTTGGGCATGCACAGGTGTTGGGTGAATCCGCAGGGGCTGGTGAAAGGCCATGCGTGGCAGGTGGTTGGCCGGCCAAGGATAAAGATGTTTGTGTGTACCCAAAAGCTGCATGAAAAAGTATCACAATACTGATAAAATAATACCAAATAACTCATTCAATTGGGCTATTTTATAATGATAGGCATGTTAAAGTGGTGTATGGAAGGCAAATATAGAATTGATAATGTGAACCTGCATGGACACATGCGTACCCCAGTACTGACAAAGACACCTCTCTAAACACTCCCATATCGCATATCTGCTGTGAGTGCAAAGAAAGTATGCTCGATCTAAACATGTAAGGCATGTGAGTTCTGTATACTGGCTCCCAATGTAGAAACTAACAAATCCCGCATGTAGAAACCTCGCTTGTGCATTCTAAAGTTATGAATGCAGTCAAAATGACATCATAGTCAGTCAGTGTATGTCAGTAAAAACAGCCCAGGGGCTGTACACAAATGCATTTATATAGCCAACGCCTCTATAGCTCTTGGATTGCAGAGATCTATTGGCTTGTTTTTTTCTGTTGCAGTTTTACATAGCGCGAACTCGACACAAAGGTTTTGAAGTGCTTTACAGGAGCACCAATTACATTACACATTCATTTTTGTAGGCATGGGGAGATTAAGTGATTTGTCCAGACTCACAGGATGTTGAGTCAATGCCGAGACTCAAAGCTGGTACCCCAAGTCCAAAGTTGGCAGCTCTGGCTGTTACGCCACATCCTTTCTCTACTTTATGACCTTCATAGATCTGCAACTAGCTGGTCAATTTCTAATGGGTGCAGCTCTAACATGAAGATTACGGGTAAGTAACTGGGTCAATAACCTTCAGTGATGTGGAATGTTCAAATGCATTTAAATATGAAGGGTGAGTATCAAGAAATGCTCATCTGAAAATTCTTACAATTTATTTACCTTCATTGTACATATTTAACCCCAGCCAAACTGCATAAATATAGTTCCTGCTCCACCTGTTGTGCCCTCGAAGTGAAGGTCCAGATACCACGTTGACGTATATGGCTGTATGGTCATTAGAAATTATTGGGTCTCAATAAGAGATCTGCTCTCACCCTGCACAGGTAAAAACAATTCTTATACCCTAAGATCTGTCTTCTAGGCTTAATTCTGCCACCCAAGCGCACCAGAATGATTTGTCATTTGTAAACTTCTGGACTGAGCAATGATGATAACTTAACCGGCTATAGCTGTTTATCCCTAAGATAGCTGCATGAACACATAAAGTAACAGTGTTTCCTCCATGTTTATGAGACTGTTGTATTTTGCACTGGTCTCTTGTTCTCCTTGCTCATAAAGACTGTTGGTAATACCAGATAATAGTCATGTTACACAGCAGTGTAAGTCACTCGCATCTGTTGTATGGCATGTTGTGTTCACTGGTTCTTCCAACGTCAATGTCTGCATGACTTCCAAGCGTCTTGCATGTGTTGTATAAACTGCATTTTGTTCTATTTGAGAAAAATAATAAAATACATTTTCAAAAAAGGTCCGGCCCAGAGGCTCAAAGCTTATGCATGTGAAGGTGACACCTAGTCACTACTCACACTGGGATGCAAGTGTAAAGTAATTACACATCAATAGTGGCTGCAGAATCAGAAATAGAGAGCGAGACAATGAAAAAGTGGGAGTTGGATTAAGAGATGCTTGCGAGTGGAGGTGGGGTACTGGAGCTTGCATTTTTGATATCCAATAAGCCCCCTGCACCTTGCGCTTTTGGGGGATGGGGCAGGTGAGTAATGTTGAAAACAAGGTTAAGTGTCAGTCAGTACCCTCCACTCCCCCAGGCTAGTCCAAGGAACCTGGCCTCAGATAAGAGAAATCAGCCAGACCGGATTATTCAGCAACACAGGAAAACACGAGTCAGCAGTTTTGGAATGTCATTGTTTCTGCTGTCATCCTGGGAAGACGTGTCACTCAACCAGGCATTTAGCAGGCCCATGAATCACTGTCATGTTTGTCATTGGTACATTGAGACCTTTACCCCTTTAAGAACTCGTTTCACGTGAGCACACACCGTGGAGTGTAATGTATCCAGTCTGGAGGTAAAACAAAGAATTCTCACCATGCCAAACCTTGTATACACATTTTAATTATGTGTTTTTTATGTAGCGCGTACTTGGTTCAAAGACATAAGATCGCTTTAAAAGAGAGCAGGATGTAAGTTCTGGTTAACAAATATAAAACAACCTATTACCACCAGCAAAACAAGAAGCAAACAGTTCAAAAAATGTTTTGGGACCTTACAATACGTGACATCACACCGATGTATACTGAAGTACTGATGCACCTCTTGCCACCAAATGTTTGTGACAGGCACACTCCCAAATCTAAATCTGAAATCAAGCACTGCCAAATCCGTGTGGACTTAGGGTACTTAAAATTACAGAGGAAATGAAACAATTGCACAGCCAGCCACATCACTGTACTCACATAGCAAGGTACCCATACCGGACATGGTGCAAGCAAATTTAGGAGAACTCATGAAAAGCGCTCTTCAGCAAATTAAAAAAAGTCCCAAAACAATGCCATAAAATGGCCACTGCGTAGGACATAGAAGTAGCTGGGCGGTGCTCTTGGGGAGGGCTAAACCATGGATAACTCATGACTGTGCAAATCATGGACAAATGAGGAGAAGGCATAATGGAGTGATGAGGGAGCCAGCCAATGGCAATCCTATGGGCGGAGCTGAAGCTCAATATGTAGGCACAGCATGTCTCAGTTTGAGACAGCTTATGCGTACCATCTAGGGCCGAGACCTAAAAAGCAAAGGCAGCATGGCATTTTTAAGCAATCCTCTACCAAGCTTCTGAGTTGAGTGGAAACTGGCACAGAGAACTCAGTCTCCTGTAAAAATATATTTTAGTAGATCTGTGAGGAAACTGATTTACTGTGTACCGCCATATAGTGACTAAAGACAACTGTAGCACTGTTTCAGATTGACATAGTGGCGATTGTTGCCTGTTTCACAGGCAGAATTGTTTTTGTGTATGAAAAAACACCTCCTACACAAAAACAATCCTTAATGGTGTTTTTGTCTTTCTATGTGTGCTGCAAAATGCAGCACACGTGAAAAGAGGAACTAACGAGGAGAAATAAAGATATTCCACAGTAGGGAGGGTGTTGCATTTTGATGCATTCTCAGGTTGACAAGTCTCTCTAAATATGGGAAAGCGCCAAAATCCAGGTGGATGGATGGGAATACTTAACCAATGTAGTGCCTTCCAAACGCAAAGTAATACTAGGCAGTCCTATGAACTGCCTTTGGTTACTTTGTATTTACTAAACCGTGCAAAGCAACACAAATTGGCTTTGCTTAGCTCAGTAAATAACAGAAATGATTTTGCGCTGGGACTGCACCACAAAAGTGACGCAACACAGGCACAAAATCTTGGTAAAAATGCCCCCACATATCATGAGTGCTGCTGAGACAGTCTTAGTGTAAACCTTTTGGGATGTGAGAAGGGGACGCTTGCAGTAAAGTAAGATCTGGATGCCTATGATTATCCATGTCTTTCATCTGTGTCATGCAGGAAAGACAGAACATCACAGGGAGGTAATGCTGAGACTACATGCATGCAGAAATAAGTGAACCATAGACTCTATACCACTAATAAGTGTTCATCACTATCATACTTGTTTGGAACCTATAGCACATTGCTTTTGATGCACAACAGTCTTAAGGATATGTAGTTGAACATAATGAACATAATCAAGTTGAAAAATAAAGCAGTCCATTGCCCAAGTCAAAGCCAGCATGTTTCTTTCTCTTCCTAACCATCTTTGCTCTGGGTTCTTCTGTGCTAGGCCATTATGGTTCAGGGACCTAGTGTGGAGTGTCCAGGGTGGATAGTCAGCCTTATTTGCAATGTCTGGCAGTGGATAAAAAGCATGCCCTTTACAGCCAGCTGAGCAACACTGCAGACCCAGACTAAGATCACCAGAAAGAGTGCTTCACTCGGAGCATCGGTCCATAAAGCTAGGGATTGCCACAAGTGATGTGGGTACTGTCGTCACTGGGCCATAAATGTCTTGGAAAGGTAATACCAGCTTGTTAGACTTGGCATCTTTGTATGGTCTCCCCTAACTTTTGCCTCTGCTTCCCAGGTTGTTGATGTGTGCTGGACTCTGGTTTTTGATGCTCTGGGCACTTTCCCACTGCTAACCAGTGCTAAAGTCCAAGTGCTCCTATATAAACTATATGTTTAATTGGTTTATCCATGATTGGCATATTCAATTTACTAGTAAGTCCCTCGTAAAGTGCACTAGAGGTGCCCAGGGCTTGTAAATCAAACACTACTAGTGGGTCTGTGGCACTGTTGTGCCACCCACATTAGTGGCCCTGGAAACATGGCTCTGATCTGCCACTGCATAGTCTGTGTGTGCAGATTTAAACTGCTAATTCGACTTGGCAAGTGTACCCACTTGCCAGGCCTAACCCTCCCCTTTTTATACATGTAAGGTACCGCTAAGATAGGCCCTAGGTAGCCCCAGGGGCAGGGTGCAGTGTATGTTAAAGGTGGGACATGTACTGGTGTGTGTTACATGTCCTAACAATGAAATACTACTAAATTCAGTATTCACTGTTTCAAGGCCTATCTCTCTCATAGGGTAACATGGGGGCTGCCTTTAAATATTATTAAAGTGCAGATTCCCTTTAGGAGCAGATAGAAATCTGGAGTTTAGGGTCTCTAAACTCACAATTTAAAAATACATCTTTTGGATTTTGGGTTGTTTTTAGATTGTGTTTTTGAAAATGCCACTTTTAGAAAGTAGCCATTTTCATGCCTAAACCATTCTGTGACTCTGCCTGTTTGTGGATTCCCTGTCTGGGTCAGTTTGACAGTTGGACTGTTTGCACCTCTCCTCTAGACAGTGACACAAAGGGAGCTGGGGTGTAGCCTGCATATCCTGATGAGCCATCTGGGCTGGAGGAGAAGGGAGGAGTGGTCACTTACAACTGAATGGGCTGTGCTTGCCCTCACACAATGCAGTCTCCAACCCCTTGGTGGATGTCTGGGACCTGCCCTGGGCAAGACAGGATCTTACAAACAAGAGAGACTTTCCTTTGAAGTCTGCCTAATTCAAAGGCAGAAAGGTGTCTAAGTAGTGGACCCAAACCCCCTGAAAACTAGATCACTTCTGGAATTAAGAGGAACCTCTGCCAAGAAGAAGAGCTGAGCAGAAGTGCTGCCTCTGCCTGTGACTGTGCTTTGTTGGGCTAGCCTGCAGTTGCTGCCTCTGCCTGTGAAAGAGGACAGAGACTAGACTTTGTGGTGCATTCCTGCTTGTGAAGAATCTCCAAGGGCTTGAACTGAGCTTGCCTCCTGTTTTGAAGTCTCGGGCCATCAAAGACTTCCCCTGACAACATCTGGACTGTCTGTTGAGACTACTGCCCTGCCAAGGGTTGTCCTATCCAGTCCCTGGGCCCTTGAAAGGTGAAGTTGGCAGACAAGAACTGAAAATCCACCCACAGAACACAGTGCTGGGAAAGTTTTGATGCACCTTCCACAACATGGCTGAAAAACGATGCACTGCCAGCTTTACGGCTGAAATCGATGCTCCACCTGCATCGCGGCTGGAAGATCGATGCATCGCAGCTGGAGAAGTGACACGCAACACCCGCTTACGGAGGCTGGTAACGAGGCAAACCCCACGCAGCGATGTTTATTGATACCGTGCTACCGGATTTTCCACGCATCGTCACTGGGCGTATAAGTCAGTCTGACTCTGCACGGATCCGAGGTGCCCCATTCGGAAATTGACGCATTGTTCTCTTGCACGGGAGAAAATGTACACTTTGCTGTCCTGACTGGAGAATGAAACGATGCACGGCCTCACTTGTGAGTAAGGAATCAACACATTGCTACCCTTTTCAGACGCACACTCGCCTGTGCGGTTTATTTTTTACACTAACCAGGCACTTTGTGTAACAACAGCATTCTCACTCTTTTCTAAGGAATAAGACTCTTAGGCCCTCATTACAACCTTAGCGGTCTTTTCAAAAGACAGCCGAGGCTGCGGGAGCCAGAATACCGCCAGTGCTGGCGATATTTCTGGCTCCCTATTACGACTTTTCAGCTGGGCCAGCGGACAGTAACAGTGTTACCGTCCGCTGACCCAGCGGCAAAGTCACATTAACATTGCTGCCGGCTCGTAATGGAGCCGGCGGCAATGCTGATGTGCAGCGGGTGCAGTAGCACCCGTCGCGCATTTCACTGCCTGATACTCGGGCAGTGAAATGTGCGATGGGGCTATGCTTGCGGGCCCCTGCACTGCCCATGCCAAGTGCATGGGCAGTGCAGGGGCCCCCAGGGGCACCCCGAGTCCCCATACCGCCAGCCTGTCCATGGCGGTGTCTACTGCCATGGACAGGCTGGCGGTAAGGGGAGTCGAAATCCCCAGGGCAGCGCTGCCCTGGCGGATTACGACCAATGGGACCGCCATGGCGGTATACCGCCGGTCCCGGCGGTGTTATCGCAGTGGTACCGCCGAGGTCAAAATGTGGTGTTCTGTACCGCCAGACTGTTGGCGGTACGAACGCCACTATAGCCCTGGCAGTCACCGACCGCCAGGTTTCTAATGAGGGCCATAGTCTTTATTCATATCTTGACTTGTGTATGTTGGATTTTTGTTGTTTTGGTCTTGTTTGATTTACATAAATATTACCTTTTTTTCTAAACTGGTGTGGTGTCCATTTTGTAGTGTTTTCACTGTTTTACTGTGTGCCAAGCCTCCAAGGGGGTGAGTGGGTGTTAACCAGGGGTGTTTTTCCTTTGTCCTGACTAGAGTGAGGGTTCTTGCTTGGACAAGGGGTAACCTGACTGCCAACCAAAGACCCCATTTCTAACACAGCTCCACACCAGGCACCTCCTGCTTAACCCAATGCAGAGGAGCATTGAAGACTCCACACTAGGTCTCTGAACCATAGTGGCTAGCCCCTGACATTGTCAGGCTGCGGCCGTGTGAGTGGTGCAATTCTTCTTACTTGATATTGCTTTTACAAAACTCTGTTTTTTAAAATATTGTAGTTGGTTTTTTTTAACAGAATCCTTTTATACTGTGTTTCACAGGGGACAAACATTGGGGAGTTTGCGGTTAGGTTTTTGTAGGAAGTGGATTGTTTATCACTTCCATTTTCGACATAGCTGTCTAGTGAGCTCTAGCTTTTTCGCCTGGCATGTTTATCACTTCCATTTTGGACAGAGCTGTCTAGTGCGCTCTAGCTTTTTTGCCTGGCACAGCTTAAAAGTATGGCCGTGGTGCAGACATGCTGCCCCTGACTTTGTCGGGCTGCAGAAGTGAGAGCAGTGGAATTCAATTACTTGTTATTGCATTTACAAAACTCTGTTTTTACAAATAGTGTAGTTGTTTTTTTTAACAGATTTTTTTTTTATACTGTGTTTCACGGGAGAACATTGGGGAATGTGTTGTTAGGTTTTTGTTGGAAGTGGATTGTTTATCACGTCCGTTTTGGACAGAGCTGTCTAGCGCGCTCTAGATTTTTTTCGCATGGCACACCTTAAAAGTATAGCCATGGCACGGACGCTGCACCTGCATGCCAAAGGCAAGCCCGCCTGAGCCCGTACATGCTCAGCCAGGCCCAAAGGCCAGTGACTCTGCTCCTTTTCTCCCAGGTAGGAGTATTTAATCTGGCAGGGAGCTGCATGCCATATGCCGCCATTAGCGTGCACGTATCATATTGATCTCAGCTCCCCCATCATGGACTGCAGCAACTGTGGCTGGTCTTTGTCGACTGCTCAGTACTCGCCCCTTGTTACACTTTCCACACAGCAGTCAGGATGGCTATTTTACCTGGTTAATTGCCATTCAGTGTCAGCCCATACGTTGGATCTGTACACTGTTTTAGCAGATTCCAATTGTGATGTTTTTATTCCTTACCAAGTCCTGGCTGTATGAAGACACTGGGCCTGATATTGATGCATCCTTGCCTCCTAGTTATCAGTTCTCCAGGCTTGATAGAATGGGGAAAGTCAGGGGAGGTCTTCCTATCATCTATAGGGACTCATTTAAATGTCATACACTCTTCTCACCTATTTCTAACTGCGAGAGCCTAGCTTTCTCCCTTGTGCTTTGCCCAACTTTTTCCTTTCATGGGGCTCTGTTATATAGACCCCCAGGACCACATTCTAGTTTCCTTCACTCTCTCCCTGAGGAAATTTCTGGTTTAGCATCGGCAAAACCTAATTTTACTGTACTCTGCGACTTCAACTTGCACGTCAATAATTCTACTATGAATGCCGTAAATTCATTACTACAGGATCTGCCCTCTCTATAATTTTCCCAGTTTGTGGAAGGCCCTATTCACATGAAGGGCCATGCCAATTATTTAATTTTTAGCAACATTAGCAATCTGCAAGTCCCTTTTCCTCTTCCTCTGACTTGGTCAGACCATTACCTGATCCCTTTCAGTCTAGTTAATGTACTCCCTCCGCCGCCCAAGCCCCCCAACAGTCAGCTAGGCCTTGCCCTAAACTTAACACCAAGAGATAACTAGTGGCCTTACAATCCTCAAAACCAGTCTTGTCTGATACAGCAGACTCTGCAGCCTGCCTCTTTGATGACTAGCTGTCTGCGTCGCTGGACGTGGTTCTCCCTGAGAAATCACAGCTAGTAACATCTTGTGCCCATAAACCACCATGGTTCTCCGCAGACCTCCGCTTATTAAAGAAGGAATATAAGCATTTAGAGATGAAATGGAGGAAGGACTACAACCCTGTTTGTAAAGCAGAATATAGGAATGCCATTTGTTGCTATCATTCAGGAATTATAGCTGTTCAAGCAGCTTATTATTCCACCAAAATCCACAGCTCTGCAAATTCCTCGAAAGAGATTTTTTAAGATCCTGAAAAGTATCAATGTGCCTCCTGCAGGCTGCCCCTCCTCTATGGCCTCTGCTGGACATTTTAATAAGTTAGCATATTTTTTTCAACACAAAATCATGAACGTCTACTCAGCTTCCTCTAATGATGCTAACACCACAGTGGCCGGCCTTCAAGTCTATTTTGCTGCTCCCTCAGAGTTTTCTCTCTCTGACTTCTCCCTCCCTTGCTGTTAATCTGGTCGAGGATTTGCTAAAGGCAATTAAATCTGGGTCACCACTGTACTCTTAACCCATGCATATTCTAAGGCAAGGGGCTGAGGTGATCGCTCCTATTCTGACCAATGTATTTTAACTCTCGCTAGCTCAATGGGTTGTCCCTCAGCTTTGGAAACATGCAATAGTCAAGTTGCTTTTTAAGAAGCCTAACTTAGATCCTTCGTACTTAAGGAATTTTAGGCCAATCTCTCTTCTGCCCAGTATCTCCAAACTCTTGGAGAAACATGTCATCAAACATCTTTCAGCCTACTCAGAATGGCTTCCGCCCTCTACACAGCACAGAAACAGCACTGCGAGTGGTGGTAGATAAGCTTGGATCAAATCTGGACCAGGGATCCTCAGCAGATGTTATCTTACAGTACCTCAGTGCAGCCTTCGACATGGTGAACTATTCTGTACTTTTACAGAAGGTCTCTGGTGTTGGTGTCACTGACTTAACCTTTAACTGGCTTGCCTCTCTTCTGCAGGGCTGCTGCTTTCAGGTCCAGGGTCAGGCCTTCCTTTCTGTCAGTGTTTCGTCTTGCTGTGGGGTGCTTCAGGGCTCTTCCTTGACCCCAACTTTATTTAACATCTATTTTCGTCCCCTGGCTGAGATTGTTCAGTCCAGTGGGCTGTCATTGGTGTCCTACGCGGATGATACAAAACTGGTTATGTCAATCTCCCAGGGCGCACTTCTTGGTCAGTCTACTCTAGCCTTATGTTTACAGGAGATCGCCTGTTGGATGTCAAAATGTAAGCTAAAGCTCAATGAGGACAAAACAGAGATCATGCTGCTGGGTAACAACTCTAGTTATTTGATCTCAAGCTCTCTGTCAGACCCCTTTTGTGGTCTGCCCAGACCTAAGGAGATAATAAAGAGCCTTGGCATATGGCACAACTCCAGGCTGACCATGAATCAGCATGCCATGAAGCTTTCGCCCAGCTGCTTTGGTATTCTGAAAATGCTGTATAAGATTCTCCGTCTCTTCTCTGCCACTGCCAGGTAGTTAGTGGTGCGGGCTGTGGTTCTAGCCTGGCTTGACTATAGGATTGCTTTGTTCCGTGGTTCCCCATGCTATGTTACCAGAGGGTTGCAAATGCTGCTGCACATGTGCTGCTGAACATTCCCAGACAAATGTCTGCCTCCAAGGCCCTGCAAGACCTACACTCTCTCCCAGTGGCGCATCATGTCCAGATCAAGTCCCTCTGTGTGATGCACAGGGCAGTCAACAACAAGGGCCCCGCTTTGCTCTGCTCCCTTGCTATTCCATATCTCCCAGCAAGATCCCTTCATTCTTTTTCTGCACATCCAATAGAGGTGCCCAGGATCTGCAGGACCCGGTGGGTTACAGGTCGACCTATCTGGCCCACAGACTCTAGAATTTGCTACCCCTTAACCTGCACCTGCAGGAGCATGACATTTGTTTGTAAAGCCTTGAAGTCCCAGCTTTTCCACTGCTAACTCCCCATTCCGTTGGCTCCCGTCTTTGCCTTGGTCAGTGCTCGGAGGCCTCTGGGTAGCCACGTGCTTTACAAGAACTCAAGAATAGAATAGAATCCTAGAGCAGACCTAGATGCCCTCCATACTCAGTTGGAGAAACATCAGCAACAGCACTGCGGAGAGTAGTCCTTTTGTCATTTCAAAATTAGATTCTTATATATATTATGTCGATATCTGGTTCTGTTACATGGTAGTTGGTCTGTATAGTCATCAGTCACAGAGGCATTATGGGAATAAATCCCCAATGAATAAATAACTGTTCAGTGGTGCTAATTGTGAAATGTTTGTCAAAATTGGTATAACTTACAAGTGCTCATACACAGGTGAGAGGTCTAGTGTGAAAAATGTCAAACATGAACAGTGTAATTATGGCATTGAAAGGCATGTTGCTCTAATCTTTTTTCTACATGAGCGTACACACATGGTTCTGTCAAACAGGCCCTAACGTGTGCATATCATTTGATGTAGAATGCTAAATATTTTCAGATCTTAAGTTTCCTCTATATGATGCAGGTATTTTGCACATCTAATTTCATTGTAGGTTTCAATCACACATACTGCAAGCCAAGCTGTGTTAAGTGCTGCAACCAGCCACGTATACATAAAACAAATTTAGGATCTTGAGGTGCTCGTAGTTAGGCAGACTTTTGAATATGTATCCATTTGGGAATGCCTGCATTCATGGTGTTATGGGTTGTCTTCAACATGACTTGTCAACACTTTAATTTTGATGCGGTCACCTGGCAACGGTTGGAATGTAGGAGTGTGGGGACAGTTGGTCAGATGATAGGAGCCAAGTGAATGAGGTGTCAGCTGTTGGAGAATAAAGACAACTTACATCCATCTTCCGCCTTGTGAATATCTATACAATGTAGATGATCTTCCTGCGAGGAGCAGACATCCTTCACCAACACCCCTCTAAATTCACCACGAAGCAAATGTAACCTACGTTTCTCTGTGTGATATGAAGTTTAACAAGAGTCTTCAAATCAGTATGCAAGTCTACCATAATTACTGCTGAGTGTAACTTTGGGACTTTAAACAGAAAACAGGAAATGTTTCCCTAAGCCATTGAGCTGACATTTTTGCTTTCTGATATTATTAGGATCTATAGGAGAGAAGTCAGAAGTTTCAAATGAACACACTGACAAAAACTATTGATCTGCAACAATGTTTTTATTTGTGACACTTAAGGCTTAACAAGCATCGGGTGAAGTGCTCACTATAATTGAATTGTTGAGTGCTGAAGGCACAAGAGGGAGGCACGCCACTTTGGTTTTTCACTGTTATTGAGTGCGGAAGGCACAGGAGGGTCACAAGCACTTCATGTGATGCCATGCGTGCTGTATCATTAGCCGTCTGTGGCGTCACTCACCCTCTCCATTATCGGGGCACTGTTAGGAACTCCTTGGGGACGAATGAGAAGTATAGGCATGCTGTGCGTTGCATCCTTCAGTGCTTGTGACGTCACTCATTTTGAGTGTCAGTGCACGAGCTGGAGAGTCTTCTGACTCACACTCTGACTGTTCCTAGGCTCTTTGCTTGATGCACAATAGACAAGCATCGATCACAAAAGGCTACAGAGTTTCGCACAGGCTGCTGGCACAATAACAACTATATTACACAAGAAAATAAAGAGACTACTCGGGTGGAATTTGGGAGTGCCATATTGAAGTAGTGGAATATATGACTCTCAAGGAAAGTCATATGGATTTGGAAATCGTAATGGTGTAGTAGTGTTTTTCCTATTTTCACTACCACTTCATATATGAAATAGTTGTGAATTCGTGACATATTACTTATCCCTGGCTCTAAGAAGTTGTTGTTGTTTTGATTAATTGCTTTCGTTTATTTAGTTGGCTAATTATTATAGTCTGTTTTATTAGTTGTATATTTTAGAATGTTGTGTTAAATTAAATTACAGGTGCTGCAAGATGTCAGTAACGGATATGTCTCAACCCCCTCAAGTTCTGTCACACTCAGGTGATTCCATTATTGCCGTGGAAAAAATGGAAGAACATTTTTGATTCACATTTGGTAGCAATTGGAGGGTAGAGATTTTCTGCAACAAGAAAACAAGCAGTGCTCCTTCACAATTTAGGGAAAGAGGGACGTAATATTTATGAACATTTCGACGAAATTGACATAGGCAAAGGAAAGGGTGGACCTGGAGACTAATATGAAATGTCTGTTACTATGGCTGAAAGACATTTTGGGCCACGTTTAAATGTTGCCATGGAGAGACACAATTTTTCTTTAAGAGCACAAGCAAAAAATTAGTGGGTTACAAACTATCTAGCGGCTTGGAAATACCTGGCACAAACTTGTGAATTTGGGGAATTATAGGTCTTTCTGATCAGAGATCAATTGGTGAGGTGCACTAATGATCAGAGAGTTCAAGAGAAGTTGTTGACTAAAAACCCTTCGCTCAAGCAAGCAGTAATAGATCATGAAAAGTATCAAAGTGCATCTGGATGGGTTAAGGAAATTAAAATTAATGTTTCCTGTGTAGTGGACAATGTTCAATCCTGACACAATAACTACCTTCCTTTGCTGTGTCCAAGGATGACTTATCTCCTTGCCCCTGCCCCCTTCCCTTATAAAGGAAGTGGAAAAGGAAAGCACTGCCTCCAAGGAAGGTGAAGGGTAATATTGATGAACCTGTTTTCTCCATACTATTAGAGGCTCAGTTGCCGATGGCCCAATCTTAGGGCTTTGAGTGTTTGTTCTTTCTGAATATTATTTCAGTAAAAGTTAAAGCAATAGTGTAATCCACCCTCTCCCCACTTTTAGCCTGCTTAGACAAAGTAGGAGCAGCTATAAGGACAGCTGATTAACCACCCAGCTACATCCAGATACCCATACCCCATTTTCTATGCCTTTACCCGCACCATGCGTTACCCCAGCTTCCATAACTGGATTAGGAGTGGCTGACAAAGTAGCAGTGGGGAAGGTTAATGATGCTCTGCTGAAATCGTTGGTGCGACAGAGTTTAGGGAAACAAAGGTACACTATACACCCAGTGAGCAGCAATGAAGGAGAGAGGGGCTTGTTGCCACCTCCTGCTCTCCCTACTATCTCTCACCCCACAAGGTATGCCGGTATGTAATGGTTCTAGCAGGTGTTCCTCCCCTTTGGAGAATAAGCTTGAACCCTATGAGGAACTGAGTAATAAAGTTACTCACTGGCTTCAAGGAAATGTGGACATGCACGTGTGTTTCTATGATGAAATAATATTGGCTTGGAGAGTGAGCTGGGTTGGTCTCTCCAGCTGGGTTGGTCTCTCCAAGAAAAACACAGAGGCTGACTGTGTCATCGTCAGTTTTAATTCTCCAGCTTTTGTTGCTAGACCCTTTAACATATTGGAATCTACTTGCATAATCATGGGTAGGGTGGTATTGCTCCTATTGCGCTACTTTTACAGGCCGCCTGGAAGACCCACTATTTACCTATGGACCCAACTATGCAGCGAATATGATCATTTTCTATTCTAACTAATAATCAGTATGCCTCTCTCTTTGACATCCAGGAAATCAACTGACTCCCTGAGGAAGAAAGGGATACATCTGAGGCTGCAGTTATGCCCATGGCTGCAGTGGAGGTGATGTCTGGGCAATGGCCTCACTCTGCACATACAAGTGAACCGCCCTCCCTCTAAAATTATCCTGACCTTAGATGAAACCAACCAGATACTTCAGGTGGCCTCTCCCTCAGGACTTACTGTAGATCACAATATTGTGATTACCAATGAGCCCACTAGTAAAGAGTGCAGTGGGAGGCTCTCCTTAGTCTTCGGGAACATAGCAGGTCTCTCTGCTAAACTGGCTGACCCAGGATGGTGTGCTTTTATTGACAGATTTGACCTGTGTGTGCTCCAGGAGACATGGGCCACAGAAAGTGAGCATAGAGACAGCTTTTGATGCTGTAGTAAATTCGACACCCGTTCAGTGGCTGGTTGGCCTTCTGGTGGCCTCTTAACATGGGTCAAAGTCACATTGAGGGGGCAAATGGGAGAGATTTCAGTACAGTAACCAGACATACTGGGTCTAGAGGTTGTTGAGTCTGATGGGAAGTCCTGGCCACTTATTAATGTTTATAACAGATCCACTTCTTTTAAAGCACCTTCCCCAATTTCAGAGATTTCGAATAGTCCTCAGAAGTTATGCTAAGTCACACATCATCGTCATAGCAGGTGATTTTAATGTTGCATTTGAGGCTAGTGCATGCTTCTTAAAACAAAGTGTTGATAAGGATTCATCTGGAGGCATCCAGTTATAAAGGTCCTGCCTATTATTCAATTATCTGCCACACCCCTACCAGTAAGTAGTATCTGCTTGTTGCATGGGGTGAGAGCTTGCAGTTGATGTACAAAATCAGATGTTTCGCTGTCTACCATGTTTCACAGACTCAGTTATAGGAGAAAAATTGATTAAATCCTCGTAGACATTAGAGCATGGGAGTTTTTGATTCATATGATAATCCCACATAAACTTGAAAGTCGCCATTTTCCCTCTTGTTTTGGTTTGCATGGGTCAGCATGGGAAGAGGCCCCGAGAAATACCCCATGATGTGCTGCAGTTGAAGTTGCTAACTCTAGAAGGGCCCCAAAGTGGAACACTACTGCTGTCTCAGAAGATGTCATTGTAAAAATGTATGAAATCCTATTTTCTACATTAAGGCCATCATTACAACCCTGGAGGTCGATGATAAAGGGGCGGTAATACCGCCAACAGGCTGGCGGTAAATACCGCCAAATTATGACAATGGCGGAAAGAGCTCAAACAGACAGCCACTTTACCAAACCGACCCCCAGGGCGGAATCAACAGGCACCACAGCGGTAGCCACCTACAGCCAGGTGGAAGCCAATGTTCTGCCCACTGTATTAAGACACAGGAAACCACCACCTTTTCTGGGGCGGTACAAAAGACATCAAAAGCCTGGCGGAAACACTGCATAGAAGGGAAACCACTCACCTATGGAGACTCAGGGAAGAACCACGCCGCCATGGAGCCTGAACTGCATATATTCCCAATGCTTTTCTACGTCCTGCTCCACCACGAACATCAACAACGGCGAAGGCGACAACGGTGAGTACAGCCACCTAGCACACAGGGGAGGGGGGAGGAAAAAGAGAGTGACACACACACGCAACATGCAACTCCCCCACCCAAAACACCATACACACAAGCATATGCAGTAACAAAACATATTGACCCTGTACCCTCATGAATAATGCAAGGACAACACCAAAAGATGAAAGTGAGTGTAATAAGATAAATACAGTAGTAATACGTGCATCCAATCTAAAAGCATATACATATTTACAAGTCAAGGGACACTGCCCAGTCCTCAATGTTCGTGGGCCACAGGGCCACATTACAAAGTCCAAGGACCCACTTGACTCTTGCAACAATACGGAGAGAACACTGCAGGGGCATCAGTTCGAAAACAGGCAGGCACCTCAGGCGCACGAGGAATGGAGGGGCACCTCAGCCGGCAGATGCAACCACACCACTGGTCCTGGAGGGGGCAGCATGCCCTGTATGCTGTCCTGGTGAATGCAAGGCCACAGTCTCTAAAGTGAGTGATTTGCCCACATGCTCTGGAGGGGCAACATGCCCTGTGCGCTGTCCTGGGGAGTACAAGGCCACAGTCTCTCAAGTGGGTGTTTTGCCCACATGCTCTGGAGGGGGCAACATGCCCTGTGCGCTATCCTGGGGAGTGCAAGGCCACAGTATCTCAAATGGGTGGCTTACCCACTGGTTCTGGAGGGGGCATTGTGCCCTGTGATCTTCAACCTTGAAAGGATGGGCTGAGTAGGTGGCTTACCCACTGGTTCTGTAGAGGGCATCATGCCCTGTGATCTTCATCCTGGAGAGGATGAGGTGAGTGGGTGGCTTACCCACTGGTTCTGGAGGGGGCATCGTGCCCTGTGATGCAGGTCTTCGGGGGTGCAAGGTCACAGTCTCTCAGGTGGGTGTCATACCCACAGGATTTACAGAGGTAGGCCGCACAACAGCCCATGGACGCAGGACTACACACTGTCCACCGGCGGTGACGGCTGCTCAGTGGTGGAGATGCTGATGTTGCAGGTGGTGGGGGGAAGCTCCAGCCCATTCCCTGCAGGCTCGGATGGCTGCCCAATGGTTCTGCTGCTGCTGCTGCTGGTAGTGCTGATGCTGCTGCTGGTGGTGGTGGGGGTAAGCTCCTGCCATCCCCTTCAGCCTCAGACGGCTGCCCACTGCGGGTGGTCATGCTGGTGGTGGTGCTGGTGGTGGTGGTGAGGGGAGGCTCCAGCCCATCCCCTGCAGCCTTGAACGGCTGCCCACTGCTTGTGGTCGTGCTGGCGGTAGTGCTGGTGGTGGTGGGGGGAGGCTCCAGCCCATCCCCTGCAGCCTCAGAAGGCTGCCCTCTGCTGCTGGTGCTGCTGCTGGTGGTGCTGGTGGTGCTGCAGCCTCGGACGGCTGCCCATTGGTGCTGCTGCTGCTGGTGGTGATGGTGCTGCTGCTGGTGGTGGTGGGGGTAGGCTCCAGCCCATCCCCTGGAGCCTCAGATGGCTGCCCACTGGTGCTGCTGTTGCTGGTGGTGGTATGGGGAGACTCGAGCCCATCCCCTGCAGCCTCGGATGGCTGCACCTGCATGGTTGGTGGTGGGGGCTCCTACTCAGTCCCAGCACCAGGCCCCTTGTCCTTTCTGCCTGCGATTGCAGGCCCCTTGCCCTTCCTGGCAGCACCTCGGGATGGCTCCTTGATCCTCTTGGCAGCAGCTGGGGATGGCTCCTTGCTCCTCTTGGCAGCAGCTGGGGATGGCTCCTTGCTCTTCTTGGCAGCAGCTGGGGGTGGCACCTTTACCTTCACTGTAGCAGCTGGGGGTGGCACCTTGACCTTGCTGTCAGCACTTGAGGCAGGCACTCTTTCCGTGTTGCTGCCTGGTGCCCGGTATCCTTTCCCACCCCTGTGGACACTACTGGGCCCGTGGACTGGGTGGCTCAGGTGCTTGCCTGGGTTGTACACACCCTGGCTAGATGTGAAGGATTGGCGGAGGGGTCGGGAAGAGGTCAATGGTGGAGAGGAAAAGCTTCTTAGGGACATTGGGGAGGAAAGAGGGAGAAGGTCTGGGAGTGGAGGAAGAGGGAGTGGTTGTAGGAGGTGTCTACTGTGTTTGGGTGCAGGTGCATGGGCTGGATGCTGTTGTGAGGTGGATGGCTGTTCGGTGTCTGAGTGCTTGTGTTTGTGTACTTTGGGAGGAGGGGCACAGACACAGTGGGAGAGGACACAGGGGACGTGTGCATGGCTGCTGGGGTGGTGACTGCCAGTGAGGTGTGTGTTCTGATAAGTGTGCTGGTGATGGAGGTAGTGGATGAGGATGTAGTGCATGCAGGTGTGAGTGTAGACGCAACTGGGAGGGAGGTGGAAGAGGAGGAGGAGGGGGGCACAGTGGAGGCAGTGGATGTTGGTATGTCAGCTTCTGGATGGTGTTTGTGTGAGTGCCTGTGGGATGAAGTGTGGTACTTGTGTTTGCCTGTGCCACTCTTGTGTGTTGTCCTGTGTGCATGCTCGTCTGCCTGTGTGCTTGGGATAAGTTGGGGTTGATGGGAATAGGATTGGGCAGAGGAAGTTGTAGGGGGGAGGCTGGAGACAGGGTCAATGGCTGCCATCAGTGAGTTGGCCAAAGCCTAGAATGCTCTCTGTTGGGCCGCCATGCCAGAGTGAATGCCCTCCAGGGATGCATTTGTTTGTTGCAAAGTCCTGCAAGACCCTGGATGGCATTCAATATGGTTGACTGCCCAACAGAGATGGATCTCAGGAGGTCAATAGCCTCCTCACTCAGGGCAGCAGGGCTAATTGTGGCAGGGCCTGAGGTGCCTGGGGCGAAGGAGATACCCACCATCCTGTGTGAGCGGGCACGGGAAACACGCTGAGGGGCTGCTGGGAGGGCGGTGCTGGTACGGGGGTGGCGGCTGTACCTGTAGTTGGGGTGGGCACAGAGGTGTCCGCCACTGCCAGGGAGCTTCCATTGTAGGCGGTATCTGTGTCCGAACTGTCCCCTCCAGTCTCCACCGTGGTGCTCCCCGCACCCTCTGTCCCACTGGTGCCCTCACTGTCAGTGGACTCTGCCTCCTGGGTCCTGTGGGATGCAGCTCCCTCCGTCGCCGGTGCCTCTACTCCTCCGCCAGATGATGCTAATGCACATAAGGACAGGATGACAAAACAAAAAGGGGGGGAGAGACAAAGGATACACCTGGTCAGTGGCTGCACCAACCCCACCGTTAGCGTACACACCACCCTTACACACATGGAACAGCCCTACGCATTATGCAATGCACTACCAGTAACAATGCTAGTCACCAGGGCATGGGGAGGGACACATACCGCAAACTGCAGCATACCTGGGACCCACACACACCTGCCCAGTACTGGATGCCTACTAGCTAGGTTGGAGCAATTTCACATCAGAACCCTGCCCAACATGGGACCTACTCTGCAATGTCAGCCCTGGCTAGGGGCACACACAGGCACACTTCCCAACCCGGATACCACCCCACCAGGTGTAATTAGTAATGATGGGCACCGTACTCACCCCCTTGTTGCTGATGTGATGCCCCCAAGTGCCCATCCAGCTCCGGATAGGCCACCTCCAGTATGTGGGCCATCAGGGGGGTCAGAGTTTTTAAGGGTACCCCTTACTCTTTGGGAGACCATCCCCAGCTGGGCCTCCGCCATCTTCCATGCCCAGCATCTCAGGTCCTCCCACCCTTTCCGACAGTGGGTGCTCCTCCTGCCGTAGACCCTCAGGGTCTGCACGTCCTTGGTGATGGCACGCCATATACCCTTCTTTTGATGGGCGCTGCCCTGCAGAGGAAATAAACACAGGGAAAGGTATTAGTTGGACCGTCCTGGCTGTTACACTCATGGCCCACCATAGCCCCCCATCCCATTACGCCCAGCATACATGCTGCACGCTGTCTAGGGCCCATCCACCAACCCCCCTACACGAGGCCTTCACACACCACTCCATGCATTCATGCACCATGTATCGTGCTCACAGTGTACTCACCTGTTGGTCTGGAGGCCCATACAGCAGTCCATACTGGGGTAGGACCCCATCCACTAGTCTCTCCAATTCCGCTGAGGTGAAGGCAGGGGCCCTCTCCCCAGTCACACAGGACATGGTCGGTTCCAGACACAGGTCACAGTAGCACATGCAATGTAGGACCTCTCCTGTTGACGGTCATGTAGCACTTGAGTGAACTATATAGAAAATGGCAGTGACGTCTGCAGTGGTGGATACCATCAACCCCGGTGTACATCACCATTGGCCACTGTACCCCATAAGGCCCAATAATAACCAATGAGGAGTTGCATGGCGGTTCCCGACCGCCTCCCTCAATGGAGCACAACATCAGCTGAATTACCTCACTTCCACCTGTCCCTCCATACAGGACAGGCAGACGCCATTTCAAGGGGGGTAGACCATGGATCATAACTGTGTCACAGAACACAATTGTACATTCAGGACATATGCCACTAATACATTAAAAAATCACATCATGCATTGAACTGTAGTGGCTACAATGTACAAATTATGACCGGCTCCTCACTCTTTTGCCCCATAGATTGCAACTGCTGCAGATGAATTGGAGATGGAGATAACCCCCATGTACTTTCCCCTGGTGGACTTGGCAACAATGGAGGACAGGCACATTATCCTCACCTACAGACTTGACAGGGCCACAATCACGGAGCTGTGTGCCCAACTGGAGCCTGACCTGATATCTCCTATCTGTCACCCCACTAGGATCCCCCCTCTTGTGCAAGTGCTATCTGTGCTCCATTTCTTGGCGACTGGTTCTTTCCAAGTGACAGTGGGCTTGGCAGCAGGAATGTCACAGCCAATGTTCTCAATAGTGCTGACCAGAATGTTGGCTGCCCCGTCTAAACACATGTGCAGCTACTTTGTTTTCCCCCAAGAGGAGGATTTGGACACAGTGAAAGCTGACTTCTATGCAATGGGACATATCCCCAACATCATTGAGGCAATTGATGGAACACATATTGCATTCCCCTCCCCCCTGGCAAAATAAACAGGTCTTCAGAAATCGAAAAAGTTTTCACTCAATGAATGTGCAGATGGTGTGTTTGGCGGACCAGTACATCTCCCATGGCAATGCTAAGTATCCAGGCTCGGTGCATGATGCTTTTATCCTGAGGAATAGCAGCATCCCAAAAGTGATGTCCCAACTACAGAGGCACAGGGTGTGGCTAATAGGTGAGCCCTGGTTCCCAACCAGTGGATATTGGTGTATGGGTATGGTGTGGGCCATATGGGATAGTGTGTGGCTAAATGTTGTCCCTCAATATTTGCAGGTGACTCTGGTTACCCCAACCTCTCATGGCTACTGACCCCTGTGAGGAATCCCAGGACAAGGGCAGAAGAACGTTACAATGAGTCACATGGGCGAACAAGAAGGATCATTTAACGTACATCTGGCCTGCTGATGGTCAGGTTTTGTTGCCTCCATCTAACAGGTGGATCCCTGTGCTACTCAACCAAGAAGGTCTGTCAGATAATCGTGGCATGCTGCATGTTGCATAACCTTGACTTGAGATGCATTGTGCCTTTTCTGCAGGAGGAGGAGGCTGGAGATGGACGTGTGGCAGCAGTGGACCCTGTCAACAGTGAAGATGAGGAGGCAGAGGATGAGGATGAGGACAACAGAACTGCAGTGATCAGACAATACGTCCAATGGCACAGAGGCAAGAAAGTGTAACTTCACATTTTATTGACAGTTTTTTGTTTGACATTTTCACTGGCAGGCTGTGAATTCCTACTTCTATGCCCACTCACTGTACCCCTTGGCAACTCTTTTTGCAGATGTTGGTGCCCCACTATCGCTCCTGGTGTGATCACTGCAGCCAACTACAGGTCTTCCCTATGTACACATTACTCTAAAGTTGAATTGCAATATTTAAACCTTGTTAAACTAATACATATTTAAATCATTTGACATACTCCATATTTGTATTTTTTCAAAGTGTGTTTATTGCAGTGCTCTGAAGAAAAGGGGGAAGTGCAATGGGCTGGGGTGATGATGGAGGAAAGTCCAGGGTAGAGTCTAGTCTATTTGTAGCACAGGTGAATAGTCCAAGGGGACGCAGTAGGGGAACAATGGCAGTTCAAGGTGGACAGGGTGACACAGTGGGACACAAGGGTGTCAATCAGGAGAGTCTTATTTCCTGGTGGGGGTCTTGGCAATAGTCTCTGACTTCTGCCTGGATCGCAGGGAATATTTGCGGGGTGGTTCTCCTTCTGCAGGGGGAGAGGTGCTGGTGGCCTGTTGGTCCTGTGGCGGGGCCTCGGAGGGCTGTTCAGTTGTCTGGCTAGTGGCAGGGGCCCGCTGGTGTGACACTGCCTCCCTCATAATGTTGGCCATGTCTGCCAGCACCACTGCAATGGAGACCAGTGTAGTGTTAATGGACTTCAAGTCCTCCCTGCTCCCCTGGTACTGTCCCTCCTGCAGCCGCATATTCTCCTGCAACTTGTCCAGGATCTGGCCCAGTGTATCCTTGGAATGTTGGTATGCTTCCAGGATCGTGGTGAGTGCCTCCTGGAGAGTCGGTTCCCTTGGCTTGTCCTCCCCCTGGCACACAGTAGTCCTCCCATCTTCCCTGTTGTCCTGTGCCTCTGTTCCCTGAACCATGTGCCCACTGCCACGACCTCAGGTCCCTGATTGTCTTGGGTTTGTGGTGTTCCCTGGGGTCCCTGTCATGGTGGACACACTGCTGATTGACATGTCCTGCGAACAGAGGTATGGGCAGGCTGGGTGGGTGCTGTGGTGGTGTTTCCTGAGGGAGGAGGCTCTGTGGTGGTGTGTGACTGTGCCTGGGTAACCAACTGTCCGGAGGTCCCTGATGGGCCAGGTTGGTCATCCAGATCCAGGCGAGCAGAGTCGCTGTCATCACTGTAGGCCTCTTCTGTGGGGGGACGGGATGTTGCTGGCACCTCTTCTCTGGTGAAATTGGCTGGGATACCTGTGGGGATGTAAATGCAGTGCTATTATTTCTGTGTGTGACATATTATGCATGAGTGGATTGCCCTCTATGATTGCTATTGCCCTGGCAGCTTTTCCTTGTGTAAGTTGTTAAGTGGTGGGCTAGCTGCTTCTCTCTAGTGTGCATGCTTTAGTGATAGGTGTCCATGCAGGTCTGTGAGTGGTGTCCATGCATTGGTATGGCATGCTGGACTTGGCATTGGGATGAGTGGGTTGTGATGGTGGGGTGTGTTGGAGTGATGGGAGTGAGGGTGGGGTCGGGGTATGTGATGGCATGCAGGTAGGGGGGTAATAGTATAGAGCTGACTTACCAGAGTCCAGTCCTCCTGCTACTCCTGCCAGGCCCTCAGGATGCACAATCGCCAAGACTAGGTCCTCCCATGTTATTAGTTGTGGGTGAGGAAGTGGGGGTCGACGGCCAGTCCTCTGTACTGTGAGCTGGTGTCTTGCTGCAATGCAACGCACCTTCCCCCGTAGGTCGTTCCACCTCTTCCTGATGTCATCCCTTGTTCTGGGGTGCTGACCCACGGCGTTGACCCTTTCCATGATTCTCCGCCATAGCTCCATCTTCTTAGCAATGGATATCTGCTGCACCTGTGATCCAAATAGATGTGGCTCTACCCGGATGAGTTCCTCCACCATGACCCTTAGCTCCTCCTCAGAGAACCTGGGGTGTCTTTGTGGTGTCATGGGTGTAGTGTGAGTGGTGTGTGTGAGGGTGTGTGGATGGTGTATGGGTGATGGTGTTCTGTGGCTCCGGTTCTGTGGGTGCTCTTGGTGTGTCTCTCTCTCTCTCTCTCTCTCTGTTGTAGATTTTTTGGGAGTTGTAAAGGGATGTGGGTAATGTGGGTGGGTGTTTTATAGTGGTGTGGGTGTGGTGTGTGAATGTGAGTAAGGTGTGTGTAGTTTGAATTGTCCAATGTCGTGTAATTGTGTAAGTGTGTGTGTATTTTGAGTGCGGCGGTGTGCACCACCAATGGTTTACTGGGCTTGAATGACCGCCGCAATGATTCGTGGGTCATGATGCTGTGGACGTATTTCTGTTGCTGTAACGGTGTGGGTTTTGGTACCGCCAGTTTACCACTGACCTTTGGGCAGGTGAACTTGTGTGTGTGTCTGTATAGTGGCGGATTTTTATGTGTGGGTCATAATACCCATAGCGGTATACTGCCGCGGTCACGGTATTTTGGCGACAGTCAGCATAGCAGTAACGGGCACTTACCGCCAATGTCATAATGAGGGCCTTTGTCTTCTCCTTGAATTTTCCCTAAAGATTCTTTCCCTGTTTCATTCTTCCCTCCTCTGATTATTTTTAGACCTTTCCAATGTAATTCTTTCACACAATTTACATGATCCCCATATTCCTAATAGACAAGCTCTCACAATTAATATTCCCTGTATAATTTTTAGTAGCACCCCATTCCAAATTTTACAAAGCCAATTTCCCACAGAAGCAGACCCTTTGCCAACTTTTTCCCAAACACCTGGTTCTTTCAATTCCTTCAAATCATTACTTGAATTAGTCAGATTAAGTAAGTAAGGTGGTCATTACAACCCTGGCGGACGGTGTTAAAGCTGCGGAAATACAGCAAACAGGCCAGCGGACAAAAAAAGGGAATTATGACCCTGGCGGAAACCGCCAACAAAGACAGCTACTTTAACACACCACCTGCCACGGCGGTACAGACAAGCAGCGCGGCGGTCACCGCCAACAGACAGGCGGCAGACAATGTACCGCCCACAGTATTACAACCCGGCAATCCGCCACCTTTTCCGTGGGCGGATTCACCGTGGATAAAAACACGGCGGAAACAGCTTTTGCTATGGGAAAACGCTCACCTGAACATATCCCACGAGGAACGAGGACTCCATGGAGCCGGAACTCTAAATACTCCCTGCCCTTGTGTTTCTGCTCCTCTATGACCACCAGCTACGTAGGCGCTGAAGACAACAGTGAGTACTGCACCTACGACATGGGGGAAGGGTGAGGCAAAAGTTAGGGGGACACCCACCAAACACCCCCACCCTCGCATATTACAACATACACACCAATGCATTCACAAAAAATCACAGTAACAACCCACAATCCCCCCGGAAGAATGAAAACACAAAACGAAAATCGGTCAAACAATGTAATGTGCCAATATACAAGTCATACAAAAATATACAGATATATTTGAAAATCAGTCATAATTATATACAATACAAGAAGTAGTGCAGATATGTACATAACAATGTCTGTGCACCATCAGTCCAAAAATGCATGGGCGAGGCCCACAAACGATACCTGACCACAATCGGAGAGAATACTGCCGGGGCATCAGATAGAAATACTAGAGGCACCTCAGGGGGAAGGGAAGGGAGGGCACCTCAGCCGGATGACTGCAAAGCCAGATCCACAACGGGGCTCCATGCCCATTTATGCCATCCTGGGGAGTGCAAAGCCACAGTCTCTCAAGTTTCTACAGTGGGTGGTTTGCCCACTGTGCCATCCTGGGGAGTGCAAAGCCACAGTCTCTCAAGTCTCTACAGTGGGTGGTTTGCCCACTGTGTCATCCTGGGGAGTGCAAAGCCACAGTCTCTCAAGTCTCTACAGTGGATGGTTTGCCCACTGTGTCATCCTGGGGAGTGCAAAGCCACAGTCTCTCAAGTCTCTACAGTGGGTGGTTTGCCCACTGTGCCATCCTGGGGAGTGCAAAGCCACAGTCTCTCAAGTCTATACAGTGTTTGGTTTGCCCACTGTGCCATCCTGGAGAATGCAAAGCCACAGTCTCTCAAGTTGATGCAGGTCTCTACTGGTACTGGGGGGGACTGGTGCTCCCGTGAAAGGTCGTGTCCTGTCACTGTCCCAGCTGCACATGGGATAAGGATGCCTGATGTGGCGGTCCCCTCATTCCTACCCGGTGCTTGACCTGTTCAGCGGTGCTTTGCCATGGCGGTCTTTGCCCTGTTCAGCGGTGCTTTGCCATAGCGGTCTTTGCCCTGTTCAGCGGTGCTTTGCCATGGCGGTCTTTGCCCTGTTCAGCGGTGCTTTGCCATGGCGGTTCAGGACTGTTCAGTGGTGCTTTGCCATGGCGGTCTTTGCCCTGTTCAGCGGTGCTTTGCCATGGTGGTCTTTGCTCTGTTCAGTGGTGCTTTGCCATGGCGGTTCGGGACTGTTCAGCGGTGCTTTGCCATGGCGGTCTTTGCCCTGTTCAGCGGTGCTTTGCCATGGCGGTTCAGGACTGTTCAGCGGTGCTTTGACATGGCGGTATTTGCCCTGTTCAGCGGTGCTTTGCCACGGCAGTTCAGGACTGTTCAGCGGTGCTTTGACATGGCGGTCTTTGCCCTGTTTAGCGGTGCTTTGACATGGCGGTTCAGGACTGTTCAGCGGTGCTTTGCCATGGCAGTCTTTGCCCTGTTCAGCGGTGCTTTGACATGGCAGTTCTGATAAGGACATTGGTGTGTGGCATGACGTTCTCTACACTGGACATTGGTGTGTGGCATGACGTTTCATCATTGCCCAGCGGGGCTGTGGCAGCCGGGGCCCTCCAGGGCACTGACTCCGGCGGTGGCGGGGGTCTCTGGACCAGTGACGATACTTGGGCCCTCCTGGGCACTGACTCCGGTGGTTGTCTCCTGACCAGTGATGATACTTGGGCCCTCCTGGGCACTGACTCCGGCGGTGGTCTCCTGACCAGTGACGATACTTGGGCCCTCCTGGGCACTGACTCCGGCGGTGGTCTCCTGACCAGTGACGATACTTGGGCCCTCCTGGGCTGTGACTCCGGTGGTGGTCTCCTGACCAGTAACGATACTTGGGCCCTCCTGGGCACTGACTCCGGCGGTGGTCTCCTGACCAGTCACGATACTTGGGCCCTCCTGGGCTGTGACTCTGGCGGTGGTCTCCTGACCAGTGACGATACTTGGGCCCTCCTGGGCACTGACTCCGGCGGTGGTCTCCTGACCAGTGACGATACTTGGGCCCTCCTGGGCACTGACTCTGGCAGTGGTCTCTGGACCAGTGACGATACCTGGGCCCTCCTGGGCTGTGACTCTGGCGTTGGTCTCTGGACCAGTGACGATGGTGCTGGCAGTTGTGTCTCGACTGCCGGAAATGATGGTGCACTTCTCCGCCGTGACACTCACAACTGGCTGGGCAGACTTCCTCTGGCCCTTCCCCACCTTTGGTGGAGTCACAGCTGATTCTCCAATCCCCTTGGAACACATGTCAGTTGTTTTCCCACCAGGAGTCTTAACACGGTCCCGTCGTCCAGTCTCCAATTTTAGAGCCTTTACAGGGTGTGTGCTGCCAGTGCCTTGGCTCCGGGTCCTACTGCCTGCCCTGGTGGCCGGTGCACTCCACAAACCTTGAACTGGTATTGGAGGCTTTTTGGCTAAGGCGCTACGACGGGACTGATGAATTGGAGGAGGGGGTGGGGGCAAAAAGGTCAACTTTACAGAGGGACAGTTTCTGACGAACACTGGGATGGGTAGCTGGAGGGGGTCTGGGAGTGGAGGAAGAGGAGGTGGTTGTCGGAGGTGTCACTTTAGCTGTTTTGGGTGCAGGTGCAGGTACTGGAGGCTGTCATGAGGTGGATGGATGTTGGGTGAGTGATTGCCGGCGTTTGTGTACTTTGGGAGGGGGCGTCACAGACACACTGGGAGAGGACACAGGGGACGTGTAAATGGCAGTGGAGGTGGTGAGTGGCTTGTGGTGCTGGGTGTCCTGGTGCGATTCATGGTGCCTGTAGATGTGGTGCATGCAGGTGTGTGTGTAGACGAGACTGGGAGGGAGGAGGGAGAAGAGGAGGAGGGGGACACAGTGGAGGCAGTGGATGTTGCTGTGTCTGTATGTGGGTGAGGCTTGCGTGAGTGCCTGTGGTGTGCGTGAGTGCCTGTGGTGTGTGTGGTGCCTATGTTTTCTTAAGCTACTTGTGTGTGTTGACTTGTGTGCATGCTGGTCTGTAGGTGTGCTCGGAATGGGCTGGGGTACAGGAGATTGGGTCTGGGTGGAGGAAGTTGGAGGGGGGAGGCTAGAAACAGGGACAATGGCTGCCATCAGTGCTGAGGCCAGAGATTGCAGGGTTCGCTGAAGGACAGCCTGACCAGAATGAATGCCCTCCAGGAATGCATTACCGTGTTGCAACTCTCGTTCTACACCCTGGATGGCATTCACAATGGTAGACTGCCCAACAGTGAGTGACCTGAGGAGGTCAATGGCCTCCTCACTGAGGGCAGCAGGGGTGACTGGGGCAGGGCCTGAGGTGCCTGGGGCGAAGGTGATGCCCACCCTCCTGGGTGAGCGGGCAAGGGGCGAACGCTGAGGGGCTGCTGGGAGGGCGGGGCTGGTAGGGGAGGTGGCAGCTGTACCTGTAGAGGTGGGGGGCACAGATGGTGCCACCACCACAAGGGAGCCCACATCGTCGAACGAGTCCGTGTCGCTGCTTGGTGATCCAGTGGCCGACGTGAAGCTCCCCTCTCCCTCCGTCCCACTGGTGCATTCAGAGTCCGTGGTGTGGCCCTCCATGGCCATGTGGGATGCAGCTCCCTCGTGCTCCGGTGCCACTGTACCTCCGCCTGTTGATGCTGATGTACAAAAGGACAGGGAGAGCAGATAAAGGAGGGGAGACAGAAGAAAGATAGTTTTAGTGCATGGCATACCGCTACCGTTGGCGGACAAGACAAACGCAGCAGCCCCCTGCATTACGCCGTGGTGGTTGTCCGTCTGCAGGGGGTGTGGTGCTGGTGTGGTGGTCCTGTGGCAGGGCGTCCTGTCCACTAGCGCCGGCAGAGGTGGTGGGCAGTTCATCGTCCTGGCTAGTGTCAGGGGCCCCTTGGAGTGCCACGGTGTCCCTCAAGGTCTGCTGTATGTCCTTCAGCACCCCTACGATGGTGCCCAGGGCGGAGCTGATGGTCCTGAGCTCCTCCCTAAACCCCAAATACAGTTCGTCCTGCAGGCACAGGGTCTCCTGCAACTTGTCCAGGACCGTCGCCATCGTCTCCTGGGAGTGGTGGTATGCTCCCATGATGGAGGATAGGGCCTCATGGAGAGTGGGTTCCCTTGGCCTGTCCGCCCCCTGTCGCACAGCAGCCCTCCCAGTTCCCCTGTGTTCCTGTGCCTCCATCCCCTGGACCGTGTGCCCACTACCACTGCCCCCAGGTCCCTGTTGTTGTTGGGGTGGTGGGTTACCCTGGGTGCCCTGTAGTGGTGGACACACCGCTGATTGACCTGTCCTGGGTAGGGAGGTTTGGGCCCGCTGGGTGGGTGCTGTGCTGGTGTTACCAGAGGGTGGAAGGTCGGTGTTGGGCTGTGCCTGTGCAAGGGGAACCGACTGTTCCGAGGCCCACGATGGTCAAGGCTGGTCATCAGGATCCAGTAGGGCAGAGCTGCTCTCGTCACTGTGGGCCTCTTCTGGGGGTGGAGTGGTGTTGTCTGGACCCTCTGGTGTGGTGATGGTCCTTCGGATTCCTGCAGGGGCATAAGAGCTAGATTATTGCATGTGTGTGTGTAATGGTGTGCAATGGGTGGGTGTTTGTGTACCCCAGTGCAAGCATTCCTGTGTGTGGGGTTGTGTGGTGATGGTTGGGGGGGTGTACTGGGTATGTGCAGTGGGCATGCTTTAGTGAGGGGTGTCCATGCTTAGTTGAGTCATGCAGGGCTTGGTGTTGGGATGGGTGGTTTGTGTCATGGGTACATTAGTGAGGAGTTGTAGTTATAGGGGAGGGGGTGAGGGTGGGGGTGTCTGATAGCATGCAGGTAGAGTGGGGGATATGATAGTTAAGAATTGACTTACCAGTGTCCCATCCTCCACCGACTCCTGCGAGGCCCTCAGGATGCAAGATGGTCAAGACTTGCTCCTCCCATGTTGTTAGTTGTGGGGGAGGAGGTGGGGGTCCGCCGCCAGTCCGCTGTACCACGATGTTGTGCCTGGAGACTGTTGAACGCACCTTCCCCCGTAGGTCATTCCACCTCTTCCTGATGTCCTCCCTATTTCTTGGGTGCTGTCCCACTGCGTTGACCCTGTCGACTATTCTGCACCATAACTCCATCTTCCTGGCTATTGATGTGTGCTGTACCTGTGAGCCAAATAGCTGTGGCTCTACCCGGACGATTTCCTCCACCATGACCCTGAGCTCCTCCTCAGAGAAGCGGGGGTGTCTTTGGCGTGACATGGGGTGGTGTGGGTGATGTGTGGGGTGGTGTATGTGGTGATGGTTGTGGGTGAGTGTAGTGGTGTGTGGTGTTTTGTGCGTGGATGTTGTGTGGGTGATGGTGTTGTGTGCATCTGTGTAGTGGGATTGTCTATTCTGTGCTCTCTCTCTGTCGCCTTCGTCTCGTATTTTTGGTCGTAGGGGTTTGTGGGTGATGTTGGTGTGTGTTTTATATTTTATTGGGTGTGTGTTGTTTGTATGTGTGTCAGGTGTGTGTATTTGTAATTGTCCAATGTGGCGGTGCTTTGTATATGTGTGTGTATTTTGAGCGTGGGGGTGTGTACCGCCAATGGAATACCGTGGTTGAAAGACCGCCGCGTGGATTCGTGGGTCGTAATAGCATGGGCGTGTTTCTGTTGGCGTGGAGGTGGAGGATTTGTTTCCACCAGTTTATCACTGACCTTTGGTGTGGCGGTCTTGTGTGGGTGTCTGAATTTCAGCGGATTCCAAGATGTGTGTCATAATAGCTGTGGCGGAATGCCGCCGCCACGGCGGTGTATTGGCGGTCTTCTGCACGACGGTAAGCGCCTTTTACCGCCAATGTTGTAATGACCCCGTAAGTCTCTTATCTCTTTACTATTGTTAGGGATATACGAACAACAATGCCTAGAGTTAATCATTTTACAGGCTCCACCGTCCTTCGCTAGAAGGATGTATAAAGCAAGATGATTTTGAAGTGTCATAGCTCTATCTGCATCCAATTCAGTATCTATCAGGAGTATTGCCCCTGCAAAATTTGTCAGCATGTTATCCACAATAGTAGACAACTTTCGAATCTTGATCGAATTCAGGATGACTCCCAGTGAAGGAATCACCACACCAAATATATCTCCCACTACCGCAGAAGAGGATTCCCTCCTCTGTCTTTTATGATGTAATTCAGTCAATTTCAGGAAACTTTTTCAAATCCTCTATTTGATAAATCTTTGGGAATACTATCCCCAAATAACATGTCCCATAACATCCTCTTGGAAGACGGCAATAAGCATTAAGTCCACAAATATAATAAATCCCTGTAATCACAGGGTCCTGACCATTCAACATAAAAGTCCATTTATTCTGAAACAAAAACACATGTCTACATTCACTCTTACCCATAAATAAAGTGTCAGTGTGCGACTTTGGCCTATATATATATAAAGCCTCCCTACGTGTAATACGTCTAAAGCAAATTTACCTTGCGTTTTAATTGCGGTGTAAGCATAATCATTCTTTAAGTCCTTTTCTCTAAGCCTTTTTCTAATTTCTCTTTTAATGCTTTTCTCCTATCATCAGTATGACCTAAGAAGCTCTTCTCTAAAGGTTTAAGCAAGCATGTGAGGTTGTTCTTATGCTCATAAGCCATTCCAAATGTTAGTGTAGGTTCAAATAATCCTCTAACCAATACTATGTCATGATCCTTATCTACTCTACTCAGATACCTAATAAAAGGATCAAACAAAACACTACATTGTGATTGGAGTACAAAAATTGAATATACTGCTGGTCATAAAAACCTTATTAATATCAGACTACAACTTATTCCGTAGGTTAATGGAAGACTATGGTAAGTAACTCCTTCCTCGACTGATGAAGGAATTTGCGTACACACAAGGCAATCCTTTGCATCCATCATTTCAACATACTCCCTCAAGAAGCAATAGAAAACATTAGAAGAAAGTTCTCCTTGAGCATTAGTATAATCATGCAAATACTTCTCATCTAACTTAAACTTCTCTAAAGCCGTTAGTGTGGTTGTCTCAAAAGCAGAAGTATGGTTGGCTCCTTTCGAATCAAGAACAGACATACACACAATCAACACTTTGAACAAAATCTCACACATAATTGTCAAACCAATACTCACATATTTACAGTGCCTAACATCTCTAACCTGCTTATCAAAATCAGCCATGATCTGTAAAGAATCAGAAAGCAGCAGTAGCTTAAGAAAAACTTGCAGCAAAAATCAAAAATAGACAATTTTTCTTTCAGCATTTCATTTTCGCTTCCACGAACCCTTCTCCTTGTCAAAATCGATTAGTAGCTTGTCACATCTGGGTTTCAAATGTCAAATCAGGTTATCAATCTCCTTTCCGGTGTTACTTTCACAGTCTCTTTATCAAAAATATTTCTGAGATTATTTCAACGATTCAGCTCCTCGATCATCTTCAGGTCACCTCAAAATATTGGCTCGGAACTTCCCTATCAAAACAAAAAGACATAAACTTGTGTTGCCATTCATTTGTAGTTGCATACGCCCATTCAGAACCTGCATATCTTCGAACTGCTATTCTCTTTCTCTTTAACTTCACCACTCAACTCTCCTTCACTTAGTTCTTCTTTTCTTGTGGTATCTACTTCTTCCTCTATCGTCTGATCAACAACCACCTCTTTCCTTTTCTGTACTTGTGATTCTGGCCAATTGTCTCCTTTTCTTGTACCTTCTGCCGATATTCTCTTCAGGATTGGACTCGTCTCCTTTTCTTTCTCTGTGGTGTTTTCGCTTGATGGACCGGCAACAGGCTCAAGAGTAGTCAGATCACTTTGACTTTGATCCAGCTCAACTCCCTCGCCTTCGGGGTCTACCTCTTGCTCTTTTTGTCTTTCAGAATCCTCTACTTCTAGGAGAACCTCCACTGTGCTAGGCTCTCCAGCTGTGTCAGTTGTGATAGGTTCTCCAGCACCCTCCTGTCGGTCTTCACTTTCGTCTCTTACAGAGGTGATAGAATCATCTTCCACAAGTTCCGGTTCAGCTTCAGGTTCTCTTTGTTCTTTCTCTGGCTCTGATGCTACAACCTGCTTCACAGTTGTTGGTGCTCTCAACAACATTTCTTCATGATCCAGTGGACATGCCACTTTCTTTGGGTGACTTGCTTGAGTCCAGTTCGGGAACCCTGCACACTTCACAGCTGTCGTAGTCATCAAGATCACCTGATACAGCCCTCTCCAACGTGGCTCCAAACACATCTTGCACACATGTTTTTGGACAACAACCCAATCACTGGCTCTCCGGTTGTGCCCTGGATCGTGTATTGGTGGCAGTGTGGTAGCCTCCACCTGCTGAAAGAGCGAACCACATCATCTAGACCCTTGCAGTAATCCAACACCATATCATCTGTAATATTGACAAGTGGATTGGCTGGAACTGCTGGCAACCTCATTGCTCTGCCCATGAGGATCTCGTGGGGCGACAATCCTGTCTTCCTGTCTGGTGTATTTCTCATTGACATCAACACCAGAGGCAACGCAAGTGCCCATTTCAAATTCGCAGCTGCACACATTTTGGCAATTCCTGATTTCAAGGTACCGTCTCCACTAGTCCTGATGCTTCGGGCGGTAACTACAATGAAACTTCTGCTCAATGTTCAGTGCTGCACACAAAAGTTTAATTACCTCGTTATTGACGTGCGTTCCCCTATCTGATTCTAAAGAGATCGGAAATCCGAAACGTGGTATCAACTCCCTAAGCAACAGCTTTGCTACTGTGAGGCTATCATTCCTTCTTTTGGGGTATGCTTCAATCCAGTGACTAAAAATGCACACAATCACCAACACGTATTTCAAACCTCCACACCCAGGCATCTTAATGAAATCCAATTGCATTCTGCTGAATGGACCTCCTGCTCTTCCAATGTGAGTCAAATTCACCACGGTCCCTTTCCCCGCATTTAATTGCTGACAAATGACACAGGGATGGCATACTGCTTCAGCTGCCTGCTTAAACCAATCAATTTTGAACAGACGAACAATGACATCCCTCCCAATGTGCGCCTGACCATGATAGTACCTTGCCATTTGTGATAGCAAACTATTCGGAAACACCATCTGACCCTCTTTAGATACCCATAGCTCATTCTGCCTTTGAACACATTTCATTTTGCTCCATGAACGTTTCTCTTCCTTGTCAACATTACTTTGCAAAGTTTTCAATTCTTCTAATGTGTCGATCACCCTTAAAGCAAAACGTGTACATGTAGTATTTACTTCAGATAAAAATTCCCACTTTTCTTTGAACGATATACAGTTCAATGCACAAAGCCTTGAGACTTGATCCTCATAGCCATTCCCCAGTGACACATAGTCCTGTGATTTTAGATGTGCACTGCATTTTACCACGGCAATTTCTTCAGAAAATTGGATCGCATACAGCAACTCTTTTATTCTTTCACCATTTCTCACTGGTGAACCAGTAGAGGTCAGGAAACCTCTCTGCGACCAAATTGACCAAAATCATGAACTATTCCAAATCCGTATTGGTTATCTGTATAGATAGTGACTGTCAATCTAGCAGAAACATGGCACGCACTTGTAAGAGCTACCAACTCTGCTACTTGTGCAGAATACACTCCTCGCAGCCACGAAGCTTCTAAGGTACTTGTAATCGTGCATACAGCATATCCTGCTCTCAGTGTCCCTGTTCCATGGCTGAGACATGAACCATCAACAAAGACAATTTGGTCATTTTTTTCCAATCAAGTGTCTCTATTGTCAGGTCTCGGTTTTGTGCATAATTCAGTTACTTCAAGACAATCATGCTCAATATCTTTCTCTTTTTCAATTTCGGTAATATCTCTTGAAAGTAAAGTTGCCTGGTTCAGCACTGTACATCTTTTCAGTGCCACATTAGGTGCTCCCAAAATACTTGTTTCATACCTTGTCAGTCTGGCACCAGTCAAGTATTGGGTTTTTGTCCTTCTCAGTAAAATCTTAGTCGAGTGAGGGACCATTACCATCAGGGGACATCCCATCACTACTCCTTCACACTGTGAAAGACTCTGACCAACTGCAGCAACTGCACGCCAACAACCTGGTAAGGCTGCTGCAACCGGGTCCAAAGTAGCTGAAAAATATGCTACCGGGCGATGAGCACCTCCATGGACCTGAGTCAAGACGGACAATGAACATGCATCACGCTCATGACAAAACAATGTGAAAGGTTTCATGTAATTAGGCATACCCAACGCTGGAGCTCTGCACAAACTCTCTCTCAACTCAGTGAACGCTTTCGTCTGCTTCTTGTCTAATGTTATAGGATTGGTGACATCCTTATGTGTCAGTTTCTGCAAAGGCTTTGAAATCTCAGCATAATTTTGAATCCACTGACAACAATAACTTACCATTCCCAGAAACATCCTGACATCTCACTGTAAAGTTGGAGGACTTCCCTGCAATATCATTGTGATCCTTTCTCTGGATATTCTCCTTGACCCTTTCTCAGTTTGATGACCCAAATATTTCACTACCTTCTGACAGTACTGAAATTTCAGCGGTGACACTTTATGACCAAACTTTCCCAAATGATTAATTAAGGCAATCGAGTCATACTTACATTCATCCCTTGTCTTGGATGCAATCAACTGTTGCATAGGCTTTCATTATTCCAATGAGACTACTGGATTTTGAGTGGCAGAATCGCCCGCTGTGTGGGGGACTAAGTCTGACCCACTACGGGTGACACCTGTCGCTCCAAACCGGGTTTCGCTCTGGCTAACCAGCAGTGCCTCATCTCTACCCAAGGATAGGCATGGCTAGGCAACAGAGCGCATGACATACTTGGTTTCTCAGGGATGCCGTGGTCACTCAGGTCTCATCCGTTTCTCACAATTACATTTAGTCTCATATATAAATGACAAGCAGAGACAGTATATGTTTCAATAATGAGTTTAATAAAACAACTGCATCTTAGATAGCAAAGCGTGAGCTGCAATAACCAGGACAACACAGCATGACAGTATTAAAATTGTGACAAGGAGAGTGAAGCATAGAAATAACACTATCATATTGTCACTACTGTCACTACTGTCAATGTCAGTCCTACCAAGACTCTGATAGAGCACAGCATGTTAAGCTCTAATTTTGCCTTTAAGATTCCCCTGGGAAGACATCATCCCCCATACCTGAGCAAAGGCCTGCGATCTGCGTTAACATCTGTAGCGAAGCATTCGTCAATCAGCATACAGTTGTGATTCTCTGGCTGGAATCTCCCTCTAACGTGTAAGGGACAAGGAAGTGTTTTTATAACAACACAGCTGATGTTCTGGGAAAATGTCCCTATGTGGGGATGTGTGTTTTCTACGAATGTTGGAGACTAAATTTCTACCACGTTCATCGGCACTGTACCATGCTGTAGCCTTTGAAGAAGTACAGAGTGATCAAGAATGTCTTGTTTGAGAACAGAGTGCTGGCCTAGGTAAAAACAGTTAGATAAACAGAAAATAAAACAAGACCGTAAAAGTGGCTATTGTAACAATAATAAAATGAAGCCGAATAAAATATATCTAGGTTAAGGTGCACAGCGGCTTGGCCTAGTATGTTAATATAACGTTCGAGCTATATATGTAAAAGCAATGTCAATTATGACAAATCGAAGGGACACGTGAGCATGTAGAAGGACAATTTAAAACAAGAACATGTGGCATAAAAATATAAATTTCAAAAAGTCAAAATTATTTGTGAAAAGTTCCAATGGATTTCGGGACCATAGACGACAGGAAATCTTCCACTTCAGCCGATGTTAAAGTTGGAAAGACATCGCCAAGAAGGATCAAGGAGCAGTCGTGTTCCATAGCCTGAGCTTCAGCCAAGGTGGCATTCCGTGTTGTGCCCAATGATGAGTCACGAGCCACATCCTCCAGGAAGGGCAACTCATAAGTAGCTTCCCGTAGCAGACACAACCTCAACGCCCATGTCTGGTAATGAGCCCTCAGCGAGAACATCAACAGATCAGCATCCAATGAAAGCAAGCGCTGCGTAGAAAGACAAACTTCCAGTGCGTGTTCGAAAGAGCACCAGAGGCACTGAAACACGTGCTGCACACAATGTAAAAACGGTCTGAATGACAGAGACCAGCCACACTCCAATTTCTCCAGGAGTGTTGCTCCAAAATACTGCATCATGCGTTCACGACACAGCTGCGCTGATGGGAGCGCTTTCATTCCTCCTTGTTGCGGCAGGACAGCCATTGCACATAAAAAATAGCAACAGCAGAATACCAGCTAATAAAGCCAAAGTTATTGGAAATCCCCAGAAAATACTAGAAAACATTGAGTGGATGGCTGATGGTATTAAAACGAATATGGAGGATAAGGTGTAAATGAAACCAGATCCAACAGCCTTAAAGAAATGTGCAAGTCCAGTTGTACTGGACGTATAAAACATCCGTCCCACGATAGTGTCTCGGAATGTTTGTACTTAAAAGAGACTGTATTTCTGCTGATGACCTTGCCACCTGAAGTGCGCAGGTCTCGTGTGCAGATGTAAGAGCCACATGCTTTTGAAACAATAAAGCCTTGAGTCTGCTCAACTTGTCAAAATTCACATTTGAAGTAGCAATGTGAAGCCAAATGTCAGATACTTGTTTTATCTTAGTGGGTGGAAAAAGTACGTTCCTGCAGCATGTAACCATCTTAGAGATCGAAACGACATAAACTATTCCGGCTCACATCCCACAACAGTCTTCACTGTTGAGGAGGACATAGCTCTGTTTGAAAGCACCTGGAAAGTAGGCCTAATCAAGGGGACTGGAACTACCTTCAGATAACAAGCCAAGTTCGCTGCCGACGCCTTGCACACCCCATGCAAGGACAGCTGTTTACAAACCATCGAATGGCTGGCTGAAGTCTCACATTCACTACCGCTAAGAAAGACTTCTTTTATGTCACTGAGACATTTGTATGAGAATGAAAGCTCCCACACATCATGAATGTAACTATCTCCCAGCCTTTTTATATCTGCCCACCAGAATGTGTTTTAAACAGGAGTTGAATTGAAGTGTTGAAATAGGCAGATAGATGACCCCTGTATTAGCCACTCAGCAGATGGTATTTCAGCCACAGTAAAAGGCAACTTTTCTAACTTCTCGATATTTAGCATAGCATAAGTTGCTTCTTTCTTAGCCATTAGTTGTTGTTGTCGTGTTAAATCAAAGTAAGAAAATATTTCCCTTGCGCTGACATGCTGCCAGGGAATGCGACCTGCCTTCAGCATTTGAAGTGTCCAACCCAACTGCATAATGCACGTTAGCTGACTCTGTCCATGGTGTAAAGAAGACATATCTGTTTGTATGATGTTTATATCAGAAGAGACAATGTTATTTAAGGTGTATATTCAGTCAGACAGGGTATTAATCCCATTATCTACAACAACCAGTGCCTGTTTTCAATTTTCCTGGTCTATTTGCCTTAACCGGGTAGCTGCTTCTTGTTGGGAAAGCTTCCACATTTCATTATATACTTCATATAAGAAACGCTTTCTGCTGTGTTTCCTGGGGCCTAGCAGGAAGTCCTGTAAGTCAGTATTATTAGACAGGAGACTGAGGTGTTCTCTAACCGCATCTAGTGAGGAAGTTCTTAACCATTGCTGGCATAATTTCCCTACACTATGGGGGGTCATTATGATCCCCAGCGGTTCAGCCCGCCATGCCGGCGGTGGGTAAAAAGCCATATAATGTACACATGGAGGGCCACCATAGGTGGCCCTCTTCCACTGCCAGGCTGCCTCCGATAGGCAACCTGATGGTGGAAGGAATCATCATCCGACAAGGCAGCGCTGCTGCCCCTCAGATAATGATCCTGTTAGAAATGGGGTTTCTGGTTGAATAGGGTATGCACCTCAGCCAGGCAGAACCTACCCACTCTAGCCAGGGCAAGGGAGTTACACATCCAAGATAACCCCTGCTCACCCCCTTTGTAGCTTGGCACGAGCAGTCAGGCCTATCCCAGAGGCAATGTGTAAAGCGTTTACACAACACACACAACACACACAACACACATGACGCAAAATGTATACCACAAAGTAAACATAACACTGAGCTATGTAAAAATAAACTATATTGCACAAAGCATAATTAGACCAACATTAAACGTTAGTAATACTCTGCTACCTTAGCAGTCATCAGAATGTTATGCAAGCTACCAATACTTTGCAAGAATACGCAGTTGTCACGTTAGAACACGTAAGTACCCAGGATTCTGCAACATAAGCAGTAGTCAGGAATTACAGTAAGAATTCTATGCACTTGCAATGAATAACTCCTAAATACCCATAGAAGGAACATTAGAAAGCATCTCACAAGTCACATAAATACATATCAGCAAATCATGCCCATAAAAGGAACATTAACACCTATATGTACTGGCAGGAAAAGTAGGTAAAACCAGATAAACCCCTCCAAGGTTCATACTAGGTTTGTAGAGCAAAAATATGTATCCCACAGTACCTGGTGGATATGAAGGAGAGGCGCTCCTAGGGCCTAGATGAACATAGGGCCCCCCTGGGCTCCTAAACGTTAAAAGGGGGGCCACGCAGTCTCTGTGAGGGGAAAGGGGTAGACGGCACCCTCTCTATTGCAATAATCGGACCCTCCTGGGGCCTGCAATCTTAGTTGGGGCCTTCCTCGGCCTTCTCACACCATGCACAGAGAGGCGGGGAGGTGGGCACGCCCAAGAAGGAAGAAAATGGGGGCGACAGGAAGGAACCTACAGTGAGGCCTCTCTTCCCAGTGTGCCAAAGCACCGGGGGTAGGGCACCACGATCGAGACTCATGGCGCGGGGGTCCTCTGGTGAGGCTTCCACCCCACCCGCAGTCTCAGGGATCCGGCAGAGGGCATCTCGGGGCAGGGGGAGCCGCTGATGAGGCTTCCGTTCCCCCTGCTCGCCCTTCCGAAAGGTAGAATGGGAAGAGGCGCACCGCAAGCTCTCCTGAGCCCGGCGCCTCCTTCTGTTGATGCGGCACTACTGTGAGGGCTGCCTTGTCCCCCAGGGGTGCCTCCTTCAGTGCGCTTCACCCTGGGGGGACTTTACAAGGCCCGGCAGCTCCGGTCGATGACTTCACCTGCCCCAGGGGAACCAACGGTAGCGCGTCTCCGACGCGCTCAGATTTTACGTTGAAAGAGAGCCCGGGCTTACAGCGGTGATGTCGGAGCAACTTAAAAACCTCAAAGGCCTCATACTTCGGCCACGGCGGTGGTGTTGGGCACGTAGAGCGCTTCCAAAAAGCACAAGGGGACCCACAGTGACCCCAGGCTGTGGCGGTGACTTCTGGCAGCCAGGGAGCGCTTTGAAAAAGCGTTGAAAAGTCACACAGGAGCTCTCCCCAAGCGCATATACAGGCAAAGCAGCACTCCTCGTGCTGGGGTAAGTTACAGAGGTCAGAGGCCACAGCACACTGCCTCTGGAGACAACAAATGAAGAAGGGAGCACAAGGCTGGCGAACCCAGCAGCAGGTCAGCACAACAAGGGGGTGCAAGCAGTGGCAGTTCCTGCTTGTGACCAGGCAGGTCACAGGCCAGCACAGCAGCAGCAGTCCAAGGTGGTCCTGGTGAGTCCTCTCTACAGCGTCCTGCGTCCAGGCCCTTTCACAGGGTCATTTCCCAGACTTTTTGCTTTTTGTCTCCTTATTTTTCTGACCTTTGTTGGCTGACGTTTTGACTCTGAGCACTTTTTCACTGGTAACCAGTGCTATGTGCTCTCCTTTACAAAATTGGTATGATTGGCTTATACCTAATTGGCATATTTAATTTACTTATAAGTCCCTTGTAAAGTGGTATCCCTATACCCAGGGCCTGTAAATTAAATGAGTGGGGTAGAGTGGAGTAGCATAGACTTGAATAGTTGAGTGGCGTAGAGTGTAGTTGCATTCAATGGAATACTGTATAGTGGAGTGGAGTACAGTGGAGTGGAGTGGGGTACAGTAGCGTGACGTAGACTGGTGTACTGTGTAGTGGTGTAGAATGGAATAGCATACACCGGATTGTTTTGGAGGGCAGTGGTATGGAGTATGGGGTGGAGTGGCATATTGTCGAATGGCGTATCATGTAGTGACAAATAGCAGAGTGGCATAGAATGGAGTGTAGTATGGTGTAATAGTGTACAACAGAGCAGCTTAGAGTACAGTGCCGTAGAGTGGAGTAGTGTGTAGTGGAGTGAGGTATAGTGTAGTGGCATTCAATAGAACAGTGTAGAGTGGCGTGCAATAGAGCGGAGTAGTATATATTGGAGTTGTGTTGACTGGAGTGGCATACGGTGGAGTAGCGTACAGCATAGCAGCATATACTGAAATAGCACACAGTAAGGAAGTGTAGAATAAAGTGGCATTCAGTGCTGTGGCATACACTGTATTGGAATACTCTGAAGTGGCATAGATCAGAGTAGTGTACAGTGGATTGGTGTAGAGTTTAGTAGTGTACAGTGGAGTGGCACACACTAGAATGGGGTACAGTGAACTACTGTACAGTGGAATAGCACACAGTAGAGTGGAGTACAGTGTAGAGGGATAGATTGAAGTGGCATAGAGTAGAATAACAGAGTTGAGAGGCTTAGAATGGTGTTACATACAGTGGAGGTGTATTCTGGAGTAGAGTGGGGTGAGGTACAGTGGAGTGGCATAGATTGGAATGCCATACCGTGGAGTGGCACAGAGTGGAATAGCACACAGTGGAGATTTGTAGAGTGTAGTAATGTAGAGTAGAGTGGAGTGACATGGTAGAATAGCAGATAGTGGAGTAGCGAAGAGTAGAATGGGGTAGAATGGAGTGTGGCAGAGTGTAATAGTATACAGTGGAGTACCTCGGAGTCCAATGGTGTGGAGAGGAGGAGTGTACATCGGAGTGAGGTGCATTATAGTGGCATACAGTAGGATAGTGCACAGTGAAGTGTCATAGACTGGAGTGGTGTACAGTGGAAAAGTGTGTGCTTTAGTGGCGTAGAGTGGAGCAGCGTAGAGTGGTGTGGCATAGAGTGGAATAGTGTACAATGGATTGGCATAGAGTAGAGTGGCAAAGAGTGGAACAATATATAGTGGAATGGCAAGAGTGGAGTTGCACACAGTGGAACAGCGTAGAGTGGGGTGACATAGAGTGGAGTGGCATAGAGAGGAATACCATAGAGTGAAATGTTGCACAGTGGCACCGCGTACAGTGGAATAGTGTAAAGCGGATTGGATTACAGTGTAGTGGTGTAGACCAAAGTGTCATGCAGTGGTGTGGCATACAGTGGAATAACATACAGTGGAGTGGTATGCAGTGTAATAGAGTGGAGAGACGCAAAGTTATTAATGGTGAAAAATTCAAGGGATTCCTATCTCTGGGAATCCTAACTACAGAGTGGTTACTACCATATACATATTGCACCACCATTAATAACTATGCACATCCATGAAACTTTGGATACCTCTTCCTTTCTACAATGGAGTATGCAGAGTTTCACAGAGATTCATCAAGGGGGTGGAAAGAAAAAAAGGTACCAAAACACATTTGGGCACCAATGCATTTCCCATAAAGTTTTGTATTGGACATAGAGGTCAAACAGTTTCATAGATTTGGCAAGATTTTAGATCGTGGTGATAGATGTTCCTTTTGGTACTACAGCAAAATGGGGTAAGTTTAAAAAAAATATATAATGCATTTTAATTTATGGATATTTAGAGCCGCTCTAATTTCATACATGCTGATGATAAGGCATTACGTGATTGGCTAATGACTGCCTTTATAAAAAGTTAAAGGCAGCCATTTTGTTTTACGCATACTTTGGCTGTGTTCTGGGTTAAGGGCCTAGGTATAGTCTCCTACCTATTAGTACTTTATTAGCATTTGTACACAGTCTCTTTTTTAAAAGTCAAAAACCTCCAGGGGGACACAGCTGCAGACCGCGTGAAGTTAGACCGACTGGCGATATACCTTGGGCAGATTGATGAGTAGGTAGGTCCTAGTCTCCTCACAGTTCTCAGACCACTTTTAGTCAAGCTATTTCTATTTTTGGATTTAGGCTATCTGGGTACCTTTCGAAGAGTCCAAGACTGGAGAGGTACCAATTAGAGGGTCAGTACTCAGTATGGGTCCAGGTGCGAGTTCAAGATGGCGGGAGCCTTTTCTGCCCCTTAGGCTCTGATGAGGAGGACAGCCAACTAGCCCTTGGAGACACTCTGATAGTCCCGGATTCACATAGTATAACAGAGCAGCAGTGCAAGCCTCTGACAGTTCAAGACAGGCTTCAGGCAGCAGAGCAGTCCCTCCAGGTGCAGCAAAGCAGTCTTCTCAAGTACACAGCAGCAGGCAGTCCTCTAGGAGTCCTACTGCAGGCCCAGAAAGTGAACTGAGGAGTTGGGTCTGAGGATCTACTATTTATAAATGGTAACCATTTTGAAGTGGGATACGTTTCTAGAGTAATTTCCTGCCTCCTGGGCCCAAGCTTCTCAGGGGTTACAAAAGACTTGTGTGAAACCCTTTGCGAGTGTGCTGCGACAGAGGCTTTGCAAGGTGCACTTGTGGTAGGTGACAGTTCCTGCCTCCTCAAGTTAGAGATAGCCCATCCTGCCAAAAGCAATTCCCACTTTGACTCACTGTCTGAAAGCAATGCACAAAGATTAACTGCCAGCTACACCTAGTCGTATGACCCAAGATACAGACTGCAGATGCCAAATGGTTGGGACAAGGAAATGTTAACTTTTGAAAAGTTGCATTTTCAGAATAGTGACTTATAATTCAACTTTACCATTAAATGGGGTTTTAAATTACAATTCTTTTGATACCAAACTTGACATTCCTGCCTACTCTCAAATGAAAGCTATCACTTAAAAGTAATTACGTAACCCAGTGTTATCCTAAGGGAGTGATAGTAAAGTATGCAGAGTCTTTAAACCAACAAAAACTAATTGAGCAAAAACAGGAGGAGAGACGGCAAAAGGTATTGGGATGCCCTCTAGAGAGGGCTAAGTCCAACAGCTGTTATTTGAGATCTCTGTACTAGAGTGGTCCTTTAAAGAAAAGCAAGAGTGGCATTGCTTGTTCATACATTTTCTGTACAGTGAAGTATTGACCGGGACACTAGCTATATGTCCATAGTATTTTAGTACTCATTGTCGGGGACATCACCCAATAAATGCAGAAGGACATCCTACACAATGTCTAAAAAGCTCAGAGTATTCCTCCTCTGTCAGGTAGGGATCCTTGTCCCATCTCCTGTTTAATAAATTGCATCATACTCCCAAATAGGAATATACCATGTTAAAATCTGCAGACTATCAAATATGCTTGAGGTACAAATTCTGAACCACTGTGTATTGTATTATATCTCTATACAATATTGAAATCGTTTTTGGTAAATGTTGCAGATCAACATGAAACCTGGAAATAGGACCATTATTACAGGATTCATCCTTTTGGGGTTTTCTGTTGTCCCATCAGATGCAGATTGTCGTGTTTGTTTCTTTCCTGTTCACTTATTTCCTAACTCTTCTAGGAAACGTCACCATTATTTCACTCATTGCAAAGAGCCCAATGCTGCACATGCCTATGTACTTCTTTCAGTTTAATATATCCTTTGTGGACATTGGCACTGCATCAGTTACAACCCCCAGACTGTTGGTGGACATAATAATAGACTGGTAATGCATTTCCTTCAATGACTGCTTTGTCCAAGTCTTTGCATTAGTTTTTCTGGTTGGCACAGTTTTCCTTCTTTGTGTTATGTGCTATGACCGCTATGTCGCAGTCTGCCTGCCTTTGAATTATACAATGGTCATGACCTGGAGCTTTTGTTTCTGGCTAATTTCTTGCTCTTGAATGTCTGGGTTTCTGTATTCATTTATTTTTTATAATGCAGATTTATAAATTGTCTTTTTCTGGAGATGTGATTGACCATTTTGTCTGGGAGATCCCAACTTTATTCAGGTTGGTATGTACAGACACCTTACCCAATGAGAATATAATCATTGCAGTGGCAGGGTGTACAACACTGGTCACCTTTCCTGTCATATTCATATCATACATATATATAATTCAAGTAATCTTTAAGATTCCTTCCAAAGAGGGAAAGAGATAGGTCTTCACTACCTGCTACACACACCTCATTATGGTTCTACTACTTTTCGGGACTGGATCCAGCACATATCTCAAATATTCTAGCAGTTTAAATGCAGGAGTAGATAAAGTAGCATCATTGTTTTACACAGTCTTTGTTCCAGTGTTAAATCCAATTATTACAGGCTCAGGAATAAAGATGTCAAAAAGGCTGCAAGTTATGCAAAGCAAAATGTGGGAAAATAATCAAAGGTCTTTACATTTTGACTGTTTCTTGTATTTATGATCATGTTCTTTTGCATGCTTCCCATCATTCTTTCCCTAAACACTCTTCCAATCATTAACCACAAATACATAGAGACTGATGTATATACATAAGTAAATTTTTCATAACATATCTGTATTTCACCCAGATGACCATGAGATGTTTTAGATGTTGTACTGGTATTCTGGTATCAACCAAAAAGCAGTCCAGAACACACAACCATGTTTCACAGTACACAAAGAGATGCTTTAGGTATGCCACCTTGAGTTCATGGTTGTTTTACACCTTCAATCATAGCTTATATATATATATATATATATATACACACACACACACATATATATATATATATATCACGCCCCCACCATACACAGTTTTCTCCTCAATAATTATACTGCAAATACCTGACATTGATCTTATCAATAATGTTATCAAAGATGTCATGAGTGTTGTATAATATGTTGTAATTAGCAGTGCATGGTGAGCGTGTGAGTTATAGTTATCTTAGGGTATGAGTTATAGTAATCTGAGATAACCATAACTATAACTGCTGAATTTCTATGGTTTTGTGCGAGTAAATTCAAAACCTAACTATAACATACCTGTAACCTTTGTTTTTTTCAAGTGAATTTATATGTTTTTTTTAAATTCTATTTCCTAACCATTTTGTTCCTACAACCTTTGTTTTTTCAGGGAATTTCTACTTTTTTTAACATAAAGTAATTTAATGACTATATGTTTATCCAACCATTGCGCACATAGCTCTTGGCCTTGCATGGAAGAGGTTAGCAGTAGGGCCTGGCCTATGGCCAGGCCCTGTGGCCAACCCCCTATAACCATCCAACAGCAAGCCAAGTCCCAAAATAGCTGCCAATACTTCTTGTCTGAAGTGTTTGCAGCCAATCCGATCTCAACAGGAGATCCCCCTGGATCCGCAAACCTAAATATACACATTTCTTTTCTCTTTAACATCTCAAAAACTACTGAAAGGATTTACAGCAAATACAAAAGGGTGATCTGCAAACCAAAAGCTAAATTTTTGCCAAATTTCGTGTAATTCCATCCATCGGTTCAGGTTGCAGGCGTGTCTACAATATCTATGGGAATTAACATGGTAAACTCACTTTTTTGACCCCCCCTTTTTGCTCAGCCCCTGCTTGACAGATCATCCTGAAACTTTCCATGTATTACAAGATTCTCGGGAACACTTGTTTTGAGAAAGGTTTGTGAATAATCGTCAAAGATATAGGCAAGTCAAAAAATTCATTTTTCAATGGAAACATGGTCCTAACTATAACTACCTAATGGCGACCACCAGTAGGTAATTCCTGGCAGCGGCCCTGTGACCACTACCTTCCCTGGGTTGAAATAGAAATATGATGATTAAGGGGTCCCTTCTGAATCCCTAGCCCTGGGGACCACAACATCCCCGGGGCAATTGTTTGCAAATTACGGGGGACCGTTACCTCACCAGGACTGAAATACAATGATGTAGGGGGTCTATTGTAGACCCCAAGCCCTATTAGCCACTACCTCCCCAAGGCAGCTCCCCGCCGCCCAGGGAACCACCACCTCCGCAGGTCTGAACTAAAATAATGAAGGGGGGCCCATGTGTGCCTTCCACATCCCAGGGACTGCCACTTCCCCAGGGCTAAGTTTAAGATTGGAGGAGTGACGCATGTCACCCTCATGGAGCCAGTAATGGCCCTGGGGACTGCCATCCCTCCAGGGTCAAGTCCTGCTATGTCCTCAGGTATCCATAGCTGTTTGCTCTGACTTGGCAGGACCTTTGACAGCTCCAACCAAATCGGAGCAACCACATCTCCACTCCCGGCAAGCAAGAGCTGGTAAACAGACTTGGTTTCCTCTGTTTACCTGGTCGCAGACTTGCAGCAGGGAAACACAGAAAACCATTGCTCATACAGACATGGAGCTGCATGTTTAGCAGCTCCCTGTCTGTGGCAGCAATGCCGACTCCCGGAGGAGATGGGGAGCTGACTGGGACTGTGACGGCATTCAGGTGGCCCTAATGCACACTGGATGCCTCGGAGGGCACCCAAGAGAGATGGCTGAGCCCCAGGGGATGGGGTCTCTGGGGCCCAAATCAGCTGGGGCAGGGGGGGCTGCGTGGACCAAAAAATAAAAAAATATTATAAGGCTGGGCCCTGGGGGGCAGGGTCCCTGGGGCAGAGATCGTCCTGAGAAGGAGGGCTACGCTGCTCCTTCCTCCCAAAAAGTATATTTTGTGGCTAGTCCTAAGGGATGGGGTCCCTGGCTGGCCCTGAGGGATGGGGTCTCCAGGGCCAAAATGAGGGGGGCTATGCGCTCCCCCAGTTGAATTGTACTGGGCCCCGGATGAATCCCTCCCACACTGGCCATTTACCCAATGAGGTAGCACTTACTAACTAGCCAGCAGAAAGTACTCCGGTTGGGTAGACATTTTGTGCAAAACTGAAGACTCTTGGATAAGGAAGCAGTTGAGCTTCCATTCTGGTCATGATGTTCATTTCACAGAAATCAACCTCAACAGGAAGCACTTACAAATATAAACATAGCTGGTGCCCCAGTTGAAGCTCCTCTTGTGGAAAGGACAAATGATCCTAATTCCTGGGCTTGGCAAAGGCAAAGCAAGTGTGCTTAGTCTGCAATTCCATACTGAAATCCTTTGTGGAGGTGAGTGCATCTTTCATCTATTTGAGCACAATCAGACACTCTCATACCTATTCTCACACCCACATAGACCTTCTCACACCTGCTCTCACACCCAGACAGACACTCTCACACCCACTTTTACACCCAATGAAACCCTCTCATACATATTTTCACACAGAGAGACAGGCCCTGTGGCCAACTCCCGCCGCACACGGGCAAAGGCTGTGCGCAGCGAGGGGTTTCATGGTTAGGGGGGTTGGCAGCAGGGACTGGCTGCAGGCCAGGCCCTGTGGCCAAGCCCTTCCTCCCACGGCCAAAGATCTTGCACAGTGGTGACTGGTTTAACATATAGTAATGAAAATTACTTTACATTAAAAAAAGCATAGAAATTCACAGAAAAAACTAAGATTACAGGGACGTTATAGTTAGGAAATGATTTTTTTTTAAACCATTGAAATTCACTTAAACATCGAAGACTATAGGGATATTATAGTTAGGTTCTGAATTCACTCGCAGAAAACCAGAGCAATTCAGCAGTCATAATTAGTTATTTCAAGTAACTACAACTTGTGGCCTAGGGTAACTTGCACCCTTTCCATGCACTGCTAATTACCCCCGATATACAGCAATCATGACAACTACTATAACATCATAACATATAATTGAAACATAAGAAGTAAAATCTTTGGAAAAAAACTGTGCATGGTGTGGGCACAGATTATAGTTACCTTAAGCCGTTATAGTTACTTGAAATAACTCTAACTATAGATGCTGAATTTATAATATTCTCAAGGATGTTGTTATCCCTTTTAATGTGTAGAGTTAGAAATGAAGGGGCATATTTATACTCTGTTTGCGCCGGAATTGCGTCGTTTTTTTTGACGCAATTCCGATGAAAAACTAACTCCATATTTATACTTTGGCGTTAGACACGTCTAGCGCCAAAGTCCATGGAGTTTGCGTCATTTTTTAGCGTGGACACCTACTTTGCGTTAATGATATGCAAGGTAGGCGTTCCCGTCTAAAAAATTGACTCCGAGGCATGTGCGCCGTATTTACACTCCCGGGCAAAATTCACGCCCGGGAGTGGGCGGGTCAAAGAAAATGACGTACGGCTGCTTTTGTGCCGTTTTTTAGCGCCTGGACAAGGCAGGCGTTAAGGGACCTGTGGGCTCGGAAGGAGCCCTGAGGTGCCCTCCCATGCCCCCAGGGACACCCCCTGTCACCCAAGGCTGGAGGGACCCATCCCAGGGACATTAAGGTAAGTTCCGGTAAGTATTTCTTTTTTTTTTTTGTGGCATAGGGGGGCCTGATTTGTGCCCCCCTACATGCCACTATGCCCAATGACCATGACCAGGGGACAGAAGTCCCCTGGGCATGGCCATTGGGCAAGGGGGCATGACTCCTGTCTTTGCTAAGACAGGAGTCATTTCTATGGGGGTTGGGAGTCGAAAAAAATGTCGCAAATCGGGTTGAGGCGAAAAATTTGCCTCAGCCTGACTTGCCCCTTTTTTTGGCGCCCAAGCTCCATATCCCCCTACGCCGGCACTGCCTGGTGTACGTCGTTTTTTTCCACGCACACCAGGCAACGCCGGCTAACGTCATTGATTAAATACGGCGCCCGCATGGCATGTCAGAATGGCGTTAGCCGGTGCTAATTTTTTTGACGCAAAACTGCGTTAGCGCAGTTTTGCGTCAAAAAGTATAAATATGGTCCGAAATACTTCTATTACTTAAAGGAAGTATTTGACTGGACATTGATTTATTGTTAGTACTGTGTGCAATTTGAATTATGACTCTTGTTCATACACCTGTATCTACACTTATCCCCAAGGGAGCTTTGCCTGCTCATCCACAGCTACCCCAGCTACATAGAATCAAGTGCAGAAGGGGTACTTGGCCCAGGTGCTCAGGATCCGTAGTAGGTCGGGTCAAAGATATCAGGAGTAAAAGGCCTCAATCACCACGGCTGACCTTAGTAGCCAGTATCCCCTGCATGCCCTGTGGCCATATGAAAGGGGTTCTGACAATGATGTATAACTAGTACTACTCCCTCAGTAGGCTCATTCAACCTTTCTTCCAGCTACAAGCACCATTAACAACTTAAGGACTTACAACTGATGCAAGAGCACTTCATTAAAAACTATCATGATATAACATATCACTTACTTTCCAAATGTCACTTTTCTGCATTAAAATTAATTTGCTTTCTGTTAAATCAGTTTAGGACATCTATTCCTTTCACGGATTTCCAGTCAGGTGAGGAGTGCACAAAGTTGCGAAGCAGCTCTGCATATTCCTTTTAAAGTACCTGTAGTTTAAAAAATAACAAAAGGGTGGGCAGGGTGGTTGAACAACAAGGGTTTCCTCAGTGTGGTTGGGGGGGGATAATACAGTTTGGCAGAAACCCATCCTATGATCACCATACCTCCATGCAAAGTGCCTACCTGGAAGCCCAGTCCATTCATATGCATAATGTGTTACCCTACTGCACCCTGCTTGCCCACCACGCTGACACAGTTACATAAACGCGTCATGCCCAACTACTCCTCTTACACTCCTGCTTGTCTTCAATGGCATCTACTCCTGCTTTGGGAGTGTTACCCTGCCTATCTACCATGTGCTGCTCCAAAGTATATTTTGCATTGCATAGCTGTAACAAAATCAGGAAGTCTCACCAAATGCTCATAGGTGAGAAATTTCAGATTTTGCTTCAGATGTGCATGAGTAATTACATTTTCACACACCCATATTTGTGACACACAGATCTAAATGCTGCAATCCCTTTCACCTTAGCTTAGGGAGTGAATATAAGTTGAGTGACTTATTTTCATAAAGCATATTTCATTTAGCACTGATTTAACTATGTTTGCTTTAAATTGCCACTGAAAGGGCACAAGTGTACACAATGCTCTAGTGTCTCTATTCTAATGAACTGCACATTTCCCATATGTGGCCATTGTTGTCTAATCTATGTTCACACACAACTAGATTCAGTGGCCAATTTACCTTAGTGGAAGAGGGCTCAATGGTTCATTATGGAATGTATACAGTTAGTACTGGTCTAATCCACAGTGGCTACTGGTCAGCTCACTCATTTATTTCTTTGCTCATAGTTTTGCTTATCTGATGATGGTGCTCCAGGACCCTTTAGTGGGCTGTGCTTCTACTTTACTTTCACATCTCTATGGGTTAGCCACTCTCAGGGGCACCTACCTTAATTCAGGTTTTGCTGTGTCTAACATGCCATCAACATCAACAATTTCATTAACATCCACAACAGTTACGGATATTTTGCTGAATTAACTGCACCACCGCTCTCCAATTCCCTCTTTAAAGGATAAAACATCCCTTTCAAAGATAAAGGCCCTCATTACAATGCTGGCGGTCATCGGACCGCCATCCTAGCGGCGGTCTTACCGACACAGACCCGGCAGTAAAGATCGCTGCATTATAAGTTGTGGGGATTGGCTAAAGCCAAAGTGCCACAACGCCGCCTGGCCCGCTGGTGCGGTCGCACTGATGCGGCTGCCAGTGAGCTCCTTCAGGCCGGCGGCAGGCCTCTGTCTGTCGGCCAGATTACAAGGCAGCAGGTCACCAGGCTTTCGGTGGCGGTCACACCGCCATGAAAACTCTGGCGATCATGCACCCTGTGACAGGAATCCCCATTTCTGTCACTGGCATGCACACATGTCCACACACTCCGCTCCCCCTCCCTTTCGATGATCAACTTACCTTTTCCGGTGATCTGGTCGTCCGGGAGGAGATGGGTCCTGGCATTTTGCACCGCCAGCACCACACTGCCATAAGGGACTCCCCCAAGCCGTATTACATATTGTAATATGGCGGGTGGAGACTTGCTGGTGCGGTGGTGCAACTGCCTCTTCAAATCCATCATCGGACTTCCGCCCATAAATGGGTAGAAGTCCAAACAGGACTCCTAATATGGCTGGCTGTTGACTGCAGTGGCTTCGGCCGTCTGCTTAAAAGACCACCAAAGTCGCAATGAGGCCTATAGTATCTAGAAATAGATGAGCTATGTATCTGATCCATCAGCCTTATATAGCTTACAAAGAACTGAAGGTCTGCTACTAGTCTTTACAACATTTAGCCCTAAAATTCATTATGTGTATTCACCTGTCGTTCACTTGCTTCATAGTCTACCACCTGCTGAAAAAGGACTCAATTTCCTAAGAACTTTTTGAACTTGGTGAAATTAATTTTCCCACCTGTGAAGTGACATTGTAACATGGCGTAATAAACTACTCCTAAGGAACTACTGAGGAAATGAGCAACTGTGGCTTTTCACAATTGTTCAACACCCTCACCCATGAGATAGCTTGTTGCTTATTCCTGACCTACATCTCACCACAAACAAGCCTTTGCCTTGGTCAAATCATGCTCTTTATCCTTTCCGTCACACCAGAATAATTCCAAGCAAAGAAAATTTCCACCTGGATAAGAAACCTCAATAAAATATTGCTTGATGACCTTCTTCATGTCTTCACGGATAAATCCTTACCTACATTTATTGTCCTCTGGGACATGGTTGAGCACCTATATCAGGTATGTCCATACTCATGAAACTGAAACTTAAAGCAGCTAGAGTACACAGCAATAAATGTTTCTCCAAAAAACTCTGACTCATGAAACTCTGAAGCAAGGCCCTTCAAAGGTGATGAAAAAGTCAAGACAACCAATGGGGCATAATGCTTGCCACACCCCTGACCAGGTTTGCAACTGGCACTCTTTGAAGCAAGAAAAAGGCCACAGATTCATTACAGATCAAGGTGACTCATCCGGTGAACTATTCCAAGTCCACCAGGAAAAATATTATCACTTCCCAAAGTACTGTGAGATCTAGATTCTGGAAACATCACCATGTATTCCCCCTTACTGTGCTGTCATTTGAGGAAGAAACTATGTTGCATGTGGTTGTGTCCTTTGTGGCGACATCAAAGATTCAACTTGCCTAGAATTTTGATATTTTTTTCTCGTGTGACACCATTTCAATTGTTAAGTGGCAGCTTGATGTTTTTCACAATTTAATCACTTCATGCCTAGTCAACCTTCCTCGATCTAGTGCTCCATCTTATAACATCAGGACTTCTGGACTTATTCTTCCTATGTTGCGTATTTTCTCCATAATCATAGGATCCGGTTACAAACATCACTAGCAAACGAAAAGCTGCATCTTATTCATAGGGTCCTTGCATCATGACATTATGGAGCATCGCCGTCTTCGATCAAGCCAGTCACAAAACTAGCTAATGCTTCCCTAACTAAATGGTGACATTGTGACAAAGACAATTCATTAAAACACCCAGGGTAGCATAGCTATCAACAATCATCCTGTTATTCTCAAAGATATCACTGAATTTACCTATTAACGTATCCTCTTTCTTTGAAAGAGGCCATATTTGCTGCTGATGGATCAGGTAGAAGGGGTGACAAAGATGATAAGGACATTAGGTGACTAGGCTGAGAAGAATGACTAAGAATGTGGGTGTTCTTGGGGATGACTGTACCTATGACATGTAAAAACATTGGGTGTCGCAAACAACCAATCAGGAGAATCCAGACTTGGAGAATGTAGGCCTTTTGCCATAAAACATCTTAAACCCAACAGTGTTATGCCGGACACTTACACTGATGATGCTGAACTGCAGAAGCTCTGGGGGGACTGAAAGTGACTCTCTAGTCCCATCAGCTTTTTGTTATGCTCTCCATATTATGCCAGGATCAAAAGGGATGCTCAGTATATTAGGCAGCATATGTATCGCTCTAATCCATTGCTGCCTTGGGTCAGCAGTTGGCTGCATGAGGAGGCCATCCTTTTCACCAGATGCGATCTCAATGGGTAGCATCTACAAAATGTACCTGCAAGGTCAAAAGCGCAACACAAAACATTTACTATTACTAAAAGGTTGGTGACAGACCAAAAGGAAGCCAAGACGTTTGTTAGGATGCTCCCCATATTGAGAGATACGATGGCTCTTGTCAACATTGGAAAAGTTTCACAGATGGCACAGTTAAACTTGATGGCCAGCTCCCCAAATTGTCAAAGTTTCTTTTCGTTTTGAAACCAAACGCCGAAAGCAGGTGTTAAGTGGCAGCTTGATGTTTTTCACAATTTAATCACTTCGCGCCTAGTCAACCTTCCTCGATCTAGTGCTCCATCTTATAACATCAGGACTATTCTTCCTATGTTGCATATTTTCTCCATAATCATAGGATCCGGTTACAAACATCACTAGCAAACGAAAAGCTGCATCTTATTCCTAGGCCCTTGCACCATGACATTATGGAGCATCGCCAGTCTGCGATCAAGCCAGTCACAAAACTAGCTAATGCTTCCCTAACTAAATGGTGACATTGTGACAAAGACAATTAATTAAAACACCCAGGGTAGCATAGGTATTAACAATCATCCTGTTATTCTCAAAGATATCACTGAATTTACCTCTTAGCGTATCCTCTTTCTTTGAAAGAGGCCATATTTGCTGCTGATGGACCAGGTAGAAGGGGTGACAAAGATGATAAAGACATTAGGTGACTAGGCTGAGAAGAATGACTAAGCATGTGGGTGTTCTTGGGGATGACTGTACCTATGACATGTAAAAACATTGGGTGTCGCAAACAACCAATCAGTAGAATCCAGACTTGGTATCGCTCTAATCCATTGCTGCCTTGGGTCAGCAGTTGGCTGCATGAGGAGGCCATCCTTTTCACCAGATGCGATCTCAATGGGTAGCATCTACAAAATGTACCTGCAAGGTCAAAAGTGCAACACAAAACATTTACTATTACTAAAAGGTTGGTGACAGACCAAAAGGAAGCCAAGACGTTTGTTAGGGTGCTCCCCAATTTGAGAGCTACGATGGCTCTTGTCAACATTGGAAAAGTTTCACAGATGGCACAGTTAAACTTGATGGCCAGCTCCCCAAATTGTCAAAGTTTTTTTACGTTTTGAAACCAAACACCGAAAGCAGGTGTTAAGTGGCAGCTTGATGTTTTTCACAATTTAATCACTTCACGCCGGAGGTGTTTGTTTTTTGAAAAATAAAAAAACACAATACCCCCACACCATTGGAGTTTTATCCCACAACTGGGTGCTATTATTTTTCTCCTGGCACTCATCCCAGGTTTTACTTGGGATAAATGATAGGGAAAAAAGACATAATGCTATCCACACTACATATGGAGGATAGGTTTATGTGCTTTCTCCGATGGCCCCACTCTATGGGACCATCGGAGTAAGATTTATGGCAATGGTGTAAACCGAGTGGTCCGACTGATTCAAAATCGAGCGGGCTAATTGAGAGTTAGGCTGACAAGCTAATCTGTGACTGTTGGGATGAAGTACCCTCTCTGCCAAACTGTAAATTGGACTCTGAATACCCTAATTCACTTGTTATATAAACTGGATTTTAACTTAAACAAATTCCCCTAATTTCTCCAATGAAGAATTGTGTGAACAGACAGAGGATTTTTGAGTTCCAGACACAGCAGTTTTGGATTGCCTTTTTGACACAACATAATCTGATCTGTTTTATTGGTCTTTACGCTAACGACAGCCTAGCAAAGCCTATATGCATATTTTAGAATTGCGGAATTCCAACTGACCATGCATTTGTATCAATAGAACATTTCTGGTTATTTAAGGATTTTAAAATCATTGTCTACAAAGTGATTATTATGCAAAGCAGGTCATTTTAAAGGAAGAGATTGTTAATTCAAAGATCCAGCTTTCTTCTGCTGCTATTTCACATTGTCAACAGATTTAAACGGGTATCTCTGATGAAAATATTCTTGAAGCCTCAAAGACAGAACCTAATAGGCAACCAATTGACACTATGACCAACGATTCCCTCATTCTTCCCAAAATTACAAGAAGTTGGTTTAGTTTTGATTACTGTGAACTAATGAGGTGCGAAACTAACGTGTAGACAGTGTAACGAAACAAAGAATCCTCTGACTTTAAAAGAGTTTAAATGGTAAGAAATGCCTTTGGTGGGTTGATCAGACAGAGAAAATGCAATTTTTATTACCAAAGTTGGGATGAGAGGCTTATAGCAGTTAACCAAGACAATTCGAAATGTTTTGGTTAACCCATAAATAATTAAATACAAATTGCTCTCGGTTCCTTGGAATATTTAGTCCAGAAAACTGAGTTAGCTATATATCCAGAATTCACAGGAGGGGTAAATCCAATTAGCTAGGAGATCGGTGCTTACAATACACTCCAGACTCCACATAAGTGGAAATGTTCAATTGTGAATACATTACAGCAATAATTGCATCTGCAAAATTATCTCGTGCAGGAGAACTTGACAATCACCCTGCTATGATATTCAGAGCTAACCCTTTTTGATTGACTGCGACCCTATGTCCCTTGTTCATTGGGTGATACAAAAGGATGTAATTCCTGGTTAATGGAATGGGGATATCATTAAGCCATCTGTAGGAAAAAAGTGATCAGAATTATACTACTAATTATAGACTGATCTCGCTATCACAGACTATTGCAAAATGTGGTACTTAAATGTTTAGAATTTTGGGAAAGTGAGCAGAAGATCAATCCTTATGATTAAGGAGAATTTTAGGAAACCACTCCAGAGTTGACACCTGTTTTGTCTTTTGGTTATTGACTCACAGGTCCATAGAAGTGGAAAGAAAGTTGTGCTGCTACCTTGTGAACGTCCGTACAGCCTTTACTGGCGTTGATCATGATATACTTTAGGTTAAATTGCAGAGGTGAAAGATACCATCAGGTGCATTTGCAATTTTGTGGGCTTTGCATGAATATAATTGGTTCCAGGTTGATTGTGATGTGCAGAATACACTAGGATTCAAGTTCAGAATGGAATGAAACAGGGATGTCATCTGACTTCAATGTTGCCTAGTTTATGTTTAGTAGATCTCCCTAAAATTTGATCTGAGACCCATCCATTTCTCCCAAGATAGATAATATCCAAATTTCGTGTTTATTTTTGCTGATGACTGGTTGGATATGCTTTACATGCCTATGGTTGTCCAGTATAAACCAATTGTTCTTGAAGAGTATTGTAATAAAATCAGTATCACAATCAAAAATGGGTAAAACAAAAATAATGATGTTCTCACTAAAGCCATAGTTGTATTCTTGGCATCTTGCTAATGCTTTGTTGGGGCAGGTAATCTGTTTAGGACTCCTATTTTCTGTTCATCTTAAATGGGATACTTAGATCAGATCCTTTCAATCAAAATTACTGCCCACAGTAAATGCTCCCTGCCTAAAGATCCTATGTCAGGATCAGCTTCGGATTATGCTTCTCGTATCTTTACTGCCCAATCTCAGCAGCCAATTAAAACTTCTTAACCACCATTGAAATGAAAAAAATACTACTTATAATTTTAAATGACATCACAATATCTGTCCAATCATGTCCCTTTACAACTTATAGAACTTGTTGTCGCCATCTCAAATCCTCTTTCTTTGCTGCCCAGCAGCCGACAGACACCACTCTCTTTATTCATTCTACATATTAAAAATGTAAATACTTACTTGCGCTCCTCTCAACAATATGAGCTCAGTGAGAGACACATGGTGAGCCTAGCCTACACATCACCTTCCCCTAGCACGACACGTAGACCGATCGTGGGAGGGAAGACAGCGGGCAAACGCCGCTCTCAATTAGAACCTCAAAGAGCTTCCGGGCTGGGCCTTGTATGTGGCCATCTGGGGTGAGACTGAAACTAGTCACACAGTCCTCTTTTTATTGCAGGCGTCGGGCCATGCATGAATCAATGAATCAGGAAGTCGGAAGAGAAAGTATACTGTTCAATGAGCCCCACCTCTGCTCCTGCTTCACACCTGAGGAGGCTGTAAAATACTTATACGAGCACTGCTGAAGGAGTCAGGCATCTACCCTCAGCAAATTGAAGATAAATGGAAGATAAATATAAATACAAATACAAAAAGATAAACATATCATTTTGGGCCCTATATTGTGCACAGGCTTTATTCTTAAGCAGTTTGCATGTGTCTGTTTTGGGTACCCCCACTCTTGACCCAGTTAGCTCTCAATAAATTAAACCCCAGCTCAGCCTTTGGTAGCTTCGCGACGATCGACAAGGCTTAACTTAGGAGACATGTGTGTAAGGCATTTAAAAATCATAAAACAGAAAATAAGTAAATCACAAAACACAATAAAAATCCAACACCAATTTATAACAATAGATTATATTTTTACTTTTAAAATGACACAAAAACTATTAAAATCAGAAAAGGTGAAATATAATTTTAAAGAATTCATGTTTTCTAGCACATAGAAGGAACTTGCGCTCAAAGGGTTAAAAAAATGTCATGCTGGACAGGGACACAGTCGCGAGTTCAGGCTACCCATGAGGTAAAACTGTTACACTTATTTCAGAAGTGTTTCTTGATTTACGACATTGGTTCACAGCACCAGCCAAGGGTTGAGAGGCTCTGGTTTGCCTCTTGGGGTCTGGGACAACAACCCCCACAGTGCACCTCTTCAACTTGTGGAGTTGCTCCAAACATCTCCAAACTTCTGGATCTCCTTCCGGAGGTCCTTTTTGGGTCCTTTAAGTGTCCACAACTTGATCCAAGGTTTCAGAAGCCCTGAGTTGCTCTTTGGGAGTTGAGACTACAGTTCCCAGAATGCACCTTTTCAGAATCCTCAAACGGCCACTGGACACTGGTCAGCTGGGCTCTTCTTGAAGGACTTGATGCATGGGACTCTGGGCAGCTCCTTTGTACCTGTAGTTTACAGGGAGTCCACTCCTGGAGTTGCAGAAGCAAGGCAAAGTCCTTTTCTTGTTGAAGCCCAAAGTGTGCAGCTGGTACAGTCCTTGTGAGTGCAGTGTCCAGGTGCATGCTAGGGGTCGATCAGGGCAGTCCTGCTTCTCCAGTATCTTATTTTAGTTGGGATCTGAGACATGGGTGCAGCTCTGCCATATTTATCCTTGCCCCTGGGTTGGAAAGAAGGGGGTGCCAACTGTCCAATCACAGGCAGGCTCCTTCCCCCTTTGATGAACTCTTCCTGGGAAGTGTGGCAAAAATCAATCCCACAGAGCTACATTCTTCAAAAGTCCAACATGGCTGGAACTGATTTTTGGAGGTTAGATCTGGCAGAGCCCACCCACTGGTGTGGCTAAAAATCTTAAACACATCCCTCTCCTAATCTAATCAACAGGGGGCCTAGTTGTCTGGGGTTGCAGGAAATGGGGGAGGTCCTGAGATGCTCTAAATGACCTTCCCTTCCTTTGAAGACAAGTGTGGCTGCTCTCTCCATCCTGTTTCACCATCTGCTGAGGCACATCATTTGTGTTCAGCCCAGGCCACTTCACATCTCATCAAGGCAGCATGGCCATGCTGACAGAGGCTGGCCAATCAGAGAAGGGCACTCCAGAGCGGAAGCTGGCAATTTTCAGATAGAGTTTTAAAACTCTTTACCTGAAGTAGTTATATTAAATCCAACAATGGCAAGCTGTGGGTTTTATTATAACAATTAGTTTAATACCAAACTTAGGGTAGCTGGCACTTATGGGGATTTTGTTAATTAAAATAAAGTATCCAGCCTATGGAGGACATTCACACAATGAGGGAAAAACAAATGTGACTATTTTTCCTCACCAGGGCTTATAAAACAATGTTTCCTAGGTCCCTGCATATAATTACATGACACCCAACCATATGGACACATAGGGCACACCTTAGGGGTGACTTATATGTAAAAAATAAGGCAGTTTAAGACTTTGGAAGTATTTTTTAATTCCACAGTTGAATTTGCATATACCTTTAGTTTAAAAGCAGCCAGAAAGGCAGGCCTGCCTTTAAAATGACACTGGGTACCTCAGCATTGCACCTATGGGTGCACTGCCTATGCTGGGGTCCCTAAACCTACATGCCCACCATATACTAGGGACTTATATGTAGGTTGACATAGCCAATTGTAAATAGCCTAATTTGCATACTCAGTTTTACACAGAGCACAGGCCCTGGAACTGGTTAGCAGTACCCAGGGCACCATCAGAGTCAGGGAAATACCAGCAAAAAGTGAAAAATGGGGGCAAAACGTTAGGGAGCATCTGCAATCTGCCCTGTTTTTTCATACAAGTGGTTACATATCATGGCAAGATACTCACAAGAGAAGGCAAACGATGGCTATGGGGTTGATGATTATTTGGAATATGATGACTCTTCAGAAATTCAATTTGAGGATCGATTAGGGAAGGCAATTAACAATTCCATGCAGGATTTGGTCAATGGAGCCTTGCTGGCCACTCTGAGGCCCTTACGATGCCCATTAATGAAGTTCGCCATTAGAGATAGAAAGTGTAGAACTCAAGATCTGGCGCATACTGAACAACTAGTGGAGACACCTGGGGTGGAACAAAATTGGCCTAATTCTGCCACTCTTCAGTCCATAACTAAAGAAGCGTTGTTTGGACCACGCCTATGGATTGGTAGGAAATCCGGGGCCCTCTACTTCGTCACAACCTTCGGATGTAAAGCAGGATGGCACAGAGACAAGGACTTCGTCGACGTCAGGTGGGAAAGCCTCCCCGCCTCTGGCAAAATACAGCTGTAAATCTCATACAGAAGGCCCAAAAATTGAACGTCTCTTGGATTTTGATCCAGACTCCATCATTCACCCCAGGCCCATCGAATTGTGCAAAGGTGGCAGACTGTGGCCCTCGTTACAACCCTGGCAGTCGTTGATAAAGTGGCGGTAACACCGCCAACAGGCCGGCGGTAAAAAAAAATGGAATCATGACCACGGCAGAAACTGCCAACACATACAGCCACTTTAACACACCGATCACCACGGGGGTAGCAACAAACACCGCGGCGGTAACCTCCAACAGCCAGGCAGAAGACAATGTACCGCCCACAGCATTACAATAGGCCTATCCACCAACTTTTCCAGGGAGGTACCAACACCATCAAAAGCACTGCGGAAACAGAACACTGAAGGGAAACGACTCACCTCTCAACATACAAGGAAGAACCGTGATGCCATGGAGCCCGAGCTGCACTTTTTTCCAATGCTAGTGTGTCTTCTCATACACCAGGAACACGAACGCCAGCGAACACGACCACAATGAGTGCTGCACCTAGCACACAAGGGAGGGGGGAGGAAAAAGAGAGTGACACACACATGCAACACGCAACACCCCCACCCCCACCCCCAACACCATACACACAAAAAGATGCAACAACATTGCATATAAACCCCGTAGCCCTCAGGAATAACGCAGGGACAAATGGAATGGAGTAAAAGGAGTGTAATAGTACAGCTTTAGATATATACGTCCCTAAACAATAAACAGTATGTACAATATATACAAAAGGAGGGACAATGCCCACTCCAAAATGTCCGTAGCCCAGAGGGCCATACCACATAGGCCAAGGACACACATGACTCCTGCCTCAATACGGAGAGAACACTGCAGGGGCATTAGGTCAAAAAAACACAGGCACCTCAGGAGAACGGGGAATGGGTGGGGAACATCAGCCGGAAGATGGTACAATGCCACTGGCCTGGAGGGGGTTCCATGCCCACTGTTTGGTCCTGGGGAGTGCAAAGCCACAGTCTCTCAAGTGGGTGGTTTGCCCACTGGTTGGTCCTGGGGAGTGCAAAGCCACAGTCTCTCTAGTGGGTGGTCTGCCTACTGCTTGGTCCTGGGGAGTGAAAAGCCACAGTCTCTCTAGTGGATGGCTTCTTCCACTGGTTCTGGAAGGGGCTTTTGTGCCCAGTGTGCTTCGTCCTGGCAAGGAGGGGGTGAGTGGATGGCTTCTTCCACTGGTTCTAGAAGGGGCCTTGTGCCCAGTGTGCTTCATCCTAGCAAGGAGGGGGTGAGTGAATGGCTTCTCCACTGGTTCTGGAGGGGACCTTGTGCCCAGTGTGCTTCATCCTGGCAAAGAGGGGGTGAGTGGATGGCTTCTTCAACTGGTTCTCCTTGTGCCCAGTGATGCTGATCTTGGGGAGTGCAAGGTCACAGTCTCTCACCTGGGTGTCACACCCACAGGATTTGCATGGTCCAGGATGCACTACAGTCCATGGAGGAGGACTACACACTGCCCGTCGGCGGTGATGGATGCTCAGTGGTGGCAGTAGCGGGGTTGGTGTCGGGCCTGGCATTGGTGGGGGGAGGCTCCTGCCTGTCCCCTGCAGCCTCGGATGGCTGCGCACTGGGGCTGGTGGCGGTGCTTGCAGTGGTGGGGGGAGGCTCCATGCCCGTCCCCTGCAGCCTCTTACGGCTGCCCACTGGGGCTGCTGGAGGTGCTGGCAGTGTTGGTAGTGGTGGGGGGAGGCTCCTGCCCGTCCCCTGCAGCCTCCGATGACTGCCCACTGGGGCTGCTGGCAGTGGTGGGGGGAGGCTCCTGCCGGTCCCCTGCAGCCTCGGATGGCTGCCCACTGGGGCTGCTGCTGCCAGTGACTGTGCTGGTGGCGTAAATGCCAGTGGTGGGGGGAGGCTCCTGCTTGTCCCCTGCAGCCTCGGATGGCTGCCCACTGGGGCTGCTGGCAGTGCTGGCAGTGGTGGGGGAGGTTCCTACCCATCCCCTGCAGCCTTGGATGGCTGCCCACTTGGGCTGCTGATGCCAGTGGCGGAGTTGGAGGCGGTGCTGGTTGCAGGAATGCCAGTGGTGGGAGGAGGCTCCAGACCTTCCCCTGCAAGCTCCAACAGCTGAACCACCATGGTTGGTGGTTAGGGCTCAGAATCAGTCCCAGCATCAGGGTTCCTGTCCTTCCTGCTTGCAGGCCCCTTTCCCTTGTCCTTGGCAGATGGTGGTGCCTCCTTGCCCTTGCCCTTGACAGCCGGTGGTGCCTCCTTGCCCTTGCACTTGGCAGCCGGTGGTGCCTCCTTGACCTTGCGTCTGCCGGTAGTGCGCCTTGCCGTGGCCCTTGTCAGCCAGTGGTGCCTCCTTGTCCTTGCTCTTGGCAGCTGATGGTGCCTCCTTGCCCTTGGCAGCTGGTGGTGCCTCCTTACCCTTCACCTTGGCAGCTGGTGGTGCCTCCTTGCCCTTTACCTTGGCAGCTGGTGCAGGCACACTGTCAGTGCTGATGGCTGGTTCCCTGAAGCCTCTCCCACCTGCAGTAACTGCCAACACTACTGGGGCTGTGGACTGGGTGGCTGAGGTGCTCGCCTGGGTTCTGACCACCCTGGCCCAACGTGAAGGATGGGGAGGGGGAGGGTAAGGGAAGAGGTCAACGGCAGAGAGGAAAAGCTTCTTAGGGGCACTGGGGCAGGAAGAGGGTGAAGGTCTGGGAGTGGAAGAAGAGGGAATGGTTGTATGAGGTGTCAGTCTGCTGTGTTTGGGTGCAGGTGCATGGGCTGGATGCTGTTGTGAGGTGGATGGTTGTTGGGTGTCTGAGTGCCTGCGTTTGGGTACTTTGGGAAGAGGGGGCACAGAGACAGTGGGAGAGGACACACGGGACGTGTGCATGGATGTGGGGGTGGTGACTTCCAGTGAGGGGTGTTTAGTGATAGGCGTGATGGTGATGGCGGTAGTGGATGAGGATGTACTGCATGATGGTGTGAGTGGAGGTGCTAGTGGGAGGGTGGTGGACAATAAGGAGGAGGGGGACACAGTGGAGGCAGTGGTTGTTGATGTGTCTGCATCTGGATGGTGTTTGTGTGAGTGCCCGTGGGATGATGTGTGGTGCTTGTGTTTGCCTGAGCCACTCTTGTGTGTTCTCTTGGGTGCATGCTGGTCTGAATGTGTGCTTGGGATAGGTTGGGGTTCAGGGGAATGGGAATGGGTAGAGGAAGTTGGAGGGGGGAGGCTAGAGACAGGGACAATGGCTTCCATCAGGGAGGAGGCCAGAGCCTGGATTGATGTCTGATGGGCCGCCATGCCAGTGTGAATGCCCTCCAGGAATGCATTTGTCTGTTGCATTTGTGCTGCCAGCCCCTGGATGGCATTCACAATGGTTGACTGCCCAACAGAGATGGATTGCAGGAGGTCAATAGCCTCCTCACCCAGGGCAGCAGGACTAACTGGGGCAGAGCATGAGGTGCCTGGGGTGAAGGAGATGCCCACCATCCTGGGTGAGTGGGCACGGGAAACACACTGAGGGGCTGCCGGGAGGGCACTGCTGGTACGGTGGTGGTGGCTGTACCTGTAGTTGGGGTGGCCACAGAGGTAACCACCACCACCAGGGATCTTCCATCGGAGGAGTTATCACTGTCAGAACTGTCCCCTCCAGTCTCTGCCGTGGTGCTCCCCTCACCCTCCGTCCCACTGGTGCCCTTACTGTCGGTGGATTCGGCCTCCTGGGACATGTGGGATGCAGCTCCCTCCGTTGCTGGTGCCTCTGCTCCTCCGCCAGATGATGCTAATGCACAGAAGGAAAGGGAGACAAAAAAAAAGGGAGGCGAGACAAAGGATACACTTGGTCAATGGCTGCACCAAAACCACTGTTGGCGTACATAGCACCCTCACACAGGAAACAGGTCTATGCACTATGCAATGCACTACTAGTCAGAATGCTAGTCACCAGCCCAAGGACAGGAATACCTAACTCAAATAGCAGCATACCTCACATCCACAGACCACTGGCAAGTAGTGGATGTCTACTAGCTTTGTAGGAGGTGGGGTTAATCAGCCCCTGCCGAACATGGGACCTACCCTGCAATGTCTGGCCTGGCCTAGGGGCACCCACAGGCCCACATCTCCCACCCAGAGACCACCCCACCACACGCAGGTAGTAGACTTGGAAACTGTACTTGCTCCCTTGTGGATGCTGTGATGCCCTCAAGTGCCCATCCAGCTCCGGATAGGCAGCTGCCAGTATGCGGGCCATCAAGGGGGTCAGGGTTCAATAGGCACCCCTTCCTAGTTGGGAGGCCGTCCACAGAGGGGCCTCCGCTCTCTTCCGAGCCCAGCGCCTCAAGTCCTCTCACCGTTTGCAACAGTGGGTGCTCCGCCTGCCGTAGTCCCCCATGGTCCGCATGTCCTTGGCGATTGCACGCCATATACCCTTTTTCTAATGGGCGCTGACCTGCAGACAAATAAACATAGAAAAAGGGATCAGCCATACCGTCCGGCCTGTTACACTCATGGCCCACCATATCCCTCACATCCCCTTACGCACAGACATTGCCCAGCATACATGCAGTACGCTGCCTAGGACCCTTGCACCCCCCCCTTACACAAGGCCCTCACACACAGCACTCCATGCATTCATGCCCCATGCATCGTGCTCACAGTGTACTCACCTGTTGGTCTGGAGGCCCATACAGCATTCGGTACTTGGGTAGGACCCCATCCATCAGTCTCTCCAACTCCACAGCGGTAAAGGCAGGAGCCCTTTCCCCAGTGACTCGAGCCATGGTCGGTTCCAGACACAGGTCACAGCAGCACTTGCAGTATAGGTCCTCTCCTGTTGAAGGTCAGGTAGCAAGTGAGAGAACAGATAGAAAATGGCGGTCATGTCCGTGGCTGTGTGTACCGTCACCGCCGTCGTACATCACCATTAACCACTGTAACCCATAGGTCCCAATGACAACCAATGAGGAGTTGCACTGTGGTACTCGACCGCCTCCCGCAACGGCACACAAAGTCAGCAGAATTACCTCATTTCCACATGTCCATCCACACAGGACAGGGGGACGCCATTTCGGGGGGGGGGGCAGGCCATGGCACCTAACTGCATCACAGTACACAGTGGCACCATTTGGGCCATCCAACAACATACTGTGCAGTCACAACATGCAATGTAGTGTACACTTTGGAAATGTGGAATACTGACCATCCGCTCCCCATTTTGCCCCCTAGATTACAACTGCTGCAGATGAATAGGAGATGGAGACATCCCCTCCTTGTACAGACCCCTGGTGGACTTGGCAACAATGGAGGACAGGCACATTAGCCTCACCTACAGACTTGACAGGGCCACAATCACAGAGCTGTGTGCCCAATTGGAGCCAGACCTGATATCTGCTATCCATCACCCCAATGGGATCCCCCCTCTTGTGCAAGTCCTCTCTGTGCTCCATTTCTTGGCAACTGGTTCTTTCCAAGTGACAGGGGGCTTGGCAGCAGGAATGTCACATCCAATGTTCTCAATAGTGCTGACCAGAGTGTTGTCTGCCCTGATTAAACATATGCGCAGCTACATCGTTTTCACTTAGATTGAGGATTTGGCCACGGTGAAAGCTGACTTTTATGCATTGGGACATATCCCCAAAGATACTGGGGCTATTGATGGTACACATATTGCATTTGTCCCCCCCAAGAGAAATTAACAGGTGTTCAGAAATCGAAAGAGCTTTCACTCCATGAATGTGCAGATAGTGTGCCTAGCAGACAAGTACATCTCCCATGTCAATGCAAAATATCCTGGGTCTGTGCATGATGCCTTTATCCTGAGGAATAGCAGCGTCCCTTTCACTATATGAATGTGCAGATAGTGTGCCTGGCAGACCAGTACATCTCCCATGTCAATGCAAAGTATCCTGGGTCTCTGCATGATGCTTTATCCTGAGGAATAGCAGCATCCCATATGTGATGGTTCAACTCCAGAGGCACTGGGTGTGGCTAATAGGTGAGCCCATGGTTCCCACCCAGTATACGTTGGTGTATGGGTATGGTGTGGGCCCTAAGGGTTAGTGTTTGGATAACAGGTATCCCTCGATATTTGCAGGTAACACTGGTTACCCCAACCTCTCATGGCTACTGACCCCTGTGAGGAATCCCAGGACAAGGCCAGAGGAATGTTACAATGAGGCACATGGGCGAACAAGAAGAATAATCAAGAGGACATTCGTCCTCCTGAAGGCCAGGTTTCAGTGCCTCCATCTAACAGGTGGTTCCCTGTGCTACTCACCCAAGAAGGTCTGCCAGATCATCATGGCATGATGTATGTTGCACAACCTTGCCTTCAGACGCCAGGTGCCTTTTCTGCAGGAGGATGAGGCTGGAAATGGGCATGTGGCAGCAGTGGACCCTGTGGACAGTGACGAAGAGGAGGCAGAGGATGAGAATGAGGACAACAGAACAGCAATCATTTGACAGTACTTCCAGTGACACACAGGTAGGACACTGCAACTTCACCTTCCATTGACAGTTTTCTGTTGGACATTGTACATGGCAGGCTGCTTTTTACACTACTATGGCCACTTACTGAACCCTTTGGCAGCTCTATTTGCAGATATTTGCGCCTCAGTCTGGCTCCTGGTGTGTTGACTGCAGCCAACTACAGGTCATACCTATCTATACATGACTGTGCAGTTGAATTGCAATGTTTACAGCTTGTTAAACGAATACATAGTTCAATCAATTGACAGACTCCATACTTGTAGTTTTACCAAGGGGGTTTATTTAGGTGCTAAGAATTGGAGGGGGATGTGCAATGGGCTGGGTTGCTGATGGAGGAAAGTCCAGGGTAGAGTCCAGTCTATTTGTTTCATAAGGTGCATTGTCCAAGGGAGCATAAGAAGTGGAGCAATGGGAGTTCAAGGTGGACAGGGTGACAAAGTGGGACACGAGGGTGACATTCAGGAGAATCTTATTTCCTGGGGGGGGGTCTTGGCAATGTTCTCTGGCTTCTGCCTGGATTGTAAGGACCGTTTGCGGGGTGGTTGTCCTTCTGCAGGGGGAGAGGCGCTGGTGGCCTGTTGGTCCTGTGGCGGGCCTCCTGTGCACTAGCAGCAGCGGCTGTTCATCGGTGTGGCTAGTTGAATACAAGGAAAGAGAAAATGAGCTACAATACATATTCAAAATAATATACAAAACAGAACAACAATAGTATAAATTCAAAATTTATATTTATTAAAAAATATCTAAATTATCTAAATATTCTAATATTAAACAGGGAAGTACACAAATACAAATCTAAATAATCTATATACACAAAAACATATAAACACACTTATAGACAAAAACAAAGTGCCACACAAGACAAAACAGTAAGATGATAAAACCATAACAATTAACAGACATACAACTCTAAATTTCATAAGTATATTTCAATACAATCAAATATACACAAATTCTCTTTTGGTTACAACCGTGGTACAATTCCAAAATAATGTCATCCTATTGTTCCAATAACAATTAGTTCTCAATCTTGTTTAATAGTGGCTTAAAAGAAAAGAGAAGATCTGACCCCAAGAAGTTTATAAATCATCCACACAAACAGGAGTAGGAACCAAGCCTACGCGCGTTTCGGCGGTAGTCCTCTGATTTATGAGGCCGCCTTCATCAGGGCAGTTCCTTTTTCAATAATTCAAGATATAACATGCCGCAGATTTTATAAATTCTATTCTCCTTCCCAATGATACACGTCCTAACGCAGGAAAAATATAACAAAAATGATAAATTTAATCTAAGCTCTTGAGGTACGATAGACCACCAGTGCTACACCCGAAAAAGCCCAGAAATGAACAAAAACAAAAAAAAATCAAAGTGATGAAGACTAAAACATACAAAATAAAAAATAAATAAGAAAATAGTGCAAGAAATAAGCAAAAAGAAAAAACATGAATATTTGTTAAAAAAATACATACATATATAAAAACAGCACGTGAACACAGGAACGCAACATTCACTTTACTATGAGTAAATACCTGTAGCCCAGGCACAGATGTAGATAAGTTCCCAAGAAACTAAACAGATCTCAGTTTTCAAATTCCATTGTTGATTCACAGATACTCCTTATGCCAAAACAAAACCAAATATCCAAAGATTACCACTTCACGTTTTTACCAGAAGGATGAAACATTAAATAATCACAGTCCAACCATCGCTGGAAAAGAAAATATAAAGCGCATTCCCATATCCCTGAGAGCAATAACTTTCTGCTTCACCTAGCGCAGTAACTCATGTAGAAAGGGATATATCAAGGCATCTTTCATTTAATATTCATTTATCACAGCCCTTCCATCTATTCAATAGAAGAGGAGAGGCAGCACAGAAAAACGTGATCAACTGAACCTTACTTCCAATAATGTTCTTACAAAATATCTATTTGCCCACCTTCTTATCAATCAGGCAATCTACACCACTTGAATAGATACCATCGTTCAGAATCTTTCTACCACCATAGCTTCACAGTTAGCAATCAGTGTGGCTAGTGTCAGGGGCCCATTGGTGTGCCACTGCCTCCCTCATGGTGTTGGTTATGTCCGCCAGCATCCCTGCAATGTTGACCAGGGTGGCGTGGATGTCCCTCAGGCCCTCCCTGATTCCCAGGTACTGTCCCTCCTGCAGCCGCTGGGTCTCCTGCAACTTGGCCAGTATCTGGCCCATCGTCTCCTGGGAATTGTGGTATGCTCCCAGGATGTTGGTGAGTGCCTCATGGAGAGTTGGTTCCCTGGGCCTGTCCTCCCCCTGTCGCACATCAGTCCTCCTAGCTTCCCTATTGTCCTGTGCCTCTGTCCCCTAAACAGTGTGCCCACTGACACTGACCATAGGTCCCTAATTGTCCTGCGTTTTTGGGGTGTCCTGGGGACCATGTAGTGGTGGACATGCTGCTGATTGACGTGTCCTGGGGAACAGAAGGATAGGCCAGCTGGATGGATGTTGTGGTGGTATTTCCTTATGGGGGAGGCTCTGTGGTGGTATGGGACTGTGTCTGGTTAACTGACTGTCCGGCGGTCCCTGATGTGCCAGGTTGGTCATCCAGATCCAGGCGTCCAGAGCTGCTGTCATTACTGTGGGCCTCTTCTGGGGGGGGGACTGGATGTTGCTGGCACCTCCTCTCCAGAGACGTTGGATGGGGGACCTGTGGGGATGTAATTTCTGTGTGTGACATCTTGTGCATGGGTGTGTTGCCCAGTATGGTTGTTATTGCCCTGGCAGCTTTGCCTCATGTGAGTAGTGATTTGGTGGGCTAGGTGATAGTCTCTAGTGTGCATGTTTTAGTGATAGATGTCCATGCAGGTCTGTGATGGGTGTCCATGCATTGGTGTTGCATGCAGGGCTTGGTTTTGGGAGGGATGGGTTGTGATGGTGGGGTGTGTTTGTGAGGTGGTGAAGCGATGAGACTGAGGGTGAGGGTGGGGTTGTAGGTGATGGCATGCAGGTAGGGGGGTGAAAGTAGTGAAGATTTGACTTACCAGAGTCCAGTCCTCCTGCTACTCCTGCCAGGCCCTCAGGATGCAGTGATGCCAAGACTTGCTTCTCCCATGTTGTTAGTTGTGGGGGAGGAGGTGGGGGTCCACCACCAGTCGTCTGTACTGTTATCAGGTGTCTTGCTACCACGGAAAACACCTTCCCCCGTAGGTCGTTCCACCTCTTCTTGATATCATCCCTTGTTTTTAGGTGCTGTCCCACGGCATTGACCCTGTCCACGATTCTCCGACATAGCTCCATCTTGCTAGCGATAGATGTCTGCTGCACTTGTGATCCGGATAGCTGTGGCTCTACCCTGATGATTTCCTCCACCATGACCCTTAGCTCCTCCTCCGAGAACCTGGGGTGTCTTTGTGGTGTGATGAGTGTAGTGTGAGTGGTGTGTGTGAGGGTGTGTGGGGTGATGTGTTGGGGTGTGTGCTGTAAGGTACGTGGATGGTGGATGGGTGATGGTGTTTTGTGCCTCTGGTTCTGTGGGTGCTCTTTGTCTGTCTCTCTCAGTTGGCAATACTTTTGGGTCATAAGGGGTTGTGGGTAGTGTGGGTGTGTGCTTTATAGTGGTGTGACTGTTTGGGTGTGGTGTGTGTATGTGTGTCAGGTATGTGTAGTTTGAATTGTCCAATGTGGTGTTGTTTTGTATGTGTGTGCGTATTTAGAGCACGGTGGTACGTACCGCCAATGGTTTACCACGGTTGAATGTCACAGTGATTCGTGGGTCATAATAGCTGTGGGCGTAGTTCTGTTGGCGTAACGGTGTAGGTTTGGATACTGCCAGTTTAGCACTGACCTTTTGTTTGGCTGGCGGACTTGTGTGTGTGTCTGTATAGTGGCAGATTGCTATGTGTGGGTCATAATATGGGTAGCGGTTGTTCCCTGTGTTGTATCGGTGATGTGTCCTTGGCTAGTGTCCATTGTGGGTCCCTGCCAATAGATTGAGGATGGTGAGGTTGTGTTGTAGTTGTGACGTGTTGTGGTGTTGTGTGGTACTGTGTGAGGGTGGGCCTGTGCAGTGTTCTGTGCATACCTGTGTGTGTTTGTGACGTGTACATATGTGTGTAGTGGGCCTAACCTTGAGTAGTGTGTATGTGTGACTGTGTTTATGGCTGTATGTGAGTGTGTATGTCAGTGTGCTGGTAGGTGTGAGAGTGAGCCTCGCCCACCCTTCCCGAATGTATATTGTGTGAGTTACATAAATTGACAATATACAACAATAAGAGATAAGTGTGTATTCTTACGGTTGCTGTTGTTGTTGTCATTGAATATCCTGAAGTCTTTGGGTAAGCAGGAGGAGCAGGATAATGTCTAGTTTTGGTTCCATGGCTGCTCCAGACGAGTATGGCTTCCTGAAGGGGGTTGTCTCCTTTTATGCAGTTTGTTTCCGCCTGAGTTTCCGTGGTGGTACGGCCATGGCAGAAACCTTGGATGTGCACAGACTTGTAATCTGTCCTGCAGAAACATGGTCTCCACCGGCCTGCAGGTGGCTACTGTCTTCGGTGGAGGCCAGACCACAGTGGCGGTGCTGGCGATGCATTGGCTTGTTATGTTGTGAATACTGCCTATGTCATAATTTGGTGGTCTTCTCCACCAGCCTGTTGGTAGTACAACCACCAACATAGAAGTCCTGAGATCACCAAACTCGTAATATGGCATTAGGTGTTTAAGCATAAATTGGCAATGCACATGAGGCTATCACACTGTGGAGTATCAGGTAGAAAACAAAACATCAAATACTTCAAAGTTACAGGTTGCACTTCTGCTAGTCTTTCTTTCAGCTACAGGTATAGCAATTTTGCTGCGCATATGTGATGGAAATTGCACTTTTTTCAGGGTCATCCCTAAACTTTTTGCCTCCTTCCCCCTAGTTTTTCTGACTGGTTTGTGTTGGCTTTAGGACTCTGGGCACTTTAACACTGCTAACCAGTGCTAAAATGCATATGCTCACTGTGTAAATTGTATTGTTGATTGGTTTATCCATGATTGCCATATTTGATTTACTATTAAAACCCTATTAAAGTGCACTAGAGGTGCCCTGGGCCTGTAAATCAAATGCTACTAGTGGACCTGCAGCACTGGTTGTGCCACCCACATTAGTAGCCCTGTAAACATGGCTCGGACCTACCCTTGCAGTGTCTGTGTGTGCAGTTTTAAACTGGCAATTCGACTTGGCAAATTTACCCACTTGCCAGGCCTAGACCTTCCCTTTTCATACATGTAAGGCACCCCTAAGGTAGGCCCTAGGTAGCCCCATGGGCAGGGTGCAGTGTATGTTAAAGGTGGGACATGTACTGATGTGTGTTGCATGTCCTAACAGTGAAATACTGCTAAATTAAGTCTTCTCTGTTGCAAGGCCTATCTCTCTCATAGGTTAACATGGGGGCTGCCTTTAAATATTATTAAAGTGCAGATTCCCTTTGAGAGGAAATAGAAATTTGTAGTTTGGGGTCTCTGAACTCACAATTTAAAAATACATCTTTAAATGAAGTTGGTTTTTAGATTGTTAGTTTGAAAATGCCACTTTTAGAAAGTTGGCATTTTCATGCATAAACCATTCTGTGACTCAGCCTGTTTGTGGATTCCCTGTCTGGGTCAGTTTGACACAGTGGCTGTTTGTGAATCCCCTCTAGACAGGGAGACAAAGGCAGCTGGGGTGTAGCCTGCATATCCTTATGAGACATCTGTTCTACAATGGGGAGAGGAGTGGTCACTTACACCTGAATCGGCTGTGCCTGCTCTCTCATAATACAGTCTCCAACCACCCGGGTGTGTATCTGGGGCCTGGCCTGGCCAAGGCAGGATCTGGTGAACAACTGAGACTTTTCTTTGAAGTAGGCCTACTTCAAAGGCAGAAACTGGTATAAGTAGTGGACCCATAACCCCATAGTTTAGATTTCTACAAGATCATTTCGGGAACCAAGAGGAACCTCTGCCAAGGAGAAGAGCTGAGGGGGAGTGCTGCCCCTGCCTGTGAGTGTGCTTGGTTGGGGTATCCTGCAGTTGCTGCTTCTGTCTGTGAAAGGGGACAAAGATTGGACTTTGTGGTATATTCCTGCTTGTGAAGAATCTGCAAGGGTTTGAGTTGAGCTTACCTCCTGTTTTGAAGCCTCAAGGCCATCAAAGACTTCCTCTGCCTAAATCTGGACTCTCTGCTGAGAGTCCTACTCTGCCGAGTCCAGTCCCTGGGCCCTTGAAAGGTGAAGTTGGCAGACAAGAGCTGGAAATTCACCCACAGAATGCTGTGTGGGGAAATGTTCGATGAACTATCTGTAACGCGACTGATAAACGACATGCTGCCAGACTCACAGCTAAAATCGATGCTCCATCTGCATCATGGCTGGGGCTCGATACATCACAGCTGGAGAAACGACGTGCAACACCCACTTGCGCTTGCTGATAATGACACAAACCCCACTCATCATGGTATTCTAACACCATGCAACAGGATTTTCCATGCATTGTCCCTGGGTGCCATAGTCAACCCGACTCTGCACGGATTTGAGGCACCCTGTCTGGAAATCGACCAATTGCCCTTTTGCGAGGGAGGAAAACGATGCATCACCGACCTGACCTGAGAAGAAATTATGCACGGCCTCCCATGTGAGGAAGGAGTTGTCACATTGCTGCCTTTTCTGATGCACGCCCACCCGTGTGGCTTTATTGTTGACCTGAACCAGGTACTTTGTGCAAAATCAATGTTTCCATTGTTTTCTATGGAGTAAGACTCTTATTCCTTTGAAAATTCCTATTTTAACTTGTGTATGTTGGATTTTTTTCATTTTGGTCTTGTTTGATTTAGATAAATATTACTTATTTTTCTAAACTGGTGTGGTATCCATTTTGTAGTGTTTTTACTGTATTACTGTGTGTGTTGGTACAAATACTTTACACATTGCTTCTGTGTTAAGCCTGGCTGCTCATGTCAAGCTACCAAGGGGGTGAGCGGGGGTTAACCAGGTGTGTTTCTCCTTTGCCCTGACTAGAATGAGGGTCCTTGCTTGGACAAGGGGTAACCTGACTGCCAACCAAATACCCCATGTCTTACAATATATATCCAGGCCTTACAGAGCAGTCAAACTGCAGATGGTTATTCTGTAAATTGGCCTAAAAGGTAAGAATATACAGGCAAGTAACAGCAACATGTAGCCATAGTAAATTTTTAAAACAGCCTCTTAGGGGTTAAAGAACCTCTAAAATGTCTATTTTTGAAATAAACATCACACATTCACGTTCTAGAGCTATTTCACCCAATCGTTTAACAAAAACTGAACATTAACCTTGTATCCACTCTAGTTTTCTGTCGGCGTTACACGTAGCTTGAATCTTTTTGAATGTTTTTGACAGGATATGCATCATATCAGCATGCACATTCATGCCTCTCAAATTATTCAACAGCCTTAACAATATGTGAACTTTGTGAGGATCCAACAAAAAACATATATAGGGAATAGTTCTTAACATTTATGAGGCTTTTAGACATTTGTGGGTGTGCTGTTGAGGATCTTTGAGTTTATGCCCATAACAGACAGTATAAAAATCTTGTTTTACCCATGCATTTACAACAGTGGCTGTAAAACCTGTAACCTCCAAAAGGATATTTAGGGGTAGGTCTTGGACTGCCTTTTCAAAATCACCAATAATAATATACACAGTTCTTAAACATCTTTCTGCGTTGGGTAGTTAAACTTTCATTCTGCTCTGAACAGCATAAGAAGTAAAATTTAACGGATGTAACTGCTGCTGGCTGTTGACCCTCTTTACTGTCAATTATCATAGATGCTTTCTGCAGTTCAAAAAGAAAGAAAGGCAATCTATTAGTTCTTATTAAATACGTATGAGCATACAGTTTAACAACACAAGTAAACATATTTTACTCACTTCAGAGCATTCTCTTTGTTTAAAGGCACCTCTTCCCTCCTCCCTGAGAGTCAGGTACTTCCATGGATGTATAGCCTTCTTCAGGCTTGGTGTATGGGATCTGGACATCAGCAGCATCATGAGTCATTCCATCCAAAAGGCCCATATGTTCATATACTGGTGAGTCAGGAACATTTCCACATTCTTCCACAATTTCCACATCAGCAAAGTTGTTTTCAGATGTGTTTTCGATGTCTGAGGGAGCACTGCATCGGTCGTCCTTAACAGGAGATATTAGCTGTGGCACATAATGCAATCTGAGGTTTGATAACTGCTGGCAGAGCTCTTCCTCAAATCCTGTGATATCATGGCTTTGATCCTTAAACAAAAGGTGCTGCGACTCCCCCTCCGGTGATGGTGGCATCAGTTGACTGTAATAATTATCAATAATATTCAGACCTCTATCAGAAGGCATATTTTTGTTGTAGTAACTATGGGGGTCATTCCAACTTTGGTGGGCGGCGAAGGCCGCCCGCCAAAGTTCCCACGCCGAATGACCGCCCCGCGGTCGAAAGACCGCGGCGGCCATTCCAACTTTCCCGCTGGGCCGGCGGGCGCCCTCCAAAAGAGCGCCCGCTGGCCCAGCGGGAAAGCCCCTGCAACAATGAAGCCGGCTCCGAATGGAGCCAGCGGAGTTGCAGGGGTGCGACGGGTGCAGTGGCACCCGTCGCGATTTTCACTGTCTGCTAAGCAGACAGTGAAAATCTTTGTGGGGCCCTGTGGCATGGGCAGTGCAGGGGCCCCCAGGGGCCCCACGACACCCGTTCCCGCCTTCCTGGTTCTGGCAGTTAAAACCGCCAGAAACAGGCTGGCGGGAAGGGGGTCGGAATCCCCATGGCGGCGCTGCAAGCCATGGAGGATTCCCGGGGCCAGGGGAAAACCGGCGGGAAACCGCCGGTTCCCCTTTTCTGACCGCGGCTTTACCGCCGCGGTCAGAATAGCCCTGGAAGCACCGCCAGCCTGTTGGCGGTGCTTCCGCTGCCCTCCGGCCTGGCGGTCAGAGACCGCCAGGGTTGGAATGAGTGCCTATGTCTCTTTACAGTGCACATCACTCTCGGGTGCAGCATAGCATAGGCTTTAGCTGAAACTGTCTCAGGACCTCTTTAGGTATTGTTAGAAATTGGGTTTTTGGTTGGCAGTCAGGTTACCCTCTGTCCAAGTAAGAACCCTCACTCTAGTCAGGGTAAGTCACACACAATACAAGATTATCCTGTGCCCACCCTCTGGTAGCTTGGCTTGGCACGAGCAGTCAGGCTTAACTTAGAAGGCAATGTGTAAAGTATTTGTGCAATAAATCATACAATAACACAATATAGAACCACAAAAATACACCACAGTGTTTAGAAAAATATATAATATTTATCAGGATAATTGTAGGTCAAAACGAATAAAGATGCAATGTGCAATTGTAGAGATATCACTGGAAAGTGATATAAAGTGTCTTAAGTCTTTAAAAATCCAACAAAGTCTCTTTCAAGCACAAAGTACCTGGTTTGGAGTGGAAAATCTCCGCAAAGGGCCGCAGAAGAAGAGAAATGATGTGTGCGTCGATTTCTCCCCAGCACACACGGACTTGCGTCGTTACTTTCCACGCGGGGAAGTCGTGCATCGTTTTCCAGCAGGCGAACAGTCTCTTTCTATGAGTCACGGGGATTACCAGATGTCCCAGGTCTATGCGTGGATTCTCCTGCTTGTTTTCCGGCTGCGCGTCGTTCCGTGGGGCTGTGCATCGAAGTTTCGCTCTCACGGCAGGCGTCGCGTCGATTTCCCCTCTTTAAGTCGAGCGGCGTTGTCCTTGCGAGGCCGTGCGTCGAAGTTCCGGCCGCCCGAAGGCGTCGCGTCGGTCAGCGTCGGTGTGTGGTGTTTTTCTCGCCGCGGAACAAGCTGTGCGTCGAAATTTTTGGCGCACGAAGAAGAGTCCAAATGAAAAAGATAAGTCTTTTTGGTCCTGAGACTTCAGGGAACAGGAAGCAAGCTCTATCCAAGCCCTTGGAGAGCACTTTCACAGCCAGACAAGAGTTCAGCAAGGCAGCAGGGCAACAGCAAGGCAGCAGTCCTTTGTAGAAAGCAGTCAGGTGAGTCCTTTAGGCAGCCAGGCAGTTCTTCTTGGCAGGATGCAGGTTCTGGTTCAGGTTTCTTCTCCAGCAAGTATCTGATGAGGTAGGGCAGAGGCCCTGTATTATACCCAAATGTGCCTTTGAAGTGGGGGAGACTTCAAAGAGTGGCTAAGAAGTGCACCAGGTCCCCTTTCAGTTCAATCCTGTCTGCCAGGGTCCCAGTAGGGGGTGTGGCAGTCCTTTGTGTGAGAGCAGTCCCTCCACCCTCCCAGCCCAGGAAGACCCATTCAAAATGCAGATGTATGCAAGTGAGGCTGAGTACCCTGTGTTTGGGGTGTGTCTAAGTGAATGCACAAGGAGCTGTCAACTAAGCCCAGCCAGACGTGGCTTGTAAGGCACAGAAAGATTTAAGTGCAAAGAAATGCTCACTTTCTAAAAGTGGCATTTCTAGAATAGTAATATTAAATCCAACTTCACCAGTCAGCAGGATTTGGTATTACCATTCTGGCCATATTAAATATGACCTTCCTACTCCTTTCAGATCATCAGCTACCACTTCAATACTGTATGAGGGCAGCCCTAATGTTAGCCTATGAAGGGAGCAGGCCTCACAGTAGTGCAAAACAAATTTAGGAGTTTTACACTACCAGGACATGTAAACTACACAGGTACATGTCCTGCCTTTCACCCACACAGCACCCTGCTCTAGGGGTTACCTAGGGCACACATTAGGGGTGACTTATATGTGGAGAAAGGGGAGGTTTAGGCTTGGCAAGTACTTTTAAATGCCAAGTCGAGGTGACACTGAAACTGCATACACAATGCAATGGCAGGCCTGAGACAAGGTAAAGGGGCTACTTGAGTGGGTGGCACAACCAGTGCTGCAGGCCCACTAGTAGCATGTAATCTACAGGCCCTAGGCACATATAGTACACATTACTAGGGACTTATAAGTAAATTAAATAGTCCAATCAGGAATGATCCAAGGTTACCATGTTTAAAGGGAGAGAGCATATGCACTTTAGCACTGGTTAGCAGTGATAAAGTGTGCAGAGTCTAAAAGACAGCAAAAACAGTGTCCAAAAAGTGGAGGGAGGCAGGCAAAAAGTTAGGGGTGACCACCCTAAGGCTGTCAGGTCTAACATGTGTCCCCCCAGCTGAAAGTGGGGAGAGCTACCCGACCTCCTGGGAGCTCTATCGCTAAGGCGGAAGTATTTGGAGAGACCATCAGCATTGGCGTGGTCAACCCCTGGGCGATGCTCCACCGTAAAGTCCATCCCCTGTAGGGAAATGGACCACCTCAAGAGTTTAGGATTTTCACCCCTCATCTGCAGGAGCCATCTGAGGGGCCTGTGGTCTGTCTGAACCCGGAAGTGAGTCCCAAACAGGTATGGCCTCAGCTTCTTCAGTGCCCAGACCACAGCAAAAGCTTCTCTCTCAATAGCACTCCACCTCTGTTACCGTGGTAAAAGCCTTCTGCTAATAAAGACTACTGGTTGGTCTAGGCCCTCCTCATTTAGCTGTGCTAGGACCGCCCCTGCTCTGAAGCGTCTGTCTGCACAATAAAGTCCTGGGAGTAGTCAGGGGCCTTGAGCACGGGGGCAGTGCACATGGCTTCCTTTAGAGAGTCAAAGGCTTTCTGAGAAGCCTCTGTCCAATTCACCAATCTAGGTTGTTTCTTGGAAGTGAGTTCTGTCAAGGGTGACACAACGGTAACATAGCCCTTGACAAATCTGCGGTAGTATCCGGTGAGGCCTAAAAAGGCTCTCACCTCAGTCTGTGTTCTAGGTGGTTGCCAGGCCTATATAGTTTCAATCTTGGCCTGGAATGGCTGCACCTTGCCACCACCCACTAGGTGTCCCAAGTACACCACAGAACCCTGCCCAATCTGGCACTTACTAGCCTTGATGGTCAGGCCTGCCTGTTGCAGGGCCTGAAGCACCTCCTTGAGGTGGAGCAGGTGTTCCTCCCAGCTGGAACTGTAGACAGCTATGTCATCCAGGTAGGATGCATAGAAGGCATCCTTGCCAGCTAGGACCCCGTTAACCAACCGTTGGAAGGTAGCGGGGGCATTTTTCAATCCAAATGGCATCACCCAGAACTGGAAATGGCCATCAGGGGTTGAAAATGCGGATCTCTCTTTGGCCCCCTCAGTCAGGGCGATCTGCCAGTACCCTGAAGTAAGATCAAGCGTACTCAGGAACTTGGCGGCACCCAGTCTGTCAACGAGCTTGGGGGATGGGGTGAGCATCAGTCCGTGTGACTGAGTTGAGACCCCGGTAGTCCACACAGAACCGGAGTTCTGGCTTCGTACCTGGGGCAGTAGCCTTAGGGACCAACACCACCGGGCTGGCCCAGGGACTACTGGATTTCTCGATAACCCTTAAAGCTAACATCTTGGAGACCCCCTTCTTGATGCTGGCCTTCACCTTATCCAATAACCTGTCAATCTTGTTCTTCACAGGGAGGCTGTCACCTGTGTCAATGTCATGAACACAGAGGTGGGTCAGTCCAGGAGTAAGGGAGAACAGGGGGGAGAACTGCTCCAACAGCTCATAGCAATCTCCCTTCTGGTTTAGAGTCAGGGAGCCAGAGAGAATGACCCCTTTCACTGACCCATCACCTTCTTGGGCAGAGAGGAGGTCAGGGAGAGGTTCACTCTCCTCTTCCATTCCTTCATCTGTGACCAGAAGCATGTTGACCCCAGACCTCTCAAAATGAGCCTTTAGTCGGATGACATGGAGCACCCTTAGGGGGTTCCTAGGGGTTTAGAGGTCCACTAGGTAAGTGGCCTCCTCTTTCCGCTCCTTTACTTCAAATGGGCCAGACCAGAGGTCCTGGAGAGCTCTAGGCTCTGCTGGCTCCATTACCCACACTTTGTCTCCAGGTTGAAACTCTACCAGGGTGGCCTTCTGGTCATACCAGCGTTTCATTACCTCTTGACTGGCCTCAAGGTTACTTTGGGCCTCTTTCCAGAAGCGGGTCATCTGGTTGTGGAGGGCCAACATGTAGCTGACCACATCCTGAGGGGGCGTCTTTGGAGCTCTCTCCAACCCCTCCTTGACAATGCTTAGGGGTCCCCTGACAGGGTACCCATAGAGAAGCTCAAAGGGACTGAACCCCACCCCCCTCTGGGGGACCTCTCTGTAAGCAAAGAGAAGGCATGGTAAGAGGACGTCCCACTTACGCCTCATGGCCTCAGGGAGGCCACCAATCATGCCTTTCAAGGTCTTGTTGAATCTCTCCACAAGACCATTAGATTGGGGGTGATAGGGTGTGGTGAACTTGTAGGTTACACCACACGCATCCCACAGAGACTTCATGTATGCAGACATGAAGTTAGTGCCTCTGTCAGACACTATCTCCTTTGGGAATCCCACACGGGTAAATATCCCCATCAAAGTTCTGGTCACCACCGGTGCAGTTACGGTCCTCAGAGGGATTGCCTCAGGGTAACGGGTGGCATGGTCCACCAAAACCAGGATGAACCTCTTGCCTAGGGCAGTTTTGGGGTCCAATGGACCAACAATGTCGATGCCCACCCTTTCAAAGGGGGTGCCAACGACAGGAAGTGGAATCAGGGGGGTTTTAACCCTTTTCCCTGCTTTACCACTGGCCTGGCAGGTAGGACAAGAGTTACAGAACTTATCTGAGTTTGTCCTCATTCTGGGCCAATAAAAGTGGGTGACAAGCCTGTCAAAGGTCTTGCTTTGCCCCAAATGTCCTGCCAGGGAAATGTCGTGAGCCAGACCCAGTAGGAAGGTTCAGTAACACTGGGGGACCACCAGCACACGCGCTGCCCCAATGGCCGGAACCTTAGGCTCACTGTAGAGGAGATCATTCTCCCAATATGTGTGGTGATCGCCAGAGGCTTCACCTACTGCCTGGTCTGAGGCTTGCTTCCTCAGACCCTCTAGAGTGGGACATTCTTTCTGCGCCTTGCAGAATTCCTCCCTGGTGGGTCCACCCTCAACTTGCCAGCCAGCAAGCTCAGGTAGGTCACCTAGGGTGGCAATGCCTTCCCCAGTTGGCTCGGGAGCCTCCTCCTCAGGAGCCCCGTCAACCACTGCAGGAACTTCTGGGACCGGTTTCCCGTGCCCCTTGCCCCTCCTCTTGGCAGTTCTCTGGGCCATTGTTCCGGGCTCCAGACGCCCCTGAATTTCCTCTCGGTCAGCCATGGACTGTGTGGTCATGCAGGCCCACTCAGGGAACCCTAACATCTCCAGGTGAGATCTGAGCTCTACTTCTTTCCAAGCAGTATGCTCAAGATCATTGCCTAACAGACAATCTACAGGCATGGTAGGACTCACAGCTACTTTCAGAGTACCAGAGACCTCCCCCACTCAAAGGGAACCAGAGCCACCAGTAGGTGACTCTCACGATTGTCAGCGACTATGACCTGGTGGAATGTATTAGGGACTATCTGCTCTGATGACACCAGCTGACTCTTGATAGTAGTCATACTGGCTCCTGTGTCACACAGAGCCTCCACCTTCTGCCCATCAATCGTGACCCACTGCCTGTACTTGGAAATATTTTGGGGCATGTGGGCTTTGGGCACCATTTCTCCTTCTCCCAGGGACACTAGGGAAATCTCTACCTGTTCCCCAAAGCTATCTGGGTCCATCTCTCCCCGAGCGCTACACTAGTCAACCCAGGTGTCTGTCCAGTAGTGGACGGTGGCCTCTTGGAGCACTGGGGGTCACCTTTATAGTGACCATATCGGTAACACTCTAAACATTTAGGGTTGGATCTCCCTGATTTGTCATAAGTCCCTGGCTTTTTCCCAAATCTGGAAAAGGAATGGTTGCCACCCCCTCCCTGGGAATTATTTTGGGGGCCTTTGGAGAGTTCCTTATCTGTAAGTTTATCTCCCCCCTCTTTCTTCTGTTGGGAACTCTGACCACCTTTGTGGGTGTCCCCCCCAGGTACCTTCTTGGACACTCTGGTGCTAACCCAGAGGTCTGCCTCCTCAGCAAGCTTCCTGGGATCAGTCAGCTTACTATCCACTAAGTGCTGGTGCAACTCTGTAAAAGTACTATTGTGCATAGTTCTCTCAGAATCAAGTCATATAACCGTTTATAATTATCTACTTTGTTGCCCCGCACCCATGCATTCAGTGCCTTACTGGAAAAGTCAAAGAAATCTACCCATGTTTGTGTGGTTTGTTTGGTGCTGTCCTTAAACCTCTGGCGGTATCTCTCAGGGGTCAGCCCAAACTTGGCAAGTAAAGTGGCTTTCTGAAGTGGGTATGTGTTTGATCAGGTTGATCCAATGTGAGAAGTGTGTCCCTCCCCAATGGCAGCACATAACCCCACATAGCTTCCCCCCATTGCCCTTCAGTAACCTCATGAGCCCTTAGTGCAACTTCATAAGCAGCTAACCATTTATCTATGTCATCTCCCACCACAAAACTGGTCACCACACTTTTGGGTATATGAACCTTCTTTTCTCCAGCAGGTCCTGACTGTATGCTGCCACCATTATTGCTGGATTCAGACTGCTTTGCCTTGAGATCCAGCTCCTTGAGACTCAGTTCATGAGCCAACAACAGTTTCTTTTCAGCCAAGGCTCTCTCAGCTTCAATCTGTTTGGCTCCTCTTTCAGCCTCAGCTTGCTTGGCTTCTCTCTCTGCCCTTCTTTCCTCCTGTTGAGCCTCAATTTTCAGTTTTGCTATTTGCAATTGGAACTCCCTTTCCTCTCTCCTTTCCTCTGTGGTCAGGCTTTGCACAGAGACACTGCTCCCTGGTCTGGAAGGGGGCACAATTGCAGTGGTAACATCATCCACTGATAGCAACAAATCCTCTGAGGGGCCATTTTCTGGCTCCTCTTCCTCACCATCCTCTTCTAAATGGGCTTCTGCCCAGGCCCTCAGCGCCACTTGAAAGTCCTCCTTTTTGGAGGCCCCTTGGGTGGGTACCCTCATTGCCCTGCAGAACCCTCTTAGCTGTTTGACAGTATATGTATCCAACAGAACTAGGTCAAAGTCTCCTATTTGAGACCCAGTCAGAGACATGTTGAGTGAGGATTTAGTTTTTGAAAATTGTCAGGAAAAATGAATTTGCAAAAAAGAGATAAAAATCAAGTTGACCTTCAACTGTGGGTAGGTAGTGAAATATCTAGCTACTGTATGTCACTGCACAAATACAAGTCCTATCCTCACCGCTGATCACCAATGTTAGAAATTGGGTTTTTGGTTGGCAGTCAGGTTACCCTCTGTCCAAGCAAGAACCCTCACTCTAGTCAGGGTAAGTCACACACAATCCAAGATTATCCTGTGCCCACCCTCTGGTAGCTTGGCACGAGCAGTCAGGCTTAACTTAAAAGGCAATGTGTAAAGTATTTGTGCAATAAATCATACAATAACACAATATAGCACCACAAAAATACACAACACAGTGTTTAGAAAAATATATAATATTTATCAGGATAATTGTAGGTCAAAACGAATAAAGATGCAATGTGCAATTGTAGAGATATCACTGGAAAGTGATATAAAGGGGGTCATTCTGACCCCGGCGGTAATTACCGCCATGGCGCCGACTTTCCGCTGCCCGTCAGAATCCTCCATGGCGGCGGAGCGCACCCCCTACCGCCATCCTGTTCCTGGTGGTTCTCCCGCCAGGAACAGGATGGCGGTAGGGGGTGCCGCGGGGCCCCTGGGGGCCCTTGCCCCAGTAAGAGGGCCCCACAAAGTATTTCAGTGTCTGCCTAGCAGACACTGAAATACGCGACGGGTGCAACTGCACCCGTCGCACCTTCCCACTCCGCCGGCTCAATTCTGAGCCGGCATCCTAGTGGGAAGGTTGATTTGCCCTGGGCTGGCGGGCGGTCTTTTGGCGGCCGCCCGCCAGCCCAGGGCAAATCTCAGAATCACCACCGCGGTCTTTTGACCGCGGTGCGGTGTTCTGACGGCGGTACCTTGGCGGACGGCCTCCGCCGTCCGCCAAGGTCAGAATGACCGCCAAAGTGTCTTAAGTCTTTAAAAATCCAACAAAGTCTCTTTCAAGCACAAAGTACCTGGTTTGGAGAGGAAAATCTCCGCAAAGGGCAGCAGAAGAAGAGATACGTGGAAAAATGATGTATACGTCGATTTCTCCCAAACACAGACGGACTTGCGTCGTTATTTTTCACGCGGGGAAGTCATGCGTCGTTTTCCGGCGCGCGGACAGTCTCTTTCTATGGGTCACGGGGATTACCAGATGTCCCGGGTCTATGCGTGGATTCTCCTGATCGTGTTGATTTTCCCTCTGGAGAAGTTCCGGCCGCCCCGAAGGCGTCGCGTCGGTCAGCGTCGGTTCACTGTGTTTTTCTCGCCACGGAACAAGCTGTGCGTCAACATTTTCAGCGCACGAAGAGTCCAAATGAAAAAGAGAAGTCTTTTTGGTCCTGAGACTTCAGGGAACAGGAGGCAAGCTCTATCCAAGCCCTTGGAGAGCACTTTCACAGCCAGACAAGAGTTCAGCAAGGCAGCAGGGCAACAGCAAGGCAGCAGTCCTTTGTAGAAAGCAGTCAGGTGAGCCCTTTAGACAGCCAGGCAGTTCTTCTTGGCGGGATGCAGGTTCTGGTTCAGGTTTCTTCTCCAGCAAGTGTCTGATGAGGTAGGGCAGAGGCCCCTGTTTTATACCCAAATGTGCCTTTGAAGTGGGGGAGACTTCAAAGAGTGGCTAAGAAGTGCACCAGGTCCCCTTTCAGTTCAATCCTGTCTGCCAGGGTCCCACTAGGGGGTGTGGCAGTCCTTTGTGTGAGAGCAGGCCCTCCACCCTCCCAGCCCAGGAAGACCCATTCAAAATGCAGATGTATGCAAGTGAGGCTGAGTACCCTGTGTTTGGGGTGTGTCTGAGTGAATGCACAAGGAGCTGTCAACTAAGCCCAGCCAGACGTGGATTGTAAGGCACAGAAAGATTTGAGTGCAAAGAAATGCTCACTTTCTAAAAGTGGCATTTCTAGAATAGTAATATTAAATCCAGCTTTACTAGTCAGCAGGATTTGGTATTACCATTCTGGCCATACTAAATATGACCTTCCTACTCCTTTCAGATCAGCAGCTACCACTTCAATACTGTTTGAGGGCAGCCCCAATGTTAGCCTATGAAGGGAGCAGGCCTCTCAGTAGTGCAAAACATATTTAGGAGTTTTACACTACCAGGACATGTAAACTACACAGGTACATGTCCTGCCTTTCACCCACACAGCACCCTGCTCTAGGGGTTACCTAGGGCACACATTAGGGGTGACTTATATGTGGAGAAAGGGGAGGTTTAGGCTTGGCAAGTACTTTTAAATGCCAAGTCGAGGTGACAGTGAAACTGCACACACAGGCCTTGCAATGGCAGGCCTGATACAAGGTAAAGGGGCTACTTGAGTGGGTGGCACAACCAGTGCTGCAGGCCCACTAGTAGCATTTAATCTAGAGGCCCTAGGCACATATAGTGCACATTACTAGGGACTTATAAGTACATTAAATAGTCCAATCAGGTATGATCCAAGGTTACCATGTTTAAAGGGAGAGAGCATATGCACTTTAGCACTGGTTAGCAGTGATAAAGTGCGCAGAGTCTAAAAGCCAGCAAAAACAGTGTCCAAAAAGTGGAGGGAGGCAGGCAAAAAGTTAGGGGTGACCACCCTAAGGCTGTCAGGTCTAACAGGTATCTACTCTTATCTGAAAAAAAAATCACTTTCTACGATGCCATCTCCTGGTCACATGCTCTGGAAGTGATGTCTTGATAACTTCATTTCCAGAGGAGGGTGTCCTGGGTTAGGGGTCACCTGTGACATCACTGCCTGGTCAGATAAACCAGAATTAATGTCTAGATAACTTAATTTCTGGAAGAGGGTGTCCTGGGTTAGGGGTCACCGGTGACATCACATCCTGGTCACATGAAACAGAAATTACATCTAGATAACTCAATTTCTGGAAGAGGGTGTCCTGGGCTAGATACCACTACCTGGTCAGATGAGCTGAAATTGACATCATTTCCGGGTTAGGTGACACTGGTCACATCACAAGCAGGTCATAAGGGCAGAAGTGACATCACTTCCAGAGAGGGACTTCCGGGGCATAACCACCTGTCACAATATGCAAACCACACCTACTTTTGAGTTTGATGAAAGGTATCCCATTAAACTGCTCATTGCAAACCTTTATTAACTTGTCAAAATGACTTTTACCAACTGAATTAAAAAGCACTTAAGGTACCCACTTGAGAGATGGCCTTAGATCTTATATGATCCATGTATTTTTGATGGCTTGGAGTTCCTACACAGCCTAGGGATATATTTTCACAGGCCCTATTAGCATACATCCCATTTTCCAAATGAATGATTTTTTTCAGCAGAATAATATGAATGTCCAGCTGATTGATTCTCTTTTTGAAAAAGATAAGTTATTTTTTCCTACAAAGAGCCTCACTACTAAACAATAGACAATGGCCCTCATTCTGACCCTGGCGGTCGGTGATAATGCGGCGGCCAACCCGCCAACAGGCCGGCGGTCCAAAATATGCAATTCTGACCCTGGCGGGAACCGCCAAAACAGCCCGCCGCATTAACACTCCGCCCGCCACGGCGGAACAAACAAACAGCGCGGCGGTCCCCGCCAACAGCCAGGCGGCAGACAATGTACCGCCCACCCTATCACGACCCACCAATCCGCCACCTTTTCCGGGGCGGGAGCACCGCCGATAAAAACACGGCGGAAACAGACTACGAACGGGAAAACGCTCACCTCTACGCACTCCACGCGAGATTCCGGCAGTATGGAACCCGAGTTGCAGGTCATCCCCGCACTCCTATACCTGCTCCTGTACCAGGAGCACGCCCGGCGGCGCGGAAGACATCGGTGAGTACTGCACCTACGACACAGGGGAGGGAAAAGATTACCGGCACACACCCACCCACCCACACCCACTACAACACACACATCAATGCATTCCCACAGATCACTGTCACAACCCACAACCCCCCCCTCCGAAATAATGCAAAGACCAAAAGAAGAGATCATAAACGGGCAGATATATTGAAATATGGACACCAGTAATCCCAATAAATAAATAAACTATGTACAAAATATATACAGCTACTAAATGTAGTCCAACCACTGTCCGTGGACCACAGGGGTCCTGTGCAAAGGGGCAAGGCCCAGTCCCACGACAAGAACTCCACGGAGAGAACACTGCAGGGGCATCAGAAAGAAAATAGGACAGGCACCTCAGGGGGAAGGGAAGGGGGGGCACCTCAGCCACTTGAGTACACGACGCCAGATCCACGAGGGGACTCCATGACCACTGGCCCATCCTGGGGAGAGCAAAGCCACAGTCCATACAGTCCATACAGTGGGTGGCCTGCCCACTGGGCCATCCTGGGGAGAGCAAAGCCACAGTCCATACAGTCCATACAGTGGGTGGCCTGCCCACTGGGCCATCCTGGGGAGTGCAAAGCCACAGTCCATACAGTCCATACAGTGGGTGGCCTGCCCACTGGGCCATCCTGGGGAGAGCAAAGCCACAGTCCATACAGTCCATACAGTGGGTGGCCTGCCCACTGGGCCATCCTGGGGAGAGCAAAGCCACAGTCCATACAGTCCATACAGTGGGTGGCCTGCCCACTGGGCCATCCTGGGGAGTGCAAAGCCACAGTCCATACAGTCCATACAGTGGGTGGCCTGCCCACTGGGCCATCCTGGGGAGAGCAAAGCCACAGTCCATACAGTCCATACAGTGGGTGGCCTGCCCACTGGGCCATCCTGGGGAGAGCAAAGCCACAGTCCATACAGTCCATACAGTGGGTGGCCTGCCCACTGGGCCATCCTGGGGAGTGCAAAGCCACAGTCCATACAGTCCATACAGTGGGTGGCCTGCCCACTGGGCCATCCTGGGGAGTGCAAAGCCACAGTCCATACAGTCCATACAGTGGGTGGCCTGCCCACTGGGCCATCCTGGGGAGAGCAAAGCCACAGTCCAAACAGTCCATAACAGACTCCACTGCCACTGGAGGAGGAATGTTGGCCAGAGGACATCCTGCAGCCCTGCCCGAGACAGATCCTGCCCTGCCACGTCTGCCAAAGGGCCAGCGGTTCTTGCCTGGAAGGGCCCAGTTCAGCGCTTCTTGCCTTGAAGGGCCCAGTTCAGCGCTTCTTGCCTTGAAGGGCCCAGTTCAGCGCTTCTTGCCTTGAAGGGCCCAGTTCAGCGGGTCTTGCCTTGAAGGGCCCAGTTCAGCGGTTCTTGCCTTGAAGGGCCCAGTTCAGCGGGTCTTGCCTTGAAGGGCCCAGTTCAGCGGTTCTTGAGACGGCGGTCCCCAGCGGAGCGGTTCTTGAGACGGCGGGGCCCAGTTCAGCGGTTCTTGAGACGGCGGGGCCCAGTTCAGCGGTTCTTGAGACGGCGGGGCCCAGTTCAGCGGTTCTTGAGACGGCGGGGCCCAGTTCAGCGGTTCTTGAGACGGCGGGGCCCAGTTCAGCGGTTCTTGAGACGGCGGGGCCCAGTTCAGCGGTTCTTGAGACGGCGGTCCCCAGCGGAGCGGTGCTGGAGACGGCGGGGCCCAGTTCAGCGGTTCTTGAGACAGCGGGGCCCAGTTCAGCGGTGCTTGAGACGGCGGGGCCCAGTTCAGCGGTTCTTGAGACGGCGGGGCCCAGTTCAGCGGTTCTTGAGACGGCGGTCCCCAGCGGAGCGGTGCTGGAGACGGCGGGGCCCAGTTCAGTGGTTCTTGAGACGGCGGGGCCCAGTTCAGCGGTGCTTGAGACGGCGGGGCCCAGTTCAGCGGTTCTTGAGACGGCGGGGCCCAGTTCAGCGGTTCTTGAGACGGCGGGGCCCAGTTCAGCGGTTCTTGAGACGGCGGGGCCCAGTTCAGCGGTTCTTGAGACGGCGGCCGGTCTATGGCCAACTGCTCATTGCCTGGTGGTGCCCTCCTGGGCAGCGGGGATGGTGCTCCTTCAATGCCCACCTGGGCTGTGGGTGGTGGGGCCCTCCTGGCCAGCTGGGCTGGGTCCTCCCTGGCCAGCGGCTATGGGGGTGGTGGGCTCCTCCTGGGCAGCAGGCCTGCAGCCTGACCTCTCCGACTTGCTGCCCTTGCCCTCCTTAGTCGGGAGTCTGTGGCCCTTTCCTCCCTTTGGAGCTGTGGCTGGTGACTGTGTCTGGGTGGTGTCCGGGGGGGATGTAGAAGCCGGGCTCCTGCGGCGCCCCTTCCTCCTTCTGCTCCTCTTCCCAGGGGGTGGGCTGGCTGTCCCCTTGCTGCTGGGCGAAGATCCAGACATGCGGGCTGGTGGGCTCCAATACCCCTGCACCCTTGTCAAGGGGGCTGCAGGGCTGGTGGTGGCTGAGGTGCTCTTCTTACCCCGACGAGAAGGAGGGGGGGGCTCAGGGTCAGGAAAGAAGTTAGCAGTGGCGAGGAAGAGTTTCTTGGGACAATGGAGAGTGGTAGGTACAGTGGGAATGGGAGTGGAGGGAGAGGATGTGGTTGTAGGTGAGTCACGTTTGCTGTCTTTGGGTGCAGGTGCAGGAGGGATAGGCTGTCGTGAGGTGGATGGCTGTTGGGTGGGTGGGTGGCTGCGTTTGTGTGGTGTGGAAGAGGGGGTGACAGACACAGTGGGAGAGGACACAGGGGACGTGTAAATGGCAGTGGGGGTGGTGACTGCACATGTGCGGACTGGACTGGAGGGTGTGCTGGTGATGGAAACACTGGCTGATGGTGAGGTGAATGGAGGTGTGAGTGTAGACGTCACAGGGAGGGAAGAGGGAGACGAAGAGGTGGGGGTCACAGAGGTGGTAGTGACTGTTGGCATGTCTGCATCGGAATGTTGCGTGTGTGAATGTCTGCGTGATCTTCGGTGCTTATGTTTGGATGAGCTTCTCTTGGGTGTTGAGGTGTGTGCAGGCTGGTCTGATGGTGTGGGTGGGACAGGCAGAGGAACAGGAGACTGGGAGGAGGGAGTTAGTAGAGGGAGGCAGGAGACAGGGACAATGGCTGCCGTCAGTGCTGAGGCCAGAGCCTGGAACGATCGCTGATGGGCAGCCTGACCCGAATGAATGCCCTCCAGGTACGCATTGCTGCGATGAACCTCCCTCTCCACCCCCTGGATGGCATTCAAAAGGGTAGTCTGCCCAACAATGAGCGTTCGGAGGAGGTCAATGACCTCCTCACTGAGGGCAGCGGGGGTAACAGGGGCAGGGCCTGAGGTGCCTGGGGCGAAGGAGATGCCCGGCTTCCTGGCAGAGCGGGCACGGGGCGAACGCTGAGGGGCTGCTGGGAGGGCGGTGATGGTGCGCTGGGTGGCGGCTGTACCTGTAATGGCGGGGGGCACGGATGGTGCCACCCCCGCAAGGGAGCTCCCTTCCGAGGACGTGTCCGTGTCGCTGCAGGGTCCAGTCGTCCCCGTTGTGGAGCTCCCCTCGCCCTCCGTCTCACTGGTCCAGTCAGACTCTGTGGCATGGCCCTCCTGGGCCATGTGAGATGCAGCTCCCTCCTGCCCCGATGCCACTTCTCCTCCGCCTGATGATGCTGATGCACACAAGCACAGAAAGACAAACAAAAAGGGGGGGGGAGAGAGAAATAAAGGGATATTGAGTACATGGATCTCCGGTACAGTTAGCGGACATGACAGACACAGATGCCCCCTGCACTAAGTTGCGCACTTGGTTTCCGCTACGCATTCCGTGGAACATGCCCTACACGCCTAGAGTTGACAACTGCACCCATGGATGACACGGACCAGGGATGGCTGTACTGACACACTACTGAGGGTGTTGGCTGGGGACACAGGGGCTTACGGGGGTGCCCAGCCTACAGATATCGCCCTGGCATAGGGGGACCCACAGCCCTCCTCCCCCACCCAGACACCTCCACTGCGCGACAACAGAGTAGATAATGCTTGGACTCACCCCCTTGTGTCTGCTGTGCTGCCCTCACGCGCCCATCCAAATCAGGGTAGGCCACCGCCAGGATCCGGAACATCAGGGGGGTCAGTTGACGGCAGGCACCCCGCCTACGTTGGGAGGCCATCCCCAGCAGAGACTCTGCGGTCTTCTTGGTCCCGTGGCGGATGTCCTCCCACCTCTTGCGGCAGTGGGTGCCCCGTCGATGGTGGACCCCCAGGGTCCGGACTTCCTTGGCGATGGCACGCCAAATCCCGATCTTCTCATGGGCGCGGACCTATGTGACACGTACAGGGAGGGAGAAATACCACGTTCAAGTTTGTCTGCATTTTCGTTGCCAGTGGGCCAACGCCCCCCATCCCCGCCAGGCCCCCCGCCAGCCCCAACATGCCCCCCACCCCCGCCAGGCCCCCCGCCAGCCCCAACATGCCCCCCATCCCCGCCAGGCCCCCCGCCAGGCCCCCCGCCAGCCCCAACATGCCCCCCATCCCCGCCAGGCCCCCCGCCAGGCCCCCCGCCAGCCCCAACATGCCCCCCATCCCCGCCAGGCCCCCCGCCAGGCCCCCCGCCAGCCCCAACATGCCCCCCATCCCCGCCAGGCCCCCCGCCAGGCCCCCCGCCAGCCCCAACATGCCAGCCCCAACATGCCCCCCATCCCCGCCAGGCCCCCCGCCAGGCCCCCAAGCCAGCCAGTGGCCCCAAATCCAGATTGAATTAAACTCACTTGTTGGTCTGGAGGACCGTAGAGTAGCGCATACTGGGGGAGGACCCCATCCACAAGTTTCTCCAACTCCTCTCCAGTGAAGGCAGGGGCCCTTTCCCCAGGCGCAGCAGCCATTGTCCCTTCCAGACCGAGGTCACAGCAACACTTGCAGTATAGGTCCTCTCCTGTGAAAGTTCAAGTCGCAAGTGGATAAGTAGATAGAAAATGGCGGTCACGTCCGCGGCGGTGCGTACCGCGGCGGTGCGTACCGCCACCGCCGGCGCCCTTCGCCATTGGCTCCTGAAACCCATAGGCTTCAATGTTAACCAATGCGGCTTCGCGCCGCGGTCTTCGCCCGCCGCCCGCCGCGGTGTGCCACGCCAGCGCATTGACCTCACATCCCATTGTCACACTTCACAGGTCAGGCAGCCGCCATTTCGAGGGTCCACATGGCTCAATTTCAACTGCGTCACACAGGCCTAGGCCTTGCATAGCCACTCAGACACGCCATTCACTGCATAGAGAATCGTTTACTGTGCTAGCTGTGAGTACGTACCTGTGGGTTGCTTGACTGTGTGCTCCATGTTGTCCTTCCTAGGCACCGTCCGCTGGGTTTGGCGAGGAGACGGATGAATCCTCCCGTGTACCGACCGCTGGTGGACCTGTCGACAATGGAAGAACGCCACATTATCCTGACCTACCGTCTTAACCGTGCCACTATACATGAACTGTGTGCCCAGCTGGAGCCCGACCTGATGTCCCCCATCCGCCAACCCACAGGGATTCCCCCTCTGGTGCAGGTCCTGTCAGTACTCCATTTCTTGGCAAGTGGGTCATTTCAGACAACAGTGGGAATTGCTTCTGGGATGTCTCAGCCCATGTTTTCGAAGGTGTTATCCAGAGTGTTGTCTGCCCTGATGAAATACGTGAGGAGCTACATCATTTTCCCTGAGGTGGGCGAATTGGCTGCAGTGAAGGGTGATTTCTATGCCCTTGGACATATTCCCAACGTCATTGGTGCCATTGATGGGACCCATGTGGCTTTGGTTCCCCCAAGAGACAGGGAGCAGGTGTACAGGAACAGAAAAAGTTACCATTCCATGAACATCCAGGTGGTGTGTTTGGCTGACCAGTACATCTCGCATGTAAATGCCAAATTCCCAGGGTCAGTGCATGACGCCTACATCCTGAGGAATAGCAGCATCCCTTACGTGATGGAACAGCTAGAGAGACACCGTGTATGGCTATTGGGGGACTCTGGGTACCCCAACCTGTCGTGGCTACTGACCCCAGTAAGGAATCCCCGGACCAGGGCAGAGGAACGGTACAATGAGGCCCATGGGCGTACTAGGAGGGTGATCGAACGCACCTTTGGCCTCCTAAAGGCCAGGTTTAGGTGCCTGCATATGACAGGTGGATCCCTAATGTACTCACCTAAGAAGGTGTGTCACATCATCGTGGCCTGCTGCATGCTTCACAACCTGGCTTTGCGCCGCCAGGTGCCTTTCCTGCAGGAGGATGGTCGAGACGGTGGTGTTGTGGCAGCGGTGGAACCTGTGGAGAGTGACGAGGAGGAAGACGACGGGGCTGAAACAGACAACAGGGACAGAATCATTGAACAGTACTTCCAATAGGACACAGGTAACAATTCAAAGATAATTTAGTAAATGTGAACTACTCTCCTGCATCTCTGCTGCCTGTCTATTTGCCCCAGTGTATGATGACTGAGTTGTGGCTTTTCCCTCCCTATTTCAGATCTGGGGTCCCCACTACGAGTCCTGTGCTTCGTTTCCCCATGGACTACAGCTTTGTGGCAGCTGTTTGTTGACTTCACTATGTACAAGGACATATTTGCACTGTCATGTCAATTACAATATTTTGAAATCACAGCCAGACTCCAGATAGTTTTGTGCAAAATAGGTGTTTATTTAAGTGCTCAAAATGGGATGGGTGGTTTCAAGTGGGTGGGGGCTATGGTGAAGGAATGTCCATGGCAGAGTCCAGAGTAACAGTCACACAGGTGCATTGTCCAGAGGCCTGTGGAGAGATGGAGCATGGGCAGTTCAAGGATGGACAAGGTGACAATGTGGGACAGTGAGTTGACATCAGGTGGTATCCTTTGCTGGCGGGGGTCTTGACATCCTACTCTGTCTTCTTGCGAGATCTCAGGGCCCTCTTGCGGGGTGGTTCTTCTCCTGCAGGAGGTGGGGGTCTGGTGGGCTGCTGCTGTGCGGGGGCCTCCTGTCCACTAGCGCCGGCGGAGGTGGTTGGCTGTTCTTGGTCCAGGCTAGTGGCAGGGGCCCTTTGGTGTTGTTGAGTGTCCGTCCTGGTGTTTATGAGGTCCTGCAGCAGCCCTACCATGGTAACCAGGGTGGAGGTGAGGGCTCTGATGTCCTCCCTGTACCCCCGATAGTGTTCCTCCTGCAGTACCTGGATCTCCTGGAACCGGGCCAGTACCGTCGCCATCGTCTCCTGGGAGCGGTTGTATGCTCCCATGATGGTGGTGAGGGCCTCGTGGAGAGTGGGTTCCCTGGGCCCGTCCCCCCCCTGTCGCACAGCTGCCCTCCGGGTTGCCCTGTTTCCCTGGGCCTCTGCCCCCTGGCCGGTGTGCCCACTACCACTGCCCCCAGGTCCCTGTTGTTGTTGGGGTGGTGGGTTATCCTGGGTGCCCTGTAGTGGTAGACACACCGCAGATTGACGCGCCCTGGAGACAGAGGCATGGGCCCGCTGGGTGGGAGCTGTGCTGGTGTTCCCAGAGGGGTTTGGGTCTGTAGTGGCCTGGGCCTGTGTGAGGGGAACCGACTGTCCAGAGGTCCCCGATGGTCCGGGCTGGTCATCGGTGTCCAGGTCGACAGAGCTGCTGTCATCGCTGACGGCCTCTTGGGTGGGGGGTGTGGAGAATTCTGGGCCCTCCGCGGCGGTGTGTTGACGGTCGGGTCCTGCAGGGGTATAGAGGTATGGTTATAGTTTCAATGTGTGGCATATGGGTGTATCTGTGGGTTCCCGTGTCCCCAAGTGCTGGCATTCGTGTGTGGGGGCTTTGGTGAGGGTGGCTTGTGGGGGGGATGTGTATATGCATTGGGCATGCTTTGGTGATGGGTGTCCATGCTTAGTGGACGCATGCAGGCCTAGGTTTTTGGATGTGTGGGTTGTGATGGTGAGACATTGGCAGGGAATAGGTGTGCTGGGGGTGGGGGTGGGGGTAAGGGTGGTGGTGGGGGTGAGGGTGGGGGTGAGGATGGGGGTGGGGGTGAGGGTGGGATTCGAGGATGGGGGTGAGGGTTGGGGTATGATTTGGCATGCAGGTGGGGGGGAAGCAGTAGTGAAGCTTCAACTTACCAGTATCCATTCCTCCGCCGACTCCTGCGAGGCCGTTAGGATGCAGGATGTTCAAGACTTCCTCCTCCCATGTTGTAAATTGTGGGGGTTGAGGTGGGGGTCCTCCGCCAGTCTTCTGCACGGCGATGTTGTGCCTGGATACCATGGAACGCACCTTCCCCCGTAGGTCGTTCCATCGCTTCCTGATGTCTTCCCGATTTCTGGGGTGCTGTCCCACAGCGTTGACCCTGTCGACAATCCTCTGCCATAGCTCCGTCCTCCGGGCAATGCTGGTGTATTGGATCTGTGTGCCGAACAGCTGGGGCTCTACCCGAACGATTTCCTCCACCATGACCCTGAGTTCTTCGTCTGAGAAGCGGGGGTGTCTTTGGGGTGCCATGGGGTGGTGTGTATGATGTGTGGGGTGGAGTATGTGTAGTTAAGTGTGTTGAGTGTGGTGGTGTGTGTTGTTTTGTGTGTGGATATTGTGTGGGTGATGGTGTTGAGTGGCTGTGGCTGCTAGTTTGTGGATGGTGGTGTCTCGCTCTGGCCTTCTTTCTGAATTTTTGGTCGTAGGGGTTTGTGGGTGATGTGGGTGTGTGTTTTATATTGTATTGTGTGTGTGGGAGTGGTGTGTGTATGTGTATCAGGTGTGTGGAATTCAAATCGGCCAATGTGGCTGAGTTTTGTTCGTTTGTGTGTATTCTGACCGCGGCGGTGTGTCCCGCCAATGGAATACCGCGTTTGAAAGACCGCCGCGTGGATTCGTGGGTCGTAATGGCATGGGCGTATTTCTGTTGGCGTGACGGTGGAGGTTTTGTCACCTCCACTTTTCCGCCGACCGCTGGTCTGGCGGTCTGTTGTGGCTGTCGGATTTTCGGAGGTTTGGCTGCTGCGGGTCAGAATGACCGTGGCGGGTTTCCGCGACCGCGGCGGGATTATGGAGGATTTCTGACCGGCGGTAGGCGCCTTTTACCGCCGAGGTCAGAATGACCACCAATATTTGGTTAGGTTGGTGTCTCTCCCCTACACTAGCATCTTTTCCTGCCTGAGTACCCACCAATGGCTATGTCTGGGTATTACACGTCCTTATTTGCCTGCTTGCAAATGCAAACTCAACATTCTTAACCTGCATTTATTCCACCATCCTCTAACACTTATGTCACATGTCTATGGGGAGCCAAAAAGGTTCCGTCATCAATAACTCACAACATCACACACTCTACTCTCACCCTTTACTCTAATGGTCTGGTCCTTATAGGCATAGTCTGTAGGGAAAGTGTTGTGCTCTCAATGTCTCTTGTCACACAATGTATATTTAGGCTGGTTAGCCCATTTTGGCAGAGACTGCCTCAAGGCGATACGTGTGCCATAGCCTATTCAACACCCTTGGGGATCAGTGACAGACTAGGTACTTGGCCGGGGTACCTTGGATTGGGCACCACTGGTTTGCAGTATTGTTTTAGGGGCAGCAGGGACCACATAGGTACAGGTTTGGCAGTGCTACAGTTATGCCAACCTCAATCACAGACCCAGGCACCCAAGGTAACACAGGGTAATTACTGTCCCAGTTTAAGCTGACCGAGCCAAATGGGTATATTTTGTCAACTTCCATTGTTGCAACAGTGTGGAAAAAACAAAGACCACTCGGGCACACTTTGGATGTACCACTGTTCCTGCAAGAATTTCTGGGACTGACTTCCAAGCTTGAGTATGCAGGTCACATTGGCTTTTGATTCTCTGGTGGGTGGACCCCAGTACCAGGGTGAACTGCCTCTTGCCTGCACCAATAGTCAACTCCTCATGCAGGGCTGCCTCAACCTCTCTCGCTAAGACATGGCTCCTAAGATTCCCTGGCATGCCAGGCAGTTCTTTCTCCAGTGTTGTGGGTACACTAGCACATCTAAGCGCTACATTACAGTAAGATGCTGTTGCTTGCAACAATGAGACTTATTGGGGTATATTCATTACATCTTTGAATATCAAGTTTGCAATAACCAATGCTTGTTAAATGTCTCATTTATTATAGCCAATGCTTGTGATTATGCACATTGTATTCCACCTGCTCCAACTGTAACTGTCAAAACATGCGCTCTTCACAATGCGATCTGTATTAAACATGTCACAATCAGGAGGACAATTGCTCATTTCCTTAACAAGCAAACAACTGCCCAAAGACACATGTGCACATTTGATTTTTAAGGGTGCTTGTGAGTCTGAGACCTTGCTTGGCTTCATACCTATTGCTCTGCTCACTTGTTTCCAGTCAAGTCCAGTTCCTTGTACTCCAGCCTGCCTCCAGTTGAGTTCCAGTGCAAGTCAAGTTCCTTGTTCTCCAGCCTGCCTCCAGTCGAATTCCAGTGTTCCTCGTTCTCCGACCAGCTTCCAGCATTTCTCGTCCTATGGACAGCCTCCAGTTGAGTTCCCAGAATCTGCGCCCTCCGTCGGCTTTCTGTGAAGTCCCGGCTCTCCTCTTCCGTCTTCTGACGACGATCCCATACTTCCTGTATAAGAAAGAAAATAAAAAAGGTGAAAAAACCCAGTTTGGTTTTTCAGAAGTTTTTCAAAAAGTAACTTCATTTCAAGGTAAAGAAAGATTAATTTTTTTAATGGAACAAAACAGAGCTTTTAAATAGTTTATGCCAATAACAACTACCATGATTTATCCTTTGGGTGGGAATCTAAGATACCGCTAAACAGACATTAAGGAAAGACGTATTTTCTGTAACAAGCATTCCCCTGAGAATTAGGAGATAGGGAATAGAGCAAGTTTATTAAAACTATCATTGGCAAGAGATTATGTCAGGACACAAAGAAGCCCTTTAGACAAGTTGATTGTTTTGAGTTTGGACACTGCTTCACAGACTCTGAAAGTATTGTAAAAAAGAGGAAGAGGCATGTTCAGCCTTATAGAAACATATGCACAATGCGCCAGCAATGTATAATTTAGCAATAGATTACGTAAATTCAATGTATTAATAAAGTAATTATTTTGCGGAACATAATCCTAAAAACCAAGAACCCAGCATTTAGAGAAAATAGAAGTTCTGATGCCTATCACGACACGCAGTCCAGGGCCCAGCAGTCCGATTCTGCAGTCCACAAAGCAGAGGGCAATGTACTGTTCATCGCGGTCACATTAGTCCTAACCGGGATTGGGGAATTGTCATTGTCCCATCGGAATGCCTGAAATGTAGGTGAGTGCCTCATACAGAACAGAAAGCCAATACACAACATTAACCTCCCCTTGGGGTGAACTCATCATGGATTCCATGTCTGTAACTGACTCAGATCATTTAACCCCTACTGCGCAGCTGGCAGTTCTAGTACAAAATGTACAGGAACAAATCCTGAAATTATGAACCGAGAATCAAGAGCTCAGAGAGACCCTAACACTTTCCACATCATTCACGCAATGGAAGGATCCTTCTGGTCCATGACCCATTATTAATCCCCCAAGATTTGGTACTTAACCCTCCACTTCCACTCCTGCTAATCCCTCTGACCAGAATCCACATGTAACAGTGACCACTTTGACATCCGTGCTATTGGCCAACCCTGAAAAATTCACTGGGGATAGTTCTCGCTTTGCTGCTTTCATGAGTCAATGCCAATTTCATTTTTTGTATAAGCCTCAAATATTTACATCTGATCCTGTTAAGGTAGCTTTTGTAGTTTCCTGTCTTGGTGGTGTTGTTGCCAATTGGTCTATTCCACTTGTTGAAAACAATGATCCCATCCTATATAATTTTGCCACCATTAAGGCCCTAATGTGTTTGTTTGGAAAACATGTTTTTATCTAGTCTTGTGATAACAAATTATAAAATTTACAGCAAACGTCCAAGTACCTCCCCACTCACATTATTACTTTGAACCGGTTAATTACTGAGACTAGATGGCCCGAAGAGAAACATACCTAACTTTCTTACAGAGGTTTGAGGGATGATTGAAAAGATAGTTTATCCCATGTTGTTGAACTATCAGTAGATTGGGCTGAATATAATTAATTTAGGAGTGAAACTAGATCATCAGCTAAGAGAAAGGAAATCTGAACGTCCTCAGAGTGAACCCATGGTAGTTGTTTTAAAAACAGATAAAAAAGAAATGGAAGAAAAAGCACAGGAACCAGAAACCATGCAAACTGTGGGAGTAAGAGGTCCTTTCTCTATTAAAGAGAAGAAATGGCAGAGTACGGCCAATCTGTGCCTATATTGTGGTGAATCCAGTCATTTTGCACGAGACTGCAGCAAACCTAAAAAGAAAAAATCTATCACTAGTTGGAGTGTTCTCGATCTGCAGCAGGAAAACTAATGCTCTTGGAGAGAACTGAGATTGCCTCTCTGAGAAAGTCCCTTTACCAGATCTCCCAAAACTTGACAAATGCCCTAAACCATGTATTCTATCCCCTTAGATTAGAAAAAGTCTGTCAGTGCTCATAGATTTAGATGCTACAGGTAACTTCCTTTATCTGGCCCTAGCGGCCAAGGTGGGAGTGTCATGTGTTACCAAGGCAGTACCCAAACCAATTAGAGCAGTAGATGGCTCAGCCTTGTCATCTGGCCTTTTTCACTATCACACTAATCCATTAACCATAGTATGTGCCAATAGTTGTGCAGAAGATACAACCTTTGACTTAATTGATACCCCCACCTTTGGCGTTATTTTTGGTATTCCCCTGGCTGGAACACCATAATCCTAATTTTGATTGGGTTTCTTGCACAGTCACCTTGGACTCTCCCTTCTACATGACCACGTGCTATCAAGGAGCCTGCATTGTGCCGCAACCAATGGCCCTTTACCCACTATTCTACCAGAAGAATATCAGGATTTCCAAGACATCTTTGACCCTGTCAAGGCAACTCAGTTGCCACTCCAAAGGGTTCATGATTGTCAGATAGACCTAATTCCTGGAGCAGTCCATCCTTGCAGTAGAATATGCATTAACAGACCCCGAGAAGCAATATCTGTGCAAGTATTTGGATGAGTTGTTCGATTTAGGTTTATAAAACATTCTACTTTTCCAATTTCGTCGGCTCTTTTCTTCATGGCAAAAAAATCTGGAGATTTACGGGCTTGTATTGATTACAGAATGGTTAATAAAGCAACTATCGAAACTATCGAAAATTGTTACCCTTTGCCTCTGATACCGGTTCTGTTAGACCAAGTCTGGGGTCCAAAATTTACACCAAGCTAGATTTGTGCAGTGCTTATCACCTGATATTTGTCAAGGAAGAAGACGAATGGAAGACCGCCTTTCAGACAAAGTTTGTTGTATTTGAATACACTGTGATGCCCTTTGGGCTTTGCAATGCCCAGGCGGCATTCCAATACTTTATCAATGATGTATTGCATGAGTTCCTGTTCTGTCGTCTATATAGAAGACATCTTGATATTCTCTAAAGATAAGCAGGAACACACTCAGCATGTCAGGGTCATTCTGCAACGTCTACGTGAACACTCCCTTCATGTCAAATTAGAAAAATGTACCTTTAACACTGACTCAGAGTTCCTTGGATATCACTTATCACCCAATGGCATTACTATGGACTCAAAAAGATAGACACTATTCTTTCATCACCAACCCCTACAGCTGTTAAGGTTGTCCAAAAGATTATTGGTTTCCCTAGTTTTCATAGGTGCTTCATCCTACACTTCTCTCAAATAGTGGTCCCTATAACACCTTATTAAAGAAAGGACAACCATTTATTTGGTCTCGAGCAGCGGGACAGGCATTCACAACTCTCACAAGAAGTTTCACCTCTGCTCTCATTTTACACCACCCTGATCCTGGAAGTCAGGTGAGTGGCTCACACAGAACATTCAAGTTGTACTCAAGGTGATGTCCTGTCACCTCTGGGGAGGTGGTTGTCAGGTAGACAACAGCCCTGTTTGTTCATTAGTCCTCTGGGCACTCTGTGGAGCACCCCCTCCTTGGATAGAGAAAATTCAGAAGTGGAAAAACATGTAGGCCAGCTGTTCCCTTTTATACAAGGATGGCAGAAAAGGGATGGAGGTTTCTGAATGCTTCTTCTAAATGGGTTTGGCTTATTTCTGTTTTCATGTGTAGTTCAAACTATTATACAGGCTCTGACTTTGTCTTGAGAAATGCTCTTCACAGCAGGGCTGTCTCCTGGCTGGAGGTCCCATGAGTCACAAAGATGTGAGCAGTCTGTATCAATAACAGCCACACCTGACAATGATCAGAAAGAGAGCCAAAGTGCTACTACCCTTCCAGAGGATCTTTCATACCCCAACATAATAACATGTAGTCCTACCTTTCCTCCCTGACAGTCTCCAAAATACATTTTCAGGAAGACTGATCAGAAGTGCTCTGTATCACAAAGAACCTAATAAACTTTCTATGTGGAAGCCTGTCTCCTCTTTCCCCAGCCATGGTTTTCATGGCAGTGATGGGCTGTGAAAATTGATCTCTATGTCCTCCCATCTAAATTAGGTGGCCAGACATAGAGGTCAACCTCTGAAGGCCTTTACTCCTTTGGGCAGTTGGAGAAGTTCAACCATGGAGGAGCTGGAGTAATGTTCCTCCATGGTTAACAGAAAGGTCCACCCACATCTAAATTCGGCATGCGGACCAGTTTACATTGCCGATAAGCATTCACCATCACTGTTGTGATAAATCAGTCAAGGCAATGGAATAAGTTAGTCCATAGCCCTAGCAAATTACCCACGTGCTAAATTTAGAAATGTTCATCAGCCTGACTGACATTTTTACCATTTACAGTATGTTCGTCAAGGCTGAATTTTGCTGTTAGGCTCTGTCAAACATGAAGCACAAGCACTTTACCACTGTTTAACACTGGTAAGGAGAACAGAGTCCTAATGCCAGCTACAAAAGAGCCCAGAAAAAGGCAAAAAATCAGCAGTGGCCATGCAGAAGAAGCAGATATGGTACCCCATCTGCAACTTTATTGTCCCTTTCCTCCTCCCACTTTTCACTAGCTATTCCTTATTTCTCAGCCGCTTCCGCTTATCGCTCTGATATTTACACCTAAAAGCTAGGATTATGTGTGTGGAGTTCTATGCACGTTCAGTGAGTGGGGAGCTTCACACATACGGCCCTATTCACCAAACTAGTAATAAATGTCACATGTAGAAATATTCCTTCATATGTGAGCAGATTTACTATTTTTTGACATGCACAAGCATGCCTAGTGGTATACCAGGGAAGCTGTGCTAGTTGGTTGAAGTTTTACAGATGTATTACTTAGAATGTCATTTGACATAACACACGAGGCCCTACTCCCCTTGTACCGTTTTCCACATAACATTGAATTCACAAATGGGAAATGGGGGTTCTCTGTGCTAATGCACATTTTCTTCTCCACGACAAAATATTTTTCACCATGGAGAAAGCCCTTCTTATCGACCCCAGCAAATCGGTGTAGCTCTATTCCCCATTCCAGTAAATCTAGGAAGTGGGTCAGTTCGGTCTGTAAGAATGCCCACAAACATAACTGCTTGTGGGTGTTCCCAAATGTCTAAAGCAAACTAAGATTTGAATTTCACACTTTCCACCACTTGAGTGGGATTTACATTTGTTATTTTATCCACTATTCTGGTGGAGAAATCCACAGCTGTAAATCCATTTACACCCACAAGCAATTTCTTTTTTAATTAATGGCAAGTTTAAATTGAGGTAATTTCATTTGTAAACTTATGTTTACATCCGAAATTACCTTTGTAAATAGGCCCCAAAAGAGATAGGACAGGGGCACAAGCATAGGTCTAAGTCTATGCTTTTGTACATTGCACTTACAGGTATGTGAAGTAGTAGTATAGCATTACTACCTCACATACTCTTAAAAGTCTTTTGTGAATTAGGCTCTTAGTGCACGTGGAAGCCCCTTACACTACAGTTCACCATTATTCAATGAATGCAAAGTACTTTTTATTGGAGGTCACTGCCTTCAGGATGGGACACATGCAAGGCGAGATAGGACAGAGGTGCTGCCACCTTCTGCCTTAATTTCACATAGAAAAGAGTATATCCTGGACAAAGTAATACACCTTATTTACCAATTAAATGGTTGTATTTTGGTGCACAAGTATTGCTCTGTAAGTCGTGAATGAGAGTTACAGTCAACCAATAGCTGTAAATGAGGGCTGGTTAATATCTGAATTATACTTACAACAATCGATGGATGCCAGGACCAAACTTTTTTCCCTCTCACCCCCACCCCCGTCTGAGTCCCCCACCACCCCCTCACCCCTGTCTCCAGGCCTATGAGCAATGCTCTAACAGCTGCTTTCTCACAATTTGGAATGAGAACTCCACTGACCGAACAAAATGCAATATCTTGCAGGCCTGAACCCTGTGCAATTTCAATTTTGGGCAATTTATCAGCTAAAATTATCTGAGTTAGCTATTGTTTGTGTAAGAATAAATTCTGATTCAGCAGAAGAACGGGAACTGCATGTTGTACATTGATCCGTTCTTGATCAGATGCTTCAGCTCATAGATGATGCTTGAACGATCATCTGAAAGTCAGTCCTACAGTCAAAGAATAATTAGGGGTCAGATGTATGAAGAATAGATTCGGTAAAACTAGTCAAAAATGCATCAAAATATTAAAAAATGTATGTAACATTTTTTAACACTAGACAGTGGTCCATATTTTAGTCAGCATTCATAAATGGGAAGACGTTTCTTGAGGAACCCTTCCCATTTCCAAAGAGGTTACCACTCCTGTAGTCTATAAAATGTTAATGTTTTGTAACAGGATTTCAGAAAACTGAAGTGTTGCTCTTCAGGCTGCAAACCTCGATCTGGAATGGTAACTAGTTGCCAGACACCTTAGGCATCCTCCCGATTCCAGATAAGAAGGTAAAAAATTTGGGCTAATCCTAGATAATTAACTTCCTCTGAAAGGACCGGTCAATTGCATAGTTGCAACATTCTTCTGGCTTATAAGGAAACTATAGAAAAACGTCCCCTTCATCCCTTTGTTGGTGCAAAAGCAGGCCACACTAACTTCAGTCATGTCCAGATTGGACTACTGTAATGCCCTCTATCTGGATTCTAACATTAGTGCCCAGCCAAAACTCTAGGTAGTACAGAATGTACTTGCTATGGTGATCCTTGACATTCCTAAGGGCCAGTCAGCTGCTGGACAGCTGCGTGAGCTGCATTGCTTCCTCATCAGAAAGCACATCATGTTTATGCCTATCTGTACTGTACACAAGGATCTCCACCATCTGAGTCCTGTCAGGATTAGGGATATGTTTTATCGGTACATTCCACATGGAAACCTTCCCTTGGTCCAGTACAATTTGGTCATTGTGCCTAGGGTTCAGAGGAAGAGATGGGGGTCAAAGCCTTCTCAGTCGCTGCTGCCAGACTCTAAAACTTGCTTCCTCAGTCTCTGGCTGTGATTACTGGGCATCTGCCTTTCTGAAAGGCAGTTAAGACCTGAACTGGTTTTTTTACCATATCGGCAGCTTTTCCTGGCATGAAAATGTTGGTTTGACTGACACTGATCTGTATTGGAGTGTCATGGCTAAAGCGCATTGATGCCTATGTGTAAAATGCAGCACTTTATAAATTAAAAAATAAATCAGTTGCAAAACATGAATACATCCCATACTGAACTGCCCCATACATAACTTTTCCAAATACTGATTCGGTATTTGTTTGGCAACACAAATTGCAATTTGGTAACCCGTTACTGAATCTCAATTTTAATTTCATACATGCCAAAAGGCCTTTTGACAGTTGCAAACAGTCTGATTCTGCAATTCGTACCTTTTGCAAACACACAAAGGCTTCATACAACTGGCTCAAAATTACTTCTAGACCTGCACAAGACAAAATAGGTTATTTGCAGGTAACTTTGAATTTGCATACAATATCCCAAACATTATGTAGTTCCCTGGGTCTACTTTATGCAATAGATCTAGCATGCTCTAAAAGCAAAAGGACAGCAAAGAAAAGGTATCACAAATACTAGAAAATAGAGGGGAAACAGTATCTGTTTATCAGTCTGGTAGTACTAAACGAAAAGGACTTGATACATTTCGCAAATGGCTACTTTGAGACTTGCTATTCTATTACTGAAAACAATATAGAAAAGGCGCACCGTTTCATAATTTAGGTTAAACTCCAACCCCCCTCCCCCCCACCTCCCCCAATCTGACTAAATCTTTGCCTTTGACAACATACAGTTAATGATTAGTATCCTGAAAAACTTTCATGAGCTGGGATTCTCAAGAGTGAATTCCTTTGTGAATTTTGCAGGCAATAAATTCTTCCCATACTAAGTAGTTTTGTTGACGAATGGAGGATCGACTATTCACATGCGTCGTCTGTAGCCTGTCTGTGGGAGAAACGTACACCTTTAAAACCAGATTCCACTGCTATTCAGGTGAGTTCTGACTCTGAACCCAACCTCTCCCCACAGAGATGGTGGTGATTTTGCAACGCGGAAGTCCTCTACATTTAGGACCCTCCTTCCAGGTGCACACTAACCAAGATTACTTTTAATTTTCTATTTTCTCATTATCAGATTATTACACTGCTCCATTGGCCCACTCCTCTTTGAAGCCACCTGACCATATCCTGTTCTTTCCAACTCCCTTCTCTTTCTTATTACAGATTTTTCTGTCTCGGCAGTTTAACTTTCTCTGAAAGTCTCAATTGGTCCTTCCACAAAGTGTGTGAGTCATGTGATGTACACATAATACATCATGTAACCTGTGGCCCTTGCAGGCTCGTATATTTAAGTGTCACCTTGCTCGCGACGAGGCATTGAAGCGCTCTGCATAAGAGCGGCACGCATTGGCTATGTTAATAGTGGAAGTGGCACGAGCAAGGAACAGATTTTTACTCTTGTTTCGTTTGTCACGGTGCCTATGTACGGGAGTGATGGATCGGAGGCATACCTGATGCTGTCATGTAGAATCTCCGGTAACTAGCTTCTAAAGACCTGCATGTCCTTTCCAAGGCTTAGGGTCTCTCACGATGCTGACTTACCAGAAGACCTGATTCATTTGTTAAATAAACATGACATTTTTGGAAACTGCTTGATGATTATGGGCCTGATTTAGAGTTCGGCAGATGGGCTACTCGTCACAAAAGTGACGCATATCCCATCACCGTGACACAAGCGCCATTGAATATAATGCACTTGTGATATAGCAGACAGAACATCTGTCACGCTTGTGAAGGAGTAACCCGTTTGCAACTCTAAATCAGGCGATGTGTTTCTTGTTCGAGTTAACAATGCATTGTAACTTGCATAGCACAATGCATTATTTTCATTTTACATTAACGTTTGGATGCAACTATATTGTGAGTAGTTTGGTGTTCTTTGTCTACCTTTGTTTTTCTTTGTTTTGCCCTTTTCATATTAATGTTGGTAATTGTGGTATTACTTATTTAATACTGTTTCATATTGAAATGATAATGCTTTGTGGAGCACTTTTTGGTATGTCCATTGTTTTCTCTTATTATATTAAATTTAATAAATAATTTTCAACATAAAAACGTCTATAAATACAGCAGCACAGACCTGGGGTCATGAAAAAGCATAAAACATCAGAAGGGAAGGCCTAGCAGCACTGACCACATTCATTGAAAGTGTAGCTGCCTGTATCACCTGGAGGACTACAGAGTAGGCAGGCAGCAGCTTATTGCAGAATTCCCCTGCAAGTCTGCACACCTTCTCCACTTGTTTTGTTCCCCCATGGAACCGTGGAGAGGGCGCATATCCGGGGAGGCATGCTAAACCCCTTCCAGTTACATGACATCTGGGGCAGACCGGGGATTCTTTCCATACAACACTACACTACACCCAGGGTCCTCATGTTTGGGCGATCCACAGAGCATATCATTGCTGGCATCTCATGGATCAACCATAAGTTAACCCATTGCCTTACCAAATTGAACTGCACCTTCATTTCCTGAAAAACAAATTGTGAGGTCTCATTGTGCATATTTCCTTTGCATGCATTTATCCAGTGTATTAGATGTGCATGTTTGGACAGCTGCCTATGGGATAGCTATGATAATTGCCAGACCCAAATATAGCCCTGCTCTCCTAAGGAAAGGAAAGTGAGCAGTAGCCCTACTTGGGTTTCCATAGCAATCTATGGAATTACTGGACAGGACTTCTGAATCAGAGGTGCTTGAACCGAACAGTGCAAAGAGTGCTCCGACGAGCAGAGTAAGAATAAGACACAGATGTATGTGACGTTAATACGAATTTACAAAAAGGCCCAATCTCACTGGGCTACTGGCCATCAACAATGTGGTACCCTCTACATGTAAGGAAGCAGTAGGATCCACAGTACGGCCTGTGAAAGTCTTATATTCATATGAGCATTTTGTTATGATTGCTTCAGCAGTTTCCATGCTTCCAGGGATGACGGATGGAAAAACGGTACTGGCTATTATTAGGGAGACACCCAATTACTTTCTCAGCCCGTTTTCTAAATCCTTTGGTAACAGGATGATCGAAAAGCTGCCGAACATATTTAAGGTTGAGTTTTGAAATCGGGTCTTTACTTTCAGAGTACCTTACTTGCAACTTTCCTGAATTTTCAGTGTGCTCTTTGGGCTTTGTGAGGCTTTGAAACTAGTGTTAACACTGTGTGCTTAGGGTAAAGTACCAGTGAAGGAAAAACGATGTCTGACTGGGGTTAAACGGGTGAGAGTTTGTTGTAAGTCTGACCAGGCACGATACTTCACATGCAAACGTGGATGCAGGGCATAGAGAACTGAATCATTTTGAGCTGTGATTGTTTTTTTTAATAGAAACAGAGATTAACAAATATGTTTTACATCTGATGTTGTGAGCTACAAATGTTTAACATTTACTAGCAAACCAGGTACAGAACGCTGCACTCCCGGCTTGCACCACCTATCAAAATACCATTTTACCATAAGAAATCTGTAGAAGGCACTTCTTTCTCAGTATGTGGCACCATTGTCTGGAATTCACTACCAACCAACCTCACTACCAACCAGCATTAGAAGCAACCAGGGGCATATACACTTCCTAAAACAGTTGAAATCGTGGTTATTTCCAAAATAATGGCACCATCTACATACAGGCAGCACAGCCCAAAAAACAAATGCACCATCAAGCGCAATCCTCAGGTTACTACCCACAAAATTACCCACAACTCAACCAGTAAACTGTTTTCATCATGTAGGTAAGCAAAAAAGGACTGCCCGATGGTTTGAGTGGCATAATCTAGTTATGTTCTTCCATATAAAACTGTTATGGCCAACAATATTACTAAACCACAATAAGCAGAATTTAGCAACAAATTGCAACTTATACCTGGGGAAACCGGTTGTGGAATCCATCTTATATTTTCCCAGCCTGTCCCTTGCCGTGATACTCAATGATGAAAAGGCCTGCAAAACGTGTGCAAATGTTGAAAGACCTTGGATAAACAATGTACTCTTTTGAACAGCTTGCACCGCAAGGCTTGCTCAAAAGACACATCACATGATATGCAATTGCCTCACTCACCTATCAATAGCCAGCCAAATCATAACCATATATAGCTTGGTCCGAGGGCCTGCATTTGATTGGTTAGGGGCTGGGGAGAAATTGGTTTGTCAATTCTCAGAAAGTCCCCAGCCTTTGGGCATGTGTACATCACACCGACACCATCTTGTATCACAGTACTAACACGCTTGTCACACAAAATGTTGTTTTATTGTGATTGGTTAGATGCTTAATGTTTATGTAAATCCATGTATCTTCGGACTAACATCCTGACATGTATGTGCCAATAACAATAGATAAATTATCTTTTTCTGTGTTATGATTGGATAATGTACTTTAATACCTTTGTGGTTTTCATGCATAAAAGTTTTGATTAATGTTCTTCTTATTAACATGTTGTTTGTAAACGTATGGCCCCATGAATCCTGAATACAACAGCTTAACAAGCTTGACTTTGTCTGTGTCTTTTTATTGAGCTTCAACGTCTTGGTGGAAAATATATTGCAGTCCTAGATGTTGAGCAGCTTGGACACTGGCCACATTTTTGGGCTTCTCCTCTTGACTGCCTTCGCTTTGGTACATTACATGGTGGTCGCCTCTTGGGTCCCAACCCAGCCTTTGTCTCCCTGACGTTTCTGTTGTGAGACCTTGTCTCTCCCCTTCTCCACAGCAAACAATCTAATCTGTAAGTGTCCTCCCTTCCCCCCCCTAGTATTGACTCTGCTCCTGGCTGTTTTGACTTTCTGCGCTGCCCCGATATTCTATTTTAGACATTGCTTGCTTCAGAAACAGTTATCTCTCAAGATGTTGTTGTTGTGTTTACTACTTATTTTCCTGTGATCTTGATTAATTTTTCCATAGCGCAGGGCAGTGAGTGTGCTCCGCTGATACAGTAATGGGCAGGACGTGCACCACTGTAGGTCCCCTCTGCTGTGTTCTCACCAGGGAACTTCCTTCCTAGCTATATGGGGAGGGTGATGTGGGCTGTAGTGTTGGGTGATCCAGATCTTCATGCATGTATACTGTTGTTATACATAGCCTGTTGAGGTCACTGGGTCCCAGGATATGACGCCTGCTGGTTGAGTATTTTACCACATACCAAGGGTTTTGCCTCACTGTGTACCAAGGATTGGATATACTGTGTGTTAACATTTTCAGGTACCGTTTTATTCTGGTGTTTCGTCAAAGGTTGTATTTATTCTGTAGGTTTTATAGTTGTATATTGTCCCATCTAGAGTAATAGGGTATTGACTTGGCTATTGATTATGTCCTTTGCCAGCTCCTAAACACTATGATGCATGCTTTTGCATTTTTTGCATTGCCACCTACCAAGGGTTGGTTCTATTGTGTGGCCACTACCCTGTGCTTGTGTACTTCCCTGTTGTGGTACAGTGACAATGTAATTTTGGACCATTATCATCAAATGTTTGTCATTATATTGGGTACAACCTTTTGCCTGCATTGCATTTGTAGCCTGGAAGTGGTTCCCTATTTTTGTGGTATTGGTGCCATTCCTTTCCCCATAGGATCTCTGGTTAGGACTTTGGGTTCTGGTGCTTGATTAGGCTAGGCTATTTGGGAAAGCTTCCCCACTTCTGTGTGTGTGAATGCCTTTCTGATTGAAAGGGGGTTCACAACTGTCTGCAAGAGCCTCTGTGTGATTAAACCAACAGTGGATTCCTGAGCTTTCAGGAGAAAGCTCAGCTGCAACTGCCCCCAGCAGAACACTTCACTAATTCCCACCTTTCTCCTGTCTTCTCTTTACTTCAATGGCAAGGACACCGGGAAACCGGCATCTATAGCACCCATTTTTGTCCCTAAAAACATTTTCATTCTTGTATCAGGTATGAATGCTTCATAGTGAACCAGGGCTGCAAGATTTTGGCCCCAGAATATTAGATTAACTGAGAGCTTCCTTTTGCTTCTATTAACAACATTGCACAGGCTTGAATGGTTGTGTGGTGCATGTAGATGTCAGTTCCTTTTGTCATCCATGAGTATGAGCTCGAGCAGCTAGTCCCGAGACACCCCAGCGTGCCCTTATATAGTGTGAAGAGACAGTGTCAGATCCAGCAGAAGGGCCAGTTAATACCTGCAGAGACATTGGGCCAGTTTATGAGTAAAGGGGAGTTGAAAAATAGTAAAATTGTTCCGCCTAAGACATCCACCGCCTATCATTTGTTTATACATAAAGGCTTTAGTGCATGTTTATTTTAGGAGAAATGGCGTGAGTTGACCACTAGGAAAAAGAAGTTGCAGTTTCCCTTGCATGGTACATTTGACATGCAAAGGCTAGGGTATTTGAGGCAGGTGGTGTTGTTATAGGGAAAGAAGATTTGTCAGACTGAATGGGATTCTCTCTTTGAGAATGACAAGTGATGTGAAAGCAAAGGGTTATAAGGAGTTGTTGGCACTGCAAGGTGATCCAGATAAACTGGGTCTAAAACCAACAGATTAGTGAAAATTGGTGGAAATACTAGCTTGAGATTGATGGAGTGTACTCCTGTCTTCCTTTGCCAACCGTGCCGAAAGAGGGAGACCAGGAGAACACAGATCCTCTCCTAGAGGACAATCTTACAGGATGGATCAGAAGCCCCCTTCACTATGCACCAGTTGTGAAAACATCAGCAGACAAGGAGATCATGACAGGCAGCAAACCTACTGAGGTGTCTGCTGACAAAACAGCCTGCAGCAGTGCACAGGCACACAAGATTTTAAATGAGGAAATAAATGAAGTAGAACTTGGCAGAGTTTTAAACATCCAGTCCCTTTTTATCACGAGACAGGAAGCTGCACAGGATGCAAGCATTTTAGAACAAGAGCATGAGAGATTATAGAATGTAAAAACAAAAAAATGCAACTGCCTATTATGATTAACTCCACCTTGCAACAAGGGTTTGATGACCAATCCACCAATCATACAGTGTGGCTGGAATACAGGATTTATTATGGGATATAACTTTAAGCACTTATGGAAAGAATTGCCTGCACAACATGAATTTCTTGAAGGAAGCAAGCAAGGTCTCTGTGCAGGAGCAGCCACAGGAGGAAGAGGGAGATTGGGCAGCTGTAGCACCTCACACACTGATGCCAACCTGCCAAGGTAGTCTGTCCCACATTTGCACAGCTTCCCCGTCCTCATCAGCTAGGCTCAATTCCAGTATGCCCTTCCTAAAATTAGACAAGGCAAAGTGCATCACGCTCTTGGCAGATTTGATTGAAGTCCGACTGACCTGTACCAGTTTGAAGTAGACTTTGATAATGGACATCATGAGGCAATACTGCAGTTGGCAAGGGCAAGGCTGTTTGAAGATTATGCTCAAATACATTCAACACATGTGCAACAAATGCAGGAAAGGGATTCTACCCAGTACTGTCCCTTCCCCCAGTTATCAATCAATTAATCAATCAATTATGGATTTGTAAAGCATGGCTAATCACTCATCGGGTCTCAAGGCGCTGAATGTAGGTGTGCTGCTCAGTCGAAGAGCCAGGTCTCGGGCTCCTTCCTAAACTGCTTCAGTGATGTGGTCTGCCTGAGCTTGAGGGGTAGTGTGTTCCATGTCCGGTCTGCTAGGTAGTAGAAGGATCTTTCTTCAGCTGCACTTTTCCAGATCTTGGGGACAGATGCAAGGGTGAGCTGGGAGGAACGGAGACATCTGTTGGGTACGTAGAAGGTGAGGCGGTGGTTGAGGTATCCTGGTCCTAAGTTGTGCAGTGCCTTGAAGTTGTAGATCAGGAGTTTGTATGTGATGGGCTTGTTGACTGGGAGCCAGTGTAGGTCTCTGAGGTGGGAGGAGATTCGGCTGTGTGAGAGGATGTCCAGGATGAGTCTGGCTGCTGTATTCTGGACTCTTTGTAGTCTTGATTGAAGCTTTTTGGTGATGCCTGCATAAAGTGCATTGCCGTGGTCGAGTTTGCTGGTGATGAGTGCCTGGGTGACTGTCTTCCTCATGTCGAAGGGAATCCATTTGAAAATCATCCGGTGTGGAAGTTTGATCAAAAGACAGCATTAACTTGGTGGGTCATCGATAGAGAGGAGTCCAGGGTGATGGCCAGGTTGCGGGCCTGGTCAGTGGGAGCAGGGGCGTTACCCAGAGCAGTAGGCCACCAAGAGTCGGTCAAGGCGGGAAGGGGTGGAGCTGATCACGAGGATCTCTGTCTTGTCAGAGTTGAGCTTGAGGCAGTTGGCGTCCATCCAGGCGGCAACTGCTCTAATGCCATTGTGGAAATTCCTCTTAGCTTGAGGAGAGTCCTCAGATAGGGAGAGGATCAGTTGGGTGTTGTTGGCATATGAGACTATGTTTAGCTCATGTTGTTTGGTGATCTTAGTGAGCGCAGCCATGTAGATGTTGAAAAGTGTCAGGCTGAGTGAGAATCCTTGAGGCACCCCGCAGCAAGTGTCTTTAGATTCTGACGTGAATGGGACATGGCAAAATTTAATTTCTAGGACCCAGACCTGCCTTTCTGGAGCAGGGCCCAGATAACAGATACTTTGCGATATGTGGTTGATAAGATGAGCACGTGGAGAGAACTATCCACAGCACTAACCATAGGTGTCGGGCAACAGCTGGCCATTACTTCCCCATTGGTGACTTACCCCAGCCTCATGATACCACTCCAAGAAGTACCCTCGATGACCACACCAGATGGCAAACCAGGGTTACAAACTACATACATGTTCCATAGTCATGATATGACCTCACATCCTTGTACTAAGGACTTTCCAAAACTCTGTTAGGAGCCTCACAAGTGGTACACAAAACTAAATCACTTTTCTGCGATGGGGGTATTCTTTAGAAGGATTTGGATATATTGTTCAGCATCATTGTGCCTAAAGATTTTTTGGAGGACTGCAAATGTGCCAATGCCTGGCCAGCAGCCGAGCCTCTGTGCAAAGAGGAGAGGGAGGAGCCTAATGATATTGTAACAACTAAGCTTAAAGATGTAATATAACACCTAAAGGCAAAGATACCCAAAGACAGAGTAGGCTAGTCCAAGATAGTGAAACTACTCAAGAAAAGGATGAGACAGTAAATTCCTATTATGACCGACTTTGGCAAATTTACCAGAAGAACAGTGGCATGCACAATCCCCTAGGAGAAGGTCTCCCAGCCTTTGCAACAATTGTTTTGCAGGGACTACGCCCAGCAATACAGGAACACCTACAAATATCCTTTGACTGCTGGCAAGAGGAGCAGGTAGAAAAGGTATTGGCTGCCACTAGGTACAACTTAGACTTCCAAACACACTTGCAGGCATTAGAAGAGGCAGAGGTAAAGAAAGACAACGTGTGACAAATGGTTGCACAGTAACAGTACTACCAAAACAATTGTCAGCAAGGAAGAGGTAGGGGTCGGGCCGAAACAGAGGTAGAGGTAGGTCTGGGGGAGACAGGGCAACATTGCAGCCCCCACCAGGGTCAACCAGCTTTGACTGCAATCAACCCAGCCACTGGTGGGCTAACTGCGCTCTGCTGAGTGCTTCAGGGTCAGGAGGTGTAGGGCTGGGACTCTAGGGTAATAAGACTGCACAGGTGGACCCTTACTCTCCTAATGCTTTCGACATACCAGCCCCAATACATAAAGCCTGCGACTGGGCACGGTCCCTCCACTACTACCTCACCCCCAAACAACACTGCACAGTGGACAGCAGACATGGACATGACAGTTATAACCCTCTTTGTCCTCCAGCCTATAACATCTTTTAGGGCTCCCTGAAAGGGAAGGACTGACTGATGGCTCTGACAATAAAAGTAAACCAAGTGGGTCCTGCACACCAGTATGAAGACATGAGGACGATATACCAGAGGCCCCATCCAACAGGAGTTGAAACTTTACCAATGGGGCCTATTGATGGGGCCAAGAGGCAGAAACGAAAGGAGATTGTGGAACTATAGGATTATAAAAAGGGTCATCATTGATTATCAGAGGAGCTGATCTGGAACCAGATGTGCAATTCATCTTCTATTTCCCCAGCCTGTGATAATCACTGATGAAAAGGCCTGCAATACATGTGCAAAGGTCAGGTGACCTTGGATAAAAAATGTACTCTTTTGAGCTGCTTGTAATGCAAGGTCTGTTCAAAAGCCACATTACGTGATATGCAATTGCCTCTCTCACTTTGCAATAGCCAGCCAAATCATAACCATATATAGCTTGGTCCAAGAGCCTGCATTTGATTGGGTACTGCCTGTGAAGAAATTATTTTGTCAATGCTTGGAAAGTACCCAGCCATTGGCCAAGTGGACATCACACCGACCGCATTCTGCATGACACTGCTAACACTCTTGTCATACAAAATTATATTTCACTGTGAATGGTTAAATGCTTAATGTTTGTGTAACTCATGCACCTTCTGACCAACATCACGCCATATATGTCCTCATAACAATGAAGAAATCACATTTTTCAGTGCTTTGATTAGATAATTTACTTTCACGCCTTTATGATTTTTATGCATAAAAGTTCTGATCAATGTTCCTCTTAATGAACAGTTTGTTTTTAAATGCATGGCACCGCTCATCACAAATACAACTGAGTATGAAGCTTAACTTTGTCTGTGTCTCTTTATTTAGCTTCAAAATACCTTTTACATTCACATAATACATATCTGCTATGTGGGCTGCCCATCAACCAGCAATGTACTGACAAATAATCAAACATCACCAAATGAACAGGCACGGAATAACTGAAGAGATTTGTCACACATTACTGGCCAATTTTGGAGGATTTTACTATAGACCATTCCTACATAGTTGCTCAGATATGGAATTTTAACAAAAACACCAATTTCTACAGACCTCTCCACATCTGTCCCCCTCCAGCCATGCAAGTTCAGGACCATAACTGTACATAAAAACTCAGATTAGACAGCCCACTGTAGTAACCAGCTAAGAAGATAATATCATGTCACATATCATAAAGGGGCCTGCAGATTTGTTCAATGTTAACACCATAGTGAAAACCATAAGACTGCATGCCTGTCTCTTACACTTCATCATCCAACACAGTGCTACACTCTGTGATTCTTAACACGGTTACGGCACCTCGGTGGTCATCACGCAGGACATGGAAATGCTTCCCACGTATCAGGCTACTCAAGTAGGCAAGCACTTCAGAACGAGGTAGTAAGAGCTATAAATGCTGCAACACAATGCAATACAATTATTTTCTTGCCACCCAAAATATTGACTAGACTTTATTGAGGTTTCAAGCTGTCTCATGTGAGGCATGAGTAACTCAGCTAGTCCTGTCCTCTTTTTGCAGTTGGAGGACTAACAGTCCTGTTTTTGTAATATAAATATCACACTTCAAGTGATGGAATGCAAAGAATACAACCATGCCTGGCTTAGAAACCCATGCCTGTGTGATACCTCAGCGTGCACTCACTTTGTAGCCTACACCACTCTGCATGCTTGAACTTTCAAGGATTTACTTCAAGTGGGAATACATATGGTGTTGCTTACAAAGCCATGGGTTCTTGAAAATTATATAAGCACAGCTGTTCTACTGATAATTACGAATTTGGGCCTTGATATGAGCATGGATGTTCAATGGCTTAATTATTGCATCTGAAAATGTTTTTTCTTGTTGAATGAGACATGTATCTCTTACCTATATATCTTCACAGGCATAATTGTAATTTGTTTTTAAACCAAAAGTAGGTGTCAAATGACACGTGGACTGAGGTATTTAAGGATGTAAGCTAATTGATTTCAAATCTGATATGTAAGTAGAGTCAAACAGCAGATTATTCAATTCACTACAAATCAATCATTTGATCACTATCAGTCAGATATTTAGGCCATGCTTTTGTTAAATATCAATACAGGGTAAAATGAAACATAACACCCCACTGGGGCGTGCCACCTGTACAACCCACTGTCGGTAGCCAGCTAATTTCACACTTAAGAAATATCAAAACATACATTAACAAAACATACACAGAACATAAAATCAGAATTAAAATCAGAAGTGCGTATGTATATAGGTAGTTATAGTTAGGGCCTAGTTTCTGTATATAAAGCGTTTTTCTACTTCCCTATATCTTTGGCGTCACATAACAATTCTTCACAAAATTTTCCAAATAAATTTGCCAGTCCTGTCACCTGCTGCCTGAAAAGTTTCTGGGTGATCCATCAAGGGGGGGCTGGGAAAAGGGAGAGTCCCAAAACACATTTTCCACATTAATTTTTACATAGGGATTTTGAACAACAATAGCACAAAAACTACTGGACGGAATTACACCAAATCTGTCAGGAAGGTAGGTCCTGGTCCAGAAAGATTGTTTTTTTGTTTTGGTGTGATTCCTTTCACTAATGTTTTAGAAATTAAGTGGAAAACAAATTTGTACATCTAGGGACGCAAATGATTAACAACTCCTCCCGATCTCATGCAGAGATCTGATTGGCTGATAACACTTAAATAACAGAAGCCATTGAAGTGTTGTCAACCATCTTGGGAGTCCCAAAAAGAAAAGCTTAAAAAAAAGAAAAGGGGCTAGGGTACATACATCCTGACCCCTCAGCTCTGGTGGTGGGGTCCCCCAGGGCGAAAAAGCATTTTATTTTATTTTACGAACAGAGATGTGGTGGAGCTGCAGATCCAATGTAACAAAAAAAAAGAAGCAATGTCTCCCGCTCTTCGTTACTGTAAAGCCCCTGGGTGGGCCAAGTCTCAGGGCCTCATGTACATAAAAGCGGGGGGCCTCCTCCTTCTGCCCCAGTGACCACCACCTCCCCAAGGCTTATTATATGTATGTAGGGGCCACGTGCCCCCCGCTTCCCTGGGGACTGTCAACCCCCCAGGGCTGTGTTAATATGGGGGGGCACACCCGGCTCCCTCCCGCTGCCCTGGGGACCACCACCTCCCTGGGTATTTAAGTAATAATATGCGTGGGGGACTGTGGCCCCCCTGCTATCCTGGGGACCACCACCCAGGGGCAACACTGCAGTCCTCCACACCCTGGAGACAACCACCACTGGGACAAATCTTTAAAAAAGGAAAGGGGGTCCCAGCCCTGGGGACCACCACCGGGGCTATGGCTATGTTGGAGGCGGCCGTGTGGTCCCCCTCAAGGAGCCACCGATGGCCCTGGGGACTGTCACTCCCCAGGTCCAGCTCTTGGTATGTCCTGGGGTGCCCACCCTGGGACATAGCTGTTTGCTGTGACTTGGCTGCAGCTCTGAAGCTGCAGCCAAGCCACAGCAAACACTTCAGTTTCTGACAGCGGGACCTGTAAAGCAAAAATTAAAGCTTTCATCTCTGTGCCCTACACGCGTTCAGGGGACAGAGATGAAATGCTTCAGCAAGCACGGAGTTGCTGTCGAAGCAGATCCGTGCTTGCCGAAGGTTTTCCCCTGCAGTGCCAGGAGCCCGTAAGGGCTTTTGATTATTTAGTTATTTTTAAAAATAAAATATATAGATAAATAAAAAATATATAGGTACCTCAGGGGAGTCCTTGAGGGCACCCTCGCACTCCCAGAAAGCCCATATAGGGCTAAAAAAATGTTTTTAAAAACAAACCCCCGTAGCTTCACACTGAGCGTTGGGGGTTTACATTCAGCTAGACTCATTTCCCTCTTTTCTTTTTATAACAAAAACAATGAAGTTTTTTAAAGAATAATAAATACATTTATTATTTTTAATTGAACACAAATATCTCATTCTAAGTATGTGAGGTATGAAAGCCTAAAAAATTATCTTTCTCTCTCACCTTCTTTCTCTCTTTCTGTCTCTATTTCAATCAATTTCTTCCACTCTCACACCCACTCAGACACTTACACACCTACTCATAGACCCACTCAGACACAGACCCACTCAGACACTCATGCACCCACTCACAGAACCACTGACACCCTCATGCACCGACTCACAGACTGGTGCACACACTGATGAGCCCACTAAAACTCTTATGTATGCACTATAACACCCAGATAGACCCTTTCACACCTATTCTCACACCCAGAGAAGCTGCGGCCAACTCCCTCTGCGCACGGCCATATGGCTGTGCACAGCGTGCATTTGGGTGGTTAGGGGGTGTTTGCCGCAGGGTGTAACTGCAGGCCAGGTCTTGTGAGGAACCTCCCCTGCATATGGGGGAAGGACAGGCACGGAGCAAAGTTGGGTGCTTCAGGGGGTTGGCCAACTGCCACCACGCACAGCCCAAGGCCGTGCACAACGGTGGTTGGATTACTGTATAGTAATTAAAATTACTATGTAAAAAAAACATAGTAATTCACTGAAAAAAAAAGTTTACAGGGACCTTATAGTTAGGATATAGAATTTGAAAAAACATAGAAACTCACTTAAAAAAATCAAACTCACCAAACTATAGAAATTCACCAGTTATAGTTGGAGTTACCTCAAGTAACTGATGCCCTAAGGTAACTATACCGTGCACCCTCGCAATACACTGCTAATTGCCCCACAAATTATGGCACTCATGACATCTTTGATAACATCATTGATAATATCAATGTGATATCTGCTGTAAAATTATTGGCGAAAAACAGCATGGCCGGAGCGAGCTTGTGAATTTCTATGTTATTGGGCTTATTTAAACCAAGAGCATTCAAGGCTTTCGCAGTTGGTGATGGATATTTGCACGTGGCATTTACATCGTGTGGGTAATTAAGATTTTTTCATGCTCATAGGGACGATATTTTGAGACTATTGAGTTTGGAAGATGATATTTTATATCAGCAAGTATGCTATGAGCATGAATATACCCAGATTTATCAACATATATGACTTTTAAAATTAGCTATGTGCGAGCAATTAATGGGAGAAATGCCTTGATTGCGTACAGGTGAAAAGTGAACTATAAATACCAGAATGCCGCTTACCTAATCATGACGGCAGAATTCTATCAGGAAGGCGTGCAGGAAGTGTTTCACAGAGTGCATGTACTGAAGGCACAGAGGTTCTGAAAGACGAATTAAGCATGGATGCCGAGACTTCGGAGAAGGTGATTCTATGGATCTTCTTGAATTGAAAAACAAAGACTTTGTGAGTCAGATCGGCACGCATGCATGACATCAATATTGGAAAAGTGCCTCGCTTATTGGCAAATAGAGAAATTCTGTGGATTTCACATGCAACCAGTTCATGAAGGCGATAGCCACTTGAAAAAGAAAAATAATTTGAAACGCATCGTGGTGCTGGATTGAACTTTAAACTAACATCAAGATTTACCTTATCATTGTGAATAAATGACAAGTCTATTTGTAGTCTCTGGGAGTGCAGCGTTTTCTTCTTTCTTTGTGATACATAGGGTTTGGTCCTTTACCCTGACGCAGCACCGTCAGTTAGGCACGCCCTTGTGCAGGACCACATTTTTTGATATATATATATATATATATATATATATATATATATATATATATATATATATTTCTATATATATATATATATATATATATATATATATATATATTAGTTATGTCTTCCTAACAAATGCTGGTTACCTCATATATCAGAACAAATAATTTAATTTACATTTACATGTTTCTGGTTTTCTGCAGTGAGCTTGTGGTATTTGTAAGAAATTAACTTATTGGTTGAAGGGGTGAAAATCCTACTCAAGCAAGAACCATAGTCCTTGGCAGGGTGATCCCCAAACATCTCAAAATTAACCTGGGCTTAACCTAGAGGCACTGTATAAAGTATTTATGCAGCACACAAACAGTAATAAAGTGAGAATGCAACACAAGAAAAATACCAAACCAATTTAGAAAACTAGAGATTATTGTAATAAATAAAACAACACCAAAATGAATTAAATCCAATTCGTAGAACTGAAGTTATACATTTTTAGAGTTTTTAGTAAAATATAGAGCCTGAAAACCAAAGAGCTAACTGTGTTCATTTAGTCTCACAAGACTGGCTCAAAGTCAAAAGTTAAGGTCAGATCAAAGGGGTGAATTGGGCCGGGTCTTGGCTTAGCTTCTAGTTCAGAAAAAGTATTGAAGAATTTCCAGGAGAATGTAGTTCAGCTGGGCAAGGCTGCAGGCTGTGAGGAAGGAGCCGTCATTGTTGTCATTAGGGAGCCACTTGACAAAGTATTGTGGAAGCTGTCAAAAATGGTGGGAAAAAGCTCAGAGGAGGAAAAGCAGAATTTCCAGGCTGAGGAGTTTGTCATCGTCCATAGGGAGCCCATCGGCATCTAGCTCAGTGAAGATTGTTACCTTCCGACTTAGACAACTTTTTGGAAGTCAAAAACCATCAGCAGAACAAAGTTGCAGGCTGTAGCAGGCTCCATGATGCAGGATATCATCCCGAGAGGTCCTGCTGAACAGAATTTGCTACTGCAGAGAAGAATGTAGCAGGAGCTACAGTGAAGACAGACTAACCTGCAATGCACCTTGGGTGTATTGGCTGGCAGGTAGGTCTTGGTCTTCTGTCTGTTCTCTGGGAAGTTTTCAGTGAAAATGTTTCTAAGTGGGTTGGGTTCACAGAGCTAGTCCAGTTTTCCTTCAAGTAGCAAGGCAGTCCTCGGGTAGGAGCAGGGCAGTCCTCTGGTGGCAGGGCAGTACTTCTGATGTCTCCCACAGGGCCAGGAATGTACTGAAAAGGTTTTCTGATGGTCCAATCCCTATCCCTTGGGCCAGTCTTTGTGTATGAGAGTACCCCATGTCTTACACTTACATATGGTTCTGGAAAGAAATTCCCTTCACATGCCAACAATCCAAGACGTCTGGGGTGACAAAAGGCTAGTGTCTGGGTCCTTTGTGTGTCATGGAGGCAAGTCCTCTGAACTGCAAGTGAGGTAGGGAACAGCTATACTCCCAGCCATCCTGGCAGGACGACCCATCCTACTGACTCTTAGTCCCCTTTTGTCTCACTGTTTAGGAGGAATAAACTAAGCCCAACAGCAGAGCCATCCAAAGGCATGTGACCCAGGACACTGGAAGAAGGCACAAATTGTTAGGACAAGGAAATGTCAACTTTCGAAAAGTGAATTTTTCAGAACTGTGACTTAAAATCTGACTTTACTATTATAGAGGATTTTAAATTACAATTTAATTTGAATGTAAACATATTTCTACCTGTTCCCATTTTAAATCGCAATTCATTTGAGTGTAAACATATTTCTACCTGTCTCCAATGACAAGATAGCACGTATTAAATGTAATATGGCATCTCAGTGTACGTCTGTGGGAGATGTTGGACTTACAGTAGTTAAAAATGTTTTTAGAAGTTTTTCACTACCAGGACATGTAAAACGTGTACTTATTTGTCATATTTTTTAAATACAATGCACCCTTCCCTATGGGCTTCTAAGATGTTCCTTAGGGTAGACCTAGGTGTGTTAAAAAGGAAGGGTTCGGTCTGGCAAAAGGTTTAACAAGCTTGGTCGAAAAAGCAGTTTAAAACTGCACTACAAACTGCAATGGTAGGCCTCAGAAATGCTTCAAAGTGCTACTGTAGTGAGTGCCACAATAAGTGGTGCAGACCCACTAGTAGCATTTAATTTACAAACCCTGGGTACATGAAGTGCCATATTCTAGGGACCTATAAGTAAGTTAAATTTGACAATCAGGTTTAAGTCAACCTTACCATGTGTTAGAGAGAGGACACAGGCACATTAGCACAGGTTAGCAATGGTAAAGTGCACTGAGTCCTTATGCCAACAAAAAGAAATTCAGAAAACAGCAGAGGTGGCAACAAGTTTGGGGAAATACCAGGGAAGGATGTTAGGTCTAACAGTATTGTACACAATCTGCTGTGGGTTTAGAGATTTGGGGCCAGATGTTGAAAACTTTTTGCACGTCGCAAACATTGAATTTTGCTGTTTGTGACGTGCAAAAAGCACATCGCGATGCCCAATCCCTGTTTTGCGATTCAGTATCCTGGTTACCGATTCGCAAAACGGGACTGCGATTCGCAATTAGGAAGGGGTGTTCCCCTTTTTAATTGTGAGTCGCAGCGCAATGCTGTATTGTTTTGTGACCGCGAACGCAGTCGCAAAACAATCGCAGTTAGCACCCATTTCAAATGGGTGTTAGCCATTCGCAAAAGGGAAGGGATCCCAATGGGACCCCATCCCCTTTGTGAATGGCATTGAAAACATTTTTTCAGAGCAGGCAGTGGTACTATGGACCACTGCCTGCTCTGAAAAAATGAAACGAAAACGTTTCATTTTTTAGTTTTGTAATGCATCTCGTTTTCCTTTAAGGAAAACGGGCTGCATTACAAAAAAAAAACTGCTTTATTTAAAAGCAGTCACAGACATGGTGGTCTGCTGTCTCCAGCAGGCCACCATCCCTGTGAGTGCTGCGACTTTCAAGGGGATTGCAAATTGCGACCCACCTCATTAATATTAATGAGGTGGTCCTTTGCGACCCCCTTGCGAGTCGCAGATGGTGTCAGGGACACCATCCTACAATCTGAATTGCGACTCACAAATTGCAAGTCCCTCTGACTCGCAATTTGCGAGTCGCAATTCAGAATGTAGGATGGTGCAATTCAGAAACTACTTACATCTGGCCCTTGATTCTTTTACTAAGCTGAAATCTCTGACTAGCCCATCAGAGTTATTTGGTACTGACAATAGCAGTGACCCTTTTTGGAGTCTTGTGATTACTGAGTCTAGATAGATGTTTGCCAGAGCGTCTGGGATTGGAAGCAAAAAGGCAGCTCTGACACTTTTCATCAAACTGCGGCTTCATTTCAATCTATTACTACAGCATCCTGAGGATTACATACATCTGATCCCTTCACATTCAGCATGTGAACCTGGCACAAGGTCTTGAATATGGATGTTATGGGAAGCTAACCGTGAAGATATTTAGTTGTATCATCTTATTTATCTCCTTCCAGTGGATAAATGATCAGGCACTCACAAATTCTAGGGCACCCTTGCCAATGTTTGTCTGATATCACAAAAGCACCTTCATCAGGTGTATGTATTGCTCCCATAAAGAAAGGCGTATCCCGTTGTTCACTGTCTCTGGTCAGAAATAATTTTGTCGCTCCCCAGAGACCCCTGATCTACAGCAATCTTGGGATAAGGTTGTGAGTTTTTTGTGATTCCAAAGTTTTTGTCTTTCCTCCAGTTTTTCATATTACTAGCTGGATTTGGCTATCCATCTTCGGGCGTACAGTCTATTTCTAAAACATATCATCACTATTGATTACTCTCCTGGGCAGCATTGCCTTTTCTCTCTGCTAGCCTGTGCCATTAGCTATCCAGACTAATCAGTTACATATTGTCCTGGTTCTTGCCCAAAAATTGCTGTTCAGCTCAAATTGTTAGTCATGTTCCTATAATCACAAACAATCAAAGTTTGGGCTAGAGTGGCAGACCAATCAAAGGTGAGAGCACAGTAAATACTTTAGAAGGTTGTTTCAAGATGGAAAGGTGTCAGAATGAGGGGCTCCAGGTTATAGTGGATCGACCAATCAGAAGGTATCAGGCAGAAAAATCTATTGGTGCAGCCAGCGGGTTGGTCGGGTGACCATGTGGCTAAAAGCTACTGCCTCAGTAGCAGCATTCTTCCTGAGGAGTGCAGATTATCGATGGTGAGCACATAGCATTTGCAATGTACGCTAGGAGTTTTTAGTATCTTTGTATATTATGAAATGGTGATAAGACCAGTTATGTTTTGCTCCGTACTCTTATATGTTAGCAGGCACCTGGCAGGTAGACAACAGCAAATCTCCTGCCAACATAAGATAATTGTGAAAAATCATTGAATAGTGACATAAAAATACTTGAATATATCTTCTGTTAGTTATGACATTATAAGCGTGTGCTCAAAGTCCTGTTTTAAATAGTTATAACTAGCACTGACAGCTAGACCTTTCGGTTGACCCGACATCTAGCCAGTAATTTTCATTAACAGGTATTCCTCCCATGAATTATTGTACAGCCACTGATTTAACCTCTGATGTAGTGGTAACCCTAGGGACACTTTTACTCAAACTCAGGTGTATATAGAAGCGATGACCTATGATAAACCACAAAAGTAGATTAGTATATGTGGATCCTAGCAAAGTGCAGTTAGATGACATTGAGATTACCATTCTTTTACAGGTGTTTGGGATACTACTTATACAAATGATCCATGAGAGTGACTGGTCTGGTAGTCTTCTAACCTTTTCAATCATAGTAATATCAGTATCTGATGTTGGGCTCCCTGGAGAAGAGGTATTAGTCATTCGTGTACATTTTTTTTGCTTCTGCTTATGCCAATGTTGTTGCCTGCTTCTGTGCCTTTCCTGTTTTTCCTTGAGTCCACTGAAGTTGGAGAGCTCAGTATTTTTTTCTTTGAGACTGGCTAGACCTTGCACCTGAGTTGGTCATTGGAAGAAGTGTATCATCCAACAAGCGACTAGCAAGTTGCAGCCTTGGATACAATTGTAATCCTTACCTTTCAATTGGGGGTGAAGTGTGCTTAGAGTTTGCCACCTTGTGGGCTGGACAAAATTAGTGCTCGTCTTTAGCTTATGGAATTTAAGACCCGATTTAGAGTTTGACAGAGGCGGACTAATCATCAAAAAACTGTTCTATCCCGCCAAATCTTACTGTCCTCTCTTTTTAGAGTTTGGGGGTTTGATGGATTAAACCATGTCATCCATCTGTCACGTCCATAGCTTTTTTATAGCTACTCTGACCACTGTAGGCCCACCAGAAATACCTGACAAACTGAAGGAAAACTAATACTCCATCTGCCATATTTAGAGTTTGGTGATTTGAAAGACGAAACTCTGTCATCTGTCAGCCACCTCTGCAACGTTTCATTTTCTTTGTGGGCTGTGGATCAATAGGAACACAGCTGATGAACAGATGGAATGCTAAGACTCTGTCTGCTATATTTAGAGTTAGTCATCTACTGGAGGAAATATGGCAGTCAATCCACAACACCTATGTTGGAAATAAAAAAGAACAAATAGGCAAACTCTGCCTCATATACCGTACACCCTCCTCAACACCATGAACCTGCTACTACCAAGCCCTGGCACACATTTGCCTATTTGGCACGGGTGGAGGATAACCTGCACTATGCCCCAGACAATAAAAAGTAAGCACACGTTTTAGAAGTGTTTCTAAAGCACAATGGAAATTGGCAAAGCCACACAACACAAATTTACCTACTCCAGAACACAGCTTGCACAATATCCCCTGTTTCCCTGGCCAAATACCTTACACTACCCACCCCTATTAAACACCTCTGTACTACAATTGCCCTACCCATCCTACCCCAGCCCAACCTATTCCCCTTCTGCAAGACAGCGCACATTAGTTTAAGATATAAATAAACAGCCAAACTAAAGCCCATTACTACATGTTAATATTTTTGTATAAATTATATTCATGGATTGTAATGGCTGCAGACATATAGGGGGTCATTCTGAGTTTGGCTGGCGGCGGGCGCCGCCAGCCAAACGGGAGCCACCAGAAGACCGTACCGCGGTCAAAAGACCGCGGCGGTCATTCTGACTTTCCCGCTGGGCTGGCGGGCGCCCACCCAGCGGGAAAGCACCAGCAACGAGGAAGCCGGCTCCGAATGGAGCCGGCGGAGTTGCTGGTGTGCGACGGGTGCAGTTGCACCCGTCGCGATTTTCAGTGTCTGCCAAGCAGACACTGAAAATCTCAATGGGGCCCTGTTAGGGGGCCCCACGACACCCGTTACCCGTGAAAACCGCCAGGAACAGGATGGCGGTAAGGGGGTCGGAATCCCCATGGCGGTGCTGCAAGCAGAGCCGCCTTGGAGGATTCACAGGGGCAGCGGGAAACCGGCGGGACACCGCTGGTTTCCCGTTTCTGACCGCGGCTTTACCACCGCGGTCAGAATTGCCCTTGATGCACCGCCAGCCTGTTGGCAGTGCATCCTCCGTCCCCTACCCTGGCGGTGTCGGACCGCCAGGGTAGGAATCACCCCCATAGTCACTCCTGTGTCAAACACACCCAACATGAGATTCCCTCTTCCCAATTACCTGATACAGTTAAACCATATTAAACAACCATGTACTTGAAATATACATTACCTCAACCAACAAGCTAGAATGTTCCTTAGTAAAATATTGTAAATTAATTCAAGGGCAGTCTATACACGCATATAGCATAGACTGCAAAAATATAGTGAACTTGACTGCAAAGATATAGTGAACTTGTGTATACACACAAAAATATGACATGTAGTCCATGTGAACCCCAACACGCCAAAGTATACCCTAAAGTTGTGACTCAGGTAACACTGCTAAATAAAACATTAAATGCACCCACTCTGAGTGCCACCTACAGAAAACCATAGACATTCAGCAGTTATAGTTACCTGAGCTAAGTATAGCTTACACCCTCACAATGCACTAATGGTTTGTGACACAGTGGCATGTCCCTTAAGACCTCTCTAATGGTTGTATGTTGTAGTGGTTTGTGTAAATTTGCACTAAAACGACTTTCCAGGTCCATGAATGGTGTTGTTGTTTCTAATAGACTTGTCTATAGGGTTAGACATTTTATTTTGGCCATCAGTGTTTTAGACTACTGGTTCAGAAGAGACAGGACTATCAGCTGAGAACTGTCTCTTAGGTGATAAATTAATGTAGTACGTGATAAGGTTACAGTGCGCCAACAGCCAGGCAGAAGACAATGTACCGCCCACCCCATTACAACACGCCCATCCGCCAGCTTTTCTGGGGCAGTACCAATGCCATCAAAAGCACGGCGGAAACAGTATGTGGAAGGGAAACCACTCACCTCTCGACACTCAAGGAAGAACCAGGACGCCATGGATCCCGAGCTGCACGTCCTGCCCATGCTGGTGTATCTTCTCATATATCAGGAGTACCAACGGCGGTGACTATGACCACGGTGAGTACAGTACCTGGGAGACAGGGGAGGGGGAGGAAAAAGAAAGTGACACACACACGCAACACTCAAAATCCCCACCCTCACCCCAAACACCATACACACAAACACATGCAACAACATTACATATACAACCCGTAACCCTCTGGAAGAATGCAAGGACACAAGGAACTGAGTCAAATTACTGTAATATTAGAATTTAAGATAAATACATTCATAAATAAATAAACAGTATGTACAATATATACAATATATACAAAATGAGGGAATAATATCCACACAAAAATAGTCTGTGGCCCACTGGGCCATAACACATAGGCCAAGCCCACACTTGACTCCTGCCTCAAAACGGAGAGAACACTGCAGAGACATCAGGTCAAAAACACACAGGCACCTCAGGGGGACAGGGAAGGGGGGGACACCTCAGCCGGAAGATGGTACAACGCCACTGCTCCTGGAGGGGGCTCCATGCCCATAGCGATGTCCTGGGGAGTGCAAAGCCAAAGTGGGTGGTTTGCCCACTGCTTGGTCCTGGGTCACAGTCCCTCACCTGGGTGTCATAGCCACGAGATTTGCTGTGGTCAGGATGCATGATAGTCCATGGAGGCAGGGCTACAGTCCATCTGCCGGGGCTACGGCTGCATAGTGGTGGTAGTGCTGGTGGTGGTGGGGTGCTGCCAGTGGTGGGGGAAGGCTCCAGCCCTTCTCCTGCAGCCTCGGACAGCTGCCCACTGGGGATGCTGCCAGTGGTGCTACTGTCAACGGTACAGATGGCGGTGCTTGCGGCGGTGCTTGCAGCGGTGCAGGTGGCGGTGCTGGCCACGGTGGAAGTGCCGGTGCTGCCAGTGGTGGGGGGAGGCTCCAGCCCTTCTCCTGCAGCCTCGGATGGCTGCGCTTATTGGGTTGCTGCTGCTGACAGTAGTTGTGCTTGTGGCGGTGCAGGTGGCGGTGCAGGTGGAAGTGCTTGTGGAGGTGCTGCCCGCGGTGCAGGTGGCGGTGCTGGAGGTTGTGCTGGTAGCCACGAGGCCTTCACCTGCAGGCTCAGACGGCTGAAGTGCCTTGGCTGGTGTTTTCTGCCCCTTCCTGCCCTTGGCAGATGGTAGTGTCACCTTGGGTCTGGCAGCTGGAGTCTTTGAGATGGCCTTGCTGGGTGGTTGTGGCTCCTTCTCCTTACTGGATGCTGTCCCCTTCTTCACCTTGCCAGGTGGCGGAATGTGCTTTGCCTTGGCAGGGGTTCGTGGCACACTGGCTGGCCTCACGGGTGCCCCTTTTGAGCCTCTGACAGCTGCAAGTACCAGAGCGGATGTGGACTTGGTGGCTGAGGTGCTCGGCTGGGTTTTGACCACCCTGGCCCGAGGGGAAGGACGGGGGGAGGAGTAGGGAACAGGCCAATGTTGGATAGGAAAAGCTGCTTAGGGACATTGGGGCGAGAAGAGGGTGAAGGTTTGGGAGTGGAGGAAGAAGGAGTGGTTGAAGGAGGTGTCCATCTGCTGCGTTTGGGTGCAGGTGCATGAGCTGGATTCTGTTGTGGGGTGGATGGCTGTTGGGTGGGTGTGTAGTTGCGTTTCTGTACTTTGGGAGGAGGGGTCACAGACACAGTGGGAGAGGACACAGGGGATGTGTGCATGGATGTGGGGGTGGTGACTGCCAGTGAGGGATGTATAGTGATGGGCGTGCCCGCGGAGGTAATGGATGAGGATGTAGTGCACGCAGGTGTGAGTGGAGACACTACTGGCAGGGAAGTGGACGAGGAGGAGGGGGACACAGTGGAGGCAGTGGATGTCGGTGTGTCTGCATGGGTATGATGCCTGTGTGAGTGTCTGTGAGATGAAGTGTGATGCTTGTGTTTGCCTGAGCCACTTTTGTGTGTTGATTTGGGTGAATGCTGGTCTGAAGGTGTGCTTGGGATAGGCTGGGGTTGAGGGGATTGGGACTGGGTAGAGGAAGTTGGAGGCGGGAGGCTAGAGACAGGTACAATGGCTGCCATCAGTGCAGAGGCCAGAGCCTGAAATGCTCTCTGTTGGGCCGCCACGCCAGAGTGAATGCCCTCCAGGTATGCATTTGTTTGTTGCAAATGCCTCTCGACACCCTAGATGGCATTCAGAATGGTTGACTGCCCAACAGTGAGGGATCTCAGGATGTCAATAGCCTTCTCACTGAGGAAAGGGGAGCTGACTGGGGCATATCAATGATAACCAATGCGAAGTTGCACAGCGGTTGTCGACTGCCTACCGCAACTGCGCTCAACACCAGCAGAATTACCTCATTTTCACTTGTCCCTCCTCACAGGTCAGGCGGCCGCCATTTCAGGGGAGCACAGGCGATGGCACCTAACTGCGTCAAAGCAGACATTGGCACATCAAATGACTCTCAGATTCACATACTGGTTCTGTAAATGAAGAGATGCATCATTATTGCAATAGATTTGTGACTATGACCCTCTGCTCACCCTTTTCCTCCCTAGGCTTCAACCGATGAGGATGAATATAAGATGGAGACATCCTCCAGTGTACAGACCCTTGGTGGACCTTGCGACAATGGAGGACAGACGCATTATCCTAACAGACTTGATCGGGCCACAAACCAAGAACTATGTGCCCAATTGGAGCCAGACCTGATGTCAGCTATCCGCCAGCCCACAGGTATCCCCCCTCTAGGTCCTGTCAGTGCTCCATGTCCTGGCAAGTGGTTCCTTCCAAACAACAGTGGCCATGGCATCAGGGATGTCTCAGCCAATGTTCTCAAACGTGTTGACCAGAGTGTTGTCTGCCCTGCTGAAACACATGTGCAGCTACATCGTATTCCCCAGGTGGAGGATTTGGCCACAGTGAAAGCTGACTTTTATGCCCTAGGACATATCCCCAACATCATTGCTGCCATTGATGGTACCCATGTAGCATTTGTCCCCTCCCGGAGAAATGAACAGGTGTTCAGGAATAGAAAAAGCTATTACTCTCTGAATGTGCAGATGGTGTGTTTGGCTGACCAGTACATCTCCCACGTGAATGCCAAGTATGCATGACGCCTTTATCTTGAGGAACAGCAGCATCCCATATGTGATGGCTCAACTCCAGAGGCACCGGGTGTGCTAATAGGTGATCCCAAGGCCCCCACCCACTATATGTTGGTATCTGGGTATGAGGTTGTCCCTAAGGGTTAGTGTGTGTCTAACAGTTGTCCCTCAATGTTTGCAGGTGACTCTGGTTACCCCAACCTCTCATGGCTACTGACCCCAGTGAGGAATGCCAGGACAAGGGCAGAGGAACGTTACAATGAGTCACATGGGCGAACAAGGAGGATTATTGAGAGAATCTTCGGCCTCCTGAAGGCCAGGTTCCGGTGCTCCATCTGACAGGTGGATCCCTGTACTACTCACCCAAGAAGGTGTGCCATATCATCGTTGCATGGTGCACAACCTGGCCTTGACACGCCAGGTGCCTTTTCTGCAGGAGGATGAGCCTGGAGATGGCCTTGTGGCAACAGTGGAGCCTGTGGACAGTGAGGAAGAGGAGGCAGAGGAAGAAGATGTGGACAACAGAAGTAATATCATACAGCAGTACTTCCAGTGACACATAGGTAAGACACTATAACTTCACTTTACTTTTCAGTTTTCTGTTGGACATTGTACATGGCAGCATGATTTCCCTACGTCTATGGCCACTTACTGTACCCTTTGGTATCTCTATTTTCAGATCTCTGTGCCCCGCTCTGGCTCCTGGTATGTTTTCTGCTGCCCACTACAGGACATTCCAATGTATAAATTACTGTACATATGAACTGCAATGTTTTCAGAAACACATTTCAATCAATTGACAGACTCCAGATTTGTATTTGTTCCAAGGGTGTTTATTTAAGGGCTAATAAGTGGAGGGGGATGTGCAATGGGCTGGGGTGATGGTGGAGGAATGTCCAGTTAGAGTCCAGTCTCTTGGTATCACAGGTGCATTGTCCAGTGGGGCATAGGAAGAGGAGCAATGGCATTTCCAGGTGGACAGCGTGACAGAGTGGGACACAAGGGTGACAAGCAGGCGAGTCTTATTTCTAGACGGGGGTCTTGGCAATGTTCTCTGGCTTCTGCCTGGATCGCAGGGACTGTTTGCGGGGTGGTTCTCCTTCTGCAGGGGGTTGGGTGCTTGTGGCCTGTTGTTCTAGTGGCAGAGCCTCCTGTCCACTAGCGCTGGTGGAGGTGGAGGGCTGTTCATTGGTGTGGCTGGTGTCAGGGGCCCATTGGTGTGCCACTGCCTCCCTCATGGTGTTGGCCATGTCAGCCAGCACCCCTGCAATGGTGACCAGGATGGTGTGGATGTGTTTGAGGTCCTCCCTGATCCCCAGGTACTGTCCCTCCTGCAGCCGATGGGTCTCCTCCAACTTGGCCAGTGTCTGGCCCATGGTCTCCTGGGAATGGTGGTATGCTCCCAGGATCCCTGCCAGTGCCTCGTGGAGAGTCGGTTCCCTGAGCCTGTCCGCCCCTGTCACACAGCAGTCCTCCCAGCTTCTCTGTTGTCCTGTGCCTCCGTCTCTTGAACCGTGTGTCCACTGCCACTGACCCCAGGTCCCTGATTTTCTTGGGTGTGTGGGGTTGCCTGTGGTCCCTGTAGTGGTGGACACACTGCTGATTGACTTGTCCTGGGGACAGTGGCATGGGCCCGCTGGGTGGGTGCTGTGCTGGTGTTTCCTGAGGGGGAGGCTCTGTGGTGGTATGTGACTGTGGCAGGGTAACCGACTGTCCAGAGGTCCCTGATGGGCCAGGTTGGTCATTGTGATCCAGGCGTGCAGAGCTGCTGTCATCACTGTGGGCTTCTTCTGTGGGGGGACTGGATGTTGGTGGAGACTCTTCTCTGGGGACAGTGAGTAGGGGTCCTTTGAGGATGCAAATGCAGTGTTATTGTATCTGCGAGTGCCATCTTGTGCATGGGTGTGTTTCCCTGTATGGTTGTGTTTGCCCTGTCAGCTTTGCCTTGTGTGCGTGGTGATTTTGTGGGCTAGGTGATTCTCTCTAATGGGCATGCTGTGGTGATGGGTGTCCATGCAGGTTTGTGATGGGGGTCCATGCATTGGTGTGGCATGCAGGGCTTGGTCTGGGGATGGGTGGGTTGTGATAGTGGGGTATATTTCAGGTGGTGGAGTGATGGGGTGAGGGTAGGGGCAGGAGTTTGTGGTGGCATGCAGGTAGGGTGGGGGATATAGTAGTAAAGATTTGACTTACCAGAGTCCAGTTCTCCTGCTACTCCTGCAAGGCCCTCAGGATGCACGATCACCAAGACTTGTGGGGGAGGAGGTGGGGGTCCACCGCCAGTCCTCTGTACTGCTACCTGGTGTCTTGCAACAACAGAACGCACCTCCCCTCATAGGTCGTTCCTCCTCTTTCTGATGTCATCCCTTGTTCTGGGGTGCTGTCCCACCGCATTGACCCTGTCCATGACTCTCCGCCATAGCTCCATCTTACTTGCAATGGATGTCTGCTGCACCTGTGATCCTAATAGATGTGGCTCTACCCGGATGATTTCCTCCACCATGACACTTGGCTCCTCCTCTGAAAACCTGGGGTGTCTTTGGGGTGCCATGGATGTGGTGTGAGTGATATGTGTGAGGATGTGTGGGGTGATGTGTGGGGTGATTGAGTGGGTGCTCCTGACTTGTCTCTCTCTCTGTTCGCAATCTTTTTTTTGTTGAAAGGGTTGTGGGTAATGTGGGTGTGTGTTTTATAGTGGTCTGAGTGTATGGGTGTGGTGTGTGTATGTGTGGCAGGTGTGTGTAGATTGAATTGTCCAATGTGGTGAAGTTTTGTTAGTGTGTGTGCATTTTGAGCGGGGCAGTCTGTACCGCAAATGGTTTACCGCGGCTGAAAGACCGCCACAGTGATTCATGGGTCCTGATACTGTGGGCGTATTCCTGTTGGCGTAACGGTGTGGGTTTTGCTACCGCCAGTTTATCACTGACCTTTGGTCTGGCGGACTTGTGTGGGAGTCTGTATAGTGGCGGATTTCTCTGTGTGGGTCATAATGCCCGTAGTGGTATACTCCCGCGGTCACGTTATGTTGGTGGCCGTCAGCACGGCGGTAGGTGGCATTTACTGCCAAGGTTGTAATGAGGGCCTTAGTATGAAACATGAACAAGTGTAAAAAGAGAAGCGCAGCATTGAAGCAAAAACAATCTATAGAGAGTGTGGGTGATGAAATGTTTGCCCTGAAGCATAAACTATTTATCTTGATACTAAACAGGATTAGAACACTGGATAAAACAGTGTTGTCTATGAAGAAAAGAAGCCAAAAAGGCTTACTAATAAAAGAAACCTTCTGCAAATTGTTTAAAGGAAAATGGCAGCATACAGCATACAGCATACATCTAGTCCAGGGGATTTCTTTAAAGAGGAAAGCTACTTTCAAGAGAATGAATTAGTGCATACATTTGAAACAACTGGCTGATGCTATGTGGTATTGGAAAAGAGGAGAGGATTCCTAGAAATGTAGAGGAAGAGATAGCTGAAGAAATTCAAGAAAGGCATAGATATGCCCCTGCGTATAAATGGGACTGCAGTGGTATTTGTAGTGGTCTTCAAAAATCAAGTGATATATTAAGACATTTTCTATGTCAATTTAGAGCCAGAAGAGCGAAGTAGAAAATTGCATTAATGCAAGCATTAGATCCATGCAAAGTTACAAAACATATTAATTTGCAAGGACACTCACTGGCGTGTCTATCCAGGAAATTTAGAATGTTAGCTGTTCATCATTCACAAATGTGAAATTTAGTTAAAAGATTTTGCTTTGTAAAAAGTCCTACATTGTGATTAGGAGAAATGAACAAAGAACTTTTCTATGGTACAGTATCAGAGGATAAAAATGTTTGTGAAGATATTCAGTCACATTCCTTTGGCCCTGTATTGGAGTCTGTGCAAAATGAGGAGTTGGTATGTTCAGGTGTAAAGGAACAGAACCCAGATATTAGTACTGATCACTTTGCACAAGAAAAAGCTAAGTTTAAATCAGGTTCTACATATAAACCCAACTATGGACCTGGTTTAGACTTTGGCGGATGGGTTACACCATCACAACGATGATGGATAGCTTGTCCGCCAAAATATAAATCACATAGGACATAACTAGTCCGCCAAAATCTATATCAGGCCCTATATTTGTATTTGTTGTGAATGCATTCACTACAAGGGCCAAATTTGAAACGTTGACATATTCTAGAAAACTAAACAAGAAAACAGATATAAGTGGCTAGAATTTGCAGTGTATTTATTTGTGGAGGAATGTTTTAATCTGTCAATACACCAGCTCATGTGTAAGTTTTGCTATGGGCCTGATTTAGATGTTGGCAGACAGGTTATTTCTGATGGGATTTCGATTTCAGCGGACCGGATATTCCTCACTGTTGTGACAGAGTAACCTGTCTGCCAATGTCTAAATCAGGCCCTTTGACAAAATAGAGGGCAATAAAATGCCTGCCAGAGCACACAATAAGTTAGAGCTGGTTAAAATTCCAGAGGAACTTCAACATCTGAAAGTTTATGAAACAATAATAATACATTCTATACATCCTTTTCAACCAATGGTTTGTATGGAACCAAATACTGGGAAACTGCCACCTGCTGACCTTCAAAAAGGCTGTGAAGGCAGAGTTGTGTATTTACCTTTAGACTTTAAACACAATATTCACACTGTGGGTGTAGAGAGAGAGATCCGGATGAACCACTTGTTATTCTAGTGAATGGTGTGCCCACAAAAAAAAACAAAAAATCTGGCAGGATCTAGTGGATGTGAAAACAGTGAAGCAAGCTACATTCTCGCGGTCATTATGAACACAGCGGTAAACACCGTCGACCGCCATGGCGGCAGTGAACAGAAGCCCGCCGTTGGCGGTGAATGGAAACCCGCCATATAATCAACAAAAATTCTGACCCCGCCAAAAATCACCAGATGACCACTCCCCGCCATGACCCTGTCGGCGGGAATGCTGGACCTCCCCACCCCGCCACCGCCGAGCACACCCACATCCCGCCCTCCAAATAATGATGCACAAATCACCTTGGCGGACAGTGGAGGCCGGACGACCATTGGTGGTCCCGACCGCCACAGCAGGCAAGTGGACTTAACAGCAAGAAGTGCACACATTGGATAAGCATGCAACCCACACAAATGACACACATCCATAACCCTATAAAACACCCCTAGACACACCCCATAATCCTTTGCAATGAAACTAGGCCAAGAAGACAGAGAGCACCAGAGGCAGACACCAAACGCCACCATACACAAGACGCACACCAACTCACAGAAGAGCACCCTCAACACGTTCCCAGCCCCGACACCATTCACCACACTCACCATGTCCCCCCCAAACATCCACGCTTCACAGAAAGGGAGTTAAGGACCATGGTGGACGAGATCCTGGAGGTGGAGCGCAGTACACACCCATTGCAAGGAAGATGGAGCTATGGCAGACCATTGTGAACAGGGTCAATGCAGTGGGACACCATCCATGCACCAGGGAAGACATCCGGAAGAGATGGAACGACCTGCGGGGGAAGGTCAGGGGCATGGCATCAAGGCACCATATTGCAGTCCCGAAGACTGGGGGAGGACCGCCACCAACACCACCTGAATTCACAGACTGGGAGGAAAAGGTAATGACCATCCTGCACCCTGAGAGACTCACTGGACTCACTGGAGGAATGGCCTCGGGTAAGCCGTCCACATTTACCCCATAAACACCATACCTGTAATGCATGTACCACCCCACCCACACCCACCAGGACCTATACCCCACCCAAGAAACAGCCACTGAACTCACCCCCTTACATGACCACAAACCAACTAACAGGCCCACATCCCTCCCCCTGTGCACAGCCACCTACCCCTGCAAGGATCCACAAAGGAACTACACCCCCCCCACCTCAATGCAACCCCACACTCAAAGCAAAATGCAGTGCAAACCTCACAGAGGCACCCTGGATGACCACTGAAAGTAACACAAGCCCAAAATAGCCCAGTCCTGTGCACCCCAAAATTCATGCATTCCTAACAGACATGTCTATGTCCCCCAACAGGTACCACGACCCAGGCCACCCTCACGGACAGGACAAGGAGTGCCAGTTTCCCCCAGGGTGACAGAGGCACCCCACAGGACACTGGTGAAGGATCCCTGGATACTGATGAGCAGGCAGGCCCCTCGCACAGTCCTGGACTGTCACTATGCAGCAGGCCCACCCAGGAAACCACTGTCACCCCTACCACCCAGTCAAGACCAGCAGCCCAGGGCAAGCATCCCCACCAGGCCACAGACTGGTAGAACACAGGTACAGAGGCCACAGTCTCCCACTCCCAACATGCAAGAAGGGCGAGGGACCCGGTACAAGTGTTACTGCCAGACCTGTGCAGGGGACACAGCACAGCGGGCTAGGGCAAGTGCAAGGGTCTCAGTGGGCCAGGAGGGAGGCCACAGGATGGATGCAGCAGCCCAGGACGTGATAACTGAGGAATTGGGGGCCTAACAGCATAACCATGACAGGTTCGCACTGATAGTATCCACCCTGGAGCACAGTCAGAAGATGCAGCAGGAACACCACCAACCGGCCATGGAGCAGAGGAAACAGCACAATGCCACTATGGCCAGCATAGCAGGAGCACTGCTGCAGCCGGTATAAACCCAGTCTGACACCCACACAGGACAGGAGGCTCCCACTACAGCATGAACACCCACCTAGAAATTACACCATCAGCAGAAACATCCCAGGTACTACCCTCACAGGAAACCCAAAGGCCTACCATGTCATCCCCTCAAGTTCAACAGCAGGCACCCAAACGGACCCTCAGGCCAAGATATGGCCTTGGAACCCCAGCAAAGAACAAGGCCCCCTTCAAGAAGTAACTCAGCAACAATCTGCACAGCAACCATCCCACTCAATCAGCCACCACACATTGCTAAGAGGCAATATGAAGTAATGTAAGAAATGATGGACCCATCAATACTTACAACAAGGCTGCCACCATGTTGGCATTGAGGACACCCACCCATCACGACTTGCCATCACTGTAAATAGCACTATTCACTCCCTGCAACCAATAAAACACATATCACACCTGTAACACTGTCCCCTGAGTTAAAATGTGAACAAAGTGAAGTATGGATGCAACCGGCTGATGACCACTTTATTGTCAAATCGTTGCATGAAAGGACTTCTGTGTGCCTAAATGGGGGCCGTAAGTAAATGCAGAAAATATCAATCTGTACCGTGCAGAACTGGACCATGTTTCACATATCATAATCAAACCCCACCTATATGACTAAGCACACTGACAGTATGTGTCACAAACCCCAATGTCAGCCCAAAGTCCCACACAGTTACTGGACGTAGAGTTGTATCAGTTGGGTCCTGGAATTGACATCTTCCCCTTCCTCACCATCACCATCACTCTCCTCCCCTCTCTGAGGTAGCTGGTCAGGACATACAGTACCCTCCACCTCCAAGAGGGGGATAGGATGTCTCACTGCCACGTTGTGCACCATGCAGTGGGCCACCACTATTGTACACACCTTTTCAGGCCCATAGGCCAGGGAACCCCAGAGATATTTAGACATCGAAATCTAGCCTTCCAGAGACCTATCACCCTCCTAGTACGTCCATGGGCCTCATTGTAAGTCCTCTCTGCATCCGTCCTAGGATTCCTCACTGGTGTCAGGAGCCAATGCAAGTTTGGATAGCCAGAATCACCTAGAAAAAGGTGTAATAAAGAGTAGTCATTGTTAAGCCCCTTAGTCAGACAGCCTGGCTGTCTGCTATGTGTCAGTTAGTGACAGAAACACTTACCTATGATCTACCCTCTGTCCTCTTGGAGTTGTTCCACCCTCTGTGGCACACTACTGTTCCTCAGAACAAAGGAATCATGGACTGAACCTGGGAACATGGCATTCACATGTGAGTTGTACTAGCCTGCAGTACATACCAATTGGATGTTCATGGAGTGAAAGTTCTTTCTGTTTTTGCACAGCTGTTCACTGACTCTTGGGGGGATGATCGGTATATGGGTGCCATCAATGGCACCTATCACATGGGGTATGTTGGCAAAGGCATAGAATTCAGACTTGATGGCAGGGAGGTCAGTACTTTGGGGAAACCTCACATAGGACTGCAGGTGTCGTACAAATGCATTTAGAAATCTTGTCAGTACCATGCTGAACATTGGCTGTGGAAATCCAGCACCCATGCCCACTGTCACTTGAAATGATCCTGTGGCTAGGAAATGGAGTGCGGAGAGCACCTACATTTCAGTAGGGATGGCATGCTGATTACAATTTCCCAGAGTTAGTGCAGGATCCAGTAAAGCACAAAGTTCCTGAATTGTTGCACGTGTGAGTCTGTAATTGATTATGATCTGACCCTCCACCATGGTCCTCATATCCACAAGTGGTCTGTACACCGATGGTGCCCTTCCTTGCCACAAGGGTCAGTACCTACGAGGGATATCAAAAACACACATACATAGGCCCACATTGTCATCAATTGTGCACTGCATATTTCATTGTAGTGACTCAAGAGTAACTGCTTCTTGACAGATCTAGATCTACACCTCAATGAGGGAACACTGTTTTTCATGTGTGGTATATTACGTAATGGTCACATGCATAGGTGCTTCATGCGGATAGTAAGGCCTGCATTGTGCATAATTTTATTTATGGATGCGTAGTTACTGCCAAAATGTCTGCCCACTGTAATCCAGGCCTTTCGTTGTGGAAGTGACCTCATACCGCTAGCGGCTGACGTCACAGTGTCATTGGTTAATATGGATGCCAATGGGGAATCCTGGCGTATCATGATCGCCACCGGCGGTGACAGTGCACACCGCTGCGGTATGTACGCGAATTCGTCATCTATACTTCACTTGACTCCCTGATCTCGTCATACAGGTACTCCAATGTGTGTACTGCTGTGGCCTGCCTCTGGTCATGGATGTGGCTCATGTTGCAGGGGAAAGGGCCACGGCCTTCACCCAGGAGGCTAGTGGACGGGATCCTGCCCCTGTACGCAAAACTCTATGGACTGCCAGAGGTACAGGTGAGTCTGGGTTTGGGGTGCACTGTTTTGGTGTAATGGATGGTGTTGTAAGGACATGCTGTGTGCGTATGGCCTGTAAGTCTTACAGTACTGTCCGTCCCAGAGTGGATGAATAGCCAGCTGTACCTATCTTGCAAGTGCCTGACCTCTGCGTTCCATATCTGTGTCACCCTTCTAGGTCAGCACCCACCAGAAGAGGGCATTTTAGCATGCCTTCGCCAAGGAGGTGCGGACCCTGGGGGTCTACAACCGGCGGAGCACCCACTGCAGATAGAGGTGGGAGGACCTGTGGCGCTGGACGTGTCAGATCTGTGAGGCCCAGCTGGGGATGTCCTCCCAACGTGGAAGGGGTGCCCGTCGGGTACTGACCCCCCTCATGCAACGTATCCTGGCGGTGGCGTACCCAGACCTGGATGGGTGCTTGAAGGCTGCACAGCAGTCACAAGGGGGTGAGTACTCATGTCACAAACTTCAGTCTGGAAGGATGTCTCTCTGTTCATTAGGGTTCATGCTGCTTAGAGGCAGGGACTCTGACTGTTGTCCATCTACATGATGGTCCCCGTAGGGTGCAGGGGTGTCTTTGTCAGGTCTCCCACACAACTCCTCCTAAGGTAGTTCAGGGGATGGGCGTAGAGCAGGGTTCTGGTCAGTAGTCAGGGGCATGGCCATGGACATAGTAAACAGTGTTGCCTATTGGGTGTGTCTTCTGGGTGGGTGTATGTATGGCCACTATGTACCTCCATTCAGCTATTTACAAGTGTCTCTCCTGTTTTGTCTACCCATCCCTGTTCTCTTGTGTTGGTTTTGTACAGCAGCAACATCTGGCGAGGGAGGTGAGGCACCAGCAAGTGGGGAAGCAGTGGCCCACGGATCCTCGGAGGCAGAGACATCTGACGCCAAGGGGAAAAGGGGGGGGGAGGCGAGGGGATTACCACGGGGGAGGCAACTACCACTGGAAGTAGTGACTCAGAGACCTCCTCTGATGGGGGCTCCCCGGCGGTGGCGGACCCTAGTGGCCACACCACTACAGTGACATCTTCCGCCACCCCCCATTCCATCACCGCCCTCCCTTCTGCTCCCCAAGCTGCCCGTGCCCGCTCATCCAGGAAGGTGGGCGTCTCCTTTGCCCCAGGCACCTCATCCCCTGCCCCAGACAGCCCTGCTGCCCTCAAGAGAACCATCTCTGTAGGGCAGACAACCATTGTCAATGCTATCCAGGTGCAAGCATCAGAGGTGTAGCAGACAAATGCCTATCTGGATGTCATTCACGGTGCTGTGTCTGCCCTACAGAGATCTTTTCAGGCTATGGCCTCCTCTTGGATGGCAGCCAGTTTCCCTGGCCATTCCGTCCCCCCTGCAACCTTCACACGTCCAAAGCACACATTCAGACATGGAGTCAAGCACATCAAAACACAAGAAGCACACTTCTAAACACTAGCACCACACCTCCCACCACAAGCATTCACACAGCTAACAGACACATGCACACACAACAACATCCACTTACCCCAGTGTGCCCACCTCTTCAGCCTCCCTGTCTGTCCCCTTGGGTCTGGCAGCTGGAGTCTTTGAGATGGCCTTGCTGGGTGGTTGTGGCTCCTTCTCCTTACTGGATGCTGTCCCCTTCTTCACCTTGCCAGGTGGCGGAATGTGCTTTGCCTTGGCAGGGGTTCGTGGCACACTGGCTGGCCTCACGGGTGCCCCTTTTGAGCCTCTGACAGCTGCAAGTACCAGAGCGGATGTGGACTTGGTGGCTGAGGTGCTCGGCTGGGTTTTGACCACCCTGGCCCGAGGGGAAGGACGGGGGGAGGAGTAGGGAACAGGCCAATGTTGGATAGGAAAAGCTGCTTAGGGACATTGGGGCGAGAAGAGGGTGAAGGTTTGGGAGTGGAGGAAGAAGGAGTGGTTGAAGGAGGTGTCCATCTGCTGCGTTTGGGTGCAGGTGCATGAGCTGGATTCTGTTGTGGGGTGGATGGCTGTTGGGTGGGTGTGTAGTTGCGTTTCTGTACTTTGGGAGGAGGGGTCACAGACACAGTGGGAGAGGACACAGGGGATGTGTGCATGGATGTGGGGGTGGTGACTGCCAGTGAGGGATGTATAGTGATGGGCGTGCCCGCGGAGGTAATGGATGAGGATGTAGTGCACGCAGGTGTGAGTGGAGACACTACTGGCAGGGAAGTGGACGAGGAGGAGGGGGACACAGTGGAGGCAGTGGATGTCGGTGTGTCTGCATGGGTATGATGCCTGTGTGAGTGTCTGTGAGATGAAGTGTGATGCTTGTGTTTGCCTGAGCCACTTTTGTGTGTTGATTTGGGTGAATGCTGGTCTGAAGGTGTGCTTGGGATAGGCTGGGGTTGAGGGGATTGGGACTGGGTAGAGGAAGTTGGAGGCGGGAGGCTAGAGACAGGTACAATGGCTGCCATCAGTGCAGAGGCCAGAGCCTGAAATGCTCTCTGTTGGGCCGCCACGCCAGAGTGAATGCCCTCCAGGTATGCATTTGTTTGTTGCAAATGCCTCTCGACACCCTAGATGGCATTCAGAATGGTTGACTGCCCAACAGTGAGGGATCTCAGGATGTCAATAGCCTTCTCACTGAGGAAAGGGGAGCTGACTGGGGCATATCAATGATAACCAATGCGAAGTTGCACAGCGGTTGTCGACTGCCTACCGCAACTGCGCTCAACACCAGCAGAATTACCTCATTTTCACTTGTCCCTCCTCACAGGTCAGGCGGCCGCCATTTCAGGGGAGCACAGGCGATGGCACCTAACTGCGTCAAAGCAGACATTGGCACATCAAATGACTCTCAGATTCACATACTGGTTCTGTAAATGAAGAGATGCATCATTATTGCAATAGATTTGTGACTATGACCCTCTGCTCACCCTTTTCCTCCCTAGGCTTAAACCGATGAGGATGAATATAAGATGGAGACATCCTCCAGTGTACAGACCCTTGGTGGACCTTGCGACAATGGAGGACAGACGCATTATCCTAACAGACTTGATCGGGCCACAAACCAAGAACTATGTGCCCAATTGGAGCCAGACCTGATGTCAGCTATCCGCCAGCCCACAGGTATCCCCCCTCTAGGTCCTGTCAGTGCTCCATGTCCTGGCAAGTGGTTCCTTCCAAACAACAGTGGCCATGGCATCAGGGATGTCTCAGCCAATGTTCTCAAACGTGTTGACCAGAGTGTTGTCTGCCCTGCTGAAACACATGTGCAGCTACATCGTATTCCCCAGGTGGAGGATTTGGCCACAGTGAAAGCTGACTTTTATGCCCTAGGACATATCCCCAACATCATTGCTGCCATTGATGGTACCCATGTAGCATTTGTCCCCTCCCGGAGAAATGAACAGGTGTTCAGGAATAGAAAAAGCTATTACTCTCTGAATGTGCAGATGGTGTGTTTGGCTGACCAGTACATCTCCCACGTGAATGCCAAGTATGCATGACGCCTTTATCTTGAGGAACAGCAGCATCCCATATGTGATGGCTCAACTCCAGAGGCACCGGGTGTGCTAATAGGTGATCCCAAGGCCCCCACCCACTATATGTTGGTATCTGGGTATGAGGTTGTCCCTAAGGGTTAGTGTGTGTCTAACAGTTGTCCCTCAATGTTTGCAGGTGACTCTGGTTACCCCAACCTCTCATGGCTACTGACCCCAGTGAGGAATGCCAGGACAAGGGCAGAGGAACGTTACAATGAGTCACATGGGCGAACAAGGAGGATTATTGAGAGAATCTTCGGCCTCCTGAAGGCCAGGTTCCGGTGCTCCATCTGACAGGTGGATCTCTGTACTACTCACCCAAGAAGGTGTGCCATATCATCGTTGCATGGTGCACAACCTGGCCTTGACACGCCAGGTGCCTTTTCTGCAGGAGGATGAGCCTGGAGATGGCCTTGTGGCAACAGTGGAGCCTGTGGACAGTGAGGAAGAGGAGGCAGAGGAAGAAGATGTGGACAACAGAAGTAATATCATACAGCAGTACTTCCAGTGACACATAGGTAAGACACTATAACTTCACTTTACTTTTCAGTTTTCTGTTGGACATTGTACATGGCAGCATGATTTCCCTACGTCTATGGCCACTTACTGTACCCTTTGGTATCTCTATTTTCAGATCTCTGTGCCCCGCTCTGGCTCCTGGTATGTTTTCTGCTGCCCACTACAGGACATTCCAATGTATAAATTACTGTACATATGAACTGCAATGTTTTCAGAAACACATTTCAATCAATTGACAGACTCCAGATTTGTATTTGTTCCAAGGGTGTTTATTTAAGTGCTAATAAGTGGAGGGGGATGTGCAATGGGCTGGGGTGATGGTGGAGGAATGTCCAGTTAGAGTCCAGTCTCTTGGTATCACAGGTGCATTGTCCAGTGGGGCATAGGAAGAGGAGCAATGGCATTTCCAGGTGGACAGCGTGACAGAGTGGGACACAAGGGTGACAAGCAGGCGAGTCTTATTTCTAGACGGGGGTCTTGGCAATGTTCTCTGGCTTCTGCCTGGATCGCAGGGACTGTTTGCGGGGTGGTTCTCCTTCTGCAGGGGGTTGGGTGCTTGTGGCCTGTTGTTCTAGTGGTAGAGCCTCCTGTCCACTAGCGCTGGTGGAGGTGGAGGGCTGTTCATTGGTGTGGCTGGTGTCAGGGGCCCATTGGTGTGCCACTGCCTCCCTCATGGTGTTGGCCTTGTCAGCCAGCACCCCTGCAATGGTGACCAGGATGGTGTGGATGTGTTTGAGGTCCTCCCTGATCCCCAGGTACTGTCCCTCCTGCAGCCGATGGGTCTCCTCCAACTTGGCCAGTGTCTGACCCATGGTCTCCTGGGAATGGTGGTATGCTCCCAGGATCCCTGCCAGTGCCTCGTGGAGAGTCGGTTCCCTGAGCCTGTCCGCCCCTGTCACACAGCAGTCCTCCCAGCTTCTCTGTTGTCCTGTGCCTCCGTCTCTTGAACCGTGTGTCCACTGCCACTGACCCCAGGTCCCTGATTTTCTTGGGTGTGTGGGGTTGCCTGTGGTCCCTGTAGTGGTGGACACACTGCTGATTGACTTGTCCTGGGGACAGTGGCATGGGCCCGCTGGGTGGGTGCTGTGCTGGTGTTTCCTGAGGGGGAGGCTCTGTGGTGGTATGTGACTGTGGCAGGGTAACCGACTGTCCAGAGGTCCCTGATGGGCCAGGTTGGTCATTGTGATCCAGGCGTGCAGAGCTGCTGTCATCACTGTGGGCTTCTTCTGTGGGGGGACTGGATGTTGGTGGAGACTCTTCTCTGGTGACAGTGAGTAGGGGTTCTTTGAGGATGCAAATGCAGTGTTATTGTATCTGCGAGTGCCATCTTGTGCATGGGTGTGTTTCCCTGTATGGTTGTGTTTGCCCTGTCAGCTTTGCCTTGTGTGCGTGGTGATTTTGTGGGCTAGGTGATTCTCTCTAATGGGCATGCTGTGGTGATGGGTGTCCATGCAGGTTTGTGATGGGGGTCCATGCATTGGTGTGGCATGCAGGGCTTGGTCTGGGGATGGGTGGGTTGTGATAGTGGGGTATATTTCAGGTGGTGGAGTGATGGGGTGAGGGTAGGGGCAGGAGTTTGTGATGGCATGCAGGTAGGGTGGGGGATATAGTAGTAAAGATTTGACTTACCAGAGTCCAGTTCTCCTGCTACTCCTGCAAGGCCCTCAGGATGCACGATCACCAAGACTTGTGGGGGAGGAGGTGGGGGTCCACCGCCAGTCCTCTGTACTGCTACCTGGTGTCTTGCAACAACAGAACGCACCTCCCCTCATAGGTCGTTCCTCCTCTTTCTGATGTCATCCCTTGTTCTGGGGTGCTGTCCCACCGCATTGACCCTGTCCATGACTCTCCGCCATAGCTCCATCTTACTTGCAATGGATGTCTGCTGCACCTGTGATCCTAATAGATGTGGCTCTACCCGGATGATTTCCTCCACCATGACACTTGGCTCCTCCTCTGAAAACCTGGGGTGTCTTTGGGGTGCCATGGATGTGGTGTGAGTGATATGTGTGAGGATGTGTGGGGTGATGTGTGGGGTGATTGAGTGGGTGCTCCTGACTTGTCTCTCTCTCTGTTCGCAATCTTTTTTTTGTTGAAAGGGTTGTGGGTAATGTGGGTGTGTGTTTTATAGTGGTCTGAGTGTATGGGTGTGGTGTGTGTATGTGTGGCAGGTGTGTGTAGTTTGAATTGTCCAATGTGGTGAAGTTTTGTTAGTGTGTGTGCATTTTGAGCGGGGCAGTCTGTACCGCAAATGGTTTACCGCAGCTGAAAGACCGCCACAGTGATTCATGGGTCCTGATACTGTGGGCGTATTCCTGTTGGCGTAACGGTGTGGGTTTTGCTACCGCCAGTTTATCACTGACCTTTGGTCTGGCGGACTTGTGTGGGAGTCTGTATAGTGGCGGATTTCTCTGTGTGGGTCATAATGCCCGTAGTGGTATACTCCCGCGGTCACGTTATGTTGGTGGCCGTCAGCACGGCGGTAGGTGGCATTTACTGCCAAGGTTGTAATGAGGGCCTTAGTATGAAACATGAACAAGTGTAAAAAGAGAAGCGCAGCATTGAAGCAAAAACAATCTATAGAGAGTGTGGGTGATGAAATGTTTGCCCTGAAGCATAAACTATTTATCTTGATACTAAACAGGATTAGAACACTGGATAAAACAGTGTTGTCTATGAAGAAAAGAAGCCAAAAAGGCTTACTAATAAAAGAAACCTTCTGCAAATTGTTTAAAGGAAAATGGCAGCATACAGCATACAGCATACATCTAGTCCAGGGGATTTCTTTAAAGAGGAAAGCTACTTTCAAGAGAATGAATTAGTGCATACATTTGAAACAACTGGCTGATGCTATGTGGTATTGGAAAAGAGGAGAGGATTCCTAGAAATGTAGAGGAAGAGATAGCTGAAGAAATTCAAGAAAGGCATAGATATGCCCCTGCGTATAAATGGGACTGCAGTGGTATTTGTAGTGGTCTTCAAAAATCAAGTGATATATTAAGACATTTTCTATGTCAATTTAGAGCCAGAAGAGCGAAGTAGAAAATTGCATTAATGCAAGCATTAGATCCATGCAAAGTTACAAAACATATTAATTTGCAAGGACACTCACTGGCGTGTCTATCCAGGAAATTTAGAATGTTAGCTGTTCATCATTCACAAATGTGAAATTTAGTTAAAAGATTTTGCTTTGTAAAAAGTCCTACATTGTGATTAGGAGAAATGAACAAAGAACTTTTCTATGGTACAGTATCAGAGGATAAAAATGTTTGTGAAGATATTCAGTCACATTCCTTTGGCCCTGTATTGGAGTCTGTGCAAAATGAGGAGTTGGTATGTTCAGGTGTAAAGGAACAGAACCCAGATATTAGTACTGATCACTTTGCACAAGAAAAAGCTAAGTTTAAATCAGGTTCTACATATAAACCCAACTATGGACCTGGTTTAGACTTTGGCGGATGGGTTACACCATCACAACGATGATGGATAGCTTGTCCGCCAAAATATAAATCACATAGGACATAACTAGTCCGCCAAAATCTATATCAGGCCCTATATTTGTATTTGTTGTGAATGCATTCACTACAAGGGCCAAATTTGAAACGTTGACATATTCTAGAAAACTAAACAAGAAAACAGATATAAGTGGCTAGAATTTGCAGTGTATTTATTTGTGGAGGAATGTTTTAATCTGTCAATACACCAGCTCATGTGTAAGTTTTGCTATGGGCCTGATTTAGATGTTGGCAGACAGGTTATTTCTGATGGGATTTCGATTTCAGCGGACCGGATATTCCTCACTGTTGTGACAGAGTAACCTGTCTGCCAATGTCTAAATCAGGCCCTTTGACAAAATAGAGGGCAATAAAATGCCTGCCAGAGCACACAATAAGTTAGAGCTGGTTAAAATGCCAGAGGAACTTCAACATCTGAAAGTTTATGAAACAATAATAATACATTCTATACATCCTTTTCAACCAATGGTTTGTATGGAACCAAATACTGGGAAACTGCCACCTGCTGACCTTCAAAAAGGCTGTGAAGGCAGAGTTGTGTATTTACCTTTAGACTTTAAATACAATATTCACACTGTGGGTGTAGAGAGAGAGATCCGGATGAACCACTTGTTATTCTAGTGAATGGTGTGCCCACAAAAAAAAACAAAAAATCTGGCAGGATCTAGTGGATGTGAAAACAGTGAAGCAAGCTACATTCTCGCGGTCATTATGAACACAGCGGTAAACACCGTCGACCGCCATGGCGGCAGTGAACAGAAGCCCGCCGTTGGCGGTGAATGGAAACCCGCCATATAATCAACAAAAATTCTGACCCCGCCAAAAATCACCAGATGACCACTCCCCGCCATGACCCTGTCGGCGGGAATGCTGGACCTCCCCACCCCGCCACCGCCGAGCACACCCACATCCCGCCCTCCAAATAATGATGCACAAATCACCTTGGCGGACAGTGGAGGCCGGACGACCATTGGTGGTCCCGACCGCCACAGCAGGCAAGTGGACTTAACAGCAAGAAGTGCACACATTGGATAAGCATGCAACCCACACAAATGACACACATCCATAACCCTATAAAACACCCCTAGACACACCCCATAATCCTTTGCAATGAAACTAGGCCAAGAAGACAGAGAGCACCAGAGGCAGACACCAAACGCCACCATACACAAGACGCACACCAACTCACAGAAGAGCACCCTCAACACGTTCCCAGCCCCGACACCATTCACCACACTCACCATGTCCCCCCCAAACATCCACGCTTCACAGAAAGGGAGTTAAGGACCATGGTGGACGAGATCCTGGAGGTGGAGCGCAGTACACACCCATTGCAAGGAAGATGGAGCTATGGCAGACCATTGTGAACAGGGTCAATGCAGTGGGACACCATCCATGCACCAGGGAAGACATCCGGAAGAGATGGAACGACCTGCGGGGGAAGGTCAGGGGCATGGCATCAAGGCACCATATTGCAGTCCCGAAGACTGGGGGAGGACCGCCACCAACACCACCTGAATTCACAGACTGGGAGGAAAAGGTAATGACCATCCTGCACCCTGAGAGACTCACTGGACTCACTGGAGGAATGGACTCGGGTAAGCCGTCCACATTTACCCCATAAACACCATACCTGTAATGCATGTACCACCCCACCCACACCCACCAGGACCTATACCCCACCCAAGAAACAGCCACTGAACTCACCCCCTTACATGACCACAAACCAACTAACAGGCCCACATCCCTCCCCCTGTGCACAGCCACCTACCCCTGCAAGGATCCACAAAGGAACTACACCCCCCCCACCTCAATGCAACCCCACACTCAAAGCAAAATGCAGTGCAAACCTCACAGAGGCACCCTGGATGACCACTGAAAGTAACACAAGCCCAAAATAGCCCAGTCCTGTGCACCCCAAAATTCATGCATTCCTAACAGACATGTCTATGTCCCCCAACAGGTACCACGACCCAGGCCACCCTCACGGACAGGACAAGGAGTGCCAGTTTCCCCCAGGGTGACAGAGGCACCCCACAGGACACTGGTGAAGGATCCCTGGATACTGATGAGCAGGCAGGCCCCTCGCACAGTCCTGGACTGTCACTATGCAGCAGGCCCACCCAGGAAACCACTGTCACCCCTACCACCCAGTCAAGACCAGCAGCCCAGGGCAAGCATCCCCACCAGGCCACAGACTGGTAGAACACAGGTACAGAGGCCACAGTCTCCCACTCCCAACATGCAAGAAGGGCGAGGGACCCGGTACAAGTGTTACTGCCAGACCTGTGCAGGGGACACAGCACAGCGGGCTAGGGCAAGTGCAAGGGTCTCAGTGGGCCAGGAGGGAGGCCACAGGATGGATGCAGCAGCCCAGGACGTGATAACTGAGGAATTGGGGGCCTAACAGCATAACCATGACAGGTTCGCACTGATAGTATCCACCCTGGAGCACAGTCAGAAGATGCAGAAGGAACACCACCAACCGGCCATGGAGCAGAGGAAACAGCACAATGCCACTATGGCCAGCATAGCAGGAGCACTGCTGCAGCCGGTATAAACCCAGTCTGACACCCACACAGGACAGGAGGCTCCCACTACAGCATGAACACCCACCTAGAAATTACACCATCAGCAGAAACATCCCAGGTACTACCCTCACAGGAAACCCAAGGGCCTACCATGTCATCCCCTCAAGTTCAACAGCAGGCACCCAAACGGACCCTCAGGCCAAGATATGGCCTTGGAACCCCAGCAAAGAACAAGGCCCCCTTCAAGAAGTAACTCAGCAACAATCTGCACAGCAACCATCCCACTCAATCAGCCACCACACATTGCTAAGAGGCAATATGAAGTAATGTAAGAAATGATGGACCCATCAATACTTACAACAAGGCTGCCACATGTTGGCATTGAGGACACCCACCCATCACGACTTGCCATCACTGTAAATAGCACTATTCACTCCCTGCAACCAATAAAACACATATCACACCTGTAACACTGTCCCCTGAGTTAAAATGTGAACAAAGTGAAGTATGGATGCAACCGGCTGATGACCACTTTATTGTCAAATCGTTGCATGAAAGGACTTCTGTGTGCCTAAATGGGGGCCGTAAGTAAATGCAGAAAATATCAATCTGTACCGTGCAGAACTGGACCATGTTTCACATATCATAATCAAACCCCACCTATATGACTAAGCACACTGACAGTATGTGTCACAAACCCCAATGTCAGCCCAAAGTCCCACACAGTTACTGGACGTAGAGTTGTATCAGTTGGGTCCTGGAATTGACATCTTCCCCTTCCTCACCATCACCATCACTCTCCTCCCCTCTCTGAGGTAGCTGGTCAGGACATACAGTACCCTCCACCTCCAAGAGGGGGATAGGATGTCTCACTGCCACGTTGTGCACCATGCAGTGGGCCACCACTATTGTACACACCTTTTCAGGCCCATAGGCCAGGGAACCCCAGAGATATTTAGACATCAAAATCTAGCCTTCCAGAGACCTATCACCCTCCTAGTACGTCCATGGGCCTCATTGTAAGTCCTCTCTGCATCCGTCCTAGGATTCCTCACTGGTGTCAGGAGCAAATGCAAGTTTGGATAGCCAGAATCACCTAGAAAAAGGTGTAATAAAGAGTAGTCATTGTTAAGCCCCTTAGTCAGACAGCCTGGCTGTCTGCTATGTGTCAGTTAGTGACAGAAACACTTACCTATGATCTACCCTCTGTCCTCTTGGAGTTGTTCCACCCTCTGTGGCACACTACTGTTCCTCAGAACAAAGGAATCATGGACTGAACCTGGGAACATGGCATTCACATGTGAGTTGTACTAGCCTGCAGTACATACCAATTGGATGTTCATGGAGTGAAAGTTCTTTCTGTTTTTGCACAGCTGTTCACTGACTCTTGGGGGGATGATCAGTATATGGGTGCCATCAATGGCACCTATCACATGGGGTATGTTGGCAAAGGCATAGAATTCAGACTTGATGGCAGGGAGGTCAGTACTTTGGGGAAACCTCACATAGGACTGCAGGTGTCGTACAAATGCATTTAGAAATCTTGTCAGTACCATGCTGAACATTGGCTGTGGAAATCCAGCACCCATGCCCACTGTCACTTGAAATGATCCTGTGGCTAGGAAATGGAGTGCGGAGAGCACCTACATTTCAGTAGGGATGGCATGCTGATTACAATTTCCCAGAGTTAGTGCAGGATCCAGTAAAGCACAAAGTTCCTGAATTGTTGCACGTGTGAGTCTGTAATTGATTATGATCTGACCCTCCACCATGGTCCTCATATCCACAAGTGGTCTGTACACCGATGGTGCCCTTCCTTGCCACAAGGGTCAGTACCTACGAGGGATATCAAAAACACACATACATAGGCCCACATTGTCATCAATTGTGCACTGCATATTTCATTGTAGTGACTCAAGAGTAACTGCTTCTTGACAGATCTAGATCTACACCTCAATGAGGGAACACTGTTTTTCATGTGTGGTATATTACGTAATGGTCACATGCATAGGTGCTTCATGCGGATAGTAGGGCCTGCATTGTGCATAATTTTATTTATGGATGCGTAGTTACTGCCAAAATGTCTGCCCACTGTAATCCAGGCCTTTCGTTGTGGAAGTGACCTCATACCGCTAGCGGCTGACGTCACAGTGTCATTGGTTAATATGGATGCCAATGGGGAATCCTGGCGTATCATGATCGCCACCGGCGGTGACAGTGCACACCGCTGCGGTATGTACGCGAATTCGTCATCTATACTTCACTTGACTCCCTGATCTCGTCATACAGGTACTCCAATGTGTGTACTGCTGTGGCCTGCCTCTGGTCATGGATGTGGCTCGTGTTGCAGGGGAAAGGGCCACGGCCTTCACCCAGGAGTCTAGTGGACGGGATCCTGCCCCTGTACGCAAAACTCTATGGACTGCCAGAGGTACAGGTGAGTCTGGGTTTGGGGTGCACTGTTTTGGTGTAATGGATGGTGTTGTAAGGACAGGCTGCGTGCGTATGGCCTGTAAGTCTTACAGTACTGTCCGTCCCAGAGTGGATGAATAGCCAGCTGTACCTATCTTGCAAGTGCCTGACCTCTGCGTTCCATATCTGTGTCACCCTTCTAGGTCAGCACCCACCAGAAGAGGGCATTTTAGCATGCCTTCGCCAAGGAGGTGCGGACCCTGGGGGTCTACAACCGGCGGAGCACCCACTGCAGATAGAGGTGGGAGGACCTGTGGCGCTGGACGCGTCAGATCTGTGAGGCCCAGCTGGGGATGTCCTCCCAACGTGGAAGGGGTGCCCGTCGGGTACTGACCCCCCTCATGCAACGTATCCTGGCGGTGGCGTACCCAGACCTGGATGGGTGCTTGAAGGCTGCACAGCAGTCACAAGGGGGTGAGTACTCATGTCACAAACTTCAGTCTGGAAGGATGTCTCTCTGTTCATTAGGGTTCATGCTGCTTAGAGGCAGGGACTCTGACTGTTGTCCATCTACATGATGGTCCCCGTAGGGTGCAGGGGTGTCTTTGTCAGGTCTCCCACACAACTCCTCCTAAGGTAGTTCAGGGGATGGGCGTAGAGCAGGGTTCTGGTCAGTAGTCAGGGGCATGGCCATGGACATAGTAAACAGTGTTGCCTATTGGGTGTGTCTTCTGGGTGGGTGTATGTATGGCCACTATGTACCTCCATTCAGCTATTTACAAGTGTCTCTCCTGTTTTGTCTACCCATCCCTGTTCTCTTGTGTTGGTTTTGTACAGCAGCAACATCTGGCGAGGGAGCTGAGGCACCAGCAAGTGGGGAAGCAGTGGCCCACGGATCCTCGGAGGCAGAGACATCTGACGCCAAGGGGACAAGTGGGTGGGAGGGCGAGGGGATTACCACGGGGGAGGCAACTACCACTGGAAGTAGTGACTCAGAGACCTCCTCTGATGGGGGCTCCCCGGCGGTGGCGGACCCTAGTGGCCACACCACTACAGTGACATCTTCCGCCACCCCCCATTCCATCACCGCCCTCCCTTCTGCTCCCCAAGCTGCCCGTGCCCGCTCATCCAGGAAGGTGGGCGTCTCCTTTGCCCCAGGCACCTCATCCCCTGCCCCAGACAGCCCTGCTGCCCTCAAGAGAACCATCTCTGTAGGGCAGACAACCATTGTCAATGCTATCCAGGTGAAAGCATCAGAGGTGTAGCAGACAAATGCCTATCTGGATGTCATTCACGGTGCCGTGTCTGCCCTACAGAGATCTTTTCAGGCTATGGCCTCCTCTTGGATGGCAGCCAGTTTCCCTGGCCATTCCGTCCCCCCTGCAACCTTCACACGTCCAAAGCACACATTCAGACATGCAGTCAAGCACATCAAAACACAAGAAGCACACTTCTAAACACTAGCACCACACCTCCCACCACAAGCATTCACACAGCTAACAGACACATGCACACACAACAACATCCACTTACCCCAGTGTGCCCACCTCTTCAGCCTCCCTGTCTGTCCCCTTGGGTCTGGCAGCTGGAGTCTTTGAGATGGCCTTGCTGGGTGGTTGTGGCTCCTTCTCCTTACTGGATGCTGTCCCCTTCTTCACCTTGCCAGGTGGCGGAATGTGCTTTGCCTTGGCAGGGGTTCGTGGCACACTGGCTGGCCTCACGGGTGCCCCTTTTGGGCCTCTGACAGCTGCAAGTACCAGAGCGGATGTGGACTTGGTGGCTGAGGTGCTCGGCTGGGTTTTGACCACCCTGGCCCGAGGGGAAGGACGGGGGGAGGAGTAGGGAACAGGCCAATGTTGGATAGGAAAAGCTGCTTAGGGACATTGGGGCGAGAAGAGGGTGAAGGTTTGGGAGTGGAGGAAGAAGGAGTGGTTGAAGGAGGTGTCCATCTGCTGCGTTTGGGTGCAGGTGCATGAGCTGGATTCTGTTGTGGGGTGGATGGCTGTTGGGTGGGTGTGTAGTTGCGTTTCTGTACTTTGGGAGGAGGGGTCACAGACACAGTGGGAGAGGACACAGGGGATGTGTGCATGGATGTGGGGGTGGTGACTGCCAGTGAGGGATGTATAGTGATGGGCGTGCCCGCGGAGGTAATGGATGAGGATGTAGTGCACGCAGGTGTGAGTGGAGACACTACTGGCAGGGAAGTGGACGAGGAGGAGGGGGACACAGTGGAGGCAGTGGATGTCGGTGTGTCTGCATGGGTATGATGCCTGTGTGAGTGTCTGTGAGATGAAGTGTGATGCTTGTGTTTGCCTGAGCCACTTTTGTGTGTTGATTTGGGTGAATGCTGGTCTGAAGGTGTGCTTGGGATAGGCTGGGGTTGAGGGGATTGGGACTGGGTAGAGGAAGTTGGAGGCGGGAGGCTAGAGACAGGTACAATGGCTGCCATCAGTGCAGAGGCCAGAGCCTGAAATGCTCTCTGTTGGGCCGCCACGCCAGAGTGAATGCCCTCCAGGTATGCATTTGTTTGTTGCAAATGCCTCTCGACACCCTAGATGGCATTCAGAATGGTTGACTGCCCAACAGTGAGGGATCTCAGGATGTCAATAGCCTTCTCACTGAGGAAAGGGGAGCTGACTGGGGCATATCAATGATAACCAATGCGAAGTTGCACAGCGGTTGTCGACTGCCTACCGCAACTGCGCTCAACACCAGCAGAATTACCTCATTTTCACTTGTCCCTCCTCACAGGTCAGGCGGCCGCCATTTCAGGGGAGCACAGGCGATGGCACCTAACTGCGTCAAAGCAGACATTGGCACATCAAATGACTCTCAGATTCACATACTGGTTCTGTAAATGAAGAGATGCATCATTATTGCAATAGATTTGTGACTATGACCCTCTGCTCACCCTTTTCCTCCCTAGGCTTCAACCGATGAGGATGAATATAAGATGGAGACATCCTCCAGTGTACAGACCCTTGGTGGACCTTGCGACAATGGAGGACAGACGCATTATCCTAACAGACTTGATCGGGCCACAAACCAAGAACTATGTGCCCAATTGGAGCCAGACCTGATGTCAGCTATCCGCCAGCCCACAGGTATCCCCCCTCTAGGTCCTGTCAGTGCTCCATGTCCTGGCAAGTGGTTCCTTCCAAACAACAGTGGCCATGGCATCAGGGATGTCTCAGCCAATGTTCTCAAACGTGTTGACCAGAGTGTTGTCTGCCCTGCTGAAACACATGTGCAGCTACATCGTATTCCCCAGGTGGAGGATTTGGCCACAGTGAAAGCTGACTTTTATGCCCTAGGACATATCCCCAACATCATTGCTGCCATTGATGGTACCCATGTAGCATTTGTCCCCTCCCGGAGAAATGAACAGGTGTTCAGGAATAGAAAAAGCTATTACTCTCTGAATGTGCAGATGGTGTGTTTGGCTGACCAGTACATCTCCCACGTGAATGCCAAGTATGCATGACACCTTTATCTTGAGGAACAGCAGCATCCCATATGTGATGGCTCAACTCCAGAGGCACCGGGTGTGCTAATAGGTGATCCCAAGGCCCCCACCCACTATATGTTGGTATCTGGGTATGAGGTTGTCCCTAAGGGTTAGTGTGTGTCTAACAATTGTCCCTCAATGTTTGCAGGTGACTCTGGTTACCCCAACCTCTCATGGCTACTGACCCCAGTGAGGAATGCCAGGACAAGGGCAGAGGAATGTTACAATGAGTCACATGGGCGAACAAGGAGGATTATTGAGAGAATCTTCGGCCTCCTGAAGGCCAGGTTCCGGTGCTCCATCTGACAGGTGGATCCCTGTACTACTCACCCAAGAAGGTGTGCCATATCATCGTTGCATGGTGCACAACCTGGCCTTGACACGCCAGGTGCCTTTTCTGCAGGAGGATGAGCCTGGAGATGGCCTTGTGGCAACAGTGGAGCCTGTGGACAGTGAGGAAGAGGAGGCAGAGGAAGAAGATGTGGACAACAGAAGTAATATCATACAGCAGTACTTCCAGTGACACATAGGTAAGACACTATAACTTCACTTTACTTTTCAGTTTTCTGTTGGACATTGTACATGGCAGCATGATTTCCCTACGTCTATGGCCACTTACTGTACCCTTTGGTATCTCTATTTTCAGATCTCTGTGCCCCGCTCTGGCTCCTGGTATGTTTTCTGCTGCCCATTACAGGACATTCCAATGTATAAATTACTGTACATATGAACTGCAATGTTTTCAGAAACACATTTCAATCAATTGACAGACTCCAGATTTGTATTTGTTCCAAGGGTGTTTATTTAAGTGCTAATAAGTGGAGGGGGGTGTGCAATGGGCTGGGGTGATGGTGGAGGAATGTCCAGTTAGAGTCCAGTCTCTTGGTATCACAGGTGCATTGTCCAGTGGGGCATAGGAAGAGGAGCAATGGCATTTCCAGGTGGACAGCGTGACAGAGTGGGACACAAGGGTGACAAGCAGGCGAGTCTTATTTCTAGACGGGGGTCTTGGCAATGTTCTCTGGCTTCTGCCTGGATCGCAGGGACTGTTTGCGGGGTGGTTCTCCTTCTGCAGGGGGTTGGGTGCTTGTGGCCTGTTGTTCTAGTGGCAGAGCCTCCTGTCCACTAGCGCTGGTGGAGGTGGAGGGCTGTTCATTGGTGTGGCTGGTGTCAGGGGCCCATTGGTGTGCCACTGCCTCCCTCATGGTGTTGGCCATGTCAGCCAGCACCCCTGCAATGGTGACCAGGATGGTGTGGATGTGTTTGAGGTCCTCCCTGATCCCCAGGTACTGTCCCTCCTGCAGCCGATGGGTCTCCTCCAACTTGGCCAGTGTCTGGCCCATGGTCTCCTGGGAATGGTGGTATGCTCCCAGGATCCCTGCCAGTGCCTCGTGGAGAGTCGGTTCCCTGAGCCTGTCCGCCCCTGTCACACAGCAGTCCTCCCAGCTTCTCTGTTGTCCTGTGCCTCCGTCTCTTGAACCGTGTGTCCACTGCCACTGACCCCAGGTCCCTGATTTTCTTGGGTGTGTGGGGTTGCCTGTGGTCCCTGTAGTGGTGGACACACTGCTGATTGACTTGTCCTGGGGACAGTGGCATGGGCCCGCTGGGTGGGTGCTGTGCTGGTGTTTCCTGAGGGGGAGGCTCTGTGGTGGTATGTGACTGTGGCAGGGCAACCGACTGTCCAGAGGTCCCTGATGGGCCAGGTTGGTCATTATGATCCAGGCGTGCAGAGCTGCTGTCATCACTGTGGGCTTCTTCTGTGGGGGGACTGGATGTTGGTGGAGACTCTTCTCTGGTGACAGTGAGTAGGGGTCCTTTGAGGATGCAAATGCAGTGTTATTGTATCTGCGAGTGCCATCTTGTGCATGGGTGTGTTTCCCTGTATGGTTGTGTTTGCCCTGTCAGCTTTGCCTTGTGTGCGTGGTGATTTTGTGGGCTAGGTGATTCTCTCTAATGGGCATGCTGTGGTGATGGGTGTCCATGCAGGTTTGTGATGGGGGTCCATGCATTGGTGTGGCATGCAGGGCTTGGTCTGGGAATGGGTGGGTTGTGATAGTGGGGTATATTTCAGGTGGTGGAGTGATGGGGTGAGGGTAGGGGCAGGAGTTTGTGATGGCATGCAGGTAGGGTGGGGGATATAGTAGTAAAGATTTGACTTACCAGAGTCCAGTTCTCCTGCTACTCCTGCAAGGCCCTCAGGATGCACGATCACCAAGACTTGTGGGGGAGGAGGTGGGGGTCCACCGCCAGTCCTCTGTACTGCTACCTGGTGTCTTGCAACAACAGAACGCACCTCCCCTCATAGGTCGTTCCTCCTCTTTCTGATGTCATCCCTTGTTCTGGGGTGCTGTCCCACCGCATTGACCCTGTCCATGACTCTCCGCCATAGCTCCATCTTACTTGCAATGGATGTCTGCTGCACCTGTGATCCTAATAGATGTGGCTCTACCCGGATGATTTCCTCCACCATGACACTTGGCTCCTCCTCTGAAAACCTGGGGTGTCTTTGGGGTGCCATGGATGTGGTGTGAGTGATATGTGTGAGGATGTGTGGGGTGATGTGTGGGGTGATTGAGTGGGTGCTCCTGACTTGTCTCTCTCTCTGTTCGCAATCTTTTTTTTGTTGAAAGGGTTGTGGGTAATGTGGGTGTGTGTTTTATAGTGGTCTGAGTGTATGGGTGTGGTGTGTGTATGTGTGGCAGGTGTGTGTAGTTTGAATTGTCCAATGTGGTGAAGTTTTGTTAGTGTGTGTGCATTTTGAGCGGGGCAGTCTGTACCGCAAATGGTTTACCGCGGCTGAAAGACCGCCACAGTGATTCATGGGTCCTGATACTGTGGGCGTATTCCTGTTGGCGTAACGGTGTGGGTTTTGCTACCGCCAGTTTATCACTGACCTTTGGTCTGGCGGACTTGTGTGGGAGTCTGTATAGTGGCGGATTTCTCTGTGTGGGTCATAATGCCCGTAGTGGTATACTCCCGCGGTCACGTTATGTTGGTGGCCGTCAGCACGGCGGTAGGTGGCATTTACTGCCAAGGTTGTAATGAGGGCCTTAGTATGAAACATGAACAAGTGTAAAAAGAGAAGCGCAGCATTGAAGCAAAAACAATCTATAGAGAGTGTGGGTGATGAAATGTTTGCCCTGAAGCATAAACTATTTATCTTGATACTAAACAGGATTAGAACACTGGATAAAACAGTGTTGTCTATGAAGAAAAGAAGCCAAAAAGGCTTACTAATAAAAGAAACCTTCTGCAAATTGTTTAAAGGAAAATGGCAGCATACAGCATACAGCATACATCTAGTCCAGGGGATTTCTTTAAAGAGGAAAGCTACTTTCAAGAGAATGAATTAGTGCATACATTTGAAACAACTGGCTGATGCTATGTGGTATTGGAAAAGAGGAGAGGATTCCTAGAAATGTAGAGGAAGAGATAGCTGAAGAAATTCAAGAAAGGCATAGATATGCCCCTGCGTATAAATGGGACTGCAGTGGTATTTGTAGTGGTCTTCAAAAATCAAGTGATATATTAAGACATTTTCTATGTCAATTTAGAGCCAGAAGAGCGAAGTAGAAAATTGCATTAATGCAAGCATTAGATCCATGCAAAGTTACAAAACATATTAATTTGCAAGGACACTCACTGGCGTGTCTATCCAGGAAATTTAGAATGTTAGCTGTTCATCATTCACAAATGTGAAATTTAGTTAAAAGATTTTGCTTTGTAAAAAGTCCTACATTGTGATTAGGAGAAATGAACAAAGAACTTTTCTACGGTACAGTATCAGAGGATAAAAATGTTTGTGAAGATATTCAGTCACATTCCTTTGGCCCTGTATTGGAGTCTGTGCAAAATGAGGAGTTGGTATGTTCAGGTGTAAAGGAACAGAACCCAGATATTAGTACTGATCACTTTGCACAAGAAAAAGCTAAGTTTAAATCAGGTTCTACATATAAACCCAACTATGGACCTGGTTTAGACTTTGGCGGATGGGTTACATCATCACAACGATGATGGATAGCTTGTCCGCCAAAATATAAATCACATAGGACATAACTAGTCCGCCAAAATCTATATCAGGCCCTATATTTGTATTTGTTGTGAATGCATTCACTACAAGGGCCAAATTTGAAACGTTGACATATTCTAGAAAACTAAACAAGAAAACAGATATAAGTGGCTAGAATTTGCAGTGTATTTATTTGTGGAGGAATGTTTTAATCTGTCAATACACCAGCTCATGTGTAAGTTTTGCTATGGGCCTGATTTAGATGTTGGCAGACAGGTTATTTCTGATGGGATTTCGATTTCAGCGGACCGGATATTCCTCACTGTTGTGACAGAGTAACCTGTCTGCCAATGTCTAAATCAGGCCCTTTGACAAAATAGAGGGCAATAAAATGCCTGCCAGAGCACACAATAAGTTAGAGCTGGTTAAAATTCCAGAGGAACTTCAACATCTGAAAGTTTATGAAACAATAATAATACATTCTATACATCCTTTTCAACCAATGGTTTGTATGGAACCAAATACTGGGAAACTGCCACCTGCTGACCTTCAAAAAGGCTGTGAAGGCAGAGTTGTGTATTTACCTTTAGACTTTAAACACAATATTCACACTGTGGGTGTAGAGAGAGAGATCCGGATGAACCACTTGTTATTCTAGTGAATGGTGTGCCCACAAAAAAAAAAAAAAATCTGGCAGGATCTAGTGGATGTGAAAACAGTGAAGCAAGCTACATTCTCGCGGTCATTATGAACACAGCGGTAAACACCGTCGACCGCCATGGCGGCAGTGAACAGAAGCCCGCCGTTGGCGGTGAATGGAAACCCGCCATATAATCAACAAAAATTCTGACCCCGCCAAAAATCACCAGATGACCACTCCCCGCCATGACCCTGTCGGCGGGAATGCTGGACCTCCCCACCCCGCCACCGCCGAGCACACCTACATCCCGCCCTCCAAATAATGATGCACAAATCACCTTGGCGGACAGTGGAGGCCGGACGACCATTGGTGGTCCCGACCGCCACAGCAGGCAAGTGGACTTAACAGCAAGAAGTGCACACATTGGATAAGCATGCAACCCACACAAATGACACACATCCATAACCCTATAAAACACCCCTAGACACACCCCATAATCCTTTGCAATGAAACTAGGCCAAGAAGACAGAGAGCACCAGAGGCAGACACCAAACGCCACCATACACAAGACGCACACCAACTCACAGAAGAGCACCCTCAACACGTTCCCAGCCCCGACACCATTCACCACACTCACCATGTCCCCCCCAAACATCCACGCTTCACAGAAAGGGAGTTAAGGACCATGGTGGACGAGATCCTGGAGGTGGAGCGCAGTACACACCCATTGCAAGGAAGATGGAGCTATGGCAGACCATTGTGAACAGGGTCAATGCAGTGGGACACCATCCATGCACCAGGGAAGACATCCGGAAGAGATGGAACGACCTGCGGGGGAAGGTCAGGGGCATGGCATCAAGGCACCATATTGCAGTCCCGAAGACTGGGGGAGGACCGCCACCAACACCACCTGAATTCACAGACTGGGAGGAAAAGGTAATGACCATCCTGCACCCTGAGAGACTCACTGGACTCACTGGAGGAATGGACTCGGGTAAGCCGTCCACATTTACCCCATAAACACCATACCTGTAATGCATGTACCACCCCACCCACACCCACCAGGACCTATACCCCACCCAATAAACAGCCACTGAACTCACCCCCTTACATGACCACAAACCAACTAACAGGCCCACATCCCTCCCCCTGTGCACAGCCACCTACCCCTGCAAGGATCCACAAAGGAACTACACCCCCCCCACCTCAATGCAACCCCACACTCAAAGCAAAATGCAGTGCAAACCTCACAGAGGCACCCTGGATGACCACTGAAAGTAACACAAGCCCAAAATAGCCCAGTCCTGTGCACCCCAAAATTCATGCATTCCTAACAGACATGTCTATGTCCCCCAACAGGTACCACGACCCAGGCCACCCTCACGGACAGGACAAGGAGTGCCAGTTTCCCCCAGGGTGACAGAGGCACCCCACAGGACACTGGTGAAGGATCCCTGGATACTGATGAGCAGGCAGGCCCCTCGCACAGTCCTGGACTGTCACTATGCAGCAGGCCCACCCAGGAAACCACTGTCACCCCTACCACCCAGTCAAGACCAGCAGCCCAGGGCAAGCATCCCCACCAGGCCACAGACTGGTAGAACACAGGTACAGAGGCCACAGTCTCCCACTCCCAACATGCAAGAAGGGCGAGGGACCCGGTACAAGTGTTACTGCCAGACCTGTGCAGGGGACACAGCACAGCGGGCTAGGGCAAGTGCAAGGGTCTCAGTGGGCTAGGAGGGAGGCCACAGGATGGATGCAGCAGCCCAGGACGTGATAACTGAGGAATTGGGGGCCTAACAGCATAACCATGACAGGTTCGCACTGATAGTATCCACCCTGGAGCACAGTCAGAAGATGCAGCAGGAACACCACCAACCGGCCATGGAGCAGAGGAAACAGCACAATGCCACTATGGCCAGCATAGCAGGAGCACTGCTGCAGCCGGTATAAACCCAGTCTGACACCCACACAGGACAGGAGGCTCCCACTACAGCATGAACACCCACCTAGAAATTACACCATCAGCAGAAACATCCCAGGTACTACCCTCACAGGAAACCCAAGGGCCTACCATGTCATCCCCTCAAGTTCAACAGCAGGCACCCAAACGGACCCTCAGGCCAAGATATGGCCTTGGAACCCCAGCAAAGAACAAGGCCCCCTTCAAGAAGTAACTCAGCAACAATCTGCACAGCAACCATCCCACTCAATCAGCCACCACACATTGCTAAGAGGCAATATGAAGTAATGTAAGAAATGATGGACCCATCAATACTTACAACAAGGCTGCCACCATGTTGGCATTGAGGACACCCACCCATCACGACTTGCCATCACTGTAAATAGCACTATTCACTCCCTGCAACCAATAAAACACATATCACACCTGTAACACTGTCCCCTGAGTTAAAATGTGAACAAAGTGAAGTATGGATGCAACCGGCTGATGACCACTTTATTGTCAAATCGTTGCATGAAAGGACTTCTGTGTGCCTAAATGGGGGCCGTAAGTAAATGCAGAAAATATCAATCTGTACCGTGCAGAACTGGACCATGTTTCACATATCATAATCAAACCCCACCTATATGACTAAGCACACTGACAGTATGTGTCACAAACCCCAATGTCAGCCCAAAGTCCCACACAGTTACTGGACGTAGAGTTGTATCAGTTGGGTCCTGGAATTGACATCTTCCCCTTCCTCACCATCACCATCACTCTCCTCCCCTCTCTGAGGTAGCTGGTCAGGACATACAGTACCCTCCACCTCCAAGAGGGGGATAGGATGTCTCACTGCCACGTTGTGCACCATGCAGTGGGCCACCACTATTGTACACACCTTTTCAGGCCCATAGGCCAGGGAACCCCAGAGATATTTAGACATCGAAATCTAGCCTTCCAGAGACCTATCACCCTCCTAGTACGTCCATGGGCCTCATTGTAAGTCCTCTCTGCATCCGTCCTAGGATTCCTCACTGGTGTCAGGAGCCAATGCAAGTTTGGATAGCCAGAATCACCTAGAAAAAGGTGTAATAAAGAGTAGTCATTGTTAAGCCCCTTAGTCAGACAGCCTGGCTGTCTGCTATGTGTCAGTTAGTGACAGAAACACTTACCTATGATCTACCCTCTGTCCTCTTGGAGTTGTTCCACCCTCTGTGGCACACTACTGTTCCTCAGAACAAAGGAATCATGGACTGAACCTGGGAACATGGCATTCACATGTGAGTTGTACTAGCCTGCAGTACATACCAATTGGATGTTCATGGAGTGAAAGTTCTTTCTGTTTTTGCACAGCTGTTCACTGACTCTTGGGGGGATGATCGGTATATGGGTGCCATCAATGGCACCTATCACATGGGGTATGTTGGCAAAGGCATAGAATTCAGACTTGATGGCAGGGAGGTCAGTACTTTGGGGAAACCTCACATAGGACTGCAGGTGTCGTACAAATGCATTTAGAAATCTTGTCAGAACCATGCTGAACATTGGCGGTGGAAATCCAGCACCCATGCCCACTGTCACTTGAAATGATCCTGTGGCTAGGAAATGGAGTGCGGAGAGCACCTACATTTCAGTAGGGATGGAATGCTGATTACAATTTCCCAGAGTTAGTGCAGGATCCAGTAAAGCACAAAGTTCCTGAATTGTTGCACGTGTGAGTCTGTAATTGATTATGATCTGACCCTCCACCATGGTCCTCATATCCACAAGTGGTCTGTACACCGATGGTGCCCTTCCTTGCCACAAGGGTCAGTACCTACGAGGGATATCAAAAACACACATACATAGGCCCACATTGTCATCAATTGTGCACTGCATATTTCATTGTAGTGACTCAAGAGTAACTGCTTCTTGACAGATCTAGATCTACACCTCAATGAGGGAACACTGTTTTTCATGTGTGGTATATTACGTAATGGTCACATGCATAGGTGCTTCATGCGGATAGTAGGGCCTGCATTGTGCATAATTTTATTTATGGATGCGTAGTTACTGCCAAAATGTCTGCCCACTGTAATCCAGGCCTTTCGTTGTGGAAGTGACCTCATACCGCTAGCGGCTGACGTCACAGTGTCATTGGTTAATATGGATGCCAATGGGGAATCCTGGCGTATCATGATCGCCACCGGCGGTGACAGTGCACACCGCTGCGGTATGTACGCGAATTCGTCATCTATACTTCACTTGACTCCCTGATCTCGTCATACAGGTACTCCAATGTGTGTACTGCTGTGGCCTGCCTCTGGTCATGGATGTGGCTCGTGTTGCAGGGGAAAGGGCCACGGCCTTCACCCAGGAGGCTAGTGGACGGGATCCTGCCCCTGTACGCAAAACTCTATGGACTGCCAGAGGTACAGGTGAGTCTGGGTTTGGGGTGCACTGTTTTGGTGTAATGGATGGTGTTGTAAGGACATGCTGCGTGCGTATGGCCTGTAAGTCTTACAGTACTGTCCGTCCCAGAGTGGATGAATAGCCAGCTGTACCTATCTTGCAAGTGCCTGACCTCTGCGTTCCATATCTGTGTCACCCTTCTAGGTCAGCACCCACCAGAAGAGGGCATTTTAGCATGCCTTCGCCAAGGAGGTGCGGACCCTGGGGGTCTACAACCGGCGGAGCACCCACTGCAGATAGAGGTGGGAGGACCTGTGGCTCTGGACGCGTCAGATCTGTGAGGCCCAGCTGGGGATGTCCTCCCAATGTGGAAGGGGTGCCCGTCGGGTACTAACCCCCCTCATGCAACGTATCCTGGCGGTGGCGTACCCAGACCTGGATGGGTGCTTGAAGGCTGCACAGCAGTCACAAGGGGGTGAGTACTCATGTCACAAACTTCAGTCTGGAAGGATGTCTCTCTGTTCATTAGGGTTCATGCTGCTTAGAGGCAGGGACTCTGACTGTTGTCCATCTACATGATGGTCCCCGTAGGGTGCAGGGGTGTCTTTGTCAGGTCTCCCACACAACTCCTCCTAAGGTAGTTCAGGGGATGGGCGTAGAGCAGGGTTCTGGTCAGTAGTCAGGGGCATGGCCATGGACATAGTAAACAGTGTTGCCTATTGGGTGTGTCTTCTGGGTGGGTGTATGTATGGCCACTATGTACCTCCATTCAGCTATTTACAAGTGTCTCTCCTGTTTTGTCTACCCATCCCTGTTCTCTTGTGTTGGTTTTGTACAGCAGCAACATCTGGCGAGGGAGCTGAGGCACCAGCAAGTGGGGAAGCAGTGGCCCACGGATCCTCGGAGGCAGAGACATCTGACGCCAAGGGGACAAGTGGGTGGGAGGGCGAGGGGATTACCACGGGGGAGGCAACTACCACTGGAAGTAGTGACTCAGAGACCTCCTCTGATGGGGGCTCCCCGGCGGTGGCGGACCCTAGTGGCCACACCACTACAGTGACATCTTCCGCCACCCCCCATTCCATCACCGCCCTCCCTTCTGCTCCCCAAGCTGCCCGTGCCCGCTCATCCAGGAAGGTGGGCGTCTCCTTTGCCCCAGGCACCTCATCCCCTGCCCCAGACAGCCCTGCTGCCCTCAAGAGAACCATCTCTGTAGGGCAGACAACCATTGTCAATGCTATCCAGGTGCAAGCATCAGAGGTGTAGCAGACAAATGCCTATCTGGATGTCATTCACGGTGCCGTGTCTGCCCTACAGAGATCTTTTCAGGCTATGGCCTCCTCTTGGATGGCAGCCAGTTTCCCTGGCCATTCCGTCCCCCCTGCAACCTTCACACGTCCAAAGCACACATTCAGACATGCAGTGAAGCACATCAAAACACAAGAAGCACACTTCTAAACACTAGCACCACACCTCCCACCACAAGCATTCACACAGCTAACAGACACATGCACACACAACAACATCCACTTACCCCAGTGTGCCCACCTCTTCAGCCTCCCTGTCTGTCCCCTCCACATCCACACCCTCATGCACTGCACCTTCAGTCACTGTTGCTGTTCCTCTTCCTGCACTCACCACAATAGCAGACATCCATGCATGCACCCCATACACCCCACCTGCACTCATAACTACTGTAGTTGACACATGCAGCACACGCACCAGACTTGCAGACACCCACACAACATACATCCAAACTGGCAGCCTGTCTTCTCCCACAGTGTCCACTCCCACCTCCAAAAACACACAAACGCACCAAGACACCCACCCATCACACATTCACCACACCACAGAATACTGTCCAGTCACCTGCACCCGCTACACACACCCCTACACCACATACATCCATTGCCTCTGCCTCCACTCCCATGCCCTCATTCAGGACCACTCCAATTGCTCTGAAAAAATGTTTCCTCTCCCGTGCTGACCTCTTCCAACCCACTGGCCCACCCCATCTTGTCCCTAAGCGTGCACACCTCCTTGCTCTTTCCATTCCTTCCACTTCACAGCCCACCCCTGTCTGACCTTCACATTCCCGTGCCCCTTCCCCAGAGAAAAAGAAGGCCCGTGCAGAGCCAAGTCCATCTGACTCCACCCGCTCTAAACACCCCCCACCTTCAAAAGACAAACCCTCACACCCTCCACCTTCCAAGTGCAAGACCAAGCCCCACCCCGTCGTAAATCCCCACCCCACCACCCCTTGCCCCCCGTTCGTTGAGGTGCCTGGATGCCCCTTTGTTGCCCATTAGGTGGAGTACCGTGCACTTTTGGGGGTCAGGTTGGGTCCGTTGTGGCCCATGGCACTTGTTGCGCTACAGACTGGCCATTGGCGCTGTTTGAAGTCGTTAGCTCTGTGAGATTTAATAAAATATTTCTGTGTGGCCTGTGTTTTGGCGGCACACTGTTGAACCCTGGTCTTTCATTTCATTTTTGTGTGTGTGAGGCATTTGTATGTACTATGGTCAAGTTGGTTTTGACTTGTGTCGAGTAAGTACCTCTTGCTGTGGGGTGTATGACTTATGCTGCTGTGAAGGGTTGTGGGGGCCTTGCAGGATGGGTGGAGTGGGTGGGTATGTAACTGTGCCCTTTCCTCCCTTGTTTCGTAGGTTGCGGTACTTGCCGTCGTCGTCTTCGTCTGCGGTCTCAGTCGTGGAGGTATATAGCAAGGAGCAGGGCTGGCATGATCTGCAGCTCTCTATCCATGTCTGCTTCGGCACGTTGAGTGGGCCTCCGGTGAGTGGTTCATTGGATTGGTTTATTTCCACCTGGCTTTGCGTGGTGGTGGTTCCCGCCTCAGAATTGGCAGCGGACTAGTGGTTCATAATTTGATGGGTGGGTTGGGCCTTTCCGTCGGCCTGTGGGCGGACTCTGCCGTCGTCGTCGGCACTCCTCTACTGGCGGCGGGTGGTTTTCTGGATGCCTGTGTTTCGTTTGGTTCATTATTTGGCGGTCCGGAACGCTCCTCTGTTGGAGGTATGTACCGTCACCGCCGCTGGCGCAGTACGGACCGCCGTATTCATAATGAGGGCCTCTATCTTAAACAAAATAATGTGTACTATAAAGATGCAGATGGAAGCTTTATGGTGGGAAAAATGTTGCCTTTAAGTGGACAGTTTGAAAAAGTTGATAGAAGTAGGTGTGAAGAAATATATGAGCACTACAGTATCCATCTAGGATTCAGGTTATGGGAGTTGTTGGACCTGGCTTTTTGACAGGGTCATCCCCAAACTTTTTGCCTTCTTCCTCCTATTTTTTCTGACCTGTTGTTGTTGGCTTTTGACCTCTGGGCACTTTACCACTGCTAACCAGTGCTAAAGTGCATATGCTCTCTGTGCAAATTGTACTATTGATTGGTTTATCCATGATTGGCTATTTAATTTACTTATAAGTCCCTAGTAGAGTGCACTATATGTGCCAAGGGCCTGTAGATTAAATGCTACTAGTGGGCCTGCAGCACTGGTTGTGCCACCCACTTCAGTAGCCCCTTAACCTTGTCTCAGGCCTGCCATTGCAAGGCCTGTGTGTGCAGTTTCACTGCCACTTCGACTTGGCATTTAAAAGTACTTGCCAAGCCTAAAACTCCCCTTTTTCTACATATAAGTCACCCCTAATGTGTGCTCTAGGTTACCCCTAGAGCAGGGTGCTATGTGGGTAAAAGGTAGGACATGTACCTGTGTAGTTATATGTCCTGGTAGTGTCAAACTCCTAAATTCGTTTTTACACTACTGTGAGGCCTGCTCCCTTCATAGGCTAACATTGGAGCTGCCCTCATACATTGTTGAAGTGGCAGCTGCTGATCTGAAAGGAGCAGGAAGGTCATATTTAGTATGGCCAGAATGGTAATACAAAATCCTGCTGACTGGTGAAGTCGGATTTAATATTACTATTCTAGAAATGCCACTTTTAGAAAGTGAGCATTTCTCTGCACTTAAATCTTTCTGTGCCCTTCAATCCACGTCTGGCTAGGTTTAGTTGACAGCTCCTTGTGCATTCACTCAGACACACCCCAAGCACAGGGTACTCAGCCTCACTTGCATACATCTGCATTTTGAATGGGTCTTCCTGGGCTGGGGGGGTGGAGGGCCTGCCTTCACACAAAGGACTGCCACACCCCCTACTGGGACCCTGGCAGACAGGATTGAACTGAAAGGGAAACTGGTGCATTTCTTAGACACTCTTTGAAGTCACCCCCACTTCAAAGGCACAACTTAGTATAAAACAGGGCCTCTGCCCTACCTCATCAGACACTTGCTGGAGAAGAAACCTGAACCAGAAACTACATCCTGCCAAGAAGAACTGCCTGGCTGCTCAAAGGACTCACCTGTCTGCTTTTCTACAAAGGACTGCTGCCTTGTTGTTGGCCTTCTGCCTTGCTGAACTCTCGTCTGGCTGTAAAAGTGCTCTCCAAGGGCTTGGATAGAGCTTGCCTCCTGTTCCCTGAAGTCTCAGGACCAAAAAGACTTCTCTTTTTCAGTTGGACGCTTCATGCGCGAAATTTCCGACGCACAGCTTGTTCCGCGGTGAGAAAAACGCTGCACACCGTCGCTGATCGTCGAACGCCTTCGGGAAGACCAGAACTTCGACGCACGGCCTCGCAAGGACAACGCCGCCCGACTTCCAGAGGAGAAATTGATGTGACGCCTGCCGTGAGAGCAAAACTTCGACGCACAGCTCCGCGAAACAACACGCAGCCGGAAAACAAGCAGGAGAATCCACGCACAGACTCGGGACATCTGGTAATCCCCGCAACCCATAGAAAGAGACTGTCCGAGCACCAGAAAACGACGCACAACTTCCCCGTGTGAAAAATAACGACACAAGTCTGTGTGTGCTGGGGAGAAATCGATGCACACACTATTTTTCCAAGTATCTCTTCTTCTGCGGCCCTTTGCAGAGATTTTCCACTCCAAACCAGGTACTTTGTGCTTGAAAGAGACACCGCCCGCCAAGCTGTAACCGCCGGGCGGCCGCCAATGCAGCCACACTCCTGCGGTGCCCATTTGGACATCTCCAAGTTTCCGCTTGCCGGCCCAGCAGGGATGTGGGCCGCAACATGGGAGCCTGCTCCAAATGGAGCCAGCGGTGTTGCGGCCGTGCGACGGGTGCAGTTGCACCCGTCGCGCTTTACACTGTCTGCATAGCAGACAGTGAAAAGCCGCATGTGGCCCTGTCAGGGGGCCCCTGCACTCCAGTTCATACTGCCAGAAAAAGGCTGGCAGTCGGGGACTCGTAATCCCCTGGGCAGCGCTGCTAGCAGCGCTGCCCAGGCGGATTATCACCGCCTGGGCAAATCTGGCGGAATACCGCTTCCGCCGCGGTCGTAATAGGCTAGGAAGCACCGCCAGCCTGTTGGTGGTGCTTCTGTCATTTTAGCCCTGGCGGTCCGAGACCGCCAGGGTCAAAATGACCCCCTTTGTTTGCTTTTCAAAGACTTAAGACACTTTATATCACTTTTCAGTGATATCTTTACAAATTCATATTGCATCTTTGATCGTTTTGACCTGCAAATACCCAGATAAATATATATTTTTCTAAACACTGTGTGGTGTATTTTTGTGGTGTTATATTATGGTATTGTATGATTTATTGCACAAATGCTTTACACATTGCCTTCTAAGTTAAGCCTGACTGCTCGTGCCAAGCTACCAGAGGGTGGGCACAGGGTAATTTTGGATTCTGTGTGACTTACCCTGACTATAGTGAGGGTTCTTGCTTGGACAGAGGGTAACCTGACTGCCAACCAAAAACCCCATTTCTAACAGGGTGCCATTGAATTGTATCAGATAAAACAAGCAAACAGAATGTGTGGGAGAAAAGTGTGGAGGCTAGATGTTTTCCTCTGCTATTTCCAACTGAGGTAGGCGTACAATATGGTGACTACCCTGTGCAAATACCTGCAGGTCAGTAAAGGTCAACAAGATTATATTCAGAGGACCCTTGATTCTGACAAAGCATTCCATATGTAGTCCATCTCTTATTCAAAAGTGATTTGGCCAGACTGTTGTAAGCTATTAAACATATTCTAAATATAGGAGTTAAAGTGTAAAATATGTCTGCAAAAGACTTTGTGGAAAAAATTAATGGCAAAGATGAGAAGCTTGAATACAATTTGATAAATGTGATGTCATGCCAACATGGGACCGATGAATATTGTTATCGTCATCATGGGGAGCTCAAGTGTATGTTGCAAAATGTAGGTGCACCAACTTGGTTTGTAACACTAAGCAGCATATGCGTGGGATGAGCTACATCATTTTTTTAGAGAAGTACACTCTTTATTAAAGACATTGATTTGAAGACACCAGGAGAAATTTAGTTTATGGATCCTGAAAGCTCTGTTGTCCTTCATCTGCAACAAAAAAAAAAATCACCTATTGGAGAAGTTACTGATTTCGTTTGGCAAAAATGGTACCAAGCAGGAAGTGTTTCTCATATTCATATGCTGTTGTGGATAAAAGATGCACCTAAATATGGAACAGACACAAATGAGTCTGTAGTTTCTTTCGTAGAACACTTGTAGCATCCTGAAAGACACTGAGGAAAAAGGCCTAAAGCAGTAAGTCCTGCATTTTCAATCACATGGATGTGGGTAATACTGTTGGTGGAAATACAGAGCAAAGGGTCATTTTACACAAAATGTCATTTTGAATTTCTAAGACCTGTTATTTTAAAAAAGGAAGAGTGAACAGTGTTATGGCTGCAGTGAGACATACACTTATTTATAAATCACCCAAAAACACCTACAACCTGAGGGGACCAGAGGCTTCCAAATATGTTAATTGCTACAATTCTGCTATTTTGAAAATGTGGAATGCCGTGGTAGACAACTCTATAACTATTGCTTGTTATATAACTTCATACACCACAAAATCTGGGAGATGGAGAGGAAAGATGTGTGGGAAGATATCTCTGCTGAAAAGTGTCTAACAAAGAAATTGTATAGCTTCAGTTTGAAGATGCTTTTGCACAGGGAAATTCGATCCCATGAATGCTGTGATTGGCGAATTTCAGCTAATTTATATTCCAAGTCAAGAGGAATTATTTGGGTGAGTCTAGGTCTGGCATCAACTCGAAACAGATTAGAACACTGGATAAAACAGTGTTGTCTATGAAGAAAAGAAGCCAAAAAGGCTTACTAATAAAAGACACCTTCTGCAAATTGTTTAAAGGAAAATGGCAGCATACAGCATACATCTAGTCCAGGGGATTTCTTTAAAGAAGAAAGCTACTTTCAAGAGAATGAATTAGTGCATACATTTGAAACAACTGGCTGATGCTATGTGGTATTGGAAAAGAGGAGAGGATTCCTAGAAATGTAGAGGAAGAGATAGCTGAAGAAATTCAAGAAAGGCATAGATATGCCCCTGCGTATAAATGGGACTGCAGTGGTATTTGTAGTGGTCTCCAAAAATCAAGTGATATATTAAGACATTTTCTATGTCAATTTAGAGCCAGAAGAGCGAAGTAGAAAATTGTATTAATGCAAGCATTAGATCCATGCAAAGTTACAAAACATATTAATTTGCAAGGACACTCACTGGTGTGTCTATCCAGGAAATTTAGAATGTTAGCTGTTCATCATTCACAAATGTGAAATTTAGTTAAAAGATTTTGCTTTGTAAAAAGTCCTACATTGTGATTAGGAGAAATGAACAAAGAACTTTTCTATGGTACAGTATCAGAGGATAAAAATGTTTGTGAAGATATTCAGTCACATTCCTTTGGCCCTGTATTGGAGTCTGTGCAAAATGAGGAGTTGGTATGTTCAGGTGTAAAGGAACAGAACCCAGATATTAGTACTGATCACTTTGCACAAGAAAAAGCTAAGTTTAAATCAGGTTCTACATATAAACCCAACTATGGACCTGGTTTAGATTTTGGCGGATGGGTTACACCATCACAACGATGATGGATAGCTTGTCCGCCAAAATATAAATCACATAGGACATAACTAGTCCGCCAAAATCTATATCAGGCCCTATATTTGTATTTGTAGTGAATGCATTCACTACAAGGGCCAAATTTGAAACGTTGACATATTCTAGAAAACTAAACAAGAAAACAGATATAAGTGGCTAGAATTTGCAGTGTATTTATTTGTGGAGGAATGTTTTAATCTGTCAATACACCAGATCATGTGTAAGTTTTGCTATGGGCCTGATTTAGATGTTGGCAGACAGGTTATTTCTGATGGGATTTAGATTTCGGCGGACCGGATATTCCTCACTGTTGTGACAGAGTAACCTGTCTGACAATGTCTAAATCAGGCCCTTTGACAAAATAGAGGGCAATAAAATGCCTGCCAGAGCACACAATAAGTTAGAGCTGGTTAAAATTCCAGAGGAACTTCAACATCTGAAAGTTTATGAAACAATAATAATACATTCTATACATCCTTTTCAACCAATGGTTTGTATGGAACCAAAGACTGGGAAACTGCCACCTGCTGACCTTCAAAAAGGCTGTGAAGGCAGAGTTGTGTATTTACCTTTAGACTTTAAACACAATATTCACACTGTGGGTGTAGAGAGAGAGATCCGGATGAACCACTTGTTATTCTAGTGAATGGTGTGCCCACCAAAAAAAAAAAAAATCTGGCAGGATCTAGTGGATGTGAAAACAGTGAAGCAAGCTACATTCTCGCGGTCATTATGAACACAGCGGTAAACACCGTCGACCGCCATGGCGGCAGTGAACAGAAGCCCGCCGTTGGCGGTGAATGGAAACCCGCCATATAATCAACAAAAATTCTGACCCCGCCAAAAATCACCAGACGACCACTCCCCGCCATGACCCTGTCGGCGGGAATGCTGGACCTCCCCACCCCGCCACCGCCGAGCACACCCACATCCCGCCCTCCAAATAATGATACACAAATCACCTTGGCGGACAGTGGAGGCCGGACGACCATTGGCGGTCCCGACCGCCACAGCAGGCAAGTGGACTTAACAGCATGAAGTGCACACATTGGATAAGCATGCAACCCACACAAATGACACACATCCATAACCCTATAAAACACCCCTAGACACACCCCACAATCCTTTGCAATGAAACTAGGCCAAGAAGACAGAGAGCACCAGAGGCAGACACCAAACGCCACCATACACAAGACGCACACCAACTCACAGAAGAGCACCCTCAACACGTTCCCAGCCCGACACCATTCACCACACTCACCATGTCCCCCCCAAACATCCACGCTTCACAGAAAGGGAGTTAAGGACCATGGTGGACGAGATCCTGGAGGTGGAGCGCAGTACACACCCATTGCAAGGAAGATGGAGCTATGGCAGACCATTGTGAACAGGGTCAATGCAGTGGGACACCATCCACGCACCAGGGAAGACATCCGGAAGAGATGGAACGACCTGCGGGGGAAGGTCAGGGGCATGGCATCAAGGCACCATATTGCAGTCCCGAAGACTGGGGGAGGACCGCCACCAACACCACCTGAATTCACAGACTGGGAGGAAAAGGTAATGACCATCCTGCACCCTGAGAGACTCACTGGACTCACTGGAGGAATGGACTCGGGTAAGCCGTCCACATTTACCCCATAAACACCATACCTGTAATGCATGTACCACCCCACCCACACCCACCAGGACCTATACCCCACCCAAGCAACAGCCACTGAATTCACCCCCTTACATGACCACAAACCAACTAACAGGCCCACATCCCTCCCCCTGTGCACAGCCACCTACCCCTGCAAGGATCCACAAAGGAACTACACCCCCCACCTCAATGCAACCCCACACTCGAAGCAAAATGCAGTGCAAACCTCACAGAGGCACCCTGGATGACCACTGAAAGTAACACAAGCCCAAAATAGCCCAGTCCTGTGCACCCCAAAATTCATGCATTCCTAACAGACATGTCTATGTCCCCCAACAGGTACCACAACCCAGGCCACCCTCACGGACAGGACAAGGAGTGCCAGTTTCCCCCAGGGTGACAGAGGCACCCCACAGGACACTGGTGAAGGATCCCTGGATACTGATGAGCAGGCAGGCCCCTCGCACAGTCCTGGACTGTCACCATGCAGCAGGCCCACCCAGGAAACCACTGTCACCCCTACCACCCAGTCAAGACCAGCAGCCCAGGGCAAGCATCCCCACTAGGCCACAGACTGGTAGAACACAGGTACAGAGGCCACAGTCTCCCACTCCCAACATGCAAGAAGGGCGAGGGACCCGGTACAAGTGGTACTGCCAGACCTGTGCAGGGGACACAGCACAGCGGGCTAGGGCAAGTGCAAGGGTCTCAGTGGGCCAGGAGGGAGGCCACAGGATGGATGCAGCAGCCCAGGATGTGATAACTGAGGAATTGGGGGCCTAACAGCATAACCATGACAGGTTCGCACTGATAGTATCCACCCTGGAGCACAGTCAGAAGATGCAGCAGGAACACCACCAACCGGCCATGGAGCAGAGGAAACAGCACAATGCCACTATGGCCAGCAGAGCAGGAGCACTGCTGCAGCCGGTATAAACCCAGTCTGACACCCACACAGGACAGGAGGCTCCCACTACAGCATGAACACCCACCTGGAAATTAAACCATCAGCAGAAACATCCCAGGTACTACCCTCACAGAAAACCCAAGGGCCTACCATGTCATCCCCTCAAGTTCAACAGCAGGCACCCAAACGGACCCTCAGGCCAAGATATGGCCTTGGAACCCCAGCAAAGAACAAGGCCCCCTTCAAGAAGTAACTCAGCAACAATCTGCACAGCAACCATCCCACTCAATCAGCCACCACACATTGCTAAGAGGCAATATGAAGTAATGTAAGAAATGATGGACCCATCAATACTTACAACAAGGCTGCCACCATTTTGGCATTGAGGACACCCACCCATCACGACTTGCCATCACTGTAAATAGCACTATTCACTCCCTGCAACCAATAAAACACATATCACACCTGTAACACTGTCCCCTGAGTTAAAATGTGAACAAAGTGAAGTATGGATGCAACCGGCTGATGACCACTTTATTGTCAAATCGTTGCATGAAAGGACTTCTGTGTGCCTAAATGGGGGCCGTAAGTAAATGCAGAAAATATCAATCTGTACCGTGCAGAACTGGACATTGTTTCACATATCATAATCAAACCCCACCTATATGACTAAGCACACTGACAGTATGTGTCACAAACCCCAATGTCAGCCCAAAGTCCCACACAGTTACTGGACGTAGAGTTGTATCAGTTGGGTCCTGGAATTGATATCTTCCCCTTCCTCACCATCACCATCACTCTCCTCCCCTCTCTGAGGTAGCTGGTCAGGACATACAGTACCCTCCACCTCCAAGAGGGGGATAGGATGTCTCACTGCCACGTTGTGCACCATGCAGTGGGCCACCACTATTGTACACACCTTTTCAGGCCCATAGGCAAGGGAACCCCAGAGATATTTAGACATCGAAATCTTGCCTTCCAGAGACCTATCACCCTCCTAGTACGTCCATGGGCCTCATTGTAAGTCCTCTCTGCATCCGTCCTAGGATTCCTCACTGGTGTCAGGAGCCAATACAAGTTTGGATAGCCAGAATCACCTAGAAAAAGGTGCAATAAAGAGTAGTCATTGTTAAGCCCCTTAGTCAGACAGCCTGGCTGTCTGCTATGTGTCAGTTAGTGACAGAAACACTTACCTATGATCTACCCTCTGTCCTCTTGGAGTTGTTCCACCCTCTGTGGCACACTACTGTTCCTCAGAACAAAGGAATCATGGACGGAACCTGGGAACATGGCATTCACATGTGAGATGTACTAGCCTGCAGTACATACCAATTGGATGTTCATGGAGTGAAATTTCTTTCTGTTTTTGCACAGCTGTTCACTGACTCTTGGGGGGATGATCGGTATATGGGTGCCATCAATGGCACCTATCACATGGGGTATGTTGGCAAAGGCATAGAATTCAGACTTGATGGCAGGGAGGTCAGTACTTTGGGGAAACCTCACATAGGACTGCAGGTGTCGTACAAATGCATTTAGAAATCTTGTCAGTACCATGCTGAACATTGGCTGTGGAAATCCAGCACCCATGCCCACTGTCACTTGAAATGATCCTGTGGCTAGGAAATGGAGTGCGGAGAGCACCTACATTTCAGTAGGGATGGCATGCTGATTACGATTTCCCAGAGTTAGTGCAGGATCCAGTAAAGCACAAAGCTCCTGAATTGTTGCACGTGTGAGTCTGTAATTGATAATGATCTGACCCTCCACCATGGTCCTCATATCCACAAGTGGTCTGTACACCGATGGTGCCCTTCCTTGCCACAAGGGTCAGTACCTACGAGGGATATCAAAAACACACATACATAGGCCCACATTGTCATCAATTGTGCACTGCATATTTCATTGTAGTGACTCAAGAGTAACTGCTTCTTGACAGATCTAGATCTACACCTCAATGAGGGAACACTGTTTTTCATGTGTGGTATATTACGTAATGGTCACATGCATAGGTGCTTCATGCGGATAGTAGGGCCTGCATTGTGCATAATTTTATTTATGGATGCGTAGTTACTGCCAAAATGTCTGCCCACTGTAATCCAGGCCTTTCGTTGTGGAAGTGACCTCATACCGCTAGCGGCTGACGTCACAGTGTCATTGGTTAATATGGATGCCAATGGGGAATCCTGGCGTATCATGATCGCCACCGGCGGTGACAGTGCACACCGCTGCGGTATGTACGCGAATTCATCATCTATACTTCACTTGACTCCCTGATCTCGTCATACAGGTACTCCAATGTGTGTACTGCTGTGGCCTGCCTCTGGTCATGGATGTGGCTCGTGTTGCAGGGGAAAGGGCCACGGCCTTCACCCAGGAGGCTAGTGGACGGGATCCTGCCCCTGTACGCAAAACTCTATGGACTGCCAGAGGTACAGGTGAGTCTGGGTTTGGGGTGCACTGTTTTGGTGTAATGGATGGTGTTGTAAGGACATGCTGCGTGCGTATGGCCTGTAAGTCTTACAGTACTGTCCGTCCCAGAATGGATGAATAGCCAGCTGTACCTATCTTGCAAGTGCCTGACCTCTGCGTTCCATATCTATGTCACCCTTCTAGGTCAGCACCCACCAGAAGAGGGCATTTTAGCATGCCTTCGCCAAGAAGGTGCGGACCCTGGGGGTCTACAACCGGCGGAGCACCCACTGCAGATAGAGGTGGGAGGACCTGTGGCGCTGGACGCGTCAGATCTGTGAGGCCCAGCTGGGGATATCCTCCCAACGTGGAAGTGGTGCCCGTCGGGTACTGACCCCCCTCATGCAACGTATCCTGGCGGTGGCGTACCCAGACCTGGATGGGTGCTTGAAGGCTGCACGGCAGTCACAAGGGGGTGAGTACTCATGTCACAAACTTCAGTCTGGAAGGATGTCTCTCTGTTCATTAGGGTTCATGCTGCTTAGAGGGAGGGACTCTGACTGTTGTCCATCTACATGATGGTCCCCGTAGGGTGCAGGGGTGTCTTTGTCAGGTCTCCCACACAACTCCTCCTAAGGTAGTTCAGGGGATGGGTGTAGAGCAGGGTTCTGGTCAGTAGTCAGGGGCATGGCCATGGACATAGTAAACAGTGCTGCCTATTGGGTCTGTCTTCTGGGTGGGTGTATGTATGGCCACTATGTACCTCCATTCAGCTATTTACAAGTGTCTCTCCTGTTTTGTCTACCCATCCCTGTTCTCTTGTGTTGGTTTTGTACAGCAGCAACATCTGGCGAGGGAGCTGAGGCACCAGCAAGTGGGGAAGCAGTGGCCCACGGATCCTCAGAGGCAGAGACATCTGAAGCCAAGGGGACAAGTGGGTGGGAGGGCGAGGGGATTACCACGGGGGAGGCAACTACCACTGGAAGTAGTGACTCAGAGACCTCCTCTGAAGGGGGCTCCCCGGCGGTGGCGGACCCTAGTGGCCACACCACTACAGTGACATCTTCCGCCACCCCCCATTCCATCACCGCCCTCCCTTCTGCTCCCCAAGCTGCCCGTGCCCGCTCATCCAGGAAGGTGGGCGTCTCCTTTGCCCCAGGCACCTCATCCCCTGCCCCAGACAGCCCTGCTGCCCTCAAGAGAACCATCTCTGTAGGGCAGACAACCATTGTCAATGCTATCCAGGTGCAAGCATCAGAGGTGTAGCAGACAAATGCCTATCTGGATGTCATTCACGGTGCCGTGTCTGCCCTACAGAGATCTTTTCAGGCTATGGCCTCCTCTTGGATGGCAGCCAGTTTCCCTGGCCATTCCATCCTCCCTGCAACCTTCATACGTCCAAAGCACACATTCAGACATGCAGTCAAGCACATCAAAACACAAGAAGCACACTTCTAAACACTAGCACCACACCTCCCACCACAAGCATTCACACAGCTAACAGACACATGCACACACAACAACATCCACTTACCCCAGTGTGCCCACCTCTTCAGCCTCCCTGTCTGTCCCCTCCACATCCACACCCTCATGCACTGCACCTTCAGTCACTGTTGCTGTTCCTCTTCCTGCACTCACCACAATAGCAGACATCCATACATGCACCCCATACACCCCACCTGCACTCATAACTACTGTAGTTGACACATGCAGCACACTCACCAGACTTGCAGACACCCACACAACATACATCCAAACTGGCAGCCTGTCTTCTCCCACAGTGTCCACCCCCACCTCCAAAAACACACAAACGCACCAAGACACCCACCCATCACACATTCACCACACCACAGAATACTGTCCAGTCACCTGCACCCGCTACACACACCCCTACACCACATGCATCCATTGCCTCTGCCTCCACTCCCACGCCCTCATTCAGGACCACTCCAATTGCTCTGAAAAAATGTTTCCTCTCCCGTGCTGACCTCTTCCAACCCACTGGCCCACCCCATCTTGTCCCTAAGCGTGCACACCTCCTTGCTCTTTCCATTCCTTCCACTTCACAGCCCACCCCTGTCTGACCTTCACATTCCCGTGCCCCTTCCCCAGAGAAAAAGAAGGCCCGTGCAGAGCCAAGTCCATCTGACTCCACCCGCTCTAAACACCCCCCACCTTCAAAAGACAAACCCTCACACCCTCCACCTTCCAAGTGCAAGACCAAGCCCCACCCCGTCGTAAATCCCCACCCCACCACCCCTTGCCCCCCGTTCGTTGAGGTGCCTGGATGCCCCTTTGTTGCCCATTAGGTGGAGTACCGTGCACTTTTGGGGGTCAGGTTGGGTCCGTTGTGGCCCATGGCACTTGTCGCGCTACAGACTGGCCATTGGCCCTGTTTGAAGTCGTTAGCTCTGTGAGATTTAATAAAATATTTCTGTGTGGCCTGTGTTTTGGTGGCACACTGTTGAACCCTGGTCTTTCATTTCATTTTTGTGTGTGTGAGGCATGTGTATGTACTATGGTCAAGTTGGTTTTGACTTGTGTCGAGTAAGTACCTCTTGCTGTGGGGTGTATGACTTATGCTGCTGTGAAGGGTTGTGGGGGCATTGCAGGATGGGTGGAGTGGGTGGGTATGTAACTGTGCCCTTTCCTCCCTTGTTTCGTAGGTTGCGGTACTTGCCGTCGTCGTCTCCGTCTGCGGTCTCAGTCGTGGAGGTATATAGCAAGGAGCAGGGCTGGCATGATCTGCAGCTCTCTATCCATGTCTGCTTCGGCACGTTGAGTGGGCCTCCGGTGAGTGGTTCATTGGATTGGTTCATTTCCACCTGGCTTTGCGTGGTGGTGGTTCCCGCCTCAGAATTGGCAGCGGACTAGTGGTTCATAATTTGATGGGTGGGTTGGGCCTTTCCGTCGGCCTGTGGGCGGACTCTGCCGTCGTCGTCGGCACTCCTCTACTGGCGGCGGGTGGTTTTCTGGATGCCTGTGTTTAGTTTGGTTTATTATTTGGCAGTCCGGAATGCTCCTCTGTTGGAGGTATGTACCGTCACCGCCGCTGGCGCAGTACGGAGCGCCGTATTCATAATGAGGGCCTCTATCTTAAACAAAATAATGTGTACTATAAAGATGCAGATGGAAGCTTTATGGTGGGAAAAATTTTGCCTTTAAGTGGACAGTTTGAAAAAGTTGATAGAAGTAGGTGTGAAGAAATATATGAGCACTACAGTATCCATCTAGGATTCAGGTTATGGGAGTTGTTGGACCTGGCTTTTTGACAGGGTCATCCCCAAACTTTTTGCCTTCTTCCTCCTATTTTTTCTGACCTGTTGTTGTTGGCTTTTGACCTCTGGGCACTTTACCACTGCTAACCAGTGCTAAAGTGCATATGCTCTCTGTGCAAATTGTACTATTGATTGGTTTATCCATGATTGGCTATTTAATTTACTTATAAGTCCCTAGTAGAGTGCACTATATGTGCCAAGGGCCTGTAGATTAAATGCTACTAGTGGGCCTGCAGCACTGGTTGTGCCACCCACTTCAGTAGCCCCTTAACCTTGTCTCAGGCCTGCCATTGCAAGGCCTGTGTGTGCAGTTTCACTGCCACTTCGACTTTGCATTTAGACTTGCCAAGCCTAAAACTCCCCTTTTTCTACATATAAGTCACCCCTAATGTGTGCTCTAGGTTACCCCTAGAGCAGGGTGCTATGTGGGTAAAAGGTAGGACATGTACCTGTGTAGTTATATGTCCTGGTAGTGTCAAACTCCTAAATTCGTTTTTACACTACTGTGAGGCCTGCTCCCTTCATAGGCTAACATTGGGGCTGCCCTCATACATTGTTGAAGTGGCAGCTGCTGATCTGAAAGGAGCAGGAAGGTCATATTTAGTATGGCCAGAATGGTAATACAAAATCCTGCTGACTGGTGAAGTCGGATTTAATATTACTATTCTAGAAATGCCACTTTTAGAAAGTGAGCATTTCTCTGCACTTAAATCTTTCTGTGCCCGTCAATCCACGTCTGGCTAGGTTTAGTTGACAGCTCCTTGTGCATTCACTCAGACACACCCCAAGCACAGGGTACTCAGCCTCACTTGCATACATCTGCATTTTGAATGGGTTTTCCTGGGCTGGGGGGGTGGAGGGCCTGCCTTCACACAAAGGACTGCCACACCCCCTACTGGGACCCTGGCAGACAGGATTGAACTGAAAGGGAAACTGGTGCATTTCTTAGACACTCTTTGAAGTCACCCCCACTTCAAAGGCACAACTTAGTATAAAACAGGGCCTCTGCCCTACCTCATCAGACACTTGCTGGAGAAGAAACCTGAACCAGAAACTACATCCTGCCAAGAAGAACTGCCTGGCTGCTAAAAGGACTCACCTGTCTGCTTTTCTACAAAGGACTGCTGCCTTGTTGTTGGCCTTCTGCCTTGCTGAACTCTCGTCTGGCTGTAAAAGTGCTCTCCAAGGGCTTGGATAGAGCTTGCCTCCTGTTCCCTGAAGTCTCAGGACCAAAAAGACTTCTCTTTTTCAATTGGACGCTTCGTGCGAGAAATTTCCGACGCACAGCTTGTTCCGCGGTGAGAAAAATGCTGCACACCGTCGCTGATCGTCGAACGCCTTCGGGAAGACCAGAACTTCTACGTACGGCCTCGCAAGGACAACGCCGCCCGACTTCCAGAGGAGAAATTGATGCGACGCCTGCCGTGAGAGCAAAACTTCGACGCACAGCTCCGCGGAACAACACGCAGCCGGAAAACAAGCAGGAGAATCCACGCACAGACTCGGGACATCTGGTAATCCCCGCAACCCATAGAAAGAGACTGTCCGAGCACCAGAAAACGACGCACAACTTCCCCGTGTGAAAAATAACGACACAAGTCTGTGTGTGCTGGGGAGAAATCGACGCACACACTATTTTTCCACGTATCTCTTCTTCTGCGGCCCTTTGTAGAGATTTTCCACTCCAAACCAGGTACTTTCTGCTTGAAAGAGACACCGCCCGCCAAGCTGTAACCGCCGGGCGGCCGCCAATGCAGCCACACTCCTGCGGTGCCCATTTGGACATCCCCAAGTTTCCGCTTGCCGGCCCAGCAGGGATGTGGGCCGCAACATGGGAGCCTGCTCCAAATGGAGCCAGCGGTGTTGCGGCCGTGCGACGGGTGCAGTTGCACCCGTCGCGCTTTACACTGTCTGCATAGCAGACAGTGAAAAGCCGCATGTGGCCCTGTCAGGGGGCCCCTGCACTGCCCATGCCAGTGGCATGGGCAGTGCGGGGGCCCCCAGGGGCCCCACGACTCCCCATACCGCCAGCCTTTTCCTGGCAGTTCATACTGCCAGAAAAAGGCTGGCAGTCGGGGACTCGTAATCCCCTGGGCAGCGCTGCTAGCAGCGCTGCCCAGGCGGATTATCACCGCCTGGGCAAATCTGGCGGAATACCGCTTCCGCCGCGGTCGTAATAGACTAGGAAGCACCGCCAGCCTGTTGGTGGTGCTTCTGTCATTTTAGCCCTGGCGGTCTCGGACCGCCAGGGTCAAAATGACCCCCTTTGTTTGCTTTTCAAAGACTTAAGACACTTTATATCACTTTTCAGTGATATCTTTACAAATTCATATTGCATCTTTGATCGTTTTGACCTGCAAATACCCAGATAAATATTATATATTTTTCTAAACACTGTGTGGTGTATTTTTGTGGTGTTATATTATGGTATTGTATGATTTATTGCACAAATGCTTTACACATTGCCTTCTAAGTTAAGCCTGACTGCTCGTGCCAAGCTACCAGAGGGTGGGCACAGGCTAATTTTGGATTCTGTGTGACTTACCCTGACTATAGTGAGGGTTCTTGCTTGGACAGAGGGTAACCTGACTGCCAACCAAAATCCCCATTTCTAACAGGGTGCCATTGAATTGTATCAGATAAAACAAGCGAACAGAATGTGTGGGAGAAAAGTGTGGAGGCTAGATGTTTTCCTCTGCTATTTCCAACTGAGGTAGGCTTACAATATGGTGACTACCCTGTGCAAATACCTGCAGGTCAGTAAAGGTCAACAAGATTATATTCAGAGGACCCTTGATTTCGACAAAGGATTCCATATGTAGTCCATCTCTTATTCAAAAGTGATTTGGCCAGACTGTTGTAAGCTATTAAACATATTCTAAATATAGGAGTTAAAGTGTAAAATATGTCTGCAAAAGACTTTGTGGAAAAAATGAATGGCAAAGATGAGAAGCTTGAATACAATTTGATAAATGTGATGTCATGCCAACATGGGACCGATGAATATTGTTATCGTCATCATGGGGAGCTCAAGTGTATGTTGCAAAATGTAGGTGCACCAACTTGGTTTGTAACACTGAGCAGCATATGCGTGGGATGAGCTACATCATTTTTTTAGAGAAGTACACTCTTTATTAAAGACATTGATTTGAAGACACCAGGAGAAATTTAGTTTATGGATCCTGAAAGCTCTGTTGTCCTTCATCTGCAACAAAAAAAAAAAATCACCTCTTGGAGAAGTTACTGATTTCGTTTGGCAAAAATGGTACCAAGCAGGAAGTGTTTCTCATATTCATATGCTGTTGTGGATAAAAGATGCACCTAAATATGGAACAGACACAAATGAGTCTGTAGTTTCTTTCGTAGAACACTTGTAGCATCCTGAAAGACACTGAGGAAAAAGGCCTAAAGCAGTAAGTCCTGCATTTTCAATCACATGGATGTGGGTAATACTGTTGGTGGAAATACAGAGCAAAGGGTAATTTTACACAAAATGTCATTTTGAATTTCTAAGACCTGTTATTTTAAAAAGGAAGAGTGAACAGTGTTATGGCTGCAGTGAGACATACACTTATTTATAAATCACCCAAAAACACCTACAACCTGAGGGGACCAGAGGCTTCCAAATATGTTAAATGCTACAATTCTGCTATTTTGAAAATGTGGAATGCCGTGGTAGACAACTCTATAACTATTGCTTGTTATATAACTTCATACACAACAAAATCTGGGACGATGGAGAGGAAAGATGTGTGGGAAGATATCTCTGCTGAAAAGTGTCTAACAAAGAAATTGTACAGCTTCAGTTTGAAGATGCTTTTGCACAGGGAAATTCGATCCCATGAATGCTGTGATTGGCGAAGTTCAGCTAATTTATATTCCAAGTCAAGAGGAATTATTTGGGTGAGTCTCGGTCTGGCATCAACTCGAAACAGATTAGAACACTGGATAAAACAGTGTTGTCTATGAAGAAAAGAAGCCAAAAAGGCTTACTAATAAAAGAAACCTTCTGCAAATTGTTTAAAGAAAAATGGCAGCATACAGCATACATCTAGTCCAGGGGATTTCTTTAAAGAAGAAAGCTACTTTCAAGAGAATGAATTAGTGCATACATTTGAAACAACTGGCTGATGCTATGTGGTATTGGAAAAGAGGAGAGGATTCCTAGAAATGTAGAGGAAGAGATAGCTGAAGAAATTCAAGAAAGGCATAGATATGCCCCTGCGTATAAATGGGACTGCAGTGGTATTTGTAGTGGTCTCCAAAAATCAAGTGATATATTAAGACATTTTCTATGTCAATTTAGAGCCAGAAGAGCGAAGTAGAAAATTGTATTAATGCAAGCATTAGATCCATGCAAAGTTACAAAACATATTAATTTGCAAGGACACTCACTGGCGTGTCTATCCAGGAAATTTAGAATGTTAGCTGTTCATCATTCACAAATGTGAAATTTAGTTAAAAGATTTTGCTTTGTAAAAAGTCCTACATTGTGATTAGGAGAAATGAACAAAGAACTTTTCTATGGTACAGTATCAGAGGATAAAAATGTTTGTGAAGATATTCAGTCACATTCCTTTGGCCCTGTATTGGAGTCTGTGCAAAATGAGGAGTTGGTATGTTCAGGTGTAAAGGAACAGAACCCAGATATTAGTACTGATCACTTTGCACAAGAAAAAGCTAAGTTTAAATCAGGTTCTACATATAAACCCAACTATGGACCTGGTTTAGATTTTGGCAAATGGGTTACACCATCACAACGATGATGGATAGCTTGTCCGCCAAAATATAAATCACATAGGACATAACTAGTCCGCCAAAATCTATATCAGGCCCTATATTTGTATTTGTTGTGAATGCATTCACTACAAGGGCCAAATTTGAAACGTTGACATATTCTAGAAAACTAAACAAGAAAACAGATATAAGTGGCTAGAATTTGCAGTGTATTTATTTGTGGACGAATGTTTCAATCTGTCAATACACCAGATCATGTGTAAGTTTTGCTATGGGCCTGATTTAGATGTTGGCAGACAGGTTATTTCTGATGGGATTTAGATTTCGGCGGACCGGATATTCCTCACTGTTGTGACAGAGTAACCTGTCTGCCAATGTCTAAATCAGGCCCTTTGACAAAATAGAGGGCAATAAAATGCCTGCCAGAGCACACAATAAGTTAGAGCTGGTTAAAATTCCAGAGGAACTTCAACATCTGAAAGTTTATGAAACAATAATAATACATTCTATACATCCTTTTCAACCAATGGTTTGTATGGAACCAAAGACTGGGAAACTGCCACCTGCTGACCTTCAAAAAGGCTGTGAAGGCAGAGTTGTGTATTTACCTTTAGACTTTAAACACAATATTCATACTGTGGGTGTAGAGAGAGAGATCCGGATGAACCACTTGTTATTCTAGTGAATGGTGTGCCCGCAAAAAAAAAAAAAATCTGGCAGGATCTAGTGGATGTGAAAACAGTGAAGCAAGCTACATTCTCGCGGTCATTATGAACACAGCGGTAAACACCGTCGACCGCCATGGCGGCAGTGAACAGAAGCCCGCCGTTGGCGGTGAATGGAAACCCGCCATATAATCAACAAAAATTCTGACCCCGCCAAAAATCACCAGACGACCACTCCCCGCCATGACCCTGTCGGCGGGAATGCTGGACCTCCCCACCCCGCCACCGCCGAGCACACCCACATCCCGCCCTCCAAATAATGATACACAAATCACCTTGGCGGACAGTGGAGGCCGGACGCCCGGTCCCGACCGCCACAGCAGGCAAGTGGACTTAACAGCAAGAAGTGCACACATTGGATAAGCATGCAACCCACACAAATGACACACATCCATAACCCTATAAAACACCCCTAGACACACCCCACAATCCTTTGCAATGAAACTAGGCCAAGAAGACAGAGAGCACTAGAGGCAGACACCAAACGCCACCATACACAAGACGCACACCAACTCACAGAAGAGCACCCTCAACACGTTCCCAGCCCCGACACCATTCACCACACTCACCATGTCCCCCCCAAACATCCACGCTTCACAGAAAGGGAGTTAAGGACCATGGTGGACGAGATCCTGGAGGTGGAGCGCAGTACACACCCATTGCAAGGAAGATGGAGCTATGGCAGACCATTGTGAACAGGTTCAATGCAGTGGGACACCATCCACGCACCAGGGAAGACATCCGGAAGAGATGGAACGACCTGCGGGGGAAGGTCAGGGGCATGGCATCAAGGCACCATATTGCAGTCCCGAAGACTGGGGGAGGACCGCCACCAACACCACCTGAATTCACAGACTGGGAGGAAAAGGTAATGACCATCCTGCACCCTGAGAGACTCACTGGACTCACTGGAGGAATGGACTCGGGTAAGCCGTCCACATTTACCCCATAAACACCATACCTGTAATGCATGTACCACCCACCCACACCCACCAGGACCTATACCCCACCCAAGCAACAGCCACTGAATTCACCCCCTTACATGACCACAAACCAACTAACAGGCCCACATCCCTCCCCCTGTGCACAGCCACCTACCCCTGCAAGGATCCACAAAGAAACTACACCCCCTACCTCAATGCAACCCCACACTCGAAGCAAAATGCAGTGCAAACCTCACAGAGGCACCCTGGATGACCACTAAAAGTAACACAAGCCCAAAATAGCCCAGTCCTGTGCACCCCAAAATTCATGCATTCCTAACAGACATGTCTATGTCCCCCAACAGGTACCACAACCCAGGCCACCCTCACGGACAGGACAAGGAGTGCCAGTTTCCCCCAGGGTGACAGAGGAACCCCACAGGACACTGGTGAAGGATCCCTGGATACTGATGAGCAGGCAGGCCCCTCGCACAGTCCTGGACTGTCACCATGCAGCAGGCCCACCCAGGAAACCACTGTCACCCCTACCACCCAGTCAAGACCAGCAGCCCAGGGCAAGCATCCCCACCAGGCCACAGACTGGTAGAACACAGGTACAGAGGCCACAGTCTCCCACTCCCAACATGCAAGAAGGGCGAGGGACCCGGTAAAAGTGGTACTGCCAGACCTGTGCAGGGGACACAGCACAGCGGGCTAGGGCAAGTGCAAGGGTCTCAGTGGGCCAGGAGGGAGGCCACAGGATGGATGCAGCAGCCCAGGATGTGATAACTGAGGAATTGGGGGCCTAACAGCATAACCATGACAGGTTCGCACTGATAGTATCCACCCTGGAGCACAGTCAGAAGATGCAGCAGGAACACCACCAACCGGCCATGGAGCAGAGGAAACAGCACAATGCCACTATGGCCAGCAGAGCAGGAGCACTGCTGCAGCCGGTATAAACCCAGTCTGACACCCACACAGGACAGGAGGCTCCCACTACAGCATGAACACCCACCTGGAAATTACACCATCAGCAGAAACATCCCAGGTACTACCCTCACAGAAAACCCAAGGGCCTACCATGTCATCCCCTCAAGTTCAACAGCAGGCACCCAAACGGACCCTCAGGCCAAGATATGGCCTTGGAACCCCAGCAAAGAACAAGGCCCCCTTCAAGAAGTAACTCAGCAACAATCTGCACAGCAACCATCCCACTCAATCAGCCACCACACATTGCTAAGAGGCAATATGAAGTAATGTAAGAAATGATGGACCCATCAATACTTACAACAAGGCTGCCACCATTTTGGCATTGAGGACACCCACCCATCACAACTTGCCATCACTGTAAATAGCACTATTCACTCCCTGCAACCAATAAAACACATATCACACCTGTAACACTGTCCCCTGAGTTAAAATGTGAACAAAGTGAAGTATGGATGCAACCGGCTGATGACCACTTTATTGTCAAATCGTTGCATGAAAGGACTTCTGTGTGCCTAAATGGGGGCCGTAAGTAAATGCAGAAAATATCAATCTGTACCGTGCAGAACCGGACCATGTTTCACATATCATAATCAAACCCCACCTATATGACTAAGCACACTGACAGTATGTGTCACAAACCCCAATGTCAGCCCAAAGTCCCACACAGTTACTGGACGTAGAGTTGTATCAGTTGGGTCCTGGAATTGACATCTTCCCCTTCCTCACCATCACCATCACTCTCCTCCCCTCTCTGAGGTAGCTGGTCAGGACATACAGTACCCTCCACCTCCAAGAGGGGGATAGGATGTCTCACTGCCACGTTGTGCACCATGCAGTGGGCCACCACTATTGTACACACCTTTTCAGGCCCATAGGCAAGGGAACCCCAGAGATATTTAGACATCGAAATCTTGCCTTCCAGAGACCTATCACCCTCCTAGTACGTCCATGGGCCTCATTGTAAGTCCTCTCTGCATCCGTCCTAGGATTCCTCACTGGTGTCAGGAGCCAATACAAGTTTGGATAGCCAGAATCACCTAGAAAAAGGTGCAATAAAGAGTAGTCATTGTTAAGCCCCTTAGTCAGACAGCCTGGCTGTCTGCTATGTGTCAGTTAGTGACAGAAACACTTACCTATGATCTACCCTCTGTCCTCTTGGAGTTGTTCCACCCTCTGTGGCACACTACTGTTCCTCAGAACAAAGGAATCATGGACGGAACCTGGGAACATGGCATTCACATGTGAGATGTACTAGCCTGCAGTACATACCAATTGGATGTTCATGGAGTGAAATTTCTTTCTGTTTTTGCACAGCTGTTCACTGACTCTTGGGGGGATGATCGGTATATGGGTGCCATCAATGGCACCTATCACATGGGGTATGTTGGCAAAGGCATAGAATTCAGACTTGATGGCAGGGAGGTCAGTACTTTGGGGAAACCTCACATAGGACTGCAGGTGTCGTACAAATGCATTTAGAAATCTTGTCAGTACCATGCTGAACATTGGCTGTGGAAATCCAGCACCCATGCCCACTGTCACTTGAAATGATCCTGTGGCTAGGAAATGGAGTGCGGAGAGCACCTACATTTCAGTAGGGATGGCATGCTGATTACGATTTCCCAGAGTTAGTGCAGGATCCAGTAAAGCACAAAGTTCCTGAATTGTTGCACGTGTGAGTCTGTAATTGATTATGATCTGACCCTCCACCATGGTCCTCATATCCACAAGTGGTCTGTACACCGATGGTGCCCTTCCTTGCCACAAGGGTCAGTACCTACGAGGGATATCAAAAACACACATACATAGGCCCACATTGTCATCAATTGTGCACTGCATATTTCATTGTAGTGACTCAAGAGTAACTGCTTCTTGACAGATCTAGATCTACACCTCAATGAGGGAACACTGTTTTTCATGTGTGGTATATTACGTAATGGTCACATGCATAGGTGCTTCATGCGGATAGTAGGGCCTGCATTGTGCATAATTTTATTTATGGATGCGTAGTTACTGCCAAAATGTCTGCCCACTGTAATCCAGGCCTTTCGTTGTGGAAGTGACCTCATACCGCTAGCGGCTGACGTCACAGTGTCATTGGTTAATATGGATGCCAATGGGGAATCCTGGCGTATCATGATCGCCACCGGCGGTGACAGTGCACACCGCCGCGGTATGTACGCGAATTCGTCATCTATACTTCACTTGACTCCCTGATCTCGTCATACAGGTACTCCAATGTGTGTACTGCTGTGGCCTGCCTCTGGTCATGGATGTGGCTCGTGTTGCAGGGGAAAGGGCCACGGCCTTCACCCAGGAGGCTAGTGGACGGGATCCTGCCCCTGTACGCAAAACTCTATGGACTGCCAGAGGTACAGGTGAGTCTGGGTTTGGGGTGCACTGTTTTGGTGTAATGGATGGTGTTGTAAGGACATGCTGCGTGCGTATGGCCTGTAAGTCTTACAGTACTGTCCGTCCCAGAGTGGATGAATAGCCAGCTGTACCTATCTTGCAAGTGCCTGACCTCTGCGTTCCATATCTATGTCACCCTTCTAGGTCAGCACCCACCAGAAGAGGGCATTTTAGCATGCCTTCGCCAAGGAGGTGCGGACCCTGGGGGTCTACAACCGGCGGAGCACCCACTGCAGATAGAGGTGGGAGGACCTGTGGCGCTGGACGCGTCAGATCTGTGAGGCCCAGCTGGGGATGTCCTCCCAACGTGGAAGTGGTGCCCGTCGGGTACTGACCCCCCTCATGCAACGTATCCTGGCGGTGGCGTACCCAGACCTGGATGGGTGCTTGAAGGCTGCACGGCAGTCACAAGGGGGTGAGTACTCATGTCACAAACTTCAGTCTGGAAGGATGTCTCTCTGTTCATTAGGGTTCATGCTGCTTAGAGGCAGGGACTCTGACTGTTGTCCATCTACATGATGGTCCCCGTAGGGTGCAGGGGTGTCTTTGTCAGGTCTCCCACACAACTCCTCCTAAGGTAGTTCAGGGGATGGAGCAGGGTTCTGGTCAGTAGTCAGGGGCATGGCCATGGACATAGTAAACAGTGCTGCCTATTGGGTGTGTCTTCTGGGTGGGTGTATGTATGGCCACTATGTACCTCCATTCAGCTATTTACAAGTGTCTCTCCTGTTTTGTCTACCCATCCCTGTTCTCTTGTGTTGGTTTTGTACAGCAGCAACATCTGGCGAGGGAGCTGAGACACCAGCAAGTGGGGAAGCAGTGGCCCACGGATCCTCAGAGGCAGAGACATCTGAAGCCAAGGGGACAAGTGGGTGGGAGGGCGAGGGGATTACCACGGGGGAGGCAACTACCACTGGAAGTAGTGACTCAGAGACCTCCTCTGAAGGGGGCTCCCCGGCGGTGGCGGACCCTAGTGGCCACACCACTACAGTGACATCTTCCGCCACCCCCCATTCCATCACCGCCCTCCCTTCTGCTCCCCAAGTTGCCCGTGCCCGCTCATCCAGGAAGGTGGGCGTCTCCTTTGCCCCAGGCACCTCATCCCCTGCCCCAGACAGCCCTGCTGCCCTCAAGAGAACCATCTCTGTAGGGCAGACAACCATTGTCAATGCTATCCAGGTGCAAGCATCAGAGGTGTAGCAGACAAATGCCTATCTGGATGTCATTCACGGTGCCGTGTCTGCCCTACAGAGATCTTTTCAGGCTATGGCCTCCTCTTGGATGGCAGCCAGTTTCCCTGGCCATTCCGTCCCCCCTGCAACCTTCATACATCCAAAGCACACATTCAGACATGCAGTCAAGCACATCAAAACACAAGAAGCACACTTCTAAACACTAGCACCACACCTCCCACCACAAGCATTCACACAGCTAACAGACACATGCACACACAACAACATCCACTTACCCCAGTGTGCCCACCTCTTCAGCCTCCCTGTCTGTCCCCTCCACATCCACACCCTCATGCACTGCACCTTCAGTCACTGTTGCTGTTCCTCTTCCTGCACTCACCACAATAGCAGACATCCATACATGCACCCCATACACCCCACCTGCACTCATAACTACTGTAGTTGACACATGCAGCACACTCACCAGACTTGCAGACACCCACACAGCATACATCCAAACTGGCAGCCTGTCTTCTCCCACAGTGTCCACCCCCACCTCCAAAAACACACAAACGCACCAAGACACCCACCCATCACACATTCACCACACCACAGAATACTGTCCAGTCACCTGTACCCGCTACACACACCCCTACACCACATACATCCATTGCCTCTGCCTCCACTCCCACGCCCTCATTCAGGACCACTCCAATTGCTCTGAAAAAATGTTTCCTCTCCCGTGCTGACCTCTTCCAACCCACTGGCCCACCCCATCTTGTCCCTAAGCGTGCACACCTCCTTGCTCTTTCCATTCCTTCCACTTCACAGCCCACCCCTGTCTGACCTTCACATTCCTGTGCCCCTTCCCCAGAGAAAAAGAAGGCCCGTGCAGAGCCAAGTCCATCTGACTCCACCCGCTCTAAACACCCCCCACCTTCAAAAGACAAACCCTCACACCCTCCACCTTCCAAGTGCAAGACCAAGCCCCACCCCGTCGTAAATCCCCACCCCACCACCCCTTGCCCCCCGTTCGTTGAGGTGCCTGGATGCCCCTTTGTTGCCCATTAGGTGGAGTACCGTGCACTTTTGGGGGTCAGGTTGGGTCCGTTGTGGCCCATGGCACTTGTTGCGCTACAGACTGGCCATTGGCCCTGTTTGAAGTCGTTAGCTCTGTGAGATTTAATAAAATATTTCTGTGTGGCCTGTGTTTTGGCGGCACACTGTTGAACCCTGGTCTTTCATTTCATTTTTGTGTGTGTGAGGCATTTGTATGTACTATGGTCAAGTTGGTTTTGACTTGTGTCGAGTAAGTACCTCTTGCTGTGGGGTGTATGACTTATGCTGCCGTGAAGGGTTGTGGGGGCATTGCAGGATGGGTGGAGTGGGTGGGTATGTAACTGTGCCCTTTCCTCCCTTGTTTCGTAGTTTGCGGTACTTGCCGTCGTCGTCTTCGTCTGCGGTCTCAGTCGTGGAGGTATATAGCAAGGAGCAGGGCTGGCATGATCTGCAGCTCTCTATCCATGTCTGCTTCGGCACGTTGAGTGGGCCTCCGGTGAGTGGTTCATTGGATTGGTTCATTTCCACCTGGCTTTACGTGGTGGTGGTTCCCACCTCAGAATTGGCAGCGGACTAGTGGTTCATAATTTGATGGGTGGGTTGGGCCTTTCCGTCGGCCTGTGGGTGGACTCTGCCGTCGTCGTCGGCACTCCTCTACTGGCGGCGGGTGGTTTTCTGGATGCCTGTGTTTAGTTTGGTTTATTATTTGGCAGTCCGGAACGCTCCTCTGTTGGAGGTATGTACCGTCACCGCCGCTGGCGCAGTACGGACCGCCGTATTCATAATGAGGGCCTCTATCTTAAACAAAATAATGTGTACTATAAAGATGCAGATGGAAGCTTTATGGTGGGAAAAATGTTGCCTTTAAGTGGACAGTTTGAAAAAGTTGATAGAAGTAGGTGTGAAGAAATATATGAGCACTACAGTATCCATCTAGGATTCAGGTTATGGGAGTTGTTGGACCTGGCTTTTTGACAGGGTCATCCCCAAACTTTTTGCCTTCTTCCTCCTATTTTTTCTGACCTGTTGTTGTTGGCTTTTGACCTCTGGGCACTTTACCACTGCTAACCAGTGCTAAAGTGCATATGCTCTCTGTGCAAATTGTACTATTGATTGGTTTATCCATGATTGGCTATTTAATTTACTTATAAGTCCCTAGTAGAGTGCACTATATGTGCCAAGGGCCTGTAGATTAAATGCTACTAGTGGGCCTGCAGCACTGGTTGTGCCACCCACTTCAGTAGCCCCTTAACCTTGTCTCAGGCCTGCCATTGCAAGGCCTGTGTGTGCAGTTTCACTGCCACATCGACTTGGCATTTAAAAGTACTTGCCAAGCCTAAAACTCCCCTTTTTCTACATATAAGTCACCCCTAATGTGTGCTCTAGGTTACCCCTAGAGCAGGGTGCTATGTGGGTAAAAGGTAGGACATGTACCTGTGTAGTTATATGTCCTGGTAGTGTCAAACTCCTAAATTCGTTTTTACACTACTGTGAGGCCTGCTCCCTTCATAGGCTAACATTGGGGCTTCCCTCATACATTGTTGAAGTGGCAGCTGCTGATCTGAAAGGAGCAGGAAGGTCATATTTAGTATGGCCAGAATGGTAATACAAAATCCTGCTGACTGGTGAAGTCGGATTTAATATTACTATTCTAGAAATGCCACTTTGAGAAAGTGAGCATTTCTCTGCACTTAAATCTTTCTGTGCCCTCCAATCCACGTCTGGCTAGGTTTAGTTGACAGCTCCTTGTGCATTCACTCAGACACACCCCAAGCACAGGGTACTCAGCCTCACTTGCATACATCTGCATTTTGAATGGGTTTTCCTGGGCTGGGGGGGTGGAGGGCCTGCCTTCACACAAAGGACTGCCACACCCCCTACTGGGACCCTGGCAGACAGGATTGAACTGAAAGGGAAACTGGTGCATTTCTTAGACACTCTTTGAAGTCACCCCCACTTCAAAGGCACAACTTAGTATAAAACAGGGCCTCTGCCCTACCTCATCAGACACTTGCTGGAGAAGAAACCTGAACCAGAAACTACATCCTGCCAAGAAGAACTGCCTGGCTGCTCAAAGGACTCACCTGTCTGCTTTTCTACAAAGGACTGCTGCCTTGTTGTTGGCCTTCTGCCTTGCTGAACTCTCGTCTGGCTGTAAAAGTGCTCTCCAAGGGCTTGGATAGAGCTTGCCTCCTGTTCCCTGAAGTCTCAGGACCAAAAAGACTTCTCTTTTTCAATTGGACGCTTCGTGCGCGAAATTTCCGACGCACAGCTTGTTCCGCGGTGAGAAAAATGCTGCACACCGTCGCTGATCGTCGAACGCCTTCGGGAAGACCAGAACTTCTACGTACGGCCTCGCAAGGACAACGCCGCCCGACTTCCAGAGGAGAAATTGATGCGACGCCTGCCGTGAGAGCAAAACTTCGACGCACAGCTCCGCGGAACAACACGCAGCCGGAAAACAAGCAGGAGAATCCACGCACAGACTCGGGACATCTGGTAATCCCCGCAACCCATAGAAAGAGACTGTCCGAGCACCAGAAAACGACGCACAACTTCCCCGTGTGAAAAATAACGACACAAGTCTGTGTGTGCTGGGGAGAAATCGACGCACACACTATTTTTCCACGTATCTCTTCTTCTGCGGCCCTTTGTAGAGATTTTCCACTCCAAACCAGGTACTTTCTGCTTGAAAGAGACACCGCCGCGAAGCTGTAACCGCCGGGCGGCCGCCAATGCAGCCACACTCCTGCGGTGCCCATTTGGACATCCCCAAGTTTCCGCTTGCCGGCCTGGCAGGGATGTGGGCCGCAACATGGGAGCCTGCTCCAAATGGAGCCAGCGGTGTTGCGGCCGTGCGACGGGTGCAGTTGCACCCGTCGCGCTTTACACTGTCTGCATAGCAGACAGTGAAAAGCCGCATGTGGCCCTGTCAGGGGGCCCCTGCACTGCCCATGCCAGTGGCATGGGCAGTGCAGGGGCCCCCAGGGGCCCCACGACTCCCCATACCGCCAGCCTTTTCCTGGCAGTTCATACTGCCAGAAAAAGGCTGGCAGTCGGGGACTCGTAATCCCCTGGGCAGCGCTGCTAGCAGCGCTGCACAGGCGGATTATCACCGCCTGGGCAAATCTGGCGGAATACCGCTTCCGCCGCGGTCGTAATAGACTAGGAAGCACCGCCAGCCTGTTGGTGGTGCTTCTGTCATTTTAGCCCTGGCGGTCTCGGACCGCCAGGGTCAAAATGACCCCCTTTGTTTGCTTTTCAAAGACTTAAGACACTTTATATCACTTTTCAGTGATATCTTTACAAATTCATATTGCATCTTTGATCGTTTTGACCTGCAAATACCCAGATAAATATTATATATTTTTCTAAACACTGTGTGGTGTATTTTTGTGGTGTTATATTATGGTATTGTATGATTTATTGCACAAATGCTTTACACATTGCCTTCTAAGTTAAGCCTGACTGCTCGTGCCAAGCTACCAGAGGGTGGGCACAGGCTAATTTTGGATTCTGTGTGACTTACCCTGACTATAGTGAGGGTTCTTGCTTGGACAGAGGGTAACCTGACTGCCAACCAAAATCCCCATTTCTAACAGGGTGCCATTGAATTGTATCAGATAAAACAAGCGAACAGAATGTGTGGGAGAAAAGTGTGGAGGCTAGATGTTTTCCTCTGCTATTTCCAACTGAGGTAGGCTTACAATATGGTGACTACCCTGTGCAAATACCTGCAGGTCAGTAAAGGTCAACAAGATTATATTCAGAGGACCCTTGATTTCGACAAAGGATTCCATATGTAGTCCATCTCTTATTCAAAAGTGATTTGGCCAGACTGTTGTAAGCTATTAAACATATTCTAAATATAGGAGTTAAAGTGTAAAATATGTCTGCAAAAGACTTTGTGGAAAAAATGAATGGCAAAGATGAGAAGCTTGAATACAATTTGATAAATGTGATGTCATGCCAACATGGGACCGATGAATATTGTTATCGTCATCATGGGGAGCTCAAGTGTATGTTGCAAAATGTAGGTGCACCAACTTGGTTTGTAACACTGAGCAGCATATGCGTGGGATGAGCTACATCATTTTTTTAGAGAAGTACACTCTTTATTAAAGACATTGATTTGAAGACACCAGGAGAAATTTAGTTTATGGATCCTGAAAGCTCTGTTGTCCTTCATCTGCAACAAAAAAAAAAAATCACCTCTTGGAGAAGTTACTGATTTCGTTTGGCAAAAATGGTACCAAGCAGGAAGTGTTTCTCATATTCATATGCTGTTGTGGATAAAAGATGCACCTAAATATGGAACAGACACAAATGAGTCTGTAGTTTCTTTCGTAGAACACTTGTAGCATCCTGAAAGACACTGAGGAAAAAGGCCTAAAGCAGTAAGTCCTGCATTTTCAATCACATGGATGTGGGTAATACTGTTGGTGGAAATACAGAGCAAAGGGTCATTTTACACAAAATGTCATTTTGAATTTCTAAGACCTGTTATTTTAAAAAGGAAGAGTGAACAGTGTTATGGCTGCAGTGAGACATACACTTATTTATAAATCACCCAAAAACACCTACAACCTGAGGGGACCAGAGGCTTCCAAATATGTTAATTGCTACAATTCTGCTATTTTGAAAATGTGGAATACCGTGGTAGACAACTCTATAACTATTGCTTGTTATATAACTTCATACACAACAAAATCTGGGACGATGGAGAGGAAAGATGTGTGGGAAGATATCTCTGATGAAAAGTGTCTAACAAAGAAATTGTACAGCTTCAGTTTGAAGATGCTTTTGCACAGGGAAATTCGATCCCATGAATGCTGTGATTGGCGAAGTTCAGCTAATTTATATTCCAAGTCAAGAGGAATTATTTGGGTGAGTCTCGGTCTGGCATCAACTCGAAACAGATTAGAACACTGGATAAAACAGTGTTGTCTATGAAGAAAAGAAGCCAAAAAGGCTTACTAATAAAAGAAACCTTCTGCAAATTGTTTAAAGGAAAATGGCAGCATACAGCATACATCTAGTCCAGGGGATTTCTTTAAAGAAGAAAGCTACTTTCAAGAGAATGAATTAGTGCATACATTTGAAACAACTGGCTGATGCTATGTGGTATTGGAAAAGAGGAGAGGATTCCTAGAAATGTAGAGGAAGAGATAGCTGAAGAAATTCAAGAAAGGCATAGATATGCCCCTGCGTATAAATGGGACTGCAGTGGTATTTGTAGTGGTCTCCAAAAATCAAGTGATATATTAAGACATTTTCTATGTCAATTTAGAGCCAGAAGAGCGAAGTAGAAAATTGTATTAATGCAAGCATTAGATCCATGCAAAGTTACAAAACATATTAATTTGCAAGGACACTCACTGGCGTGTCTATCCAGGAAATTTAGAATGTTAGCTGTTCATCATTCACAAATGTGAAATTTAGTTAAAAGATTTTGCTTTGTAAAAAGTCCTACATTGTGATTAGGAGAAATGAACAAAGAACTTTTCTATGGTACAGTATCAGAGGATAAAAATGTTTGTGAAGATATTCAGTCACATTCCTTTGGCCCTGTATTGGAGTCTGTGCAAAATGAGGAGTTGGTATGTTCAGGTGTAAAGGAACAGAACCCAGATATTAGTACTGATCACTTTGCACAAGAAAAAGCTAAGTTTAAATCAGGTTCTACATATAAACCCAACTATGGACCTGGTTTAGATTTTGGCGGATGGGTTACACCATCACAACGATGATGGATAGCTTGTCCGCCAAAATATAAATCACATCGGACATAACTAGTCCGCCAAAATCTATATCAGGCCCTATATTTGTATTTGTTGTGAATGCATTCACTACAAGGGCCAAATTTGAAACGTTGACATATTCTAGAAAACTAAACAAGAAAACAGATATAAGTGGCTAGAATTTGCAGTGTATTTATTTGTGGACGAATGTTTCAATCTGTCAATACACCAGATCATGTGTAAGTTTTGCTATGGGCCTGATTTAGATGTTGTCAGACAGGTTATTTCTGATGGGATTTAGATTTCGGCGGACCGGATATTCCTCACTGTTGTGACAGAGTAACCTGTCTGCCAATGTCTAAATCAGGCCCTTTGACAAAATAGAGGGCAATAAAATGCCTGCCAGAGCACACAATAAGTTAGAGCTGGTTAAAATTCCAGAGGAACTTTAACATCTGAAAGTTTATGAAACAATAATAATACATTCTATACATCCTTTTCAACCAATGGTTTGTATGGAACCAAAGACTGGGAAACTGCCACCTGCTGACCTTCAAAAAGGCTGTGAAGGCAGAGTTGTGTATTTACCTTTAGACGTTAAACACAATATTCACACTGTGGGTGTAGAGAGAGAGATCCGGATGAACCACTTGTTATTCTAGTGAATGGTGTGCCCACAAAAAAAAAAAAAATTCTGGCAGGATCTAGTGGATGTGAAAATAGTGAAGCAAGCTACATTCTCGCGGTCATTATGAACACAGCGGTAAACACCGTCGACTGCCATGGCGGCAGTGAACAGAAGCCCGCCGTTGGCGGTGAATGGAAACCTGCCATATAATCAACAAAAATTCTGACCCCGCCAAAAATCACCAGACGACCACTCCCCGCCATGACCCTGTCGGCGGGAATGCTGGACCTCCCCACCCCGCCACCGCCGAGCACACCCACATCCCGCCCTCCAAATAATGATACACAAATCACCTTGGCGGACAGTGGAGGCCGGACGACCATTGGCGGTCCCGACCGCCACAGCAGGCAAGTGGACTTAACAGCAAGAAGTGCACACATTGGATAAGCATGCAACCCACACAAATAACACACATCCATAACCCTATAAAACACCCCTAGACACACCCCACAATCCTTTGCAATGAAACTAGGCCAAGAAGACAGAGAGCACCAGAGGCAGACACCAAACGCCACCATACACAAGACGCACACCAACTCACAGAAGAGCACCCTCAACACGTTCCCAGCCCCGACACCATTCACCACACTCACCATGTCCCCCCCAAACATCCACGCTTCACAGAAAGGGAGTTAAGGACCATGGTGGACGAGATCCTGGAGGTGGAGCGCAGTACACACGCATTGCAAGGAAGATGGAGTTATGGCAGACCATTGTGAACAGGGTCAATGCAGTGGGACACCATCCACGCACCAGGGAAGACATCCGGAAGAGATGGAACGACCTGCGGGGGAAGGTCAGGGGCATGGCATCAAGGCACCATATTGCAGTCCCGAAGACTGGGGGAGGACCACCACCAACACCACCTGAATTCACAGACTGGGAGGAAAAGGTAATGACCATCCTGCACCCTGAGAGACTCACTGGACTCACTGGAGGAATGGACTCGGGTAAGCCGTCCACATTTACCCCATAAACACCATACCTGTAATGCATGTACCAGCCACCCACACCCACACCCACCAGGACCTATACCCCACCCAAGCAACAGCCACTGAATTCACCCCCTTACATGACCACAAACCAACTAACAGGCCCACATCCCTCCCCCTGTGCACAGCCACCTACCCCTGCAAGGATCCACAAAGGAACTACACCCCCCACCTCAATGCAACCCCACACTCGAAGCAAAATGCAGTGCAAACCTCACAGAGGCACCCTGGATGACCACTGAAAGTAACACAAGCCCAAAATAGCCCAGTCCTGTGCACCCCAAAATTCATGCATTCCTAACAGACATGTCTATGTCCCCCAACAGGTACCACAACCCAGGCCACCCTCACGGACAGGACAAGGAGTGCCAGTTTCCCCCAGGGTGACAGAGGCACCCCACAGGACACTGGTGAAGGATCCCTGGATACTGATGAGCAGGCAGGCCCCTCGCACAGTCCTGGACTGTCACCATGCAGCAGGCCCACCCAGGAAACCACTGTCACCCCTACCACCCAGTCAAGACCAGCAGCCCAGGGCAAGCATCCCCACCAGGCCACAGACTGGTAGAACACAGGTACAGAGGCCACAGTCTCCCACTCCCAACATGCAAGAAGGGCGAGGGACCCGGTACAAGTGGTACTGCCAGACCTGTGCAGGGGACACAGCACAGCGGGCTAGGGCAAGTGCAAGGGTCTCAGTGGGCCAGGAGGGAGGCCACAGGATGGATGCGGCAGCCCAGGATGTGATAACTGAGGAATTGGGGGCCTAACAGCATAACCATGACAGGTTCGCACTGATAGTATCCACCCTGGAGCACAGTCAGAAGATGCAGCAGGAACACCACCAACCGGCTATGGAGCAGAGGAAACAGCACAATGCCACTATGGCCAGCAGAGCAGGAGCACTGCTGCAGCCGGTATAAACCCAGTCTGACACCCACACAGGACAGGAGGCTCCCACTACAGCATGAACACCCACCTGGAAATTACACCATCAGCAGAAACATCCCAGGTACTACCCTCACAGAAAACCCAAGGGCCTACCATGTCATCCCCTCAAGTTCAACAGCAGGCACCCAAACGGACCCTCAGGCCAAGATATGGCCTTGGAACCCCAGCAAAGAACAAGGCCCCCTTCAAGAAGTAACTCAGCAACAATCTGCACAGCAACCATCCCACTCAATCAGCCACCACACATTGCTAAGAGGCAATATGAAGTAATGTAAGAAATGATGGACCCATCAATACTTACAACAAGGCTGCCACCATTTTGGCATTGAGGACACCCACCCATCACGACTTGCCATCACTGTAAATAGCACTATTCACTCCCTGCAACCAATAAAACACATATCACACCTGTAACACTGTCCCCTGAGTTAAAATGTGAACAAAGTGAAGTATGGATGCAACCGGCTGATGACCACTTTATTGTCAAATCGTTGCATGAAAGGACTTCTGTGTGCCTAAATGGGGGCCGTAAGTAAATGCAGAAAATATCAATCTGTACCGTGCAGAACTGGACCATGTTTCACATATCATAATCAAACCCCACCTATATGACTAAGCACACTGACAGTATGTGTCACAAACCCCAATGTCAGCCCAAAGTCCCACACAGTTACTGGACGTAGAGTTGTATCAGTTGGGTCCTGGAATTGACATCTTCCCCTTCCTCACCATCACCATCACTCTCCTCCCCTCTCTGAGGTAGCTGGTCAGGACATACAGTACCCTCCACCTCCAAGAGGGGGATAGGATGTCTCACTGCCACGTTGTGCACCATGCAGTGGGCCACCACTATTGTACACACCTTTTCAGGCCCATAGGCAAGGGAACCCCAGAGATATTTAGACATCGAAATCTTGCCTTCCAGAGACCTATCACCCTCCTAGTACGTCCATGGGCCTCATTGTAAGTCCTCTCTGCATCCGTCCTAGGATTCCTCACTGGTGTCAGGAGCCAATACAAGTTTGGATAGCCAGAATCACCTAGAAAAAGGTGCAATAAAGAGTAGTCATTGTTAAGCCCCTTAGTCAGACAGCCTGGCTGTCTGCTATGTGTCAGTTAGTGACAGAAACACTTACCTATGATCTACCCTCTGTCCTCTTGGAGTTGTTCCACCCTCTGTGGCACACTACTGTTCCTCAGAACAAAGGAATCATGGACGGAACCTGGGAACATGGCATTCACATGTGAGATGTACTAGCCTGCAGTACATACCAATTGGATGTTCATGGAGTGAAATTTCTTTCTGTTTTTGCACAGCTGTTCACTGACTCTTGGGGGGATGATCGGTATATGGGTGCCATCAATGGCACCTATCACATGGGGTATGTTGGCAAAGGCATAGAATTCAGACTTGATGGCAGGGAGGTCAGTACTTTGGGGAAACCTCACATAGGACTGCAGGTGTCGTACAAATGCATTTAGAAATCTTGTCAGTACCATGCTGAACATTGGCTGTGGAAATCCAGCACCCATGCCCACTGTCACTTGAAATGATCCTGTGGCTAGGAAATGGAGTGCGGAGAGCACCTACATTTCAGTAGGGATGGCATGCTGATTACGATTTCCCAGAGTTAGTGCAGGATCCAGTAAAGCACAAAGTTCCTGAATTGTTGCACGTGTGAGTCTGTAATTGATTATGATCTGACCCTCCACCATGGTCCTCATATCCACAAGTGGTCTGTACACCGATGGTGCCCTTCCTTGCCACAAGGGTCAGTACCTACGAGGGATATCAAAAACACACATACATAGGCCCACATTGTCATCAATTGTGCACTGCATATTTCATTGCAGTGACTCAAGAGTAACTGCTTCTTGACAGATCTAGATCTACACCTCAATGAGGGAACACTGTTTTTCATGTGTGGTATATTACGTAATGGTCACATGCATAGGTGCTTCATGAGGATAGTAGGGCCTGCATTGTGCATAATTTTATTTATGGATGCGTAGTTACTGCCAAAATGTCTGCCCACTGTAATCCAGGCCTTTCGTTGTGGAAGTGACCTCATACCGCTAGCGGCTGACGTCACAGTGTCATTGGTTAATATGGATGCCAATGGGGAATCCTGGCGTATCATGATCGCCACCGGCGGTGACAGTGCACACCGCCGCGGTATGTACGTGAATTCGTCATCTATACTTCACTTGACTCCCTGATCTCGTCATACAGGTACTCCAATGTGTGTACTGCTGTGGCCTGCCTCTGGTCATGGATGTGGCTCGTGTTGCAGGGGAAAGGGCCACGGCCTTCACCCAGGAGGCTAGTGGACGGGATCCTGCCCCTGTACGCAAAACTCTATGGACTGCCAGAGGTACAGGTGAGTCTGGGTTTGGGGTGCACTGTTTTGGTGTAATGGATGGTGTTGTAAGGACATGCTGCGTGCGTATGGCCTGTAAGTCTTACAGTACTGTCCATCCCAGAGTGGATGAATAGCCAGCTGTACCTATCTTGCAAGTGCCTGACCTCTGCGTTCCATATCTATGTCACCCTTCTAGGTCAGCACCCACCAGAAGAGGGCATTTTAGCATGCCTTCGCCAAGGAGGTGCGGACCCTGGGGGTCTACAACCGGCGGAGCACCCACTGCAGATAGAGGTGGGAGGACCTGTGGCGCTGGACGCGTCAGATCTGTGAGGCCCAGCTGGGGATGTCCTCCCAACGTGGAAGTGGTGCCCGTCGGGTACTGACCCCCCTCATGCAACGTATCCTGGCGGTGGCGTACCCAGACCTGGATGGGTGATTGAAGGCTGCACGGCAGTCACAAGGGGGTGAGTACTCATGTCACAAACTTCAGTCTGGAAGGATGTCTCTCTGTTCATTAGGGTTCATGCTGCTTAGAGGCAGGGACTCTGACTGTTGTCCATCTACATGATGGTCCCCGTAGGGTGCAGGGGTGTCTTTGTCAGGTCTCCCACACAACTCCTCCTAAGGTAGTTCAGGGGATGGGTGTAGAGCAGAGTTCTGGTCAGTACTCAGGGGCATGGCCATGGACATAGTAAACAGTGCTGCCTATTGGGTGTGTCTTCTGGGTGGGTGTATGTGTGGCCACTATGTACCTCCATTCAGCTATTTACAAGTGTCTCTCCTGTTTTGTCTACCCATCCCTGTTCTCTTGTGTTGGTTTTGTACAGCAGCAACATCTGGCGAGGGAGCTGAGGCACCAGCAAGTGGGGAAGCAGTGGCCCACGGATCCTCAGAGGCAGAGATATCTGAAGCCAAGGGGACAAGTGGGTGGGAGGGCGAGGGGATTACCACGGGGGAGGCAACTACCACTGGGAGTAGTGACTCAGAGACCTCCTCTGAAGGGGGCTCCCCGGCGGTGACGGACCCTAGTGGCCACACCACTACAGTGATATCTTCCGCCACCCCCCATTCCATCACCGCCCTTCCTTCTGCTCCCCAAGCTGCCCGTGCCCGCTCATCCAGGAAGGTGGGCGTCTCCTTTGCCCCAGGCACCTCATCCCCTGCCCCAGACAGCCCTGCTGCCCTCAAGAGAACCATCTCTGTAGGGCAGACAACCATTGTCAATGCTATCCAGGTGCAAGCATCAGAGGTGTAGTAGACAAATGCCTATCTGGATGTCATTCACGGTGCCGTGTCTGCCCTACAGAGATCTTTTCAGGCTATGGCCTCCTCTTGGATGGCAGCCAGTTTCCCTGGCCATTCCGTCCCCCCTGCAACCTTCATACGTCCAAAGCACACATTCAGACATGCAGTCAAGCACATCAAAACACAAGAAGCACACTTCTAAACACTAGCACCACACCTCCCACCACAAGCATTCACACAGCTAACAGACACATGCACACACAACAACATCCACTTACCCCAGTGTGCCCACCTCTTCAGCCTCCCTGTCTGTCCCCTCCACATCCACACCCTCATGCACTGCACCTTCAGTCACTGTTGCTGTTCCTCTTCCTGCACTCACCACAATAGCAGACATCCATACATGCACCCCATACACCCCACCTGCACTCATAACTACTGTAGTTGACACATGCAGCACACTCACCAGACTTGCAGACACCCACACAACATACATCCAAACTGGCAGCCTGTCTTCTCCCACAGTGTCCACCCCACCTCCAAAAACACACAAACGCACCAAGACACCCACCCATCACACATTCACCACACCACAGAATACTGTCCAGTCACCTGCACCCGCTACACACACCCCTACACCACATACATCCATTGCCTCTGCCTCCACTCCCACGCCCTCATTCAGGACCACTCCAATTGCTCTGAAAAAATGTTTCCTCTCCCGTGCTGACCTCTTCCAACCCACTGGCCCACCCCATCTTGTCCCTAAGCGTGCACACCTCCTTGCTCTTTCCATTCCTTCCACTTCACAGCCCACCCCTGTCTGACCTTCACATTCCCGTGCCCCTTCCCCAGAGAAAAAGAAGGCCCGTGCAGAGCCAAGTCCATCTGACTCCACCCGCTCTAAACACCCCCCACCTTCAAAAGACAAACCCTCACACCCTCCACCTTCCAAGTGCAAGACCAAGCCCCACCCCGTCGTAAATCCCCACCCCACCACCCCTTGCCCCCCGTTCGTTGAGGTGCCTGGATGCCCCTTTGTTGCCCATTAGGTGGAGTACCGTGCACTTTTGGGGGTCAGGTTGGGTCCGTTGTGGCCCATGGCACTTGTCGCGCTACAGACTGGCCATTGGCCCTGTTTGAAGTCGTTAGCTCTGTGTGATTTAATAAAATATTTCTGTGTGGCCTGTGTTTTGGCGGCACACTGTTGAACCCTGGTCTTTCATTTAATTTTTGTGTGTGTGAGGCATTTGTATGTACTATGGTCAAGTTGGTTTTGACTTGTGTCGAGTAAGTACCTCTTGCTGTGGGGTGTATGACTTATGCTGCTGTGAAGGGTTGTGGGGGCATTGCAGGATGGGTGGAGTGGGTGGGTATGTAGCTGTGCCCTTTCCTCCCTTGTTTCGTAGGTTGCGGTACTTGCCGTCGTCGTCTTCGTCTGCGGTCTCAGTCGTGGAGGTATATAGCAAGGAGCAGGGCTGGCATGATCTGCAGCTCTCTATCCATGTCTGCTTCGGCACGTTGAGTGGGCCTCCGGTGAGTGGTTCATTGGATTGGTTCATTTCCACCTGGCTTTGCGTGGTGGTGGTTCCCGCCTCAGAATTGGCACCGGCTAGTGGTTCATAATTTGATGGGTGGGTTGGGCCTTTCCGTCGGCCTGTGGGAGGACTCTGCCGTCGTCGTCGGCACTCCTCTACTGGCGGCGGGTGGTTTTCTGGATGCCTGTGTTTAGTTTGGTTTATTATTTGGCAGTCCGGAACGCTCCTCTGTTGGAGGTATGTACCGTCACCGCCGCTGGCGCAGTACGGACCGCCGTATTCATAATGAGGGCCTCTATCTTAAACAAAATAATGTGTACTATAAAGATGCAGATGGAAGCTTTATGGTGGGAAAAATGTTGCCTTTAAGTGGACAGTTTGAAAAAGTTGATAGAAGTAGGTGTGAAGAAATATATGAGCACTACAGTATCCATTTAGGATTCAGGTTATGGGAGTTGTTGGACCTGGCTTTTTGACAGGGTCATCCCCAAACTTTTTGCCTTCTTCCTCCTATTTTTTCTGACCTGTTGTTGTTGGCTTTTGACCTCTGGGCACTTTACCACTGCTAACCAGTGCTAAAGTGCATATGCTCTCTGTGCAAATTGTACTGATTGGTTTATCCATGATTGGCTATTTAATTTACTTATAAGTCCCTAGTAGAGTGCACTATATGTGCCAAGGGCCTGTAGATTAAATGCTACTAGTGGGCCTGCAGCACTGGTTGTGCCACCCACTTCAGTAGCCCCTTAACCTTGTCTCAGGCCTGCCATTGCAAGGCCTGTGTGTGCAGTTTCACTGCCACTTCGACTTGGCATTTAAAAGTACTTGCCAAGCCTAAAACTCCCCTTTTTCTACATATAAGTCACCCCTAATGTGTGCTCTAGGTTACCCCTAGAGCAGGGTGCTATGTGGGTAAAAGGTAGGACATGTACCTGTGTAGTTATATGTCCTGGTAGTGTCAAACTCCTAAATTCGTTTTTACACTACTGTGAGGCCTGCTCCCTTCATAGGCTAACATTGGGGCTGCCCTCATACATTGTTGAAGTGGCAGCTGCTGATCTGAAAGGAGCAGGAAGGTCATATTTAGTATGGCCAGAATGGTAATACAAAATCCTGCTGACTGGTGAAGTCGGATTTAATATTACTATTCTAGAAATGCCACTTTTAGAAAGTGAGCATTTCTCTGCACTTAAATCTTTCTGTGCCCTTCAATCCACGTCTGGCTAGGTTTAGTTGACAGCTCCTTGTGCATTCACTCAGACACACCCCAAGCACAGGGTACTCAGCCTCACTTGCATACATCTGCATTTTGAATGGGTTTTCCTGGGCTGGGGGGGTGGAGAGCCTGCCTTCACACAAAGGACTGCCACACCCCCTACTGGGACCCTGGCAGACAGGATTGAACTGAAAGGGAAACTGGTGCATTTCTTAGACACTCTTTGAAGTCACCCCCACTTCAAAGGCACAACTTAGTATAAAACAGGGCCTCTGCCCTACCTCATCAGACACTTGCTGGAGAAGAAACCTGAACCAGAAACTACATCCTGCCAAGAAGAACTGCCTGGCTGCTCAAAGTACTCACCTGTCTGCTTTTCTACAAAGGACTGCTGCCTTGTTGTTGGCCTTCTGCCTTGCTGAACTCTCGTCTGGCTGTAAAAGTGCTCTCCAAGGGCTTGGAAAGACTTCTCTTTTTCAATTGGACGCTTCGTGCGCGAAATTTCCGACGCACAGCTTGTTCCGCGGTGAGAAAAATGCTGCACACCGTCGCTGATCGTCGAACGCCTTCGGGAAGACCAGAACTTCTACGTACGGCCTCGCAAGGACAACGCCGCCCGACTTCCAGAGGAGAAATTGATGCGACGCCTGCCGTGAGAGCAAAACTTCGACGCACAGCTCCGCGGAACAACACGCAGCCGGAAAACAAGCAGGAGAATCCACGCACAGACTCGGGACATCTGGTAATCCCCGCAACCCATAGAAAGAGACTGTCCGAGCACCAGAAAACGACGCACAACTTCCCGTGTGAAAAATAACGACACAAGTCTGTGTGTGCTGGGGAGAAATCGACGCACACACTATTTTTCCACGTATCTCTTCTTCTGCGGCCCTTTGCAGAGATTTTCCACTCCAAACCAGGTACTTTGTGCTTGAAAGAGACACCGCCCGCCAAGCTGTAACCGCCGGGCGGCCGCCAATGCAGCCACACTCCTGCGGTGCCCATTTGGACATCCCCAAGTTTCCGTTTGCTGGCCCAGCAGGGATGTGGGCCGCAACATGGGAGCCGGCTCCAAATGGAGCCAGCGGTGTTGCGGCCGTGCGACGGGTGCAGTTGCACCCGTCGCGCTTTACACTATCAGCATAGCAGACAGTGAAAAGCCGCATGTGGCCCTGTCAGGGGGCCCCTGCACTGCCCATGCCAGTGGCATGGGCAATGCAGGGGCCCCCAGGGGCCCCACGACTCCCCGTACCGCCAGCCTTTTCCTGGCAGTTCATACTGCCAGAAAAAGGCTGGCGGTCGGGGACTCGTAATCCCCTGGGCAGCGCTGCTAGCAGCGCTGCCCAGGCGGATTATCACCGCCGGGGCAAATCTGGCGGAATACCACTTCCGCCGCGGTCGTAATAGACTAGGAAGCACCGCCAGCCTGTTGGTGGTGCTTCTGTCATTTTATCCCTGGCGGTCTCGGACCGCCAGGGTCAAAATGACCCCCTTTGTTTGCTTTTCAAAGACTTAAGACACTTTATATCACTTTTCAGTGATATCTTTACAAATTCATATTGCATCTTTGATCGTTTTGACCTGCAAATACCCAGATAAATATTATATATTTTACTAAACACTGTGTGGTGTATTTTTGTGGTGTTATATTATGGTATTGTATGATTTATTGCACAAATGCTTTACACATTGCCTTCTAAGTTAAGCCTGACTGCTCGTGCCAAGCTACCAGAGGGTGGGCACAGGCTAATTTGGGATTCTGTGTGACTTACCCTGACTATAGTGAGGGTTCTTGCTTGGACATAGGGTAACCTGACTGCCAACCAAAAACCCCATTTCTAACAGGGTGCCATTGAATTGTATCAGATAAAACAAGCGAACAGAATGTGTGGGAGAAAAGTGTGGAGGCTAGATGTTTTCCTCTGCTATTTCCAACTGAGGTAGGCTTACAATATGGTGACTACCCTGTGCAAATACCTGCAGGTCAGTAAAGGTCAACAAGATTATATTCAGAGGACCCTTGATTTCGACAAAGCATTCCATATGTAGTCCATCTCTTATTCAAAAGTGATTTGGCCAGACTGTTGTAAGCTATTAAACATATTCTAAATATAGGAGTTAAAGTGTAAAATATGTCTGCAAAAGACTTTGTGGAAAAAATGAATGGCAAAGATGAGAAGCTTGAATACAATTTGATAAATGTGATGTCATGCCAACATGGGACCGATGAATATTGTTATCGTCATCATGGGGAGCTCAAGTGTATGTTGCAAAATGTAGGTGCACCAACTTGGTTTGTAACACTGAGCAGCATATGCGTGGGATGAGCTACATCATTTTTTAGAGAAGTACACTCTTTATTAAAGACATTGATTTGAAGACACTAGGAGAAATTTAGTTTATGGATCCTGAAAGCTCTGTTGTCCTTCATCTGCAACAAAAAAAAAATCACCTCTTGGAGAAGTTACTGATTTCGTTTGGCAAAAATGGTACCAAGCAGGAAGTGTTTCACATATTCATATGCTGTTGTGGATAAAAGATGCACCTAAATATGGAACAGACACAAATAAGTCTGTAGTTTCTTTCGTAGAACACTTGTAGCATCCTGAAAGACACTGAGGGAAAAGGCCTAAAGCAGTAAGTCCTGCATTTTCAATCACATGGATGTGGGTAATACTGTTGGTGGAAATACAGAGCAAAGGGTCATTTTACACAAAATGTCATTTTGAATTTCTAAGACCTGTTATTTAAAAAAAGGAAGAGTGAACAGTGTTATGGCTGCAGTGAGACATACACTTATTTATAAATAACCCAAAAACACCTACAACCTGAGGGAACCAGAGGCTTCCAAATATGTTAATTACTACAATTCTGCTATTTTGAAAATGTGGAATGCCGTGGTAGACAACTCTATAACTATTGCTTGTTATATAACTTCATACACAACAAAAACTGGGACGATGGAGAGGAAAGCTGTGTGGGAAGATATCTCTGCTGAAAAGTGTCTAACAAAGAAATTGTACAGCTTCAGTTTGAAGATGCTTTTGCACAGGGAAATTCGATCCCATGAATGCTGTGATTGGCGAAGTTCAGCTAATTTATATTCCAAGTCGAGAGGAATTATTTGGGTGAGTCTAGGTCTGGCATCAACTCAAAACAGAGTTTTGAAGTCTTTTCCAGAAATTCAATATCCTGTCGAATTTTAGCCATACAGTACAGATATAGTAAAAATGTAAGGGCTGGTCACTTACTAGCCGAAAAGGAGTGTACACCTTGAAAATGTTTGCCTCTATGAAGTACTCCAGTACTACAGGTATAGAAACAATGTGGCAGAAAACGCAGATGAAGGGAAATTTGTGGTAGTTTGTTATAATGAGTGTTTGGTATGATAGAGCAAAGGCAGTCTAGTTAACCAGAGAAAACTGAGTTGCTAGACTGATGAAAAAAGGTTTTTCTATTTGGCACTTTTGCAGCTGTTTAAACCTTGAAGTTCTGAATCAGAATTGCAAGGAGAGTTTTTCAGCTATGAAGAGTCTTTCAATGCTGCAAAGGATAGAATTCAATGATCATTATTACCTAACTACTTGAAAATGTTGATTGATAAAATTGAACAGGAAGATACAATTGCTGTTGAAGTAGCTAAGGAGATATCACAAAGCAGCCAAAGTACAGGTCCTCAAAGTCAGGACCCACTTGGACAACCTATAAGTGAAATTGAGGCTGCTATTGCAATGCATGAGGTGGAGACTGCAATGGAGCAAGCAAGACAGGAAACAACTGATTTGGCAGATTTAGTTGGACAGCTAAATGATAAGCAAATGTAAATATATACAGAAGTGAAAGCCACAGTCGGGCATGGATTGCTTCATGACAAAAAACTGTGTGCATGCCTGACATTTAAGCCTATACTGCTGTATGTCAGCGGTCAAGCTGGTACTGGTAAACGTTTCTTAATACAAGTTCTTACCGCTTTCGTACAGAAGAGTAGACTGTCATTTATCATATGAGGTTACACCTGCTGGATTAGAAGCACACAATCTTAAAGGTTTTACTTTACATCAACTTTTGATGCTGCCTGTGGAACATGACAACAAACTGGAATACCAAATGTTATCTGGTAAAGCTTGTCATGAATTGTTAAGAGTGTTAAAAACGTTAACGTTTTTAATTATCGATGCAGTGAGCATGGCCTAAAACGTAATGCTTGTCTTTGTACATTTGAGACTGCAAGAGGTTCTGATAACGGATTATGATGAACTATCTAGAGGAAAATATTTGATACTCCAAATTTCACTTGTGAAAAGCCAGCCTGTATTCAAAACACTGCTCCATGATGAAACTAGAAATCCTATGAGAAGCATTGGAAATTTGAATATTTGGTTACATTTTCAATACAAAAAATTAATCAGGATTATGTTACAAGCCTCGGACACTGAATACGGAATTACTTTTAAAGAGATTAGAGTAGAGGGAAGTTGTGTTCTAGAAAGTTGTCTTCTAAAAAAACAGTTTATAACAACAAAGACATTGGCAGAACTAATGTTCACTTTGATTCAAGAAGGTAACCATATTGCGTGCCTAATGCCTACATTGGAGGAGTGTGCCTCTTTCAACAAAGAATTTCTGGAATTGGAAAAAGAAGACATTTTGCAACTGAAGGCAATAGATAAAATTGAACACCAGGGTGTCACTTTGTTGCTAAATGAAAAGTTACAAGCCAAACTTGATTCCTTCAAAATCTGTTTCACAAACTGCAGGATTGGAGAAAAGATTGTCTATGCAAAAATTGCAAGGTGATTTTATTTCAAATTTTCAATGTTGAAGAAGGTTTAGTCACTTATTAAATTTCCTAATCGTAATGAGGTAGAATACCCTGTGATTAAATTTGAACAGATTGACAATGTGAAGCAGATTGGAAGGTATATTTAAGGTTTTTGCTAGTGAAAGATTCATATGTTCAATGGAAGTAGTTTCTAGTTTGTCTAGCATATGCTATTACTATTCATAAATCCCAAAGTTTAAATTTAGATGCAGCATTTATCAGTATTGGTAGTACCGTCTTTAAAGAAGTAATGTCATATGTAGCTTTGTCTCGAGTTAGAACATTGTCTGGTATGTGTCTAATTGCATTTGATGGCAGAAGAGTAAACACAGACTCCGGTTCTGTTACAGAATACATCTGAAGTGTTTATGCTCCTCATTTTAGACAGTATCCAGTTTAGGAGAAACGATCCATGTGTCTGAAACAGAAAGTTGCAGTGTAGTAAAGGTGTTGTAAAGAAGAAAATGAAAGAAAGGAAGGAAGTTGTTAGGAAACAAAAAATTGAAAATGATGGAGAAATTGTAAAATGGCAATTGTCAAGCCCCTCTGATGTGAACTGATATGCTAATGTTGTGGTAAACATTTTGTTTGCATTACCTAGGGTTGTAAATGTCAATTCAAGAGAAACAACAGAAGGTATTGTGAGTATTGTGTTCTGTAATGTGTAATTTGTTGAACCGTCTGTATACTGAGAGAATGAAAACAAATTCTGCATCTGCAATTCGAGACACTGTAGATCAATGTAGTGGATCGGTACAGTTTACTCACAATACTCAAGAAGATGCACATGAGTTTGTAAAAGTGATATTTGGTGTCTTAGAAGAAGAGATACCTGTAAATGACTTGTTTGGACTTAGTTACTCGTGGCACCAATAAAGTGAAGATTACTCATACACATCAACTACACAAATACAATTAGAACGTTTTACGTATTTAATGTTACCAGATTCCGAAAGTATACATTTTGACACATCACTCAAAACAATATATGTTGACATTGTCAAATAGATGTTTTCTCAACTGTACATGTTGCAAGAAGTGTGAAGTATGTTATTTTAATGCTACAATTCTAAAGTGCAGGTAGTAGATAATTACACACAGAGATTTCTAACTTTAATGCAGGACAAATATCTGTCTCTAGTAAAACATTTACTACTGTTGCTATCATTTTTTATGAAAGAGTTACTATCAGATCTGGTCATTACAGTGTCTACCTAAAAAGTAAAAGTGAATAGACAGATTGCAATGATAGCAACCTTAAATTCAAGCAAAGATTGCCTTGGAAGTTAGCAAATTCCTATCTTTTGTTTCTGGAACCAAAATTCTAAGAGAATCACAGGTGTAAAAGTGGACTACTCTACATATTGTAGATACATTATCAGGATTTATGACATCATGTGGCCTACGAAGGGTGATGTCTTTATAAGACTTTTCTTTGTCTTATATATCTGGTACTTTTACCGTAGCTCTTCTAATGAAGATTATCTTATTTTCAGCATATATTTCTTTACATTAGTAGTGCAAATACAGATAAAATCATTGCTTTAAAAATTGTAGTGAGTGCACTGCGCAGTGTTGCTTATTTGCATTAACATACCATGCAGTTCTGTTTTTTTTTATACAGTCTATATAATTGTTTCTTTCCCACTGTCCCATGTTGATTCTTCATGCAACATATAATTTATGGTGTACAAGTTTGAAAGCTGAGAACAGTAAAAAAGGGAAAATGAACTGCTTAATTTTATTGGCATTACAGTACCGGTATTGTGTAGTGATTTGTTGCTATTATAAAGGTATGCATTGTTAAAAATGTCAAGTTTATTTTATAATTTTAGCAATTGTAATGCTAATTCATATGTTTTTTTACTTTTTTATACAGATGAATGACACCATCTATTGTAGTAATATTCTTTAAAAATTAGTTCTTTCAGTGTTCTTGTATTAGTTTACATTGTGAGGCTGTTCCAGACTACAATAAAAAAAAAACATACACACACTTAAACAGGCAGACACCCACCCACTTATACTCCCATACAGCCACTCAATACAGCCACTCATACACCCACTCATATACTGATACGGCTGCTCACATACCCATTCACACAGTAAAAAAGAAACACACACCCTCTCACACACCGGTACAGAGACTCACGCACCCACTCACACACCTATGCAGCCACTCACACACCCACTAACACACCAATACAGCCATTGACTCAGACATGATACAGCCACTCAGCCACCCACTCACACACTAACACAGACAGGCACACCCATTCACACACCCGCACAGCCAGTCACACACCCACTCACACCCCCACACACCCACTCACACACCCACAGAGACACTCAAAAACCCACTCACACACCCATACTGCCACTCCCACACCCACACATGCATACTCAGATACCTACTCACACACCAAGAGAGACACTTAGGCAGCCACTCACACACCTACTCACACATTGATACAGCAAGTCAGACACCCACACAAACATTCAAGACCCCCCCAACAAACCCATACAGACACACAGTCATTCCTTACAAAGGTTATAGGTCTAAGTAAACTGGTCAGCATGTCATAAAAGAGAACTATACTTAAACATCAATATGGAGTGAAGTCTCAATCTACAACTTAAACTGTCATAAATCACTACCATATACATACATCATCAGGGGACATGTGTCAGTGTACAGGCTACTTCAGTGATAAATAGTACACCTGCTTTAAAAATGGGATTATAAATCAGATGGCACATAAAGAATAGTAATAGTAAAGAATAGTAATTTCAATTATACAGTACCTTAGTAAATATCTTTAAGCCTCAGAAACGTTTACAATACACTTGCACTCACTCGATGATGTCAACAGTGATGTCATCAGTGATGTCATTTGAAATGTCATCAGTGATGTCACTGACCATGTCAAGAGTGAAGTCATAAGTGTTATAATTAGCCTAGGTAACTATAACTGCTGAATTTCTATGGTATTGTCTGGGTAAAATCTGGGCCTTACTATAACGTTCTTGTATCCTTTGTTTTTTTCAGTGAATTCCAAAGGTTTTTTATTTCTATTTCCTAACTACAATGCCCCTCTAACCTTGAGATTTTTCTATGAATATACAGACACAACAAGAGTTCTGTGCAGTAAAGTACTCTGTGATTTATTTAGGCAAAAGCTGCCAACCCGATGGGTCTCCGGGATCTTTCCCCTTGCTCAAGAGTCAAGTTCCCGTGAGGAAGAGTGGGAGAGAGATGGCCCAAGGGAATAAATCACCCTGGGTCAATCAAAATGCTCTATTTTTAAATTGGCTCTCCTGCAAGAGTCTCTTGAGACTCTGGCGAACACAGCTGTCCAGATATACAATTATTTTTGTCCATTAATTTCTCAAAAAATACTGAACGGATTTGCACCAGGCACAATCTGTGGTCCAAGATCTAGCTTCTTGCTGAATTCAGTGGAATTCCGTTCAGCAGTTTTTGCTGTATCTCTGCCCATAAAAAAAGCATGTGGATTTTTCTGTTTTGGGTCCCCTTCTTTTTTCTTAGGCCCTGCTTGATGGATCATCCAAAACATTCCTTGCTCAAAGTAATCATAAAGTATCACCTTTTTGGAAAGTTTCATGGAGAGTTGTCAAACAGTCCTAAAGTTATCAGCAACACAAAAAGTGCTTTTCCTATGGAACAGCAGACCTAAATATAACTACCTAGGAGCGACCGCCACTAGGTATTGTTTCACAATTTTGCAATGTTACACAGGTGAGCCACACTGAGTGTTGCTACTTATTCGTGAATACAGCACGTGGTGAAACAAAATCATTTTAAACATAATTTGACCCTGAAACACACATATATCACACCTCTGTGGTCAGGGTGCCTCCACCCTGACCCCTTCTACCACTTTTCATTTTATTTTAAGCTCCTGGGACTGGGTCCCGTAACCTATAATGGTGGGCAGAACTTTATGCTCAGGTTGCAGCCAGCCAATCACACCATTCCTGGCGGTGCACACATTCGGGAATGCACCGCAATCGTCATGAATTTGTTGTGACAGATCCACAGCATAGATATACAAATGTAGTTTCCCTCTAAAATCTCGAAAACTACTGAATGGATTTACACCAGATAACAAAAAGCACAATCTGAGGAACAAAATCTAGCTTACTGCCAAGTTTGGTGTAATTCCATCCAGGGGTTCGGGCTGTACTCATGTTCAAAACTACGTACGGAATGAACACAGAGAACTCATCCCTTTTCTCCCATCCCCCACTTGATGGATCACCAAGAAACTTTCCATGTGCAACGAGAATCACTGGCAAACTTTCTTTTGGAAACTAACTGCAACTAGCTACTAGGTAGTTATACTTAGGACCATGCTTCCATAGATAAAGTGTTTTTCGATTTTCCTAAATCATTGGCACCGTTTGACGAATCTTCACAAAATCTTCCCAAAAAAAGTGCCTCGGTGATTCTTGTCACACACAGAAAGTTTCAGAGTGATGCGTCAAGTGGAGGACAAGAAAAATGAGTGTCAAAAAAGTGGCATTGCCCATGTTAATTCTCTTAGGACCTTTGAACAAGGCTACAGCACAAACCACTGGATGGAATTACACCAAGATTGCCAGAAAGCTAGCTTTTGGTACGCAGGTTGGGCTTTTGCCTATTTGGTGTAAACACATCCTGTAGTTTAGGAACTATTAAAAGGGAAACAGATTTGTATTTCTCTGGCCGTGACGACTTCGCGAAAAAAGATGACCTCATGCAGGGAAATGCACAACTCTGATTGACTGCCAACACTTCAAACCAGGAAGTATTGGCAGCCATCTTGGGATTCAGCTTCAGCCGAGTCCCTGAAAAAAAAAAACGCAAAAAGAAGAAAAGGGGCCTGGGTAGGGACACCCTGACCCCTTAACTCCCAGAGGGACGCCAGCAGAGCAAAAAAGCATTTTCTTTTTTAATTTTTCCCATGAATTTACAATATTCATGAATTCATGGCAACACATTTTGAAAACTGCGGGCTCCCATGCTTATTTTTTTTAAAAGCCCCTGGGTAGACCAGGTCCTGGGGCATTTATAATTTTGAAAGAAAGGTTAAAGGGCTGATATAGGCAGGAAATAGAATTAAAGAACCATAGAAATTCACTGAAAAATACAAAGTTTAAAGGAATGTTATGGTTAGGCTCATATTGTAAACGTACAAAACCATAGAAATTCACATGTTATAGTTATAGGTATCTCAAGTAACTATAAGTTGTGCCCTGAGGGAACTATAACTCACACCTTCGCCATGCACTGCTATTTACCCCACAAATTACAATACTGATGAGATCTTTGAGAACATCACTGATAATATCAATGTAATATTTGCAGTAAAAAGTTTTATGAAAAAACTATGCATGGCCGGGGAACGACTTATAGTTACTTGAGAATTTAGCAGAAAGCTAACTTTCGGTACACAGATTCTGCTTTTGCTTATTTGCTGTATATCCGTTCAGTAGTTTAGTAGAGAAATTTAAATTTAAGCAAATCCAAATTTCTACATCACTAGCCACAACGACTTTGCGAATAATGACGAGCTTGTGCAGGGAAATGCAGAGCTCTCATTGGCTGCTAAACGTAAAATAAAATCAAAAGGAGCCAGGGAAGGGACACTCTGGCCCCTTAGCTCTTGAGCTGAGTTCCCAGAGGGACCCTCCAGAGCTAAAAAGCATTTTTTTTTTATTTTGCTGCGATTCTCGGCGGATCCAGTGATAAAACAAAACAAAGCACTGGCTCCTGTGCTTTGTTATTATGATGTCACCAGGTAAGCTATGTTCCGGGGCATTATTCATTCTAGTGCAAAGGGACCACCCAGTAGTTTCGCATCCCGAGAGACTGACACCTACCCAAGGCTTTTAACACTTGTAATGGGGTGCTTCCTGGCCCCCTTGTAGCCCCAGGGACCACCACCTCAACAGGGCTTTAAACTATTGCGATGCTGGGAGGCCGTGTGGCCCCCCACAGTCCTTGGGGCCTCCACCTCCCCTGGGCAATCAGTAAAATTTGTGCAGAGGGGCTGTGCAGTCCCTGCAGCCCAAGGGACCACCACCTCCAGGGGCAATTAGTAAAATTGGTGCGGGGAGCCAAGCGGCCCCCATGGACCCCAGGGACCACCATCGCCCAAGGGCAAACAGGAAAATTGTTGCAGAGGGGCCTCGCAGCCCCCACAGCCCTAGGGACCACCAACTCACTAGGGGAATTAGTAAAAATGGTGCAGGGAGCCACGCGGCCCCCTGCAGCCCCGGGGACCACCGCCTCCCCTTGGAAATTGGTAGATTTGGTGCAGTTGCCGGGCAGACCCCCAACAGCCCCGGGGAGCACCACCTCCCTTGAGCAATCTTTACATTTGGTGCAGGGAGCCACGTGACTCCCCACAATAGTGGGGACAACCACCTACCCGGGGCAAACTGTAAAAAATAGAAAGCATAGAAATTCAGCAGTTATAGTTAGTTATTTCAAGTAACTATAGCTCACACACTAAGGGAACTATAACTCACTCCCTCTCCATGCACTGCTAATTACCACAGACATTACAGCACTCATGTCAACTTCTATAATGTCATTAAAAATATGAATGAAACATTACTAGTCAAACTATTGAAGAAAAACATGACGGGGGCACGAGTTATAGTTAGGGTGTGAGTTATAGTTACTTGAAATTACTCTAACTATAACTCCTGAATTTCTATGCTTTCGTGCAAATGAATTTCAGAAGCTATCTATACGTCCATGTAAACTTTTATTTATTTTCAGTGAATTTCTATGATTATGCATATATATTTATAGACATATATATAAATTAACTTAAAGAATCAGAGATTACAGGGACGTTATAGTTAGGCTCACATTTGAAAGGTACAAAAGCACAGAAGTTCAGCAGTCATAAGTAGAGTTATTTTAAGTTACTATAACTCGTGCCCTTGGGTAACTATAACTCGTGCCCTCGCCATACAGTTTTCTCATCAATAATCTTACTGCAAATATTGCAGTGATATTATCAATTTTGTCATAGATAATGTTATGAGATATGTAATATATGGGGTAGTTAGCAGTACATAGTGAGGGTGCAATTATAGTTACCGCATGACACAAGTTATAGTTACTTGACAGAACTCTTACTCTAACTGCTGAATTTCTATGGTTTTGCATGTTTGAAATGTGAGCCTAACTATAATGTCCCTGTAACCTTTGGCTTTTTAAGTGAATTTCTTTGTTTTTTATTCTATTTCCTAACTATATTATCCTTGTAACCTTTGTTTTTTCAGTGAATGTCTATGCGTTTTTAATTATGTTTCCTAACTATGACATATGTGAGTGTGAGTGAGAGTGTGTGCATGGGTAACTCAGTGAGTATGTCAGTGGTTGCAGGAGTCTCTGAGTGGGTCTATCTCCGTGTGCGCACAAGTCTCTGAGTCTATGAGTGCGTGAATGAGTCCCTGAGTGGGTGTGTTACTGGGTGCATGAGACTGAGAGTGTGCATGAATCTTTGGGTGGGTCTGTGAGTGTAGGCATTAGTACCTCAGTTGGTGTGGGACTGAGTGCATGAGTTTCAATGTGGGTCCATGAATTGGTGCATCAGTCTATAAGGGCATGCATGAGTCTGTGTGTGGGTCTATGAGTATGTGCATGAGTGTCTATGTGGGTTTGTCAGTGGGTGCATGACTCTCTGAGTGGGTCTGTGAGTCTGACACTCTGACATCCACTCACATACCAAGTCAAGCACTCACACACCTACTCACAGACCCACGCAGATACTTACACACCCACTCACAGACAGGCTCAGACACTCTCACAACTATTCACAGACCCAGACAAACACTCTAATACCAACTAATAGACCCACAGACACGCTCTCACACCCACACACAGACCCACATGGGCATTCAGACACTCGCAGACCTATTCAGACACACACCCCCTCTGACAAACCCACAAAGACACTCGGATACCCACTCACATACCCAGTCAGACACTCTCTCACCTACTCACAGACCCAGACAGATACTCCCAGACTCACTCACAGACCCACTCATACTTTCTCACAGACCCATACAGACATTATTAGATCCACTCACAGACACACTCTCAGACCCACTCACAGACCAACACACACACTCGCAAACTTACTCAGACACTCACACACCCACTCACAGACCCATGCACACACTCACAGACCCACTAAGACAGGCTCACACCTAGTCACAGACCAAGACAGGCACTCTCAGACCCAGTCATAGATCCAGACCTACACTTTCAGACCCACTCAGACCCAGACAGACACTCTCAGACTCACTCACAGACACACTCCTATACCCACTCACAGACCCACACAGACACCCAGACACTCTGAGAAAGGGTCTCTTTTGACATGATAGCCTTCCACTTTTTGCCTGGAAAACTATTTATTTTCAAACTGTGAGTGCCCTGGACTCCTGCTAAACAGGTTCCCAGGGCCAGATCTGTTCCCCAAAGCTGTACTGTATTTGGCACGTTAGCCACCTTTGTAAGTACCTAGTAAATGGTACCCCTTGTACCTAGGACACGAATGCTGAAGAGGGTCCCCTAGAGCTGCAGCACCAATTGTGCCACTTTGAGAGGCCCCACACCATCCTCATGCAGACTGCCATTGCAGGTGCATGACAAGGTGGAGTTAAACGTTGCAAACTCGACATGGCACTCACCAAGAGTGCCCCGTCCACGAACACTGAATGCAATGTAGGTAAGTCTCCCCTCTGGCAGGCCTTACAGCCCTAAGGCAGGGTGAACTATAATGCATGTGAGGGCATATGAGTGCATGCACAAATATACCCCTACTGTGTCTTTGCTACAGACACAGTAAGTGTACAGGTAAGCCACAGTAAATGTGTGTTCTGGACACTGGTCATTATGAGTTCCCCAGCTACATGATGGCATCTGTGAACCCTGTGTTGTTTGGTATCAAATAACTCAGAATAATAAACAGACACTCATGCCAGTGTTGGATTTATTATAAAATGTACCCAGAGGGCAAATTAGAGGTGGCATGATTGCTCACTGGTCTTAACCAGCCTGCCCCCACCAGACATGATTCTGGACTCCTGGGGTGAGAATCTTTTGCTCTCACGAACCAGAATGCAAAGCCTTTCCTGGGTGGAGGTGTTACACCTCCTCCCCCAGGCAGGTACCCTGCACCAGTGGTCAGCTTAAAAGGCTTTACTGCCTTTGAAATCTGCCCCACACTGCTGCTAGCAGCAGATGACCACCCAATGGTTTGCCCCTATTTTAGGTGGGAAAACTGGTGGGAAAACTAGCATGGATATGAGTGGCCATCCCCAGCCTGCATTCCCCTCAGGTGTGGCCGGTGAGGTGCCCACTCCATTTCATTTCCCTCTATTTTGGATGGCAGGAAAATAGCCAATCAGGGTTAGGGATGTGACCAGGAAGTGGTCACTTAGTGAGTGTAACCACCCTAAGGTAGGTGGCCCATTGTCCACCACCAGTCCACCACCAGGTAGTCCCCTTAAAACCCCCTAAATGCAGTATTTGTTGGGCATCCCTAGACTAAGAGGTTAGATACAATGGACAGAAGAAGACCTGAGGCAAGAGAACAGAAGTCCTGCTGCATGACAAAAAAGGTACCATACTGTCAACACCAGAGCAGTACGCGCTCTAGTGGCGACAAAAATGCAAAAACCCAGCACTCTCAAAACAAAGTAATTTATGCATTGTGCTGATATGTTGTGGTTTAACCTTTTGCATTGCAGAGTTCAATCCTGAAAACGTATTTTTAATATGCTTACAAATACTGTTCATTTGCAATGTATTGCTGCAGGTTTTCAGAGTGTGTTAGGGTGTGGCCCCTTTCCAGGGCCTTCCAGAGACTTTCCCTGCAACATGCCTGGGCGTGGTTCTGGGCTGGGCCAAGACTCTATAAAAGAGAGCTAGCCCAACTCCCAGTGCTCACTTTTCAGAGGTCCTGGTGCAGAGCAGCAGCTTCTTCCTGAGCTCCTGTTCCGGCGACCTATTTAGATTTTCAAGTCTCCGCCCTTCATCCTTCATTGGTGATCATTGTTCCAGGCGGTAAGATGGTGGTTGGACTGTCCCGACACCGTTATTGAGAATTTTCATATTGTTGGTTTAATTCTTAAATGAGTAACAAATTACTTGTGCGCTACCATTTCTTGACATTTATATGGTAGTTTACAAATAGGCAAGACGTGCAATTGGTTTCATAAAGGTTTGACTTTGTTATTGATTGCGTGCTACCATTTCTTGACATTGGCATGGTGGCTTAAGAATCGGAAAGAGGCGCAATTCGTTTTATGGTGTTTAAACATTGTTGTCCATTGCACGATTCATTTTATGGTGTTTAAACATTGTTGTCCATTGCGCGCTACTATTTCTTGACATTTACCTGATGTTTTACGAATTGATAAGACGCGCAACTCGTTTCATGAGGATTTAACTTTGTTGTTCATTGCCCGCTACCATTTCTTGACATTTACATGGTGGCTTAAGAATTGGCAAAAGAAGCGCAATTCGTTTCATTGTACTTTGATCTTGTTATTTATTGTGAGCTGTTATTTCTTGACATTTACATCGTGTTTTACGAATCGGCAAGAAGCGCGATTCGATTAAGGATGATTTGACCTTGACATTCATTGCGTGTTACCATTTCTTGGTATTTTACATGGTGACACTCGAATCGGCAAGACCCACGATTCTCTCCTCGAGTTTATTTCATGTTGTTTATTGTATGCCACTATTCTAAGATACTTATTATGTAATATTCGAGTTGACAAGTTATGTGATTTGTTTCCTGAATACATATCGTGTTATTCATGGTGCACAATCCTTTTATGGTGTTTACTATATATATATATATATATATATATATATATATATATATATATATATCTGCAATATGCGCAATTTGTGTTGAAACATTTTAAGAGTATACAGAAGGCCAGATTTTCTAGATGCAATATTGTATGGTCCTAGTATACATTCTCAAAACAGGATTTATATGATTGGTTTAAAATGTAGTCAGAATGTTTTTCTGATTCTCATGTAAAGGAAAGTACTTGAATAAGAAAGTTTTCATTTAATTCATCTTGATTCCCCTACAGGTATCCGGCCATCTTGAAACTTAATCATTTTAAACTTAACTCTTATATTGTTCATGTTTTCAGAGTGACTAGACTTAGAATCATAGTCTAGTATTGATTTCAGGAGATATAATTTTTATATTGTGTGTTCTAACCTTTTTCTTACTACAGGTCTCCTTCCCAGCTGTTCCCTTCCTAATCCCCTCTTCCCCTCTTGATCTCTCTCAGTCTCTGTGATTTACCTATCAGAGTCTTGGAGCTGTTCAGTGGTGGACGTGTTGGGAACGTGCACCGACCCCGAGGATCTGGTGACTCTGACACATACCCCGCCAGCTGCTCCAACGACTTGACAATCGCCACTGAGGTGTCGTCTGGAAACCCGAGGGCCACTACAAAACTTCAGAGCACCCTCAGCCATCTGAAAATCACCAAGAGCTTCCCTCACAGTGAAGGTATCACTCTCCTGCACCCTGCAGGCAAGGAACTAGTGAAGTCCAGTTCACTGACTGTCTGCTGACCAACAAACCAGGCCTAACACCCTGACCAAAATATACACGGCAGACCCAAACGACAAAACCAGTGTGCCAAGGCTAGTGGCCTTGGAACTTTCAGGGCCTGAGACATACCATTAACCAGGGTACTAGAATCCCAGCACCAGACACCCAGAAGCAACGTCCACTCCAGACTCTCAAAAACCCAGAAGCGAGCATCAGTTAAGGGACTTCAGAGCACTCAAGAACCACCCCCACCATAGTGACCATGCTGACCTGCAATCTACCCTCCAACTGACATGGCTCCAAGGATTCCAAGATGCCCAACTCCTGTCTGACCTATCTGTACTGCATCTGGTCTCCCTGGCCCTTACTTCAACAAACTAGCTGTGCTCTAGGGGTCCAAGCCCCCTTGCAACCTCCACCTTCCAAGTAAACCCAACAGGCTTACCTTTAAGCCCATCTGTGCAGATTTTTTCAAGTGTTCCCCCTCTCTCCATTGTGCAATCACTCCAAGACTTTCAGCCGCTGCTCCCGCATGAACAGGGAACTGCCTGAACTTCTTCGGCTGGCCCAGAGGACATCTCAATAACCTTGACCTAAAAATAGAAGGTGACACTTGTGAGAGCACTGCTTGCTTTTATTTGCATTTTGAAAGATTTTCCCATTGTATCCTATGGTGAGTAATGACACACAAAAACAGAACATTTTCTAAACTTTGACAAATCATAACTAAATAAGCACTTACTGTAAATTGATGAACTTGAAACTGTATGAAATCTGAGGTTTTTTTGTAAATTGGTCAAGAGCTATTTTTCCGATTGTGTGTCCACATTTATTGATACTGTGAGTACAACAAATCTCCAAGATAAAGCGTTACTGCTTGCCCACACTACTTCAAAAACAGAGCATTAGGTGGTCTGTTTTTTTTACCTCTGGATACCACGGTTTGGTTCTGTGGACCCACTGCACACAGGAGAAGGCTCCACCTGAATGTTGCATATGTCAAATGAAAGGCAGTTAAAATGGAGGTTAGCATTTAACATTTTAAAGTTCAAATTTGATTGGATGGTACAAATATGGTAGTGCTTAAATGTAGGTGGTGACAGTAAGAGAACAGAAAGTACATATATGATTGGCTTTGGTGAAATAACTGAAAAGTAAAGGTGTTTGATATATGGCTATATTTTCAGGCACTCAACCCTACCACCTACAGTTGGTTTAGAAGTTAGCTTGAAGCTCTCTGAAACTGTTTTGAACTTGTGACCTATTTGTACCAGAGAGTGTTTCAATCTTGGTCACTATGGTAACAGAGCTAAAGACACATGGATGGAAGGGAACTAAAAAGACTAGACTGCTTGTGAGACAAGGATGTTTAGGTAGGTAATGGTGATGATGGAGTGTTTAAGTACTAATTTATTTATGTACAGCAAAAGGAGCATAAATGATAATTATTAGCAATACATAAACTGCTTTCAGGCTCTTTTGTGGATTCGCAAATCTTCTGGGATGTTACACAGGGGAGCCGCACTTCAGCAGATTTGTGAATCTGTCGAACATCCCCTATGCAATTGGGCTTCTATAGAGGGTTATTAGAAATAGATAATACTATTGACCGTTCACAACTAGTGAGACATAGGCCAAATATGAAATGAAGCTTATGATTTGTTTTATTCCTGAGTAACCTTGAAAGCAAAGTTGAATAGGTTGCTATTCTCTGTTTGTTTTTTTGCATTTTCAGTGATAATATATTCTAACTGATATAGGGCCAGATGTATCAAAAATGTTTGCACTCGCAAACGGCAAAATCGGCCGTTTGTGAGTGCAAAATAGTGGTCTGCAATGCATCAAAGGCATTCGCAGACCACAAAATAGAAATTGCAAAATTCAGGTCGCAATGCAATGCTGCAAGAAATCGCAAATTGCGATTTTTCGCAGAATGGTATTTTGCACATGCAAAATACCATGGTCTGCAACCAGGTGGTAACCTGGTGCAAAATTTTAAAATGCAGTAAAACTGCATTTTTAAATGTAACTTGTAAAGCACACATGCCCTTTTGGCATGTGTGTACTTTACATGTTCAAAAAAAAAAATTGGGGTGCAGGAGAGGGAGCCTTAGGCCTCGAGCACCCTGGCCTTTTGCATTTCCAAAATTGTGATTTCTGGTTCAGAAATCGCAATTTTAGAAATGCAAAAAATTTGCAGCTATGGGCCAACAGGCCCATAGCTGCGAATGGGGCCAGTATCGCAATTTGCGATTCGGTAATTGCATTTGCGATTTTTAAGAAATCGCTATTACCGATTCGCAAATGTGATACATGGCCCTTTGCGAGTCGGTAATATCGATTTCTTAAAAATCGCAATTACCGAATCGCAATGGGCCAGGATCATACATCTGGCCCATAGAGAGGCAAAAATACAGAGCAACACACATAGTTTACAGGTATGTGATTTAGGGCCTCATTATGACCCTGGCGGTACAGAACCGCCAGGGTCAACGGGGGCGGGAGCACCGCCGACAGGCCGGCGGTGCTCCCTTGGGCATTCCGACCGCGGCGGTAACGCCGCGGTCGGACCGGGACAACTGGCGGTCTTCCACCAGTTTCCCGCTGCCCAAATGAATCCTCCAAGGCGGCGCAGCATGCTGCGCCGCCTTGGGGATTCTGACACCCCCTACCGCCATCCTGTTCCTGGCGGTTCGCCCGCCAGGAACAGGATGGTGGTAGGGGGTGTCGCGGGGCCCCTGGGGGCCCCTGCAGTGCCCATGCCAATGGCATGGGCACTGCAGGGGCCCCCGTAAGAGGGCCCCGCTAGTATTTCACTGTCTGCATAGCAGACAGTGAAATACGCGACGGGTGCAGTAGCACCCGTCGCACCTTCCCATTCCGCCGGCTCGATTACGAGCCGGCTTCATCGTGGGAAGGTTGTTTTCCCCTGGGCTGGCGGGCGGCCTTTTGGCGGCCGCCCGCCAGCCCAGGGGAAAACTTGGAATACCCTCCGCGGTCTCTGGACCGCGGAGCGGTATTTTGGAGGGGGGAAGTCTGGCGGGCGGCCTCCGCCGCCCGCCAGACTTAGAATGAGGGCCTTAGTGTGTAGTTTAAAGAAAAAATATGTTAGAAAAAGTTGTGAGTGCAATAAGTAGGTGAAACTGTGTAGTATATACAAAATAATGAAAGGGTAGAAAAAGGGAAAGCATATAATGAAAGTAAAGTATATTATAGTTACTAGCAAAGGAAGTTGATACATTTGTGAAGAGTATTATGGAAGTAGATTCAGAATACCCATAAATAATTGAGTACTGTATAGTTACTACTAAGTAAAAAACTCAAACACATTTTTAAAGATCAAGTTTATTTTCAGGGCAGTAACTTTGATTAGCAAAGCACTATCCCAGAGAATAAGTGAGACACTGCATTATATTAGTGTTAATTGTTTTACTAAAACAGGTAGTCAATCAGTGACATAGTTAAATATAACTCCTCTGTCAGAGAGAAAGAATAAACTATGAACCCATTTAAAATCTTACTTAGGTACTAATACATCTACTCACTTACCCATACATGGTGCTTTGTGCTTAAATGTGTTTTTACGCTTAATTGAGTTACACATGCACTTACAAAGCCATACACCCAGTTATACATCCAGTCTCCCACCCATACTGCAACTCACAGACCTATTTAAAAAAACATACAGCCACTCACACAACCACACAGCATTTATGTATGCAGCAGTTTCACAGCCAGTTGCACACACAGTTACATGCACATTTAGAAACCCAGAAAGTTAGTAAAAAAGCTGGTCAAATACCATCATACTTAATTCAACCTCTGGTGGCAGTGATACATTCACTCAGATATGTACTCAAGTACTGACACACCAACTTACCCATGCAGACTAGCATCACACAAGACACACATTGGTGCATACACTGACACACAGGCACATACCCATACATAAACTGACACACCTAGCTACACTCATGCATACTATAAAACATCCAGGCATACACTGATCCATACATTAACACAACCAGACGCATGCCTATGCATAAAGAGAAACACCCAGGCATACACTGATACACCCAGGCACACAATGATGCATACACTGACACACCCAGGCACACACTGATGCATGTACTGGCACAGCCCCTACCACAATCTGATGGATACACTGACACACCCAGGCACACTCTCAAGCATGCACTAACATAGCCAGACATAGGTTGATACATACACTGACACACCCAGGCACACAATTATGCATGCACCAACACATCCAGGCACACACTGATTCATATGCTGACACACCAAGGTACACACTGACACATACACTGACACTCTGAGGTATACACTCATACATACACTGACACACCTAGGCAGACACAGATGCATAAACCGACACATTCAGCATACAATCATGCATATACTAACACATCTAGACACACAGTGATCCATATAATAACACAGCCAGACACACCTATGCATACATTGAGACACCCAGGCACACAATGATGCATACAGTGACACACCCAGGCACACACTGATGCTTATACTGACACACCCAACCACACACAGATGGATACGACACAGCCAGACGCACACTCATGTGTACAATTACACACCTATACATACATTGATGCATACACTGACACACCCGGGCACACACTTATGCTCGCATTGACACATCTGGCCACACACTGATCCTTACCCTGACACACCAAGGGTCACACTGACACTCCAAGGTATACAATCATACATACACTGACACACCCAGGCAGACAAAGATGCATGCTCCGACACACCAAGGCACACACTCATACTTACACTGACATACTCAGACAGACACTCATGCATACACTGAAACATCAGACACACAGTGATCCATATAATAACACAGCCAGGCACACACTTATGCATACAGTGAGACACCCAGACACACACTGATGCATACATTGACACATCCAGACACACACTGAGCCATACCGTAACACACACAGGCATATAGGGGGTAATTACAAGTCTGTCGGTCTACTGACCACCAGACTCGCGGTGGCCTTTAGACCGCTGCCAATGGGGCAGTCCGAGCACCACATTATGACTGCGGCAGTCATGCCATGGTCAGACCACCAGCCCTGCCTGTATTAGTGGTCCCACCGGTCTGGAGGTTGTGGTGGTCTTAATCTGCCAGGGAGCACTGCCATGAAAAGGCTGGTTGAGAACGGGTGCATGGGGTCGCAGGGGAACCGCTGCACTGCCCATGCACTTGGCTTGGGCAGTGCAGGGCACCCCCTGGCTAGCAGACAATGAACATTGCCAGGGCGCTGATGCACCCTGCATCCTACAGCATTGTCACCAGCTCGATTACGAGCCAGAGACAATGCTGTAGAGTTTTTCACACTGGGCTGGCGGGTGGAAACTCAGGTTTCCGCCCACTAACCTAGCCGGAAATTCGTAATGGGCCCAGCAGGGAGGTAGCCACTACGGTGGCAACCTCCAGGTCGGAAGTTTGGCAGATGGGTAAAACCATCCACCAAACTTGTAATCAGGTAACACAGCTAGGTACACACTGATTCATACAAAGGCATACACTGATAGATATTTTGGCACACACAAATGTACAGTGATTTAAGCTTGAGAACTAACAGAGTTGCAGTTGATATATCATAATGACATAAGTCTTTCTAAAGGGACCTAAATGTTTACATTTTGTATTGTATTCATATGTAAACAGAAACTAAACATATTGAATTGTTTTGTCTTTCCAGACATCTACCTGCACTTAGAAACAGACACTTAGATTAGATTAGATCCATGCAAAGTAAGAAAGTATACTAATTTGCGAGGGCATTTATTAGCATGTTTATCCAAGAAAGTGTGTACAAGCACCTTTGATCACTTTACAACGTTAGCTGTTCATCACACTAAAATTAGAAATTTAGTATGGAGATTTTACTTTGTGAAATCTCCTCCTTTATGTTCAGGCAGGATGAATAGAGCTCCATTGTATGGTCCAGTAGCAGAGATGGAAAAAGTTTGTGAAGATATTCAGTTTTGTTTCTTTGGCCCTGAAGAGGTGCCTAGAGAAAATGAGGAGTTGGTAACTTCAGATGTAGAGGAATAGGAGACAGGTATTAGTATTGAAAACTTTACTCAAGAGATTGTGAAGTTTAACAGTTTCTTTAGAGAAGCCGAAATGCATTTGTATTTGTTGTCAATGCACTCACTTCAAAAAACAAACTTGCAATATTGTTGTAAACTCAAAAACTGAGCAAGAGAACACAAATAAGTGGCAGGAACTTGGTGTATATTTATTTGTGGTAGAAAAATCTGAATTGGTAACACAGCACACTATGGGGGTGATTCCGACTGGGGCGGGCGGCGGTAGCCGCCCGCCCCGCGGGAACCGCCAAATGGCCACTCCGCGGTCGAAAGACCGCGGAGGCCATTCAGGCTTTCCCGCTGGGCTGGCAGGCGACCGCCAGGAGGCCGCCCGCCAGCCCAGCGGGAAACCCCTCCCCACGAGGAAGCCGGCTCCGAATGGAGCCGGTGGAGTGGGTATGTGCGACGGGTGCAGTTTGCACCCGTCGCGTATTTCAGTGTCTGCATGGCAGACACTGAAATACTTTGTGGGGCCCTCTTACGGGGGCCCCTGCAGTGCCCATGCCATGGGCATGGGCACTGCAGGGGCCCCCAGGGGCCCCGCGGCACCCCCTACCGCCATCCTGTTCCTGGCGGGAGACCCGCCAGGAACAGGATGGCGGTAGGGGGTGTCAGAATCCCCATGGCGGCGGAGCGCGCTCCGCCGCCATGGGGGATTCTGCAGGGCGGCGGGAAACCGGCGGAAGACCGCCGGTTTCCCGCATCTGACCGCGGCCGAACCGCCGCTGTCAGAATGCCCTGCGGGGCACCGGCGGTCTGTCGGCGGTGCTCCCGCCGACCCTGGCCCCGGCGGTCTCAGACCGCCGGGTTCAGAATGACCCCCTATATGTAAGTAGGGTTATAATAAGTTAAAGGATAATAAAATGCCAGCTAGAGCAATACATAACAAGGAAAATCTGGCAAGAGCCAAATTATACATGAAAGTAAATAATGTTTTTTTATGAAAATGTTGATTATGTCAGGGATGTAAGTTGTACTGATGATGAAACATTAGCATCAAGTGGACAAAGTGAAAAACGTTGATAGATTGAAGTCAGAAGAAATATATGAACATTATAGTATCCATCAACTCCATTCCAAATAGGTTATTGGCAATGCTATTGATTTATTGAATGAAACAAGCAAAAGGAACTAAGATTGAGGTTTTGCACATCTATTTCCCACTGGAGTAGGTGGCAGTTATGATGACCAGCCTGAACAATTAACAGCAGCTGATTACAGGTTAACTTGACTATATTCAGAGGACCCTAGTTTTCACCGCTCTATTCCCTACATATTCCATCTATTATTTGAAAGTGGCTTGTCTGGTCTATCCTATGCTGTAAACCACATTCTAACCACTGGAGTTCATCTACAAAGTCTTTCTGCAAGAGAATCGGTCAACAAAGTTCAAGGCAAGGATGAAAATTTGGACTATCATTTGATTAATTTGATGGAATGCCAACATGGTACCAATGAATATTGGTATTGTCATCATGGATAACTCAAATGTATGTGTGGAACTTAGGTGCACCTACTTAACTTGTCATACTCAGCTGTGCAGAGTATGTGTGGGATGACATAGTTGACTTTTTAAGAGAAGCAAACTTGACTTTTTAAAAGAAGCAAAGTCTAACATTAAGGACAACAACACAAAGACAATGAGACAGCAGGTGAACTATGCTCTTTGGATCCTGCTAATGTTTACAGATATTTCAATCACAGGTTTCATGCCATGCAGTCTTTCATCTGCAACAAAAGTAATCCTCCTCTTAGTGAAGTTACTGATTTCCTTTGGCGTAAAGAGTACCAAGCAAGAGATGCTTCAGATATTCTCATGCTCTTATGGATAGTGGATGCACCAAAATTTGTAACAGATGGTGATGAATCTGTACTCTTTCATAGAACAGTTTGTTACATGTACCATCCCAAAAGACGATGATGAAAAAGGCATCAAACACCAATTTTAAACACATAGATGTGGCAAGCACTGTCGTAGGAAAATATACAAAATGGAGGGAAATTGTATATAAGGTGTTGTTCTGGATTTCCACAACAGTTAATTTGCAAAGGAAGAGTGAACAGCTTTTTATCTGCAGTCCAACATACATTATCACGAAAATCACTGAACAATTCACATACAACCTGAGACAATCAGAGGACTTGAAGTATAATAATGATTGTAATCTAGTCATTCTGAAAATGTGAAATGCAAACATGGATATACAGGTTGTTACAGACACCTCGATTGTTGTTGCTCACTATGGTACTTCAGAGATGAAGGAGATGTGGGAGGACACTTCCGCAGAAAAGTCTCTAAATAAGGAATTGTCCAACTTTAGATTGAAATAGGTTCCTATGAATATTGTGACAGATTGAGCTCAGCTAGTTTGTATTCAAAATGAAGAGTTATTGTTTGGGTTAGTCTAGGCCGTGCTAGTATGTGAAACAGAGCCTTGAAGTCTTTGCTGGCAGTTCACTACCTAGCAGAGTTACAGCCTGATAGTTATGATATTGTGCAGTCCAACATGTTGGATACTTACTAGCCAAGAAGGATCCAACATTTGGACAATGTCTGTCTTTATGAAATACTTCAACATTATAGATGCAGAAACAGTGTTGCAGAAAACATAAACAAAGGAAAATATGCAGTAGTTAGTTGTGACTGTTGTTTAATTTGACATACAAAAGGAATTTTAATAAACCACAGAAAACTCAGTTACCAAACTCCTGATAAAAAAGAGTTTTTCTATATGGCACCTCTGCATCTATTCAAACCTTGGCATATTGAATCGGGGTTACTTGGAGAATTTGACAGCTACGAAGATTCTTTCAATGCTGCAAAAGACAGCATTCCATGTCCAGTGTTTCCCAACTACATGACAATGTTAAATGATGAAATTGAACAGGAGGAAACAATTGCTGCTGCGATAGCAAGGGACAGATCACAAAGTAGCCAAAGGTCAGTGTTAGAAATGGGGTCTTTGGTTGGCAGTCAGGTTACCCCCTGTCCAAGCAAGGACCCTCACTCTAGTCACGGTAAGTCACACACAATCCAAATTATCCTGTCCCTCTGGTAGCTTGGCACTGAGCAGTCAGGCTTAACTTAGAAGGCACTGTGTAAAGTATTTGTGCAATAAATCAAACAATAACACAATATAGCACCCCAAAAATACACCACACAGTGTTTAGAAAAATATTTAATATTTATCTGGATAAATGCAGGTCAAAACGTTCAAAAATGCAGTAAATGTTGAGATATCACTGAAAAGTGATATAAAGTATATTAAGGGGGTCATTCTGACCCTGGCGGTCAGTGTTAATGCGGCGGCCAACCCGCCAGCCGGTCCAAAAAAGTGAATTCTGACCCTGGCGGGAACCGCCAACACAGGCCGCCGCATTAACACTCCGACCGCCACGGTGGGACAAACAAACAGCGCGGCGGTCACCGCCAACAGGCAGGTGGCAGACAATGTACCGCCCACAATATCACGACTCACCAATCCGCCACCTTTTCCGGGGCGGGAGCCCCGCCGATAAAAACACGGCGGAAACAGACATCTCCAATGGAAAACGCTTACCTCGACACACTCCACGTGGAATCGTAACAGCATGGAACCCGAACTCCACATCCTCCCAGCCATTGCCTTCCTGCTCTTCTTCCAGGATCACAAACCTCGCCGCAGAGGACAACGGTGAGTACTGCACCTACGACACAGGGGAGGGGGGAGGAGGAAAGGTTACGGGCACACACATACGCCACACACCCACCCCCACCCTCACCCCCACCGAAATACCTACACACCTATGCAGATAAAAAAGTCAGAGTGACACCCCCAAACCCCCCCCAAAAAGCAAAGACAAAAGGCAATGAATGTAAAAGTAGAACTATATTATTGCAACAATAAAGTATAGCGATGTTAGCAATATATGAAGAATTAATACACCTAGAACTATATCCATACAAGTGGCAAAAGTCCAGCCCAGTCTTTCAAAGTCCAAATGTCCGTGGGCCAATGTGCAGCAACACATGGGCAAAGCCCACACACGAGATCGAGTCCATTGGAGAGAACACTGCTGGGGCATCACAAAAAGTAAAAACAGGCACCTCAGGGGGAAGGGAAGGGGGGGCACCTCAGCCACATGAGTCCACAACGCCAGATCCACGAAGGGCCTCCATGCCCACTGTGCCATCCTGGGGAGTGCAAAGCCACAGTCTCACAAGTCTCTACAGTGGGTGGGTTGCCCACTGTGCCATCCTGGGGAGTGCAAAGCCACAGTCTCACAAGTCTCTACAGTGGGTGGGTTGCCCACTGTGCCATCCTGGGGAGTGCAAAGCCACAGTCTCACAAGTCTCTACAGTGGGTGGGTTGCCCATTGTGCAATCCTGGGGAGTGCAAAGCCACAGTCCATCAGGTGGATTACAGAGACCACTGGTCATGGAGGAGGCATGGTGGGCAGAGTGCGTCGTGAAGGCCTGCCCGACACAGAACCGGGACTGCCAATGGGCCAGCGGTGCTTGACAGGAAGGGCCCAGCGGAGAGGTGCTTGAGACGGCGGGGCCCAGCGGCGCGGTGCTTGACAGGAAGGGCCCAGCGGAGCGGTGCTTGACAGGAAGGGCCCAGCAGAGCGGTGCTTGACAGGAAGGGCCCAGCGGAGCGGTGCTTGAGACGGCGGGGCCCAGCGGAGCGGTGCTTGACAGGAAGGGCCCAGCGGAGCGGTGCTTGAGACGGCGGGGCCCAGCGGAGCGATGCTTGACAGGAAGGGCCCAGCGGAGCGGTGCTTGACAGGAAGGGCCCAGCGGAGCGGTGCTTGAGACGGCGGGGCCCAGCGGAGCGGTGCTTGACAGGAAGGGCCCAGCGGAGCGGTGCTTGAGACGGCGGGGCCCAGTTCAGCGGTGCTTCTCACGGCGGGGCCCTGTTCAGCGGTGCCTGTCTTGGCGGGGCCCTGTTCAGCGGTGCCTGTCTTGGCGGGGCCCTGTTCAGCGGTGCTTCTCACGGCGGGGCCCTGTTCAGCGGTGCCTGTCTTGTGTTTCCAGTGAACCAAACCTGGCCAATACTTGCCGCTCAGTCTGCATCGGACCTTTCCGTTGCGGGCCCTCCTGTGATGGGGCCCTGGGTCTCCTCCGATACCCCCGGAATGGGGCTGGTGGGGCCCTCATGGCCAGGTCGGCTGCTCCCTGCCTTTTGCTCCTTGCTACCCTTGCCCTCCTTGGCAGACTGTCCGTGGCCCTTGGCTCCCTTACCCGATGTGGCAGGTGACGGTGCAAGGCTACCCTCCTTGGGGGCAGGCGTATCAGGCCTGTCGCGCCTGCCCTTGAGTTTTTTGCTCCTCTTCCCAGGGGGGGGGGGGGCTGGCTGTGCCTTTGCTGCTGGTCGATGTCCCAGACCAAGGAAAGGGCGGACTCCAAAAACCAGGCACGACATGCTTGGGAGTTGCTGGGCTGGTGGTGGCTGAGGTGTTTGTGGAACTCTTACGGGACGGAGGTGGTGTGTCAGGTGAGGAAAAGAGGTCAAGTTTAGAGAGGAAAATTTTCTTTGGAGCCATGGTAAGGGTAGCTGGAGTGGGTATGGGAGTGGAGGAAGAGGATGTGGTTGTAGGAGAGTCAAGTGTGCTGTCTTTGGGTGCAGGTGCTTGGGCTGGAGGCTGACGTGAGGTGGATGGCTGTTGTTTGGGTGCCTGCCTGCGTTTGTGTGGTTGGGAAGCGGGGTGACAGACACAGTGGGAGAGGACACAGGGGACGTGTACATGGCAGTGGGGGTGGTGACTGCACGTGTGCGGACTGGTCTGGAGGGTCTGCTGGTGATGGGTGCAATGGCTGATGGTGGTGTGCTTGCAGGTGTGTGTGGAGACGTCACAGGGAGGGAGGAGGGAGACGAGGAGGTGGGGGACACAGAGGAGGTAGTGACTGTTGGCATGTCTGCATCTGGATGTTGCTTGGGTGAATGCTTGTGTGTTCTGTGGTGCTTATGTTTGGATGAGCTGCCCTTGGGTGTTGAGATGTGTGCAGGCTGGTCTGTAGGTGTGGATGGGATAGGCAGAGGAACAGGGGAGTGGGACTGGGTGGAGGAAGTCAGAAGAGGAAGGCTGGAGACAGGGACAATCGCTGCCATCAGTGCTGAGGCCAGAGCGTTGAACGATCGTTGATGGGCAGCCTGACCCGAATGAAGGCCCTCCAGGTATGCATTGCTTTGATGCACCTCCCTCTCCACACCCTGGATGGCATTCAGAAGGGTAGACTGCCCAACAATGATGGTCCTCAGGAGGTCAATGACCTCCTCACTGAGGGCAGCAGGTGTGACTGGGGCAGGGCCTGAGGTGCCTGGGGCGAAGGAGATGGCCGGCTTCCTGGCCTTGCGGGCACGGGCCGAAGGCCGAGGGGCTGCTGGGAGGGTGGAGCTGGTGCGTTGGGTGGCAGCTGTACCTGTAGGATCGGTGGGCACGGATGTTGCCGCCACCGCAAGGGAGCTCCCTTCCGAGGACGTGTCGGTGTCGCTGACGTCTCCACGCGTCCCCGTGGTGGAGCCCCCCTCGCCCTCCGTCTCACTGGTCATGTCGGAGTCCGTTGCATGGCCCTCCGGGGCCATGTGAGATGCAGCTCCCTCTTGCGCCGATGCCACTTCTCCTCCGCCTGATGATGCTAATGCACACATTCACAGAAAAACAAAGAAAATGGGGGGGGGGAACATAAAGACAGGTTGAGTGCATGCATTGGGGACACCGTTGGCGGAGAGGACAGACACAGAAGCCCCCTGCACTACGCTGCGCACTTGGGGTACACTACTCATTCACTGGGACATGCCCTACAAGCCTATGGGCGACAACTGCCCACACAGTATACACTGGTCCATGAATCGCGTCACTAGGCACCCTACAGAGGTGGGGGCCGGGGGCACAGGACCATACCTCACGGACGGGCCTATCCTACAGAAATCGCCCTGGCCTAGGGATACCCACAGCCCTCCTCCCCCACCCAGGCACCTCCACTGCGCGCAAAATAGCTGAACGTGATTGTACTCACCCCCTTGTGTCTGCTGTGATGTCCTCAAGCGTCCATCTAAATCGGGGTAGGCCACCGCCAGGATCCGGGACATCAGGGGGGTCAAGGTACGACTGGCACCCCTCCAAGGTTGGGAGGCCATCCCCAGCAGAGCCTCCGCGGTCTTCCTGCTCCCGCGGCGGATGTCCTCCCACCTCTTGCGGCAGTGGGTGCCCCTTCTGTTGTGGACCCCCAGGGCCCGGACGTCCTTGGCGATGGCACGCCAAATGTCGATCTTCTGATGGGCGCTGACCTATGTGACATGTACAGGGGGGGAAGAGAAACATCACCACTTTTCTGCATGCTCGATGTGAGTGGCCCCCCCTCCCCAACCTTGCCATGTGGCACATGCTCTCATCTGTCGTGCCATGCATTCGTCATTCGCTGCCCTCCCCTCCATCGTACATCCTCCCCACTCAACCCAGGCATTGGGCAATATGCATTGCCCCCGTGTACTCACCTGTTGGTCTGGAGGCCCGTAGAGTAGCGCATACTGGGGAGGACCCCGCCCACGAGCTTCTCCAACTGAAGGCGGGGGCCCTTTCCCCAGTCGCAGCAGCCATTGTCACTTCCAGACCGAGGTCACAGCAGCACTTGCAGTATAGGTCCTCTCCTGTGGATGCTCAGGTCTCGTGTGATTAAGCATAGAGAAAATGGCGGTTACGGCCGCGGCGGTGCGTACCGCGACCGCCGGCGCTCACCGCCATTGGCTCCTGAAACCCATAGGGTTGAATGTTGTCCAATGCGGCTCTGCGCCGCAGACTGCGACCGCCTACCGCCACGGTGTGCCACGCCAGCGCAATGACCTCACTTCACATTGTCACACTTCACAGGTCAGGCAGCCGCCATTTCAAGGGCCCACATGGCTTAATTCCTACTGCGTCACACATGGCCTGGCCTTGCACCGACATTCATACTGGCCATTCAATCCCGAGAGATTCGTGTACTGTGCATGCTGTGGGCACTTACCTGTGGGTTGCTTGACTCTGTGCTCCATGTTGTCCTTCCTAGGCACCGTTCGCTGGGACTTGCGAGGAGACGGAGAAATCTTCCCGTGTACAGACCGCTGGTGGACCTGTTGACAATGGAAGAAAGACACGTCATACTCACCTACAGACTCAACCGTGCCTCTATACAGGAACTGTGTGCCCAGCTGGAGCCACACCTGATGTCACCCATCCGCCAACCCACAGGGATTCCGCCTCTAGTGCAGGTGCTGTCAGTACTGCATTTTTTTGCTAGTGGATCATTTCAATCTACAGTGGCCATTTCATCAGGGATGTCTCAGCCTATGTTTTCAAAGGTGTTGTCCAGAGTGTTGTCTGCCCTGATGAAATACATGCGGAGCTACATCATTTTCCCTGAGGTGGGTGACTTGCCTACAGTGAAGGGTGATTTCTATGCCCTTGGACACATTCCCAATATCATTGGTGCCATTGATGGGACCAATGTGGCTTTGGTTCCCCCAAAAGACAATGAACAGGTGTACAGGAACCGAAAAAATTATCATTCGATGAATGTCCAGGTGGTCTGTTTGGCTGACCAGTACATCTCCCATTTAAATGCAAAGTTCCCAGGGTCAGTGCATGACGCGTACATCATGCGAAATAGCAGCATTCCTTATGTGATGGAACAGCTACAGAGACACCGTGTGTGGCTAATTGGTGACTCAGGTTACCCCAACCTGCCTTGGCTATTGACCCCAGTGAGGAATCCCAGGACCAGGGCAGAGGAACGGTACAATGAGGCCCATGGGCCTACTAGGAGGGTGATTGAGCGGACCTTCGGCCTCCTGAAGGCCAGGTTTAGGTGCCTGCATATGACTGGTGGATCCCTAATGTACTCACCAAAGAAGGTGTGTCATATCATCGTGGCCTGCTGCATGCTTCACAACCTGGCTTTGCGACGCCAGGTGCCTTTCCTGCAGGAGGATGGTCCAGATGGTGGTGTTGTGGCCGCTGTGGAGCCTGCGGAGAGTGAAGAGGAGGAAGACGAAGAGGACGACACAGACAACAGGGACAGAGTGATACTGCAGTATTTCCAGTGACACACAGGTAAGAATCTACTCCTGCATTGTATTATATCTGTAACTGTAGAGGCTCTCTACTGTCTGACCTTTCACCCCAATTATGATAACTTAGTTGTGTATTTCACTTCCTATTTCAGTGATCAGATCCCCACCGAGTGCCCTCTGGTTTTTTTCCCCATGGACTACCGCTGTGTGACACTGGTATGTTGTCATCACAATGTTAATAGAAATGTTTTGTTGGTTATCTCGAATACATTTGGTTTAAATAAATAGATAGCAGAATCCAGTTGGTTTTTGTGCAATAATTGTGTTTATTGAAGTTTTAAAATAGGTGTATAGTTCAAATAGGGTGATGGGTGATGGTGGAGGCATGTCCATGGCAGTGTCCAGACTGTCGTTCTTACAGGTCCATTGTCCATATGCCTGTGGAAGGTGGAGCAGGGGCAGTTCAAGGCTGGACAGGGTGAACAAGTGGGACAGTGGGATGACATCCGGGGGTATCCGTGCATGGCGGGGGTCTTGACATCCTACTCTGTCTTCTTCCTAGATCTCAGGCCTTTCTTGCGGGGTGGTTCTTGTTCTGCAGGGGGTGGGGTCCGGGTGGGCCGTTGCTGTTGTGTCGGGGCATCCTGACCACTAGCGCCGGCGGAGGTGGTGGGCTGTTCTTCCTCCATGCTAGTGGTAGGGCCCCTTGGGGGGGCCACATGGTCACGCAAAGTGGTGACAATCTGGTTGAGTGCCACCACCATTGTACCCATTGCGGAACTGATGCTGCGCAGTTCTTCCCGGAACCCCATATTCTGTTGCTCATGCAGAAGCAGGATCTCCTGCAACCTGGCCAGGACCGTCGCCATCGTCTCTTGGGAGTGGTGGTACGCTCCCATGATGGTGGTGAGGGCCTCTTGGACAGTGGGTTCCCTAGGCCTGTCCTCCCTCTGTCGCACAGCAGCCCTCCCAGTTCCCCTTTGTTCCTGGGCCTCTGTCCCCTGGACGGTGTGCCCACTACCACTGCCCCCAGGTCCCTGTTGTAGTTGGGGTTGTGGGTTACCCTGGGTGCCCTGTACTGGTAGACACACCGCTGCTTGACCTGTCCTGGAGACAGAAGCATGGGCCCGCTGGGTGGGTGCTGTGCTGGTGTTTCCAGAGTGGGGTAGGTCTGCTGTGGCCTGTGGCTGACTGAGGGTAACCGACTGTCCAGAGGTCCCCGATGGTCCGGGCTGGTCATCAGGTTCTAGGTCGACAGAGCTGCTGTCATCACTGGGGGCCTGTTCTGGGGGTGGGATGGACAAATCTGGACCCTCCTGGCCGGTGTGTTGGCGTTCGGGCCCTGCAGGGGTAAAAGAGTATGGTTATTGCTTTTGTGTGTGCCATGGCGTGCGATTTGTGGGTGCCCTTGTCCCCCAGTGCTGGCAGTCCCTTGTGGGAGGAGTTGTGAGGGTGGTTTGGGGGGGGGGATGGGTATGTGCAGTGGTCATGCTTAGGTGATGGGTGTCCATGGTTTGTGTTGGCATTCAGGGGTTGGTGTTGGGTTGGGTGGGTTGTGCTGGTGAGACATTAACAGGGAGGATGTGTGCTGGGGGGTTGGGGGTGAGGGTGGGGGTGTGGGTTGGCATGCTGGTGGTTGGGGGGGGGGGGTGAAGTAGTTGAGATTAGACTTACCAGAGTCCATTCCTCCGCCTACTCCAGCGAGGCCCTCAGGATGCAGGATGTTCAAGACCTCTTGCTCCCATGCTGTGAATTCGGGTGGAGTGGGGGGGGGTCCGCCGCCAGTCTTCTGCACAGCGATGTTGTGTCTTGATACCATCGACCGCACCTTCCCCCGTAGGTCGTTCCAGCGCTTTCGGATGTCTTCCCGATTTCTGGGATGCTGTCCCACAGCGTTGACCCTGTCGACGATCCTTTGCCATAGCTCCGCCTTCCTGGCTATTGTGGTGTGCTGCACCTGTGTGCCGAAGAGCTGGGTCTCCACCCTCATTATTTCCTCCACCATGACCCTGAGTTCTTGGTCCGAGAACCTGGGGTGTCTTTGGGGTGCCATGGGGTGGTGTGGATGAGGTGTGGGGTGGTGTTTGTGGTGATGAGTGTGGTGGTGTGTGGTGTTTTGTGCGTAGATGTGGTGTGGGTGATGATGTTGGGTTCCTGTGTGTGTTGTGCTTTGCGTTCCCTGTGCTCTCTCTCTGTGTATTGCGCCTTGTCTCTGAATTTCGATTTGTGGGGGTTTGTGGGTGTTGTGGGTGTGTGTTTTATATAGTGATGGGTGTGTGGGTGTGTTGTTTGTATGTGTATCAGGTGTGTGTATTTGGAATTGTCCAATGTGGTTGTGTTTTGTAAATGTGTGTGTATTTTGACCGCAGCGGTGTGTACCGCCAATGGAATACCGCGGTTGAAAGACCGCCGCGTGGATTCGTGGGTCGTAATGGCATGGGCGTGTTTGTGTTGGCGTGACGGTGGAGGTTTGGTCATCTCCAGTTTATCGCTGACCGCTGATGAGGCGGGCTTCAGTGGATGTCGGGTTTTTGGCGGTTTGGCAGTTGTGGGTCAGAATGACCGTGGCGGTTAACCGCGGCCGCGGCGGTATGATGGCGGTCTTCTGACTGGCGGTAAGAGCCTTTTACCGCCGAGGTCAGAATGACCCCCCAAGTCTTTTAGAAGCAAACAAAGGGGGTTATTACAACTTTGGAGGAGGTGTTAATCCGTCCCAAAAGTGACGGTAAAGTGACGGATGTACCACCAGCCGTATTACGAGTCCATTATATCCCATGGAACTCGTAATACGGCTGGTGGTATATCCGTCACATTTGGGACGGATTAACACCTCCTACAAAGCTGTAATAACCCCCAAAGTCTCTTTCAAGCACAAAGTACCTGGTTCAGAAACATTTCTGCAAGGAGCCGCAGAGGAGGAGATTCGTGGAAACAAAGGGGTGTGCGTCGATTTATCGGGCCGCCCACGTGATGTGTCGTTAAGTTTTCAAGCAGGGACCACTGTGCATCGATTTCTGGTGCTCGGTCGTGGATCCTCTTCGGGTTGCGGAGCTTTCAGACGTCCCGAGGACGATGCGTGGATTTCCTGCGCTGGCAGGACAAAGTCACAGGAGCTACGTTGATTCAGTGGGCACTGCGTCAAATCTTCCACCGCACGGCAGGCGCTGTGTCGACTCCTCTCTGGATGTCGGGCTGCGTCGTTCCAGTTCGACTGTGCATCGTTCCAGTGGGCAGTGCGTCGAATTTCCAGTCGCTACACTGGGGCTACGTCGACCTTCTCATTGCGAAGTCTGGCTGCGTCGGTCCGGATCGGCGTGCGGTGAAATTTTCACTGTGGTGCAGGCTGTGCATCGTTTCTGGCAGGCACTGCGACAAATTTGGCCGCACAAGAAATCCTTTTTGTAGAGTTGAAGTACTTTTGGTCCTGAGACTTCAGGGAACAGGAGACAAGCTCTATCCAAGCCTTTGGAGAGCACTCCTTCACCACAGCCAGAGAACAGCAAGGCAGCAGGGCAACAGCAAGTCAGCAGTCCTTCACAGAAAGCAGTCAGGCAGTTCTTCTTGGCAGGATGCAGGTTCTGGGTACAGGTTTCTTCTCCAGGAAGTGTCTGAGTTGGTAGGGGCAGAGGCCCTGTTTATATACCCAAATGTGTCTTTGAAGTGGGGGAGACTTCAAAGAGTGGCTTAGAAGTGCACCATGTACCCTTTCAGTTCAATCGTGTTTGCCAGGGTCCTACTAGGGGGTGTGGCAGTCCTTTGTGGGAGAGCAGGCCCTCCACCCTCCCAGTCCAGGAAGACCCACGCAAAATGCAGATGTATGCAAGTGAGGCTGAGTATCCTGTGTTTGGGATGTGTCTGAGTGAATGCACAAGGAGCTGTCAACTAAACCCAGCCAGACGTGGATTGTAAGGCACAGAAAGATTTAAGTGCAGAGAAATGTTCACTTTCTAAAAGTGGCATCTCTAACATAGTAACATTAAATCCAACTTCACCAGTCAGCTGGATTTTATATCACCATTCTGGCCATACTAAATATGACCGTCCTACTCCTTTCAGATCAGCAGCTACCACTCAAACAATGTATGAGGGCAGCCCCAATGTTAGCCTATGAAGGGAGCAGACCTCACAGCAGTGTAAAAATGAATTCAGGAGCTTTACACTACCAGGACATGTAAACTACATAGGTACATGTCCTGCCTTTTGCCTACACAGCACCCTGCCCTATGGGTTACCTAGGGCATACCTTAGGGGTGTCCTATATGTAGAAAAAGGGGAGTTTTAGGCTTGGCAAGTACTTTTAAATGCCAAGTCGAATTGACAGTGAAAGTGCACACCCAGGCCTTGCAATGGCAGGCCTGAGACAAGGTTAAGGGGCTACTTAAGGGGGTGGCATAATCAGTGCTGCAGGCCCACTAGTAGCATTTAATCTACAGGCCCTGGGCACACATAGTACACTCTACTTGGAACTTATAAGTAAATTAAATAGTCCAATTGGGTAAGATCCAATGTTACCATGTTTAAAGGGAGAGAGCATACGCACTTTAGCACTGGTTAGCAGTGGTAAAGTGTGCAGAGTCTACAAAACAGTAAAAACAGTATCCAAAAAGTGGAGGGAGGCAGGCAAAAAGTTAGGGATGACCACCCTAAGGCTGTCAGGTCTAACAGTCAGGAACTCTGAGTCCAGATCCTCTTGGACAACCAGATTTAAAAAAAGAAGCTGCTGGATCCGTGAACGATGTAGAGACTGCAATCCAACAAGCCAGACAAGGAAGTGTTGATTTAGAAGAGTTAGTTCAACAACTGAATGATGAGCAGAAAGAAATCAATCTCAAAGTAAAATAGAGCATAGATTCCCCCACGAAAAGAACAAATGTAAATGTTCATCATTTAAGCCAATCCTAATATATATTAGTGGTCAGGTTGGCACTGGGAAACGTTTCTTAATTAAATTCTCACTGCTTACCTACAGAGCACTCCAGAGTTCAATTTGTTGTGTGTAGTGACAGCACCAACTGGATTAGCTACACAAAACATTGACAGAATTACTTTGCATTAACTACTTATGCTACCTGTAGAACATGACAACAAACTGGAGTTCCAAAAGTAATCCAGTGAAGCTTGTCATGAAGTTTCCAGAGTATTAAAGAAGTTGAAACTTTTAATAATCGATGAGGTGAGCGTGGTCTCAAATTTAAGGCTTGCCTCTGTCCACTTAGGAATGCAACAGAATCTGAAGACAGACTATGATGTACTATTATGAGGAAAGAATTTCATTATATTAGTAGATCTACTACAGCTTACCCCCGAAAGGGCAGCTGTGTCCCAGACACTCTTACATGAAGAAACTCGCAATTCTTTGGGAAGTATTGCAAACATAAACATTTAGTCAAACTTCCAATACAAGGATCTACTTAGGAATATGCGTCAACCATCTACCATGGAATATGGAAATGTTCTGAAAGACATCTGAGTAGTTCTCACAAAAGAGGGGAAATGTTTCTTAGAAATTCAGCTTATAAAGAACACATTTCCCACAAAGACGTCAGCAGCACAGCTAATGTTCAATTTCATTGAAGAAGGGAAATCTATAGTCTGCCCAAAGCAGTGCTTAATTTGTAAATAAAAATGTGCCGGTTCCCAAAGCCCTCCGCTTAAACACGTGGCTGCTGCAATTAAATGTATTGAGCACAGGACAATGAGGCAGCGTAATCCTGAAGCCATCTCAGGCCTCTTCAATCCATTTACAGCCATTTTCTGCACCTTCAGCTGACTCCTACAACTTTCTGCTTTCTCCCATTGTGACTTTTTTTCGTTTTTCTCTTTCTCCATCTTTCCCATATGTGTCTTTTGCTCTCAGTAAATGCTTGAGGCAGAAAAATAAGTGCCGTCTTTAAAAAACTGGAAACAACCAGCACAAATGAAGCACTGCCCCAATGCCTATTATTCATAATGAACAATTAGTTTAACTAGAGAAAGAATATATTTTGAAACTCTCAGAAATTGATAAACTGGAGCACCAGGGAGTGATAGTACTTCTAACTGAAATACTGCAATCAAAATTGGATTCATTAGAGAATTCTGTATCTAGAACTACAGGATTAGAAAAGTGTTTACGTGTTTACAAAAACTGTACTGTAATTTTGCAGCATAATTTAAATGTTGAGGAAGGTTTAGTTAATAGTGCCATGGTTAAAGTAATTGAATTATTTTTATTTCCAAACAGGAATGAGGTTGAATACCTAGGAATAACATTTGATCAACTTGAAGGTGTAAAATAGATCGGGAGTTCTGTTGCACATGTCTTGCTTGTGCAAAATGTGTATGTTCAGAAGAAGCAGTTCCCAGTATTTCTAGCATATGCTGTAGCAATGCATAAATCTCAAGGTTTAAGTGTAGATGCAGCATTCATTAATATTGGTAGTAAAGGCTTTAAGGAAAGTATGTCATATATAGTCTTATCATGGGTGAGAAATTTGTCCGGTTTTTATCTCATAGACTTTGATGACAGTAAAGTAAATGCTGATCCAAGTTGTGTGAAAGAGTACAACTGTTTGAGAAGTGTTTAGGCTCCTCATTTAGGATAGTATCCAGTTTATGAAAAACCTAGTATCTTCGCAATGCAAAAGCTTTCAAAAGATCATAGTGATGTTGTTCAGAAGATGTGTAAGAAAGAGAACAAGGAACGTATGAAGAAAAACTACTGAATGCAGGTGATCTCATTGGTTACCAGTTGTGAAACACCTCTTGTGTCAACTGCTATGCCAATGTTGTTCTTAACGCACTGTTCTCTTTACCTCATGTTATTCATGCAATTGAACAGAGAAAAGAGAAAAGGTTGTGCTCTACACTCCTTGGTTTGTTAGAATGCCTGTGCAGTGACCATGAATATGAAAATAGGCCTTTTATGTCAAAAACTCAAGTTAATTCAGAGCAATTTATTTACTTAACTCTACCAAACTGCAAAACTGTCTATTTTGACAGTTGTTTAAGGAAGCTTTACAGAACATTATAAGTGGACATTGTAAATCAAATCATCTATCAACATTGCATATACCCAAAAAACTGGGAAATATGTTATCCTAATGCTACAATGATGTACAGCAGATGGAACAAAATTGGAAACACAGTTTACAAATTTTATAGCAGGACCAATATCTACTTCTGGGAAAACATACAACACTATAGCTATTATTTTTCATAAAGGATTAACAATTACATCTGGACACTACACTAGCTATCTAAAAAGTGTAACTAAATTGACAGAATGTGACAACAGTAACCTTATGTTCAGGAAAATACTTCCTTTTAATATATCCAATTCATACTTTTTCTTTCTTTAACCTATATTTTAAGAAAAACTGCAACTGATAAAATAAAATAGCATACTAGATACCTATCTAATACAACTACAAGCGGTGATGTCTAGACAATAACATTGAAATAATTATATGCACTTATTGGTTGAAGAATACAGCGCAAGTCCCAGTAAATTAGAAATAATGGTAATAAAGTATAAAGTAGGACATAAAACTGTTTTGTCGAGAAAGAAATGTTACTAACTATAGTATCTTTTATAAATAACATACTATTACCTCTGGAGAGTGCATTTTGCAAGTAGAAATTTATATCAGATCGACACAATACAATGAGAAGGACATCACAATCAAACAGATTTTACAACATGAGTTTTCAAGTCACAAGAGGGATTAAAAATGGAAAACTGAAAAACTGTTCTTATTGTTAATATATTCTCCCTTTTTCTCACATTATGCGGCCTGCCAGAGGTGATGTTTTTACAAGGATATCTTTGTGCTGCTATCTTTTATAAACAATTATTCTATCATTACACTGTTAATAAATGAGTTCTCATCTTTAGCATACATTAATTGATATTAGTTCAGCAAGCTTAGCTAAAACAAATGGGTAGATAATTGTGAGTGCAATGCATAGTGTCACCAATTTACAGTGACATACTGTGCTGTTCTGGGGGTCCCCACTGTTCAGTGATGATTCCTATGACAACTTATCAATTGAGGTTTAAAAGTATAGAAGCAGAGAACAGCAAAAAAGGTCAAGTGAATTATTTAAATGAAATGTGTTATTTACACTGTTTTTTTAAAATATCTATATTATTAAAAACATTAACTTTTGCCTTACAGTTATTTATCATTAGTGTGAAAATCTATAACGTAACATTAATTAATTTTTTATTTTCTCTCTTTTTATACAGATAGATGAACAGTTTATTGCAGTAATGTAGGGAACTAACTAGATGTTTGACATATGTAATTCACGCAAATAAAACACTCGGGTAAACATTGGTTTATGCAGTAACACACTCAGACACATACTTATATATACAGTAATACATTCAAGCACCACACATACTGAAACAAACATGACACACCCTCGCAAACACTGGCACATACACTTACACACCCAGGTACACACTACCACATACATAGACACATCCATGCACACACTGACACACCCAGACAGACACTCATGCTTACACCGGCATACCCAGTGACATACGGATACAGACACTGGAACACCCAGTCACACACTGATATGTACACTTACACATCCAGGCACAAACTAACACATATGCTGACACATCCATGAACACATTAATGCATATGCTGACATAGTCAGGCACATACTGAAACAGACATACTCATGCACATAGTAACGCATAGACTGATACACCCAGGCACATACTCAGGCATACATTCACACACCCATGCACCTACTGATCTTGACACTAACACACTCAACCACATACTGATACAGACTGACACACCCAGGCACACACTCATGAATGCAGTCCCCACCCAGTTAAACTCTAATGCATATATGGACCCACCTATGCACACACTCACAGATACATTAAAATACTCAGGCACACATTGATATACACACTGACACACCTATGCACACACTTGTGTATATTCTGACACCCCCAAACACACACTGATAAACACATATTGACACATCCAACTTCATACTGCACATATACTTACACATACAGACACACAAACTAACTCACACACTGACACACCCATGCACACACTCAAGCATACAGTTACACAACCAAGTATGCACTAATGCATACATTGATACACTTATTCACACATTAACACACCCATGCACACACTCATGCATTTACTGGCAAACCCAGTTAATAATGATACAGACACTGACACACCCAACCACACACTGTTGCATACACTTACACACCCAGGCACACATTGATGCACAGACTGAGATACTCATGCATACACTGACACACCCAGACACACACTGAAACAGACACTGAAACACCCAGGGATATTCTGACGCATACACTTACACACCCAGGTACACTTTAACACATACACTGATACAGCCATGCACACACTGACACATACACTGGCAGACCCAGGCACACAGTCACACCAGGAAATATATGGATATGGTCACTAGCACACCCAACCACACACTAACACATACAATGAAACACCCATGGGCACACTCATGGATACACCGACATGCCCAGGGACACACCAACACATGCACTTAAACAACCATGCACACACTCATGCAGACACTTACACACACAGGCACACACTCATGCATACACTGACACATCCAGACACATACTGATACAGACATTGACACAGCTGTGCACACATTGTAGGAGGCTGGCGCTCTACATAGCATAGGAAAATGACATGCACTATGCAGAGAGTCAATGCAACCCCACCTTGGTACCCAGAGGTAAAAAGCAGTCCACCTAATGGTTTGTTTTTGTGGTAGTGTGTTTGAGCAGTTATGCTAATCCAGGAGATGTGTTCAGCATTTGTTGTACTCACACTATCAATAAATGTGTACTCACACATTAGAATAACTCGGGATCATTTTACAAAAATACTTCAGATCTTTATAAAATGTTTAAGACCTACATCATCAATATAGGGTTAGAACTTCTTATGATTTTCAAAGTTTAGAAAACGTTCTGTTTTTGTGCAGAAGAATCAATGGGAAAAATGTTAAAAATACATATAAAATCAGGCAATGCTCTCACAAATATCACCTTCCATTTTTTAGGTTGAGGTCATTAGAGTGTCCAATGAGCCATCAGGAGAACGTCAGGTGATTCCCGGTTCAAGTGGGAGCAGCCGCTGAAGAACCTGGAGCTGGTGCCTAAAGGAGAAGAGGCCCACGTGAAAACACACTGCAAAGTTGGACTTAAATGTAACTTTGCTGCCTCCCCTTGGAGGGTGGAGGTCACAAGGGGTTAGGGACCCCTAGAGCACAGATGGTTGGTCTATGCAAGGGCCAGGGAGGCCAGGTGAAGTCTTGGAGTCAGGAACAGGGAACTTTCAGGGTAGATTGCAGGTCAGCAGGGCCTTTCTGAGGGGAGGTTCTCAGGTGTCCTGAAGACCCTCGACTGGTGCTTGCTTCTGAGCTTGTGGGAGTCCAAAGTGAAATTTGCTTCTGGGTGTCCGATGTTGGGGGTCCAATACCCTGGGTAGTGGTGAGCTACAGCCCTGAAAAGTCACAGTGCCACTAAACTTGGCATGGTAACAGGTCTAGTCTTTAAGGACTGTTGCACAGAATTTGGCTGAGCTTCTGGGTCCAGGTCATTGGTCAGCAGATGGTCACTTTACCAGACTTCAAGGGTTGGTTGCCTGCAAGGTACAGGAGAATGATACCTTCATTCTGAGGGAGGTTCTTGGAAATATTTAGAAAGCTGGAGGTGCTCTGGGGTTTATTAGAGTCCTTCAAGTTTCCAGGTGACACCTCAGTGGCGATGGCCGAGTCCTTGAAGCAGCAGGCAGGATTTGGTGCCCTTTTCTTTGTGCATCACAACTTCAGTTCTCGTGCCTTGGTCTTCTTTGTTCCTGGTCTTCTTGTGTCCATCGAATCTGAGGTCTCAGTCTAGGGATGCCCACTAAATACTGTAGTTAGGGGGTATTTGGGGAAGTACCTGATAGTGGCCAATGGGCCACCCACCTTAGGATAGCTACATCCACTAAGTGTCCACTTCTTGTGGGAGGGGGGTCACATCTCTAACCCTGATTGGCTATTTTCTCACCATCCAAGATGGAGGAAAATGAAATGGAGTGGTCACCTCACCTGCCATATCTGAGGGATGGTGCAGGGTGGGATGGCCAATCCTTCTATCCTCACTAGGGTTTCCGCTGATTTTCCTACCTAGAGGTCAGCTTTCAAATTTGTCAAAGGCTTTGAAGCCGACTGCTGGTGCAGGGTGCCTGTCTGGGGGAGGCGGTATGACACCTCTGCCCAGGAAAGGCTTTGTGTTAAGGTTCCTGAGAGCACAGGCTCTCATCCATGAGTCCAGGAATCCTGCCTGGTGGTGGGAGGCTGGTTAAGACCAGTCAGCAACCATGCCAAGGGCTGTTTTTCGGGGGTACCTCTAAGGTGCCCTTAGGTACATTTTATAGTAGATCCAATACTAGCATCAGTGTGGGTTTCTTATTCTGGGGTGTTTGATACCAAACAACCCAATGTTCAGAGAGGCCATCATGTAGCTGGGGAACTTGTAATGCCTAGCACATGCATTTGCTATGGCTTCCCTGTACACTTTCTATGTCTAAGAATTCACAAAGATAAAGTATGGGCATATTTGCTCATGCACATATATGTCCTCACATGTATTATTGTGCACCCTGCCTTAAGGCTTTAAGGACTGCCAGAGGGGTGGCTTACCTATATTGCATGCACTGTTAGTGGACATTTCACTCTTGGTGAGTGCCATGTTGAGTTTGCAACTTTGGATACACCTTGTCATGCACTTGCAGTGGCAGCCTGCAAGAGGGGTGTGGGGCATCTCAGAGTGGCACAATTTTTGCTGCATCTCTGAGGGGTCCTCTTCAGTACCCATGCCCTAGGTACCAGGGGTACCATTTACTAGGGACTTACAAGGGAGGCCGATGTGCCAAACATAGTACAGTATTGGGGAAAGAGATCTGGCCCAGGGAACCTGTTTACGAGGGGCCCAGGGCACTTACAGTTTGAAACCACATCATTTTCCTGGCAAAAAGTGGGGCTACCATTTCAAAAGAGGCCCTTTTTCACCCCCGAAAAAATATATATACGTATTCTTAGACACACATACATGGACTACGTAGCTCACAATGCCATGTAAAGACCTTGGGTGGGAAACTATATAAATTAGAAATGAATGACGTGCTCACTAACCGTGATCACGATGGTGTAGGTCAAAATGCGTCAGGTGATGGTTGCTTCGGCTCTGCTAGTCATTAAATAGAGGATTACTGGAATCTTTGGAGGGCCGCATTTGACTGTTTGTCGTTTGGTGACAGATATATAAATATATCTGTTACATAAATATATATATATATATTCTCTTAAAAAACCAAAGGTTGCAAGAATGGTATAGTTTGGCTCAAATTTTAAACATACAAAACCATAGAAATTCAACTGTTTAGCATTAATAAGCACCTAATTAAGCACCATGTACGACCTTTGGCCATGTGCGGCTGGGTTGGCCAAAGGGCATGGCTGTAGCCCAGGCCTTCCAGCCTACCCCCTATAAGCACCCAACTGTGCACCACGCACCATGCATGGCCTTCAGAAAGAAAGGAAAAGAGGGCACAGTAGGAATACCCTGACCACCTAGCCCAGGTGCTGAGGTCCCCAATGGACCCCACCAGGGCAAAAAATCATGTTTTTTAAATGTGCAATGAAATTTGTGGCAAACTTGTGAATCCGGTGAAATTTTAAAAAACAAAACAAGCCCAGTCTCCCATACTTGTTCTGTATAGGCCCTAGATGGGCCAAGCCCCAGGGTCATGTGGTAAAAACAGAAAGGGGTGCATGGGGCCCCTGTCCTAGGGCTCCATTGAGCCACAGGAACTACCACATACTTGGAGCTTTATTTTCACAACGGAGGGGGGCTGTGCGGACCTCCCTTCTGGGGCTCTACCTCTTCTCCAGGGACCACCACCTCCCCGGGGCTAAATATAAAAATATGCAGGGGAATGCACAGTCCTCCCTGGCTGCTGGGAACACCATGTTCTTATGGCACTTAAAAAAACAAATGCTGTGAGGGCCCCCCCTTCCCAAGCTGATTTTGGCCCGGGACCAATCCCCTGACCAGGTCTACTTGGGTGCCCTGGCCACACCCAGAGCATCCATTTGCAATGATGGGACCGTGGGGGAATCTGATGTTCCCCGCAGTCCCAGCTGACTCCCTGCCTTCTGCAGGAGCCAGCATTGCTCTCCGACAGGGAGCTGCTAAGTATGCAGCTCTCTGTGTGCAGGAGCTATCTTTTATCTGTGTCCCTGCCTGCATGGCAGTGGACAAGGACACAGATGAAAACTCCATTCCCAGTGCGTGGGAGCAGTTTTACAGCTGCCACAGCTCCTGAAAGTGAAAGCAAACAGCTATCTCCCAAGGGTGGGCGCCTCAGGAGCTACCAGGAGCTGGATCTGGGGTTGGTGGTCCACATGGTCATTAATAGTTCCAGGAGGGGAACCATGCAGCCATCTCCTTTAATTGGCAAGGGCCGGCCTCAAGAAGATGATGGTCCCCGGGCCTCCCCTTCAATATTTTTATAAAGCCCTGGGGAGGTGGTGGTTGCTGAGGCTCAAAGGATTCCTAAGAGGGGGGCCTTGTGTGATCCCCTCTTTTTCTTTTAAATACCCTCATGCCCCCGGGGCCTGGCTTATCCATGGGCTAAAATGAAATAAGTGTGGGAGACTGCACCTGTTGGTTTTGCAACGGATTTGTGAATCTACTTCACTTTCAAAGCAAAACATTTTTTTAAAATGCTTTTTTTGCCCTGGCAGACCCTATCACCAAGGCTAGGGCATCAGGGTATTCCTATCCTGCCCCCTTTTCTTTTTTTTAATTTATTTGGGACTCAACTGTGTCTAAGTCCCAAAATGGCTGCCAGCACTTCCTGGGTGAAGTGTTGTTAGCCAATCAGATCTCTGCATGAGATCGGAAGGTTAAGCGAAGGGTTCGCACCTCTAGATATATGTATGAAAGTGCCCTTGAAGGCATAGTTATACCCCTACTTTTTGCCTGATATTGATGCCAACTAGACTGAGAGTATGGTAGGAAAACTGTACCATTGTTCCCACTATTGACACACCTCTGACACACAGTTACGTCCCTGGTAAAAGGTACCCATGGTACTAAGGGCCTTGTGGCCAGGGAAGGTCAACCAAGGGCTGCAGCATGTATTAGGCCACCCTGGGGAGACTCATCACCAAGCACATGTACACCTCCATTGCAGCTTATGTGTGCTGGGGGAAGAAAAATACAAGGTTGACATGGCACCCCAGGGTGCCATGCCCACAAACCACTGCCTGTGGCATAGGTAAGTCACCCCTCTAGCAGGCCTTACAGCCCTAAGGCAGGGGGCACTATACCACAGGTAAGGGAAAAGCTGCATGAGCAATATGCTCCTACAGTGTCTAAGTCCATTCTTAGACATTGTAAGTGCAGTGTGGATATATTGAGAATATGGGCTGGGAGCTTGTCTTTACGAAATCCACAGCTCCATAATGGCTTCGCTGAATTCTGGGAAGTATGGCATAAAACGTCTCAGCACAATAAACCCACACTGATACCAGTGTTGGATTTATTGGAAAATGGACCCAGAGGGCATCTTAGAGATGCCTCCTGTATGCTAACCAAACTGCTAGCATAGGACTGACCTGTTTGTGACAGCTTGCCACTCACAGAAGAGTTTCTGATATGGGGTGAGAGCCTTTGTGCTTTCTGTGGCCAGAAACAAAGCCTGCAGTGGGTGGGGGTGCTTCACACCTCCATCCTGCAGGAACTGCAATACCTGGCGATGAGCCTCAAAGTCTCAGGCCTCTTGTTACAATGCCCCAGGGCACTCCAGCTAGTGGAAATGCCTACCCTCCCCCCAGACAAAGCCCCTCGTTTGGCACGAGTCCGGGAGCAAAATGAAGCAAAACAAGGAGGAGTGACCACTCAGCTGGGACCACCCCTAAGGTGTCCAGAGCTGAGGAGACCCCCCTCCTTGCAAAATCCTCCATCTTAGTTTAGAGGACATTGACCAATAGGGTCAGGTCTATGTCCTCCTCCCCAAAGGGAAGGGAGTGGAGACACAAGAAGGGTGTAGCCACCCTCAGGGACAGTAGTCATTGGCTACTGCCCTCTTGCTCTGTAATGCCCCTAAATCCAGGATATATGGGCTCCCCTGAACCTAGCTCTTCAGATTCCTGGCAACCTCACAGGAAGAGAGAAGAAGGACTGCTAAGCTGACCTCCAGCAGAGAACCTGAAGATGCAAAATGACTTGACCCCAGCCCTACCAGCCTGTTTCCAGCTTCTAAGGCCCTGCAAAAAGAAGGCAACACATTCTGCAGGACCAGCGACCTCTGAAAAGCCTCCAAAGGACTGCCTGCACCCCAGAGGGCCAAGAACTCCGGTGGACAGCGGCCCTGCCCAAGACAAATCTCCATCCAAGGACTCAAGAGCCTCCCTGGATCAGCAAGTCCTGTCAACTAAGCACCAGACTCCCACAGCCCGTGTCCAGGTGGCCCAACCAACTAGATCTGGTCCCCAGATGATTCTGAGCAAGTACCCACCATGGGTTGACCCCTCCTGATGCCTGCAGCCTGAATCCGGAGGACCCCCATGGCCGTGACAGAACCAGACGAAGATTCCAGACACCAAAAGGTACCCCTGCACTCTCAGCCCCCTTGCCTTGGGGAATCCGACCTTCGGTGCAGGAACATCCAGCAGGCAGCCCGCCTCCTTGTCCAACCTTTGGTTTCCCAGAACTGAACCCCTGGACATCACTGGAGCATCTTTGTGGCCCCTGGGGTCACTCTGTAGGTAATCATTTGGAGCCCTAAGCTGTGTTTGCACCATGCAAGCGGCCGCCCCATGCCACTGAGGGTGTGTGTTTGGTGCTGACCTGTTGCCCCACCCCGGTGCACCTCTAACACCCCCCAGGTCTACCCTCCAAAGACGAGGGTACTTACCAGCAAGCAGGCCTGACTCTGAGTGCCCTCAGTTTCCATAGGAGCCCATGTGAACAGACCTCAACACCCGGTCGGCCCCGTGTTGCTGGTGGTGTGTGTTTGGGGTGAACTTGAACCCCAACCTGTGGAAATCCTAACCACCAGAGACTGGAACTGTAAGCCTTGTATGTACTTCCCTCAAAACCTTACTAACTTTTCTTTCTCCCTAGAACTGTTTCTGAAAATTGCACAGTCAACTTTTAAAACAGATTAATGCTATTTATTGAAAAACCGTATAACTTGCCAAATTGAAACAAAGTGGTATTGATACATATGTTGGATACTTACTTGCAAATGTACTTACCTGCAAACTGAATCTTGTGGTTCTAGACATATAAGATCAAATCATATGTTTGGTAAATAAAAAGCTTTGGCCTGGAGTTAGTCATTGAGTGTGTGCTTCACTTTATTGCCTCTGTGTGTACAACAAATGTTTTGCACTACCCTCTGATAAGCCTAACTGCTCGACCACACTACCACAAAAGAGAGCATTAGTATTATCTACTTTAGCCTCTGTTAAGCCTCTGGGGAATCCCTGGACTCTGTGCACACTATATCTCGTTTTGATAAAGTGTATACAGAGTCAACTTCCTACAATATGCAAATGTAGTTTTCTTTTAATATCTCAAGAAAATACTGAACAGATGTACACCAAATAACAAAAAAGCACTTTCTGGTTGAAGAGCTACATTTCTGTCAAATTTGGCGTAATTCCTGCCAGGTTTCAGGTTGTAGTTGTGCCTAATATCCCTATGGGAAATTGCACAGGAAAAACTAATTTTATGACCCCACATTTTCTAAACCTCAGCTTGATAAATCATTCCAAAACTTTAAGGACAGCAGCTGAAGTGAGTGGCAAACTAGTTTTGAACATTTTGTGAGGATTCATCAAATGGTACCAAATATTGGCAAAAGAAAACTATGAAAACTAGGTCCTAACTATAACTACCTACTAATGACCACTGGCACGTAATATATAAATATTTATATAAATATATATTTACATATAACAACATTCTTGCATGGTAACGTTTGTTCGGTAAAGACACTGCATAGTAAAGACAGTGTTGTGAAGGCTGTTTCCTCACCTACACTATTCCCTCTCACCATCACTCTCATTCTCCATACATGGAATGAACACCATTTCCTACAATGCAACACTTATAAAATCACATAAACCGGAAATTTAATAAAATAAACATTTGAATATGCTAAAAAATATAACAACTTCAAGGTCCAATCCCACAACAAACAATAGACGCAAAATTTGAAAGGTAATTACTTTTTTATATCAGTAAAGAAACAATGCATATCCTCAAGCTAACGTTTCATAAAAAGGCAAGCTCCCCCCAAAAATGTCCAAATAAAAACAAAAGCAAAACAATATCCATGAAGAAATCAAAAGTCTGAAGTGGGGAAGTGTCCTATCAAGGTTCAAATAAGGAGATATTTTCTAGCAACATTTTAAATAAAAACAAAGGTCTCTTAATGGCTTAAGCCTGGATTAATGGCTCCCTTCAGATGATTGTTTTTCCTCAGGGGACTGGCCAGCCTTTGGAGCAGATAGTGTTCTGGGTCTCTACTTTTGAGATGGGAGCCGTTTTTGAAAATTCTTTGGGGTGTAAGGCCAGGCCTAACAGTTTATGAGATCCAGATCTTGGGCCAAGTATCCCAGAAGTACTGGTATATGAGGAGCCATTAAGACCCTCAGGTCTATTCTCTGAGGCAAACAGTACTGTCTCCAATCACTGACTGACACAATGTGAGGCACCCAACAATATTGTCTGCCCCACATAAATGACCCACAGTAATTCCAGCGAACCTCATACACTAGTGCTTGCAGGACAGGAGCAGGTGGAGAGGTGCCCTGGGTGAAGGAGACCCTAGACCGAGGTCACATTATGACTGGTTGCTGGCTCGGTGTTGGAGGCTGAAATAAGAGTGATGGTGGCCAGCGGCTCTGATGTTAATAATACAGGTGTTTCAGCTGCCACCCTAAGGAGATACAGAGTCGAATACCTCTGACTGTGTGTCAAATGTGGGTATATGGCCTCCCCTGTCACCCTCATTGTAACTGCGTCCTTCTGTATTAATGTTTCCACTCTTTATTCCAAATTACCCTCCTGCTGGTCCCACAAACATAGGCCATTGTTGCTGTTGCTTATTGCAGCGGAAACTGAAAGCAGACATACTGAAACAACAGTTAGGCAGTACCGACTGAATTATCAAAGTGTACATACATTCTAACCAATGATAATTTTCTGATGAAAGGGAAGGTAATGTGATTTTACAAAAAATGTCAACTAACTGTTGACAACTCAAGCGAACACTGTCAATTTTTGAAGAATTGTGACTGGCAGTAATACACAGTATAATTTATTAAAATACAAAAGCGAAGCACAATATGAATGTGCGCTGGACATACTCTACTGGCTTGCAATAATTAACAGGCCTCAGATTCCTGAGTAGGCAAAGAATACGGCAACATTCGGTGTCGACTGCTCCATCATGAACTATTAAACAAAAGTCTAATTCATTTGTCAACTAGGCAACACCTACTTCCACAAACTTCTTAACGTTGCTTTGAAACACTAACAAAGCAAAAGCATTTCTAAATTGCTAACCTATCTGACATTACACTAACATCACCCAAAAAATACACACACATTAAATATTATAAGTGACATGCTGCAAAAAAGGATATCATTAAATAAACTTTCTCTGAAAAAATGGTGAATGAATAAGTACAATTTTCCTGTGGCATATAGTATTGCTTACCTGGTGAAAAAATCAGATGTGAAAGATAGAACTTGGTACTCAGGACATCTTTGTTTACATGACTAAAATTTTCAAGATATTTATATGCACAGACAGTGGCCAGGACTATGAGCTTGAGCATGGCATAATTAGCAAGATGCATGCAACTCTTTTTATGATTGTTTTCATGTGTGTACTAATCGAATAACGTTATACTGAATGACTGTCTGACTCATACAACACACAAAGCAGGATATATGGATTCATGCCCCTATAACACATGAAATGCTTCAGAAACACTAGCAAGGTTATGGATAATGTTACATTGAACTTACGGGAATGTCCCTTGCATGGTGTACAGTTCTTCCTCACACCTTCTTTACTCAATTGCAAGTATCTGGTATCACAGTTTCTGTACAGTTTGGACTTAGCCTCATGCCAAACCCATATATGCATATGTGTCTGAAGGCCTATGCCTGCTTTGTGGCAAGAGCTTGTGGCCACAGCAAGTGTGCCACCAAGTACTAGCAGGGGACCATTGTCATAGAATCATGTGTCTTACCTGATGGTGGTAGCATTCAATGATATTTAGAGATCTGAGCATCATAAGGACTTTTTACCTGCACAAAGGGGGTGGGGTGCAGCATCCTGGCCTACTTGGTTACATTTTCTCCTACAATCTTTGGCAGCCTGTCAATAAGGGTCGCAGAGCTATACCCACCCCTTTGTCCAAATTATGATCAGTGTCTGTCAGGCTGAAAAGAGGTGAGCCAGACACTTCCCATGCACTAATGTGTAGCTGCCTGGCAGCCTGGGCCAAGGTTTGCTGGACTGTAGATCCCACAGCCCACAGGCAGTGATGTTGTATGTCTGGCAAAACTCCACAAAGACCCTCCCTTATATAACAAGGGGGGGCTACCACTGATTTAGACCTAAGTGGTTCAGGTTTCAGCCCTGTACTTCTTACAGCCAACTGTCTACCAATTATGTCTCATACCACCCTTTCTTATCTCATCACAGAGTGGGAGGGTCAGAAAGACTTGCTGACCCCACCCCACCCTGTAGCAAGTAAGGAATTGCCCTCTTCTCACTGCTGACCCAGAAAAGGGTAGCCAATAAGAGGAGGTGGTGGTATCTATATTTTTCTTCCCTCCCTGAAGCCTCCAGCTCCTTTGTGGGACAATGTGCTTCTCCCTCCAAAACTTGCTGGTCCTGCCTTTACTATCGCAGCCTGGTAAATGCTTTATTGAATGTTTAGTTGTATGTATGTATGCATGAATGTGTGTGTATTTGTGTGCATGCGCTGTGAATCGTGTGTGCTTGTGAATGGGTGAGTTTATGTGCATGCTTGTTATTGTGAATGGATGGGTGTGAGTATGTGTACACCTGCGCACTTGTGAACAAATGGGTGAATATAAAATGTGTGCACATGTGTGTCTGTGAATGGATGTGTGGATGTGAGTATGTGGCAGGGTGTGTGCTTGTGAATAAATGAGTGGGTGTCAGTATGACCACAAGTGTGTGCATGTGAATGGATGGGTATGAGTGCACTTGATTGTGGATGGGTGGATTTGAATGTGCTCATCTGTGTCCGTTCCCCTACTCTTCTAATTAAGTAACTGACACTGCTTATGATGAACCTAGAATCCTACTTAAAAGTCAAACGTGTGGTGTGTGAGGAGGGAGTTACATATTGCATGTTGGTATGAGTGAATCAGAGAATCACAAGCATGTGGCTTTTATTTTGGATGATGTGGCCTTCCCCTATGCACAAGATGGATGTAAGGTTGTTTTTCCAGGCATTGTAAACGCATTCCTCACAATCAAAAAGCTGGAGAGAGAGAATCTAAATACTGAAGTGAGGAAAGAGGAGACAGGCTCCCCTTTTAGAAATTAAGGGCATTATCTAGGGTTTGGGGTACTCCATCACACACATGGAGATAACCTGTCCATCATATAGCAAGCACAATATAGCTTATAGCACTTGTTATATAGAAGCAAGGAGCTCTGCCAATATTTGGCAGTTTCCCAACTGCCATGCGTTAAATAAGGCCAAATGTCCACTTATGTTCATAAGCAGCCTTGAATTCATTTTCAAAGCATAATTTATACTTATACATTTATATTGTTATTGATATTTTGCTCAATGTCACACAACAAACAGCACAGAAGGTAATATTTATACACATGATTGTTAAGTAAACATACACAAAACACATTGACAACACATTGACATTCAATGCAACATTCAGATAGTGAACTATGCCTGGTTAGTATTCCCACACAAAGCATTGTGAAGACATATGACCCACATTAATTGAAGCAAAGGGTAACAAAATCACCCACTTGTCTCTGCTCTAGGGCCTACAGCTTTCCAGTCAATTTGAGTTAGGCCACATCAATAATGCTTTGCTTCATGGATATCAATGCGTGCTGCACCTTTTATTCTCCTCAGAGGACCTTCGTAGAGTGGTGTTAGGCATGTCCACTGCCGAAGGTCTTCCACAGTTTTCTGCAGTGCATGCTTCAGAGCTTTAAGACCCTCTGATGGAACACACCCCTGGAAATGACCCGCCAGATCATCTTCTTTTCATGGAGCTAAGCTACAAAGAGGGAGATAAGAACAAATAAAGACATTCTGTTAACTGTGTAACAGCAGCAATCATGAATAAAACAAAGAATTATATATTATGTGAATATTACTTTACAAGCATCATTCTGCTTATGGAATACAAGCCCACATACATTTACTTTTTGGTGTACAATGCAAACATTTTTGTGATGACACTAACAACTGAGCAAACAAGTTATGTTTTCTTGAAAGTATATGACCATTCCTCTGTTCATAGTGAATATATAATTTTCTCAAATAGGTTAATCATTTGTCACTTAAAACTTTTGTTAATTTAGGCTTCAAGTTATAGCTGTGCCGGTAGCAAGCCCTTCACTTAGGCCTTGCTAGATAGTAAATGAGACATTCAGCCTTGTGTTGGACCTTGTAATCAGCTTAGAGGTGCCTCTGGTTGTACATGTATGTGACATTGTCATAACATTAATACATTTCTTATTATCAAGAACTTGTCCTGCCAGTTAGGATTCCCCTTTTGTGCCGTTTTAATGTTAATGGCCCTTATTTAGAATTAAACATACATGGACTATGTCACAAATATGATGGATTTGTATTATTACAAATGCTACTTACAATAATGTACTTGTAACACATCTGACAGGAGGTCTGCCCTATTTCCAATAGACTACCCCGTCCCTCAAAATCACCTAATGTATTTGTTTATGTGCCTTCATTTTCGTTTGTTGAATCATACTCCTTGAAAACTTAGTGGATAGCCTATCCACTGATTAACAAGTGTCAGAGGCTGTAATGCCTTTTTTAGGTGTTGCCTGCACGCGCGCTTGTGTGCATTCTTGTTAGGTTTCGCCTGCACGAGCGGTTGCGCACATGCTTGCAAAATCTTTTGTTGGTAAACAAACTTAAAAAGAGCTTTGGAACCAGCCCCTTAATTACCTGAACGTACCACTGTTTACTCCAACGTCGCTCTGATTTACCTTCTTTGGATTGGCCAGCTTGTCATATTTGTCATCTTCGCCGGTCTTGCCGTTGAGTTGCCCGTGGACCTAGTTCTCCTTCTGGTCACTTCCTATTAAACAATGGCAGTGTCCTTCCCACTGACTGTGAAACTAAAAGTACTTCTTTCTTTGTGTGTTCCGCCCTCTTCATTCTCTCATGTCTTCCTTTTTCGTTCTTGTCTTCTCTGTCTCTTTTCTTCATTACTATCTTCTTTTTTCTTTCTGCAAGCCATCTTCAAACTTGCTGATATTTTCTTTCTTCATTACCTTCTTCTCTGTTTCTTAGTTGCCGTCCATCTTCTTTTTTCTTTCTGCTTACCGTCCTCTGTCTTCACTGTCTTCTTTACTGCATGCCATCTTCTGTCTTCTCACGTCTGTACTCCTCCAACATCTTCTGTCTTCTCCCTTCTCCCGTCTTCTCTCTTCTTCTGTCTTCTTCCATCTTCTGCCTTCTCACACTTTCTCTCTTCTTTCATCTTCTCTCTTCTTCAAATTTCCCTCTTCTCCCGTCTTCTCCCTTCTTCCATATTTTGTCTTCTTCCATATTCTCTCTGCTTCTGTCTTCTATCTTTTGCCGTCTTCTGTTTTCTTCTGTGTTCTGCCATCTTCTGTCTTTTTCTGTGTTCTGCAGTCTTCTTCCATCTTTCCAACATGCCAATACGTTTCACCTTTGTCTTTTTTTCTGTGTAACTGGCTTACAAATATTATAAAAATGTTATAATAATGTTTGTTTTTAATTTATATAGCCAGTTACATAGAAAAAAGACAGAGGAGAAACCTATTGGTTTTGCCAATGCTTGTTTAATATGGGGTTTGTAATATCCACCACATATCCTTTTGGTCAAACTAAACCTAAGGGCCAGTGTTTATAATGAATTGTACAATTTGCTACCATGGATACCATTTTTAGTTTGGTGGGGAAAACATTATTTGCAAGGGTGCCCAAGGTCAGTATCTGTACTACCATGAAAACCGACCGCAATCATAAATTCTCCTCTAGCCTCATGTATATCTCTGTGCCTTCTTGATGGCTCCACTACATCAACTCCACTTAAGGCACAGAAAGTTAACTGAGCGTGCTATGTTTTAGGAAGCCACTCAGATAAATTTTAATGAAAGCAAAAGTTGGATTGCGGGTAGATCATAATAAAATTTGCCAAACTCCCATTGATTTATTGCCGGGAGTGTGAGGTAAATGTTAATGTTTCATGCTTTGGATTTCCTGGCATTAAAAAAATACATCAAGCCACCTTTTCTAATTGTTCATGTGGACTCATGGACTGTGCATGTACGTTTTCCGTTGTTGTAGTTAGCAGATGCAGAAACATGGTGGTAAACAATATTCTAGCGGGTGTACTGTCATTATTGACAAACACTACTCCATCACAAATATGGTGCAGTAACCTGTCTAGAAAACCTACAGTACTCCTGCTCTATTTGGAGTTGGATGGACCATCATGTCTAAGCTAGAGATGGCTCCACTAATAACATTTTACATTTTTCAAAAATAGTTGCCATATCAATGTTTTGGGTCCTGTTTATAGTTTTGAGGGCAAGATACTACAGCAAAATTGACAGCTATCCATTCCACCATATTATAAATTCCATAGGCTATATAACACTTGTAATACATGGATGTGAGACCCACCTGTGAGGAATAGATTGACTACTGCTAGTAATTCTTAGAACAAGAGTAATCCGTTGGGTGGCCTCCTTCCCAATTATGGTCAGGTGGCATTCGAGATCTTGCCAGATCTTGAGCGACTGCCATAGTTTGTTCATGTCAGATATACGGCCGATAAAGGCCTACACTATCCAGTTAACTCTACTTGGCTTACTGCTGGGTTGGAGCAATCATGGAGTGCTGGATGTCCCAAACTGTAGTCCCTCCAGTGTTGCTAGTGCGCTGCCAATTCCACTTCACTTGAAATCTCACATCTCCCAAATTCTCTGTGTGTCTTTCCGCATGTGGCTGGCTTTCCATAGAGCAGGTGCATTTCTTCCCCAAACGTAGCGCTTTACTAAAGTTTTCACATTGCATCCTGATTTCTTCCTCTACTTGCATCTGCAGATGGAACAGCATGTTTTAGCTACTCCTGCCTTTTTACTGGTCTGAGTGGTAAAATTAAGGGAATTAGTAAGGTCAGTGCACTGATCCTCAAATGAAGGCACTTAGGGCCAAATGTATCAAAGCTTTTTGCATTCGCAAACGGTGCGAATGCCTGTTTGCGAATGCAAAAAGCCATTTCAGAATGTATCAAAGGCATTCTGAAAGCAATTTTAAGGAATCGCTAAAATAGCGATTCCTAAAAATTGCGACTCTGTTTTAGAGAATTGCGACTCTCTAAATAAGAAATCGCAAATAAGGATTCCTTATTTGCGATTTCTAAGGCACATGTAAGAAGCAATTCCTTAATGCGAATTGGGCACTACGGAATTGCTATTTACTACCAAGTTAAACTTGGTGGTAACCATGTGGAAATTTAAAAAATGCATTTAAATGCATTTTTAAAATTTACATGTGAATGTGAAGCACACATGCCCTTTTGTCATGTGTGCACCTTACATGTTGTAAAATAATATTTTGGGGTGCAGCAGAGGGGGCCTAAGACCCCCAGCACCCTGGACTTTGCATTTCCCAAAATTGCGAATTCCAGTTAGGAATTCGCAATTTGGGGCATGCAAAATATTCGCAAATATGGGCCGACAGGCCCATAGATGCGAATGGGGCCGGTATCGCAATTTGCAATTCGGTAATAGCGTTTGCGATTTTTAAGAAATCGCTATTACCGAATCGCAAATGTGATACATTGCATTTTGCGAATCAGAAATAGCGATTTCTTAAAAATCGCTATTTCCGATTCGCAAAAGGCATTCTTGATACATCTGGCCCTTAGTGATTTCTTTTTTTATTTTTGTGCCTATTATGTATTGTTGATAGACTTAGGTTTACGGCGCCTGCTATAAGATCAAGGAATTGTGTTTGGCCTTGTGGAACTGGGATGCGTCCGAAACACCTTGAGAGATTATCAAGGCTTATTATAGGAACCTATATATGGTGATTGGACCTAAAAAGAATGTTACATTATGACAATTCTTTTGAGGCTTTTTGAGGGCTTTTATTTGTTTACTTGTAGTGATTACTTAAAACTGAGGACAGTAAACCAGACCAGTGAGACCTGCAATCAAGGACATACTAAGTACCGCAAGAGTGAGAGCAGGATTTTCTTTGGTATTCCCAAGCACTTCTCCCCTGGCAGACTGCCCTTCAACATTAGGTGTTTAGTACTTGTGTTGGTGTTGTTTTCCAAGTGTGGGAATATTCTTTGCTCCCAAAAAACCAGAACATTCCAGGTGAGTGAAAACCTGGCTCCCTCATTATAGCCCTGTGTGGCTGTTGTCCTGCCACTTCCCTTCCCACCTGCCTGAACAGTTAGCTTACTGCACTATCCCCTCCTGTCCTGCCCTCTGTTGTCCAGGTCCATGCACAAGCCCTCTCCCTCCTGCCATGCACGGTCCAATGTGCTGCCACTGCCCTCCATTTAGCTTGATGTCCCTGTTCACTGCTCATTCCCCCTGTTGCCCAATTTTATTCCCGATCATTGCCCTCCTGCTTAGCCTATGTGCTTAGCTTCCTGTCCCTACCCTCCTTTCCTCCTGTCCTCCTATGTGTGTGTGTGTGCATGCCCCTGCTCCCTCCTTTTTGCCGACCATATTCCATGGACCTGCCACCGCTCCTCTTTTCTACTCTGAGTGTTATGTGGAGCCGCGACTGCCCCTCCCACCTGCCTAGCATGGTCGGATGACTTCTGTCTTTTACTGTCACTTCCACCCTGCCTGTTCGAGTTCCATACCCCTATTCCCTCCCTCCTGTCCCCCATGGTCCATTTTGCTGCCACTCCCTTCTGCCCTACATACTTTGTTGTGCTATAACTGCTCCTTCTGCCTGCCCTGTGTGGACTGTTGTTAAGCACCTTCCCCTGCCCTCTCCTGTCTGTGTTCAGCCCCTACCTCTCCCTCCATGGTCCTTTGTGCACACCCCTGCCCCCTTCCTCTTCCCCACCATGGTTGTTACGCTGCCACTAACCCTCGTGCTTGCTATGAATGTTCTTCTGTGCTGCGACAGTCGCTCCCACCTTCCCTGTGGTCAGCCTGCTGCCCCGGACCCCCTCCAACCTTCCCTCCATTATCTGTGTTTGCCATTATAGTCTTAAATATTTTCAGTTTTACCAGTTTAAATCAATCAAGGTGGTTTCAGGTGTGCCACACGTTTTCATAAGTAAGACTGTAGGCACTCTAGTTCTTCTTTAGTACACACTAGGAGGCTGCAGTGGAACACAAGAGAATCAACTGACAGGCTGCTCCTGCTGAAAGTACATTGTTAGACCTGGCCTCCTTAGCATGGTCTCACCTGTCTTTTTTGCCTCTGCTTCCCATGATTTGAATGTGTGCTGGACTCTGGTTTTGCTGGTGTTGTTACTCAGGGCACTCTAACACTGCTGACCAGTGCTAACATGCAAGTGCTCCCTGTGTAAATTGGCTTTTCCATATTTTGATTTACTAGTAGCTCCCTAGTAAAGGGCACTAGAGGTGCTCAGGGCTTATAACTCAAATGCTACTAGTGGACCTGCAGCACTGATTGTGCCACCCACATGAGTAGCCCTGTAAACATGGCTCAGACACCGCCACTGTAGTATTGTTGTATGTACCCACTTGCGAGGCCCAAACCTTCACTTTCTATACATTTAAGGCACCCCTAAGGTAGGCCCTAGGTAACCCCATGGGCCGGGTGCAGTGTTTGTAGAACATGTACTGATGTCCTGGCAGTGCGATACTGCCAAATTCAGTTTTCACTGTTGCAAGGCCTATCTCTCTCATAGGTTAACTTGGGGGCTGACTTTAAATAACTTTTAAGTGCAGTTTACCTTTGAGAGCAGATTGAGAGATGAAGAGCTGAGGAGTACTACTGCCCCTTTGGCTGTGACTGTGCTTTGCTAGGTTGGCCTACAGTTGCTGCTTCTGCATGAAAGAGGACAAAGACTGGACTTTGTGGTATATTCCTACGTATGAAGTGTCTCCAAGGGCTTGTACTGAGCTTGCCTCCTGTTTTGAAGTCTCAGGGCCATCAAAGACTTCCTCTGTCAGCAGCTGGACTCCCTGCTGACACTCCTACGCTCTTGAAAGGTGAAGATGGTGGAACAAAGACTGAACTCCAGGCACAGGAGCTATGCGGGAAACTTTAGACGCACCACCTGCAATGCAGCTGTAAAAACGAAGCACTACTTGCATCACAGCTGGAAAATCGACGCACCACCTGCATCACAGCTAGGAAATCGATGCATCACCTGCATCACAGCTGGAGAAATGATGCAACACCTGCTTACGGCTGCTAAAATGACGCAAGCTGCATGCAGCGCCTGCGGCTGGATTCTGCATGCATCATCACTGGGCGTCAAAATCAACATGTGCCTGCATGGATCCGAGGTGCCCTCTCGGAAAACGGCGCACCAATGCATCGCCTACAAGACCTGAGAAGAAACAATGCTCGGCCTCACTTTCAAGTAAGTACCCAATGCATCGCTGAATTTTTTGACGCACGTTCGCCCTTGCGGCTTTATTTTTTACGCAAACCAGGTACTTTGTGTAACAACCACATTTCCATTGTTTTCTATGGAGTAAGATTCTATTACTTTAAAATTTCATAATTTTACTTGTGTATATTGGATTTTTGTAGTTCTGGTCTTGTTTGATTTAGATAAATATTGTCTATTTATCTAAACTGGTGTGGTGTCCATTTTGTGTTTTGGTATAAATACTTTACACATTGCCTTTGGGATAAGCATGACTGCTTATGCCAAGTTACCAAAGGTGTGAGCTGGGGTTATCCAAGTGTGTATCTCCTTTACCCTGACTAGAGTGAGGGTCCCTGCTTGGTCAGTGGTGAGGATAGAACTTGTATTTGTACTTGACATAAAGTGATTAAGTGTACATTACTGTTATCACTGCAGACCATTATGCAACCACATACTGTTTTTTCCTCTTATGTTCTCTGTTGTCCTCCTGGTGGTGTTGTGATATTTTGGACTCTTGTTTGTGGATGCACCTGTGAGGCCTTTGCAGAATGGAAGTCAACTTCTGACACCTGGAGATCCATACAGTGAGGGGGCTAAATGTTTTCTGCAAGGAAAGGGGGCTTGCTGTGAAAAGAAGGTCCCAAAGGTGGGTTCTTGAGACAGCTCTGTTTCAGTATGAGATGAAATGCTGGGAAGCAATCTTACCAGATGATTCGGAGGAGAAGGACTACTTTGATGAGCAGGGCAGTGGCCCTTAGAGGGAACGAGAGAGAGGAATGGAGTCTAGCTTGTGAGCAGAGGCTGAGAGAGATAGATGAAGAGCTTGAGAGGGCTGAGGCTTAGAGAGCCGTAGCCCAGGAAAAAGAAATGTTGGGAGCTCATGAGCTGAGCTGTAAAGAGGTGAAGCTGGAAGCCATGAGGGCTGAGCTTAGTTCAGATGGTGGCAGCAAACGTCTTATGTCCAGTACCAAAGATGTGCACATGCCCAGAGACTTGGTGCCCAACGTGAATAAGGGAGATGACATACACCAGGAGGTTTAGGAGTATGAGGTAGCTCCAGTGGTGTGCAGAATCTCTGAGGTGGATTGGGGAGCTGGAATGGTGAGCCATGTTCCTTTTGGTGGGACGGACACTCTACTGGCTCCAGGTGAGGGTGACAGGGAGAGGGGTTCCCTCCAGGTGGAGGTCCTGGTTATGAGGTATGGAGGCACCCAGAAGAGTGTGGGTTGAGTGTAAGGGACAATCAGATACTGTCACACCAGTCTCAGGAGGGTGTTGTGGGGTACTTTTTTAAGGCACTGGATCGTGAGTGGAGGGTAGTTGGGGCTGTGTGATGTGATTGCTGGACAGCATATGTTCAGTCCTTGTTTTTCAGAACTACTCCAACACCAGGTGGAGTGTGAGTTCTCTGACCCCAAGGAACTTGCATTGGAGGCAGCTCTCTGGGTGAGTACCAGAGGGTCTGAATAAGCATTTGGGGGTGCTCCTGAAGGGAGTGGCTTATGTATTTCCCAACCAGGTGAGGTAGGGAAGGCTTGCATTATCACAGGAAGGTCCTTGTGAAGGTGGATAGGTGAGAGACCCCATGTCCAGTCTCATAAGAGAGGGAATAGGGGTGGGCTGAGTCCCAGGATGCCTGAGATCCAGTCTCAGAGACTGGAGGGTTCCATCAGGGAACACCCGGAGGGGAGCCTAGCCTGTACCATAGAGCCATCTGCTGAAGGGGACCCCATATTGTCAGAAGAACTTAGGGGCGGCTGTCACCAGCGTCCCACCAGGTCTGGTGTCTGACAACACCACTCCTAGTGGGAGGGTGAGGAAGTCCAGAGAAAGGGCAGAGGCAGTTCCCAGTGGAGAACCTGGAGGGTCAGCTCTGAGGTTAGAACACCTCGGGAATGACCCTGGTGATGACACTTCTGGTCTGGGGGGCTACGCGCCCTACCGGGTGGCCAGGGGTCAGGAAACTAGCTACAGACTCTTGTGCAACCCCTGAAGAAGGTGTTGCCCTTGGGGTGGTGGAGGGGTAGGAACCCTAACCAGGAAGTCCTGGGTTGCCAAGCAGTGGTCCAGCCTGAGGGTACAAACCCAAGGCTGGAGGGTCAAGTGCAGGGGGTAAACTCTGACCTTGAGGGAGGGGCAACAGCTAACAGTGTCCCTTCCATGTTGTCTTCTGGGGGTACCGCTCTGGGTGGGAGGGTGCAGAGCCCCAGAAGGAGGGGTAGGGAGAGGGTTGCCATTCCCCTGAACTCTGCCCAGCCTAAGGTTGCAGACACGGGCAGAGGGGTCACTGTCAGGGAGCCATCCCTGCATTGCTGGGAGAATTGTGCAGGACTACTTTCTCAAGCACCCTGACAATTCAGGGAGGGCACTGCTAGTGAGTAGGGGGGAAGGACCCCAGAAGAAGGGGCAGGGGGAGGGTAGCCTCGCTCCTGCCCCATCCAACCTGAGGGTACAGAACCCAGATTGGAATGCCAGTTGCAGGTTAACATCCCTGCACTGGTGGGAGAATTGTGCAGGACTGCTTCTACAAGCACCCTAACAATTCTGGACTCTGGGGGTACTGCTCCTAGGGGAAGGGCACAGAACCCCGGAAGGGGAGGATCAGTGTCAGGCTGCCATCCCTGACCTGGTGGAAGGGAGAGTGGACAAAAGGTGTTAGGATCCTGGGGCTACTGCTCCCCACTCCACAAAGTCACAGTGATTAGAGAGCCTTAGAAGGCCTGGGAATGGCTCTCATCCCTGACAGCTGTCAGTGGCCACTGTGGCTTGCTATGCTGGAGGACAGAGATGCCCCTTGGGGGGAACAGGAGTCACACCCCAGGGGTGGAGTGGGGTACATCACTGGGTTTGCCATGGTGGTACTATCTGCCCAGTAGGATACATCTGTGAGCAAAGTAAGGTTAGGTGCTGTACAGATGGTATCTGTAGATGAGGAGAGGGGCATCCCATGCGCTTCATGGGCCCTGAGATTATGTACAGAGGGATCCAACTGGATTCAGGAAGGCACAGAACTGGAACATGCCCCTGTTGTTGCGGGCCAGTGTCCATGTTCTATCGCCCCAATCATGGAAGTCCATTAAGGTATTGATTGGTCACCCCTAGTTTAGGCTGGGGGGTTGTGTTGGACCTGGCCCTTTTTGCAGGGTCAGTTGGGCTGTTTGTGAATCCCTACTAGACAGTGCCACAAAGGGAGGGGAATGGGCTGCACCTATCCTCACACAATGCAGTCTCCAAACCCCTGGTGAGTGTCTGGGGCCAGACCTGGGCAAGGCAGGATCCTGTGAACAACAGAGACTTTCCTTTGAAGTTTGCCTACTTCAAAGGCAGAAAGGACTATAAGTAGTGGACCCAAACCCCAGATTTTTAGATTACTTCTGGAAACAAGCGAGACCTCTGCCAAGGAGAAAAGCTGAAGAGCTGAAGGAGGAATACTGCCCCTTTGCCTGTGACTGTGCTCTGCTAGGTTGGCCTGCAGTTGCAGCTTCTGCCTGAAAGAGGACAAAGACTGGACTTTGTGGTATATTGCTGCTTGTGAAGTGTCTCCAAGGGCTTGGACTGAGCTTACCTCCTGTTTTGAAGTCTCAGGGACATCAAAGACTTCCTTTGCCAGCTCTTGAACTTTCTGCTGAGACTCCTGCTCTGCCAAGTGGTGCCCTATCCAGTCCCTGGGCCCTTGAATGGTGAAGCTGGTAGAGCAAAGACTGAAATACACACACAGAAAGCTGTGCTGCACCACCTGCAACGTGACTGTAAAAATGACGCACCACCCACCTTACGGCTGAAATCAATACACCACCTGCATTGTGGCTGGAAAATCGACGCATCAGCTGCATTGTGGCTGGAGAAATGACGCAACCCCTGCTTGCAGCTGCTGAAAATAACACAAACCCCTTGCAGCACATTTATTCCATCACTGTGTGGTCGGATTTTGCACACATCATCGCTGGGCGTCAAAATCTACATGAACCTGTGTGGACCCATGGTGCCCCGTCTGGAAATCGAGGCATTGCTCCCTTGCAGGTGAGGAAAACGGCGCATCGCTGACTTTTTCGAAGCACGCTTGCCTATGCACCTTTATTTTTTACGCAAAGGTACTTTGTGTAACAACAACGTTTCCATTGTTTTCTATGGAGTAAGAATCTACTATATTAAAAATTCTTAACTTTACTTGTGTATGTTGGATTTTTGTTGTTTTGGTCTTATTTGATTTAGATAAGTATTGGCTATTTTTCTAAATAGGTGTGGTGTCCATTTTGTAGTGTTTCACTGTATTACTGTGTTTTTTGGTACAAATACTTTACACATTACCTTTAAGATAAGCATGACTCCTTGTGTCAAGCTACCAAAGTAGATGAGCAGGGTTATCTAAGTGTGTGTCTCCATTGAGAGTGAGGGTCCCTGCTTGGAAAGAGTGCAAACTGACTGCCAACCAGAGGCCCGATTTCTAACAAGTACCTTGGGACGCAAGCTTAATTTGTAGAAAGATAAGTGCCAGGGCCCTAAGGCCACTGCATCTTGCACCAGCACTGCTAATGACAGTATCAATGCAACTGCTATCCACCACACCTCTACAAGTGTGACAATGACCTGGGCAGCAAGTATTATTCATTTTTTATGTATATTGAATGATTAAACAACTGTTGTTGTGCTGTTGTTCTCCTCATCTCAGAATTAGACTATGTGGCAGACTGTCACAAGAGCTGTTTTTTTAGAATTAGGTGCGGGCTGAGCACCGGAAACTACTGGCACTGCTTCTGGTTCGGATCTCGTAGATTTGAATGTTTGGTGGGCTTTCAGAAACAGTATAAATAGGGAAAGCCAAATGGCATCAGTTTTACTATCCACAAGCGGACTGCACAAAGGAGAGGAGCTGTACTCTACATCCTGGTCAATTATGACTCCTATAGAAAGGTTAGATTTGGGAACCTATTATAAAATGGATATAATGTGTAGAGGAATAACCTATCTTTCTATATTATTATTTTTTAAATGCTACTTTGTGGGAGAGGTAAATGTGAATTAAATTGAAGTAAACAATGTACAAATGAAAAGCTCATAGTGGAAGAGACTAAAAAATCTTGGAGATCATTTTGTTGGTGAGTGATAATTTAACTCTCCAATCTAGTAAATACATTATTTTAGAAGAATTAGAGAACACTTCATACCTTTTTATATTAACACAGGTGTTATATATATTGAATTAACTTATCAAAATGTAATATATTATTCTGAGCAATAATCCTTACTTTAGAGATGGAATAATATTGGGATTTACAAAGCAGGAATAAGAAGGGCAATGATTGATAAATAACAATCTGGTTTACCTATACTGTTACATTATGCACTTGTCACATAGAGATTATTTAACTTTCTGTTCATGTAAGGATTGATTTATGTTTTTAAAGTTCTCATAGGGGACCAATACAAAAAGCAGGAATATCTTTCATATGGGACATTTATTGATTTGTGGTACATCTGTTTACTTATAGATTTTGGATGAACTCATTTGGATGAAGTAGTATACTTGTTACACACTTAGACTGTGGTGTGAGAATATTATCACAATAGAAGATCATTGTGCTAGATATAACAGACTGAATCGTAAATAATAACAACACTGTAAGATACAGGAGTAATGATGATATGTCTTTTGTTATTGATGGAAAAAATACACTGGAATATGTAACTAGACCAGAATGTTTCATGTTGAGCAGTTTATGGACACACTGGCTTTTTCCTCTCTCTTGGTATGTTATTAATGAGCATAAGACAAACAAGCATTTGCAATGCAATGGGTCTCGCGTTTGCTCAAGTTAAAGCCATTAACGTTGTAAATACCGAACGGGACTTTTCTTGCACCATAAATTGAAAATGAAAAGTAAAACAGTTGCCATAAGCGAGCCAATTCAAAGGATCACGTCTGCCATGAGCATAAATGCGAAGGAGAGACACAAAAAGAAAAAGAAGTTCACTCGCAGGCACACGTATCAGCAAAAGGCAACTATCCATGTAACAGGGTCGATAGCCAAGGTGGTAACGAAACTGCCTCCAGGGAGGGACAAACGTAAAGCATTTACCAATGATAAAGGATTTTTGAAAGGCAAGCCCATGAACGAGTGATAGTGATGGGCTTGCAGTGGGCGTGGTTAAAAGTTTACAGACAGATTACAACACGTCAGAGCGCTTGTGCGCTTGACCTAATGTGATAAAAAGCCCACAGATGGATTACAACACGTCAGAGCGCTTGTGCGCACGACCTAAAAAGTGTGGGATGCATCCCTGAAATAAAGTGAACACATTTCATTCTGCTCAACTCGCACACCACATCTGGCTCATTATTGGCCAACAGACCGGAGACTGGATCCCCCTCTTTTCTAGCAGTGTATATAAATATTTCCTGTATGTTCCTCTTATAGATATTTTGAGGCCAATTGACAGAGGCAATTAATGGTAAATGAAGCAGCACTACTGGAATCGTAGTGAACGTCCTCATAAATGCCTTTGTCAATTGATCCCATCACAGTTAACTTTAAAGTATTTTGGTGGGTAGAATCCTGTGCTGAAAGTTTTCCTTTAATACTATGATAGATTTACCTGCTAGAAAACAATATCAGAGTTGACAGCAGGACAGAGGCATTTACCACCGCCATTTATATCTGCATTTCCAATGTCGTTGATTTGGGATGCCAGCCCTTTTTGATGGAGGTGCATGCTACAAAAATTATGTATGATGGAGGGAAGGTCTTACCTCACTGAAGAAGGGCTCTCTGTGCCATGTCCTCTTTACTGGGTAGTGCTGTAGCACCAGGGCTGGATTTTGGGCAGTGCAACTGGTGCAGCTGCACCTGGTGCTGACCTTTGGGGAAGGGGGCTCTGTGTTTAAAATAATTTATGGGTTTACAAGCCCCTGCTGTAGAGTTATTTGTGTGTCCAGCTGTTTTCAGGCAACAATAAAAATGTCAAGATAACTCTGGTGAATAATGTTCCTACTGGAGAGAAATCCGAGTTTTTTTCTAGTGGCAGTTTTGACTCATCATAAAGTAGCTCAGAAGGTTAATGTTTCTGCTGCAAAGAACCTGTATCATGCAGATCACAGAACAGAGTGTGAGTGAACCACAAGTAGCACTATAAAATATTAAATTCATGTCACAGATGGGCTATGAAGAGATGAGGGGCACTGCTGGAGGGTGGTAGTGAGGGAATTTGTGGAGAAGGTCATGGAGAGGTGCCAACAAAGACTGTTGAACAGGGCGCCACCAGTGCTAAAACCAGCCATATAGTAGCACAACATAAGAGACAAGCTGTCACCTACACATGAAAACCGTGACAACGTCAATTAATAAATGGAGCCTCACCTTGCACCAGCACCTGGACCTAATTAGAAAGTACATCTGAAACATGTGTGTTCTTCAGCTTGCAGGTTCGATCCCATCAGGCCTACTCAGCCTTTCATCCTTTCAAGTCATCCTCATTTAGGTACTAAATAGTTATACATAAAAAGTGCCATGGAACGCACTTTAGTGGAGAAATATAGTAATAAGTTGATAAACGTCAACACTGCTGACTTAGGGGGTCATTATGAACACAGCGGGATTCTCCGCCGTGTTCATGCTGGCGGTCCAAACATAGACTACCAGCCCCCTTGAAACCCCGCCGGACGTATAAGCAACATTCCACTGGGCCGGCGGGTAAAAACAGTGTTTCCGCCAGCCGGTCCAGCGGCATGGTGGGCCAGGACATTGCTGACAGCTCCACATGGAGCTGTCGTCAATGCCGCAATGACCTGCGTGACAGGTCTTTGCACGGGGGGCCCTGCACTGCCCATGCCAAGTGCATGGGAAATGCATGGGGCCCCTGAGCACCCCTTCCGCCAGCCTTTCACTGGCAGGGAATACCGCAAGGGAATGGCTGGAGGAACAAGGGTTCTTTATCCAGAGGGCAGCACTGCTTGCAGCGCTGCCCTGTCGGATTGAGAAATCCGCCATTGTCAGGCTGCCTGTCAGCGGAAGCCTGGTGGTGGCAGAGGGCCGCCTGCGGCGGTCTTCCCTTTTTGTTTATATGGCGGTCCAGACCGCTATGCCGGTGGCGGTAATTTCCACCGCTGCCAGCATGGCGGTCTGGACCACCATGTTCATAATGAGGCCCTTAGTCTGAAGAATCCTGATTTTTAAGGTAAAAAAATATTTATTTTAGCTGTCTCTCTATTAAAACCTTTTCATCATTCCTCTTGTCTACGGTTTGCAAAAAGTGGGCCTGTGTGCAGATAATTATTACAGGAAAAGGGCGTTGGCGGGAGGTTCTTGTGGAGTAGGAAGGATTTATGAATAGACTGTGGAGTTAGAGAGGATTTATGAGTGCGGGGCTCAGGAGAGCCGGAGTTACGTAACATTTTGACCCTATGTCATCTAGACTTAAATGGGTCAAAATGTTATGTAACTCCGGCTCTCGGTTAAATTAGCCGAAATTAGTGATTTAAGAGCAGAAACACTCAGTTAAACTTTCAACCAGTGAAATTGTATTATAATGAGAAAAAGAGAGGTTAGAGAGAGAAAGATGGAGACAGCTCAGTGGATGTGATATACAGTGTATGGGGTGGAAAGGCTATCCCTGTCTCCAGGAAATGCTCGTCTGAGAGCACTTGAACGTTTGACTTTTTTTTGTAAAGAATTAATTTAGCTTCAGCTAGTTTTACCGTTGTCTTTATGAGCCTCTGGAGCCTAAATTTCCTCCCAGCAGTGCCCCACGGACACAGAAAATTGAACTTTCTCCTGCAGTTCTCTGTCAGAGCTACAGGTTTCAAGAAGTTCCCTGCCAGTGCCACAGAACCGCAGCAGTGATGGATGTCTCCGGCAGTTCCAGCATTGCTATGCTTTAGGACTCCAGCAGTGTGAGCTTCCTCCAGCTGTGCCCTGTCAGTGCCCTGGGTCTGCAGCATTACTAGTTATCTCTAGCAATTCCCTGTCATTGCTACAGAAACCGTGCTGAAATGACCTCTTGGGCACTCTGGCATTATGGCACTGCCAGATGGGCCAGCTTAAAAGAGCCAGAATGTGGGCTGTTTTTTTGGCCTGTGTGCCCAAATGTAAACTTTTCACACACTGGCTGTTTCAAACTGGCCCATTTGGCAGTAACAGAACCCATTTAGAACTTCAAAAAGAACAACTGGAATGGAAACTCACGTGTCAGCTGGTTATCATGTCTTTTTTCTTGTTAGTACGTTAAGCTATATTATGGTATTAACATCAGCATAACACGTGCTGCAGTTGGAATGTGGTGCCAGGCATTAGCAAGGAGCACCCATTTATCAATTTGAAATGGGCCACTCTTTATCTTCAGCTGAGCATGGGTTGTGAATGCCGAGCCTTCAAGTGTTTTACCCGCCCACGTTTTGGCAGGAAAAAACCTGACCAGTGTGTACGTGGAAAAAGGTTCCAGAATGGAAGAAAAGCCTGCAGTAATTAGTGTGGAAACAGCAATTTCTCTAGTGATTGCTGGGCAGATAAACTGAAAGTGAAAAGTAAAACAGTTTCATATAAGCGAGTCGATGGTCGCCATGAGCACAAACCAGACACACAAAAGGAAACAGAAGTTCACTCGCAGTGAAACGTATCGGCAAATGTGCAATTATCCATATAACCGGCAAAAATGCAATTATCCATGTAACCAGCAAAAGTGCAAATATCCATGTAACAGCGTTGATGACATGCAAAGCGCTGAACTACTGCCCAGCGAGATCACACTACCTACGAAATAAAGAGAAAAAGTAGTCCAGAAACCATACAGAAAACATGGAGCATCTTATGTTTTCAGTAGTTGCCTGGTGCCCTCCAGGGGGGCTAAACACCAGAAAAGGCATGGAGCAAGAATAATTGTAAGCATACATTTGAGAAGGTAGGAGCAGGTTCAAGTAAGAGAGGAAGTTAGTAAAATAGGTATAAATAGAAGTAATATGAGGTGTGAGCATGAGCAAAAAAAGGTGTAAGCACGGAAGTAGGCAGGATTAGATAGAATAGATGGAAAGAACAAGATGGTAAGAGTATGTAGGAGTAAGAAGGAGTCATATTTTGGATAAGTTGGGCTAAGAGTAGCTGTAGGAGTATAAGTAAGCTGGACTAAGTAGACATACTAATAGGACTATAATTATGTATACGAGTATCAAAAAGAGCAAAGATTAGAAGTAATGAAGAGAAGTAGTAAGCAAAAGTAATTGCAGGTAGGTAAAAGTAGTTGGGTGTAAGTAGGACTAAGTAGGAGTAAAATAATAAAGAGCAAAGAAGAGTAGGGGTACAAGCATGAATAAGTATTATGTAGGAGAAAGAAGAGTGGGAGGAAAAGTAGGGGGATGTAGCACTCAAAATATAAGCAAGTAAGAGTATACAGGAGGAAAGATTGGCGTAAATAGCAGTGAGAAGGCGTGAGTATGAGTAAGAATAGGCATGCATAAGGCTAAGAAGAAGAGCTGAAGTATGTAAAAGTGGTAGAAGGTAGGTTTAAGTAGGAGTATGTAGGAGTAGGAGTGTAAGTAGGAGTAGGTAAGACTAAATGTAATAAGGGCATTTGAAAATACAGTTCTAAAAGTAAAAAAGTAAGAATAGCAATAAGTAGATGTAGCAGGAATAAGCAGAGAAATGAGTAACAGCAGGAGAAGTAACATGTAAATGGAAGCAAGGGTATGTAAGAGCATGTTGGAAAAATAAAACATAACAGTAGGCATAAGTAGGAAAAGGTAGTGCTGGTATATTTAGGTGCAAGAGTAATGAAAGTAAAATTGAAAGAGACAAAGATATAGCAAATCCTTTCATATTTTTCTAAGACTCCATGCTATTCATTTTGTGCACACATCAGATGAAGAACAAGGACCTTCCATTAACCACTATTGTAACATGCTTCAGTTGGTCAGGTGTGCTGAAATAGGTACCATGTACGTGTTTTATAGCACTCACAAACAGCAGAAGCATGTTACTTGGCACTATTTGAAAACAAGTTATTGCCATGCTGCTGGCAGAGGTACAATTTCTTTCAATAATGGTTTTTCACACTGACCTGGTGTCTGTAAAGTGCTGTGTGATGAAGAAGTGAAAGAAAAGATTTATCAGTTCCACCTGAGCAGCCATACTAAACTGTTTAGTTAAAGCTGAGCCGATATCCGGGAGCCAAACAATGAATTTTATGTGTCTCTGGTGCCCGCAGCAGTGCCAAACTACAGTTAAAATTTCATTTAGTTTTTTTTTTTAAATGGGAAAAAGGGCTGCAAAAGAAAGCTTGTGTTTTTTTCCCAGAAGAACGCCTGTTGAAGTGTCCTTTGGAGCCTCTGTTCAGAGGTAGAGGGAGGGATGGCTGGACACAGGGGCCGGTCCCCTGCGGAGCGCAAAGAAAAGCAGAGAGAGCGCGGCACACGGCAGAAGGGGCACCCAGGCCGGAGGGCCCTTCCCCTCACACCACTCCCCCTGCCCTCAATTTTTTGGTTGGGTGTGGTGGGGGAACGAGAGCTGAGGAGAATCAGAAGCCCTCAGGGCCTGCAGGATAAAGAGATGGGGCATGGAGGGTGAGACCCCCGTCTTTTTAATCGTGGTAAAAGGGCCCAAGGAGCCGCAGAAAACACAATATTGCCCCAGGTGAGTAAAAGTATGATGTGAATGGTTGCTGAGAGGGAGACGCAACCCCCCTCAGTGAGGAGGGAGAAGGAAAGCTCAGCTGCAGGATTGTAAAACTAGGCACCCGGGGCAGACACTCACTCTAGGCTCAGGGGGGACCTGGAAGCTCTCCAACCAAGACTCACCCGGCGGTAGGGCACCAAAGCACATTGTCTGACAAGTGGTGACTGGATGGTGCTGAGGAGCCTGCCCAAGTCTTCTAATGGCGAGAGACAAGAAGCCTAAGCCGCCTCGACAGGGCAAAATGGATCGATATACCAAGGTGGTGACTCCCCTGCCGCTGGCGTCTGACCCCCTGGTGGCGCCCGACAACGCTGCTCTCCTCTCTGCGATCCAGGCATCCAGAGAGGCCCTAGAGGATTGAATGGGTGAGGTATGCTCAGAGGTCTCCCTGCTGCGACAAGACCTCCGGAATGTGGCAGAACGAGTTACAACTGCAGACACAGAAATCACGGATCTAGAAGACCCCGTTAGGGACCTGCGAAAAGAAATGTCAGAAACCAGAGTCCTTAATAAAGATATTGTGTGGCGGCTGGAGGACGCCAAAAACCGAGCAAGATGATTTGTAGGTTTTGGGGAGGGACTTGAAGGGACTGATATGAACTGATTTTTGGATACATGGCTCTGGAGAGTCCTCCCGCCCGTAAAGTTCTCTACTTGTTTTGTGATTGAACAAGCCCACAGATCGCTGGGAGGGAGGCCTCCTCCTGGGACACCCACTAGACCGGTGATTGGCTGTTTTTTAAACTACCAAGACCGGGACATGATCCTAACGGAGATACGTAGAATGGGTGAGGTCCGGTATGAAATTTCTAAGATCCTGGTCTTCCCAGACTATACCAGAGACGTTCAGCAACAACACCATACTGTTGACTCAGTTAAAGCCAAGCTTCGTAGTCTCCAGGTCCAGTACATGCTCCTCTTCCCTGCCAAATTGAAGGTCCTGTTTCTGGAGAAAGCTTTCTTTTTTCAATATCAGAAAGAGGCCTGTGGGTGGCTGGAGGAATGCCCCAGCTCTCAAAGAAGGGGAACGGAGGGACTGACGATGGGCCCTAGGAGAAGGAAGGAGCGAGGCCCTAAGAGTAGTCTCGCCCAATATGCAGGGGACGGCGACGACAGAGAGGTGGTAGGGACACGCCGGGGCGACGCCCCCGATGGGATGAGGGGGGAGCAGACACAACTGATTCGGAAGGGAACCACAGCACGAGTATCCGTAAGAGAAACAGAAGTGCAGATACAGATTCCTTCATGCCAGAGAGTCACCTTGAAATGGGCAGGGAGTCTCCTCACCCGCTGTTAGAGGTCATTGACAATTTAGAGACTGAAAAAGAGGCCCCGGTTTCATTCTAGGAAGTTTTGTTCCTTTTTGGTTCTCACATTACACAGTCACCCCACAGACACAGATAGTTGGGCACTTTATTCATAGGGAGGTTTGGGCCTCGAGCTCCCCCTTTACACTCCTGGGAGCCTAGGCAGTTGCAGGATTGTAAAAATATGGCCAGTTGTTTTAAATGGCCCCCATGAGTAGAAACAAGAAGACACGCAGCAAGGGTGAGCAAGGCCTTACGGTCCACTCCTGGAACGTGAATGGACTGGGAGACAAGGTGAAACGCAGATTAGTGTCCCAATATCTAAAAAGGAAGCAAACGGATGTAGTACTCCTTCAGGAGACACATCGGGGGGATACGAAGTGCACTTTCCTGAGTAGAGGCCCCTATGTTATGTTGGCACATGCAGGATATAAGTCTGGATCCAGGGGAGTGGCGATTATGATTCGCAGGTCTCCCCCCTTCCGTGTCACCCACCAATGGTCAGATCCTGAGGGCAGATATGTAGGAGTGAAGGGGTTTTGGGGACGGAAGGAGGTTTTGCTGCTGAGTGCATATGCCCCGCCGAGATTCCAGGCCCCACTGTTGGAGAAGTTAGCAAAGATCCTGTTAGGGACTACTTCCCCACTCCATGTTCTGGTAGGATATTTTAATTATGTGATAGAGGCGGATAAGGATAGATCCAGAACGAGGAAATCTTTTTGTCCCACTACCCCACTTTGTGAGTTTGCTACAGCATTAGGATTGTCGGACCTTTGGAGAAGGACCCATCCCACAGACACAAAATATTACAATTTTCAGGGGATCCCGGCTGGATTATATCTTTGCCCTGGCTGGAGAGGTGGGCACTTTACAACAAGCCAATTAACTAGTGAGAGGGCTGTCAGATCACTCTCCTCTGATGGTGTGTCTGGAAGGACGGGTGAAGGGGTGCAGAAGGTGGCGGTTGGGAGCCCGGGACCTGCAGGACGTGGGCCACGGATAGAAGCTGAATTATTCCTTACAGAAAATACAGGGTCAGTCGGCTCGGCAGTGGTGCTGTGGGACGCTTATAAAACGGTACTTTGAGATAGTGCTCAAAATCTAGTAGCCCAGAAAAGAGGGAGAGAAAATGACCAGCTGATTAAAATGGAACATCAGCTCCTAGTTCTAGAGGAAAACGTAGGACAAACGCCAACACTCTCGGCGCTTCGTCAGCTGAAGTTAGCGAGAGCTGAATATCGGAAAACAGCAGAAAAGGAGGCTAAGAGTCATTTGGAGGCTTTCCAACATAGGCTGTATGAGACTGGGGATAAGGCCGGGAAACTCCTAGCCTGGCTTGGGGGAAAGAAGAAGGAAGCCAGGTGGATACAGGAGGTGGAGAACCAGGAAGGGACTAGGGTGCCGGCTGACAACGATATTGCAGAAACCTTTGCCTGCTACTATAGGGACTTCTATAGGCCAAGATTACTAGAAAATGTCAACCACATCACTGAGTATCTAGACAGTATAGACCTTCCCACCTTGGAAGAGGAGGGGGGGAAAGAGCTAGAGGGAGATTTCACTTTAGAAGAGGTCACAGCCACCTTGACAAGGCTCAGAGTGGGCAAAGTCCCGGGACCTAACGGGTTTCCGGGGGTGCTTTTTAACAACTTCCACGATATCCTGGCTCCCCATCTCTTAAATATGTTTTTAGAGGCCCGTGTACAAGGACTTAAGAAGGGCTGAGATAGCAGTTATACATAAGGAGAGGAGACCCAAATGGATGTCTGCATCCTATAGACCGATATCCATTCTGAACGTGGAAGTGAAAGTCCTGGCCCCAGTATTGGCAACTCGCCTACATGGCGTTATCTCCCCGCTAGTTCACATGGACCAGACTGGCTTCATGCTGGAATGTTCCACAAGACATAATCTGCGACGAGCTCATGTTTAGCTGACTACCATAATGGGCCGTCTGGACCCCCATTTATTTTTAGCCTTGGATGTGGAGAAAGCATTTGATGCAGTGCATTGGCCTTTCCTGGAAGCTACACTAGAACGATTTGGATTTGGCCTGAGATATAGGGAGTGGGTGCGACTGCTCTATTGTAACCCAGTGGCGGCAGTAAGAGTAAACGGGGTCCTCTCTTCCGACTTCCCCCTTGCGTGGGGCACGAGGCAGGGATGCCCCTTGTGCCCCCTATTATTTGCCCTTACCTTGGATTCCTTAGCGTGTAAGATCCGTACTTATCCGGAACTGCATGGTTTCAGACTGAGGGAGAAGGAAGATGTGGAGGAGCGTATTTCTCTGTACGCGGATGACATCCTCCAATATGTAGCGCAGCCAGAGATATCCCTACCGATTCTTTTCTATCTGCTTGAGGAATATGGGAGGCACTCAGAAAATCGCATTAATTGGGACAAAACAATCCTATATACTCTGTGGGGAGATGTACCACTCCCCACCTCCCAGTATGCCTGCAAAGCACCACTGAAGGTTTCAAATACCTTGGCATCTACATTACACATAAGGCCAACAGTTGCCATGCTAATAACCTGGGGAGGGTAATGCGAGAATGTAGGGCTGATTTGGAAAGTTGGGGCGGGTTGTCATGATTAAGATGATCCCTTTTCCAAAGTTTCTCTATGTTTTGCAGAACACATACTATCAGATACCCCCGGGCTTGTTCAGGGTCATAGAATGAGATGTGCGGCTCTTTCTGTGGGAGGGGAAACATCCGAGAATAGCTCTTAAGATGCTACAACACAATCATTATGCAGGGGACTGTCTCTCTTGGATCTAGAGGCGTATTATTAGGCGGCGCACTTAGTGAATGTCAATGACTGACTATTCGCACCGGGGATATCATCCTACCTTCCGCCTAGAGAGATTACAGTGGGAAGGGAAATCCTGTAAGCATTACTTATATGAGGGAGGGGGGACCGGGCATCTTTTGCTAGCCATCCAGGTGGCCTTAAAGGCTTGGATCAGAGCTACAAACTGATGGGTTGGCACCACCGTCCCACCAGGGAGACCCCTCTGAGGGAGGGAGGCTGGCTGTTAGAAATTAAGAAACTGAAAGGCTTTGAGTGCTGGGACCATATTGGTATCTCAAAGGTGGGGGATATGATGGGGGGGATATTATGTCCTTTGCATCTCTCTGGACTGAGTATGCGCTAAGCACAACACAGTTTTATGATTGCACATGCTTACGACATGCATGGAGAGCGGAGGGTCTCCTGGGAGGGGGAATACCTGATTATGCCCCTCTAGAAGGTAGATTATTAACGGACGGCCTAGACGCTAAAGCAACATCCCTAACATATACGACTTTTAATAATAATGTGCCAACTACTCTTATAAACCTGTGTAGTCAGTGGGTTGTGGAGCTAGGGTTTTGGAAGATATAGACTGGGTGGCTGCGCTGTTGTTCCCTAGAGAGGTGGTTATCCGGTCAAGACTTAAACTGATCCAATTTCAAATTCTACATAGGGTCTACTATGATAGACAATTATTACATGTGATGGGCTGAGTACAGCATCCGAACTGTATTAGATACCGAGGCAATATTGGATCCTTCTTTCATATACTATAGAAGTGCCCAGGATCAAGGAGTACTGGAACGAGGTGATAGGAGAGATGGAGGAAGTGCTGTCTGTGCAGATTCCCCCGGACACCAAACATACCCTACTGGGAATACCCAATGATATTGACCTGCCCGGACGGAATCTCATGTTGTGTGGACTGGGACTGATGGTGGCAAAAAAGGACATCGCCCGCCTTTGGGGCTCTGAGACATACCCCTCAGTAGATATGTGGAGGAGAGGGATGGATGGGTTCATGACGTGGGAGGAAGTGACCTACCCAAATAGAGGCTGCCCTTGGAAGTTATATAGGGAGACTGGATGACTATTCCCTAGAGGTATAGCCGCTTGTCGAGTGTGGACTCCTGTGATAACGAGAGGGCCATATCATACTATATCGAAAACTGAGAGGCCTCCGGGCTGGACGGGGGAGCGAGGAAACATGAAACCAGGGATTGCTCAATGTGCCAATGGGTTCTGTGTCTGGGGATGGTTGGAGAGAGAGGGAGGGCGGTGTTTGATATATGTTCTTAGTTTTGGTGCTTTGCAGAGATACTTCTATGTAATGTCTATTTGGATATGCTGTGCACCGGTTGAAAATCAAATAAAAACATTTGAAAAAAAAAAACAAGGGTTCACATTGCTAAAATCACCATCTTCCCAGCTTTCAGGAACAGGTGGACTTGTAAACAGAAAACCAAATTTTCAACACAATTTTTGCATTTTACTGAGACATACCCCATTCTTATTATTTTTTGTGCTTTCAGCCTCCTTCCAGTTAGTGACAGAAATGGGTGTGAAACCAATGCTGGATCCTGGACAGCTAAACATTTCTGAAAAGTAGACAAAATTCTGATTCTGCAAGGGGTCATTTGTTTAGATCCTTCAAGGTTTTCCTACTGAAAAACAGCTAAAATGTGTCAAATTTCTCAAATAGATGTTTTTTACACAGTCTTACATTTGGAAGGAAAAAATGTAAAGAAAGACAAGGGGCAATAACACTTGTTCTTCTATTCTGTGTTCCCCCAAGTCTACCGATAAAAATGGTACCTCACTTGTGTGAGTAGGCCTACTGCCAGCGACTGGAAACGCAACATGGACATATCACATTTTTACATTGAAATCTGATATGTTTATTTGAAAGAGCCAAGCTGTGGATTTTGGCATCTAGCTCAGCCGGCACCTAGGGAAACCTACCAAACCTGTGCATTTTTTAAAACTAGACACCTAGGGAAATCCAGGATGGGGTGACTTGTGGGGCTCTCATAAGGTTCTGTTACCCAGAATCCTTTGCAAACCTCAAAATGTGCCCAAAAAAACACTTTTCCCTCAGATTTCGGTGCTGCAAAGTTCTGGAATCTGAGAGGAGCCACAAACTTCCTTCCACCCAGCATTCCCCAAAGTCTCCAGATAAAAATGGTACGTCACTTGTGTGGGTAGGCCTAGTGCTCGCGACAGGAAATGCCCCAAAACACAACACGGACACATCACATTTTCCCAAAGAAAACTGACCTGTTTTTTGCAAAGTGCCTAGCTGTGGATTTTGGCCTCTAGCTCAGTCGGCACCTAGGGAAACCTATCAAACCTATACATTTTGAAAAACTAGAAACCTAGGGGAATTCAGAATGGGGTGACTTGTGGGGCTCTCACCAGGTTCTGTTACCCAGAATCATTTGCAAACCTCAAAATTTGGCAAAAAATAACATCTTTTTCTCACATTTCGGTGATAGAAAGTTTTGGAATCTGAGAGGAGCCACACATTTCCTTCCACCCAGCATTCCTCCTACTCTCCCAATACAAATGGTACTTTACTTGTGTTGGCAGGCCTAGTGCCTGCGACAGGAAATGCCCCAAAACGCAACATGGACACATCATATTTTTACATTGACAACTTTTTGGAAAGTGCCTAGCTGTGGATTTTGGTCTCTAGCTTAGCCGGCACCTAGGAAAACCTACCAAACCTGTGCATTTATAAAAACTAGACACGTAAGGGAACCCAGGATGGCGTAACCTGTGGCACTCTCCTCAGTTTCTGTTACCCAGAATCCTTAGCAAACCTTAAAATTCTGGAATATGAGAGGAGCCACAAATTTCCTTCCACCTAGTATTCCCCCATGTCTCCTGATAAAAATGGAACTGGCACATATTTCCTACCACTCAACGTTACCCCTCAGTCTCCTGATAAAAATGATACCTCACTTGTGTAGGTGGACCAACTGCCTGTGACAGGGAAGAGCCAAAAACATGTTGAAATTGAGGGGAAACCAAGTGAGTCCAAAAGGGCAGTTTGAAAAAAAACGTTTTTGGGCTGACAAGTGGGGCAGACTTTTTATTGGTATACATGCAACAATGCTGGGTGGTAGGAATTTTGTGGATTCCTGCAGATTCCGGAAGGTGGGAGAAATGTGTGATTTCAAGCAAAGTTGGGGGTTTGCAGGGCACTGTGGGTAGGAAAATGGTGCAGGGTGCATATGAAGCATACCACCCTGGACTCACCCAGATGTTTCATTTTCAGATGTGTCTAGGTCTTGTAGATTTTTCTACATGACAGCGTTCCAAAATCCAAAAAGTGCAGCCCTCGCCCTTCCAAGTGGGCCTATATTGGGAGTTAGACAAGCTCTCATGGCCCAAATGTAAAACCAAAACCCAAAATAATCAAATATCCTTTTGCTTTCCATTGGGATAAGTTCTTTTAGTGTACGGGGAGAGCTGAAAGACTGTTAACCCCTTCAGTTGGGGCGGGGGCATAACCATGGCCATACTGGTTGGTAGCCACCACTCTACAATTTTTTTTTTAGGGCTTTAGAAAATTGGGCTGATCTGCTACCACAGGGGCAGAAATGGGCTACAGTATGTGCCCCCTTGGGGAGCGACTCTTGCCCAAGGGGCTGCCCCCCAAACAAAACACACACACACACACACCAATCGCTGGTGCCTAAGTGGTTTCTGTCCCCCCGTGGGTGCAGGTTGGCCTAAAATAAATTGCCCTCCCCAGGGAGCAACCTTTGCCTAAGGGGTCGCTTCCCATCTGTCAAAAAAAAAAAAAGTGGTGTCTCGTGGTTTCTGCCTCCAAGGGGGGCAGATCAGCCTAATTAAAATAGGCTGATCTGCCCAAATGGCCTAAAACATAATTGCCCACCTGGGGAGCGACTGTTGCCCAAGGGGCCGCTCCCCTTATGCCAGTATAAAAAAAACAAAGTCCCTGGTGTCTAGTGGACATTCCTGCATCCCAATCGCTATGCGATCGGACTGCAGGAATGCTCAGAGAGACATGAAAAGGAAAGGTAACCACTTGAAAGCAAGGATTTTTAATGGACGCTGAAACAAGCAAATGACAACCAACAGATGTATTTAAGCTCCACAGCACAGTACATACAAAGTATATACAACAGGCCTCGAAAGCTCGACCTACAAAAGATAAAGTTCGAGGCATTCATTTTTGCATTTAGGGCTTACTTTTAAACGGGTCCTCATTATCTCACGCGTCGGTTCAAGCCCTATGCTCAGGCTAGATAGTTGAGATCTAACATTCTGAAACTTTTCCAAATCACATGTATTCACAAGGTCAGAAGAGGGGGTAGATCATTTATTTTTTTGTCCTCAAAGTTGTGGAATGTTCTTCTGTTGAGTCTGAAAAGCAGGAGGATTCCTCTTTGACTCCTGCACGGTTGACTTCTAGGTTTTCTGGTAGTTTAGGCCTTTTAAGGTGCCCTTTCCGATAGCGATGGGACACCTCTTTGGAGGTTGCTGTGCTGTCTACAAATGTATTGTATTGCATTGTAAAAGAGCCTTAACCTACAGTCAAAAAGCCTAATGACTGCAGTTAATACAAATGTTGTGTGCATGAGTTCCATCACAGCCAGTACTCACATTGAAGCCATGTCACTGGTGCAGTAATGATTCATGTTTAAAATATATTTATGTCTGTGACTCTACCTTTGTTGTCGTATCTGGCTATTGATACCTCTAAGGAACCCAAAAACTTGAGGTGAAGTCCACTTAGTGATGCTCATATGTGAACTAGAGTCCCATATGAACAGACTTTTGGGCACCTGAAGCTTAGGTAAGATTGAAGGTTTCCTTGTCTACTCCTCTACCAAGGTCTGAAACATTCTGGTGCTCTGTTGTATGCTTCACAACATTGCAATGTGGGGGAACATACTATTCATTTTTGAGGCAGGTTACTGTTGCGTAATTCCATGTAGCTTGAATATGAGAAATTACGTAAAATTATGCATAATTAGGCAAGAAATGTTTAGTGTATGTTTCGTCCGTTAAATTACATCTATTTTGCCTTTAAAACCAGCACAATGTTAACTAGAGGTGTGCATTTGAGTGACAATTTTGTTTATTACATCCTGCTTCTGCCTAGAATTGCTGTCTCCACGAAGCCCATCCATCTCTTTCCAACCTATCTTTGTGCACCTCCCACATTTAGTTTCATTTTTGTGCCCACTGCCCCTCTGCTTTTATTGTACTTTAATTTTGATATTTTTAATCCTACCTGTGTTATTTTTGTATTTTTTGTCACCCATCTCCCCAATTACTTTTCTACTATGGCACACGCAGACAGCACCACCTCAGTACCATTTTAGTCCCCCTGTGGTCACTGTCGATGTCAAGAAGTAACAAAGCACCAAGTTTTTTAAGGTTGAGCGAACAAGCACCTGTTGTAAGTCTGTAGTAAGTCTTGTGGGCTTTTAACCAGGCCCACCGCACACCAATCACTATCACTCATTCATGGGCTCGCCTTTCAAAAATCCTTTGTCACCATTGGTAAATGCTTTACGTCTGTCCCTCCTTGGGGCGGTCTGGTTACTGCCTTGGACACCGACCCTGTTACATGGATAATTGCACTTTTCCCATTTTGTTTGGCTACGAGTGAACTTCTTTTTCCTTTAGTGTGTCTCCTTCGTGCTCATGCTCATGGCAGCAGTGGCGCTATGAATCGGCTTGCTTATGTCCACTGTTTTACTATTCATTTTCAATTTAAGAGGCAAGAAATGTCCAGTTAAGAATTTACAACGTTGACAGCTCTAACTCAAGAAAATGCAAGCTCATTGCACCATCTCCCTCTAATGTTGCAAGCAGATAGAAGGGCTAGGAAGGACTACGTAGTTGGTGGGCGCAAGAGGAGTTTGGGGAAACCCCGAAGCAAAATGCACCGGAGTTTCCGCTCATTCCCAGTGGGAGGACAAGCACCACTGGTATGAAATTGTAGACCGTGAACAGGACATGGTTGTGTTACCAGTGGGTAAGTGATATTTACAGTTTTTATGCTATTTTGATATTACTTTTCAAAAAGGATTATATATACTGCTAGATTTAATTGCATCTATATATTTCACTACTTCCTTGCAAAAAAGATGGTGGGACGGACATCCTGGTGTGAAAAGTGTACCCTTGCGAACTTTCTTTGTTGGAAAGCACAGGTGAATTAAATATAGCTTTTGGTTTCTACCGCACAAAACCTTTTCTAATAAATCACAGCCAGTGGTATGCATGCCATTGTGTCTGCTATGAATATGTATTTATATATTACACAATTGTTTTTTCGGACTTAATTAGGGAATGTATGTGATCGATTATCTATTCCAGAGAGACTAGCAGGGCACGTCAGGAGGGGAGGTGTGAGTCGGTGAGGACTCAGGTTAACTAGCAGTGGATGTCAGGTGAGTCATACTGCATGCTAATGGGATTTTGTTCAACGGTGAGTGGAACAGATTGTGAGCAGATGGCATCAGAGCCAGGTATGCGATGGCTTGAGTTGATGGGAAAGGAACTAAAGAGGACAGTGAGACTGTAAAGGTGGTGGATTTTCTTTGACTAATCCATCACCAAACAAAACACACACACACACACACATCAATCCCTGGTGCCTAAGTGGTTTCTGTCACCCCTGGGGGCAGGTTGGCCTAAAATAAATTTTACCCCCGGAGAGCGACCCTTGCCTAAGGGGTCGCTTCCCATCTGTCAAAAAACAAATTCCCTGGTGTCTTTTGGTTTCTTGCCCCGTGGGGGGGAGGGCAGATCAGCCTAATTCAAATAGGCAGAAATGGCCTAAAACATAATTGCCCCACTGGGAAGAGACCATTGCCCAATGGGCCACTCCCCTTATGCCAACATAAAAAAAAAAACAAAGTCCACGGTTTCTAGTGGGGATTTTCTTTAACTAATCCATCACTTCCAGTTTCTCAATCTCTGTGAATTTCAGTCAAAATTGGTGAATAGTAGTGCATAGCTTCATTGGGACAATAGTGAACATACTAGGTAGCTACTGGAGGACCAATGTAAATTGAATTTAACAATTTGCAGGACATTGAACTGTTTAGGTTAGATTTTCTAGGGGAAATGGTATTTGGTCATTGGAGCAGTAAATTTTTTCCTGTAGATAATTAAATGTGTTTTCATATAGAACTACTATCGTGTTTTTATGTTCCTCTTTCAGTACTGCCAAGGAGAGGGAAGAGGGCTGGGGAGTTCTCACAATCCTGTGCGTAGGGTGTTGCCGCAACGGGCACCACAGACGGAGGGACTTCGTCTGGCACTGGTAGGTTTTGTTGATGTATTTATTATTCTTACAATCACTCTCGCCTAATATGCATTATGGCCTTCTGTATTTCCTATTTTTTATATTTTTCCTAATTTTTCCCTCAGCTTCCCCTTAATCATCTTACGTGCCCATGAACTCTGCACACCTCCTAGTGTTTCCTTTATACTACCTTCCATTTCCGAAGCCTTCTTCCTCCTAACTCCCCCGCCCCCTTTTTTGTGGCTGTGGATGCATCCTCTCACTTACATCCCTTTTACATTTCCTATTTCCATTACTTTCTCAATCTTTTGGTCATGGTTTTCATGATCCTGTCTTTCCATTGTCCCCTCTATTAAAACTTGTTCGATACCATTGAAAGGTTGGCTATTTGATGTGTAAAATGCAGAAGTCCACTTTTCAAAGTGCTACTTTCGATAGAAATTATTTCAAGTTTGTTAGGTGGTGTTTTTCACTTTTGCAAAACTGTAGCTGCCTATGTGACATTACTGGTATTAAGTGAGTGTAGTCTATTTTTCTAGCACCTACCCAGAGGAGAAAGGCCAGGACCATCACCCTGTAGAACAAGCAGTGGGGGATCAGTCTGCTTCAACAAGTGGTGGTGGTAAGTTAATTTCCACTCTCAATAACAACTGGTGTATTTACTAACCTCTTTCTTCCTTGCTAGCGTTTAAAATCATCCTGGATCTTGATTAGGGAAAGAATAGGGAAATGGACATCAATACACCAAAAATGCCAGGGGTAGTGGAGAACACATCACTCACCCTTTGTCCTTAATTACATCACAGGGAGTGGCATTGTGTCCTTTGATTCTGAATGTTCCAAGAAAGTGATGTCACAACTTGAAACCTGATAACATCACAATAACTAACTTGAAATTCCATAACAACTGCGTGATTACTTTCCCTACTTTATATAACACAGATACAAGTCTATTGGATGCCACCTATATTAGGGTGCTGCTAAGCTGACATGATCTTTGAAAGTGGTGGGGAATAATACTTCCCATAGATTGTAGTGAGAGAGGGAACTGAGAGAGCAAGACCTCTTCTAAGAGGTTCATGGGGGTCTCCAACTTCTCCCAAGAGAACTTTCAAACGTAAGGGATGGAATGGTGCGAACTGTTAAGTACAATAGTCACATACATTTTATAATAAGCCAGAGGCTCTGAAAGCACACTCTCAGAGGGGAAGTATTTTATTAGTGTGCCAGAGGAATGAAAATGTAATGCTCCCCAGTTGCCCCCTTTTTGTTCAAAATGTGCAATGGGTGCTAAATATACCAAAAATGATGTCTATTATGCCAAAAATTACATTCAATAAGCCAGCTTCCGAACTTTGCAAATACTATCATCCATACACTAGGGCTGACACTTACGTTAAAAATGACCTCTTATATGTCAGGGCCAGCATTTTATCATTGTTAACCCCCTCCCATTTGCCACAGGTATCCTCCCTGATGGCAAGCTAGCAGCAGCATTTTCCTATAGATGCCTTGGAATTCAAAAATGCCCTTTAGTATTCCAGGGCCAATGGCTAACTTGAAGTCTTTTGTTCTTGCAACTGATTTTGATACCTCTTAGGCCAGTGGTTGCAAAGGCATTGCCATGGATCTCAAGTAATGAGCAAGCAAGAGGTCGCAACTGTAACCCCTAAATGACCACAGTGCTCTGTGCTGGAAGTAGGCTGCTGTTGGCTCTTCAACCCACCTGTACTATGATTCTATTGCATCTACTGCATTATTAATAGTGGCATTTCAGAACCTCTGTACTGCATGTTGGAAGCAGGGTAATTTTGTGTTTAACTCCGCCTGTGCTTTGATGCCACTGTACCTGTTTCAATACTGATATCGGTGCCCCTGTGATAGGGCCAGACTGTTTTTATCTCTTCACACACCATGTGCACCCTGATGCCAAATTCCACCGAAGCAGCTCCCTGCACGGAGACCTTATGCTCCCTGCTGGGAGCAGGATATAATAGCCTTCTTGCATCCAAGGTCCTGGTGCCATTGCACCAGCTGCACTAAAGAATATTTTTCTTTACAAACCAATTTCTGTTTATTTTATTAACAGACATCAAATTGAGAGCTGCTAAAATAACCAGAAAGGTGTTACATTGATCCTCACCTATACAACTCTACAACTATTTTAAATGAATCAAAGTCAAAACATTGAGGTTGCAGCAATAGAAAGTCAATCACCCAGTGACCTCAGCTAAGCATTAGTAATTGACATTGCCGGCACTGCAATTCTACTTCCAGTGTCCAGAATAGATCCATGTCAGATTAAAGATAATACAAAGAAACCTTACCTTATCTTCTATATGCTATATGTCAGGACCAGAGGCTCAGATTATACTTCTCTTTCATTACTGTCAATTATACGGCAGCCAATAACAAAGTATTATAACACATGCTAATAAATTCCACAAATAATAGCAATATCTCACTATTCTTTTCCCCATTTCCAGTGGACCTAATTCCTCAAAATTTAGGGACACCACCTTGCCGCCTCTTTCTTTGCTGATCGGTAGTCAAGTTAAGTGTCTCTCAATTTTGATTTCATACTGATATTATACTGACATGTTTAATTATGTTTCAATATATGAATATACGGTACTGGTGTATGAGATTTAGATAATTTGTCACGGTCTTCTTGTCGCTTACAGCTTTGGTCAGCTGGAATTTAAGGATAACCTCGATTCTTGTAGATCCTGCTCTGACCAAGGTTAGGGCGGCCCTTTCTGGTAGCTATGCTGCTGCTGACAATGGTACGTCAAAGGCAGTCCGTGTCCTCCAGAAGGAGTCCCAGAGGAAAAACCCCAAAGGGAAAAAACCTCTATGACTGGAACTCCCTGGAACAGAAAAAACACAAGGAAAAATATCAGACTTCCAATCAAGGAACAATAACTGGAAGGAAACTGGAACGAGCAAGGAAAAAAAGCTGGAAATAGAAGAAAACAACCGGAGCGTGATCACCACCAAAGGAAATGTTGCAGCGTAAGGAGAGGAAGAATCCAAACTCCTTAAGTACCCCTAAACAGGAAGTGACTTACGGGAAAAGCAAAGACGCAATGGTGGAGTGGGAAAAGACCATAGAAGAAATAGATGAGGACACCATTTTAGAAAGGGAACCTAATGCATGCAGGGAAAGAGATAGGAAGAAAGGGATGCTGGGATAAAGAAGAAAATGGCCCCCACTTGAAAAAAAGGAAAGAAGAAAAGAAGAAAGAAAGAGGAAAGAAGACAGTGGAAAAGAATTCCAAAAAGGAAAAAGGCAATCACCAGGTGAGTGAGGGGTGGGGGGGTGTCCACTCCTAAATCCGCGCCGCACCCCGAGCTTCCCGCAGCCCAATGCCTAATTCAGGGCTTCGGGTGACATTAGGCCAAAAAAAGGAGCCGCGGCGAGCCCCGTGGCTGGGAAAATGGACCACGGCCCCAACCGCATCCAGAGCCGGCTTTCCCGCCCGGGTCGAGGCAGCCCGTGGCGCAACATAATTCAGATGCATATTTCTGTCTGTTATGCGCTCTTCTAATGTTAAATGCCGGGTGATCTCGCTCGCCCAAGAGTCTGTAAATGTATGTCTCATCGTGTTAATGAACTGTGCCTTTCTTTGGGACCTGTTGTTATGCGTACAAATCAATAAAACTTGGTTATCAAAAAAATTAAGGTCAAAACAATAAAGATCCAATAAGCACAAGTTGAGATATCACTTTGGCAAGTTAAAAAGAGTCTTAAATCTTAAAAATCATCAGTTGTCTCTTGGTTACACAAAGTACCTGGTTTGCGTCAAAAATTAACACACAAGCAGACCACAGAGGCGGAGATGCGTGGAAAAACAGGGTGTGCGTCGGATTTTGCAGATTCTGATCAGAAAGCTGTAAGCAGGTCATATTTAGTATGGCCAGAATGATAATAGAAAATTCTGCTTATTGGTGAGGTTGAATTTTGTATTACTATTTTAGAAGTGCCACTTTTAGGAAGTGAGCATTTCTCTGCACTTAAAATCCATCTGTTCCTTACAGCCTGTCTCCAATCAATGTCTGGGCTGGGCTGGTTGACAGCTTCCTTGTGCATTTCACCCAGACAACCACAAACACAGGATACTCAGTCAGACCTGCACTCATCTGTATACTGGATGGGTCTTCCTGGGCTGGATGGGTGGAGGGCCTGACACTTACATTTCAAAGGCTAGTGGCCTGCCCTCACACAATGGACTGCCAAACCCCCTACTGGTACCCTGGTAGACAGACCTGTATGGAAAGGGGAACTTGTCCACTTCAAAACCACTCTTTGAAGTCTCCCTCGCTTCAAAGGCATTTTTGGGTACATAAACTGGGTCCCTGACCCCACCAACTCAGACACTTCTGGATCTGAACCTGCAACCTGTCAAGAGGAACTGCCTGGCCGCCTATAGGACTCATCTGGACTGCTTTGCTGAGAAGTATTACTGCCCTACGGTTGCCCTGCTGCTCTGCTGCCCTGCTGCCCTCTGACTTTGCTGTGGAGTGCTCTGCAAGGGTTTGGATTGAGCTAGCCTTCTGTTTTCTGAAGTCTCAGGGCCAAAAAGACTTCAGCTCTGCAGGAAACTCCTTGCACGCCAAAAATCAATGCACAGCCTGCCAGAAATGATGCACAGCCGTTTTGCGACCGAGAAATTGCCGCATGGCCGAGCCAGAACAACACAGCCCAACTTCCTGAGTGAAGATTTGATGCAGTACCTGCTTTGCGACTGAAAATTCAACGCACAGCCCTACCGGATCGATGCAGACCAGAGGTTAGCTTTTGCTTAACTCCTTGGAAAGACACCCAGTGTTCAGTGTGATGTGCATGTAACCTTTTGCTCGACAACTGGTCCACATTTCTTTCATGAGATGAAAGGACTGAACTGTGGTGGGCTTCATGGCATTGTCAAATAATTGCAGCACTTTATAATGCAGTGGTGGCACAGCAACTGTGGCAAAATAGGTCTGGCTTGGAACCTTCTTTTCTGGGCAGATGGCCTTCACAAATTCCAGAAAGCTGACTCTTTCAACAAAAGTAAAAGCCAAGAGATCAAGCGCTAACCTTTGAACCAGCTTCCCATTGTGATTCCTGTGGTAAAGTGACTCCTTGATAAACATAGTCATAATAGTAGGGTTTTTGTTTGTGGTTCTGTACCACAACCAACATATGAGTACCAACAGCAAGCAGGATGTCTAGGTGCTTTGGGGTTGAAGTTGCTTTATCCCAATGTGCCTTGTGCCATGCAGAGTTTGCTGTGGGGTTAGTTGGCCAGACCCCACTAATTTGACAATGAGGTGCAAATAACAATCATCATGTGCCTGGATAGCAGTTGCAGAGTGTATTCTCCACCCATCAAGGAGCCGGTCGGAATAGTAAAGTGTACTATGATTAAAGAAAGTCACATCAAAAAGCCAATAAAAAACAGGAAGGCCAGAACAATTTAGAACTAATCTGAGAAAATCACCTAGAATATCCAGCTCTAAAAGATGTAGGGCCTCATTAAGAGGTTGGCGGACCGCCAGCACTGTGAGGAGCAGACTGCTGCGGTGCTGGCGCGCTCTCCCCCAGGCCGATTACAAGGTTTCCACTGGGCTGACCAGCAGAAACCTTGGAGACAGTGTGCATTCCGAGGGTACCTGAGTGTTGGGATATTGGCCTCAGCTCCCTTAAAGGAGCCAAGACCAATATCCTCACACTGTTGATGCCGGTCAGCCTGGCAGAATCACTGTAATACAGTCAGGAGGAATGTCACCGCTATGGAGGTGGCGTCCTTCCCGTGAGTTTTGTGGCCCTGTGGTGGGACCACCAAGCTCATAATGAGGCCCTTTGTTTTGGTGTGCTTAATTTTAGTTAGGCTGCAATAGTTTGTTTTTTAAGTTATTACTTTTTTGTTTGAGGTTTTATAGGTGAAAGTAATTTTAAAATGTGTACAGGTTATGAACAGAAAATTCAAGTAAACCACAATGTTTTTGTTAGGTAAGTTTTATTTATTACATTTATTTATTTTAGTGAAATATACAATTTTGTACTTATTGTTTTTGTATATTTTGTTTCAACTTAAATTGTTATGTTTTTCACAATATTTTTATGTTCATACACTTTAACAACTTTTGAACATCTATTTCTTTTGTAGTTTTAAACACTTTTACAATGTGTTAAACATTTTACATGTTCATTTTTTTATGTGCATATATTTTTATATATGTTTTCAAATTATATTACCTATACACATAATATGGACATTGTCTATATCTATATAAACATATGCACTTTTTTGCATACCTACAATTTGCTGGATGCATTTTTCTGATATATTTTAACTATATTATTTTAATTATATTTTTTACATTTTTATGCAGTTGCCATTCGTAAACATTTATTTATTACAATATTTTTCTATAGTAGAATTAAGCAATAAGAAATAATGTTTTCATTTTCTATTCTTTTATTAACGTGGGTTCCTTTTTGTATGTTTACTTAGCGGCAATGTTTTTACCATTTTATTTATTTTGTAATCTATCTTCATCATTTCGGGTTGTTCCTGGATCCCTTTGGTCGCATTTTCCCATTCCTGTTTTCCAGTAAGGTGAGATTATTTTTTATTACTTTTTGGGATTTTAGGGTTGTGGGAATCATCATAGGGTTAGTTTTGGGAAGTTAATTATTCTTTGTTTTTCTGGTGTAGTAGTTGAGTGTGGTAGGTCTCATTGTGGTGGACGTATAGTTTTATTTTTTCTAAATAGTGTTGTCATTGTATCTTTTTATATGTTATATTTTAATATTGATGTGGATAAGTCGGTGCAGGTGGGTTTTTGGTATTTCTTAAACAGATTTTCATTAGGGTTCTTAGAGATTCAATTTTATTGGATTTTTTTCAAGGAAGTACATTTGGTTATCTTTTTACCATTTTTATGTCCTTGATTTTTTTTTTTTTTCATAACTGTTTCCAACATTAAGTTTTTCTGGCTTTAGGTGTTTTTTATGAATTGTTGTCACTTGTTTGACATTTTATTTTTGAATTTGTTAGTGGTGCATTCTTATTTTATGGATTATTGTTACCGTTTTTTGATTATTGTTATTGATTGTAATGGACAGTCATCTCTTAAGCTTCAAAACTGTAATTCATGTTTTATTTATTTTTTCAAAGGTGTGTTATGTTATTGTACCATGTTGTATTATATGCTATTGATTCTTAGAGATACCTGTATGCTGTATTTTATGCTGTGTTTTGTAGTGTTTGTTTTGGTTTGAACATCTGTATTGTAAATTATGTATGGTTAGTTTAGTTATTAAATTTAATTTCAGTTTGTTAACTATGCAATATTGTTGGAAAATGTTATATTTATATTTAAAAATTCTAATTAAATGTTAAAATGTTTTGTTTTTAAAATTTCCAAAAATTGGAAAAGTGAAGATTTGTTCTAGGGTTCATTGAATACAATTGTGCCACCTTTCTACTGCATTGTTTTTGCCAGATGTGCCATGGTACTGTTATAAACGTTCCACCACGGTATGTGATACTTGAGTTGCTGTCTTTTTCCACAACAGAGGACTCAGTCAACCCAAGGCCCATATTTATACTTTTTTAGCGCCACATTTGTGTCGTTTTGTGACGCAAAATCGGTGCAAACTTACAAAATACAACTGTATTTTGTAAGTTTCCGCCGGTTTTGCGACAAAAACTGAGGCAAATGTGGCGCTAAAAAAGTATAAATATGGGCCCAAGTATCTTCAAAGTAGTCCACTAGGGGACTTACTTTTTGTTCATGTTTTTACTAGTAAGGGCATTATACTAATAATTGGTTATGCTTTACTACTTCAATTTTATGGATGTATACCAGGGAAAAGAGTTTTTTTTAATTTCATTGGCAGACTGTGGAGCATTCTGCACTTAGTGACACTTTTTGCAGATGTCATCAGAAAGTTTGAATAAAGTTAGTAACAGTCTTGAATGGCTCTTGTGCATATATTTCGAGAATGATAGAAATCATTGCTTGCTCAAAGTTGATTATTAGTTTTTGAGAATTGTAATTACTGGTGTTAGAAAATGGGCTTCTGGTTGGCAGAGATATGCACCCTGTCCATGCAGGAACCACCATGCTAGTCAGGGTAAGCCACAACAACACCCTAGGTTAACCTGTGCTCATCCTCTAGTAGCTTGGCACAGAGTCAGGCTTAAGTTATGAGGCAATATGTAAAGTGTTTGTGCAACACTTCAAACAGTAAAACAATGAAAAAGCCACACACAAATGATCCAGGTTAGAAGAATAGAGATTCCTTTGAAAAAATAAATCAAGACCAAAATGACAAAAATTCAATGAGTAGAAGTTAAGATATGACATTTTAAAGAATACATTTAAAATATTGCTTAGAAGCAATTTTTGCTTAAATGCAATATCTGGTCATGCTGGATAAGGGTGAAATAAAAAAGAAAAAAACTGACCACAATGGAGAGAGCACTGGATACAAGGACCCAGTTGGGCCAGTTGAACCAAAGTGCCTTGATCTGTGCTGTGTCATCGTCAAGGAAGATGCAAGGTGCAGCTGAAGTGATGTGTCAGTGTCGAACCATGCAGTGGACAAGATGCTTTGATTTTCTCTATGCAACTGTGGTGATGCCCGGGTTCTGAGTGTGATCCGCTGGTCCTGAATGTGATGCGCAGTTGCTGCTTCCTCAGTATCTGGTGCATCAATTCTGAAGGCAATGCCCTGGTTCAGAAGACGATGTGCCGGGTCCACTCCCGCAACAACGAAGATGCTCTGGCTCTGACTCATACAAAGGTAAAGATGTACTGGTTCTTTGAGGAGGCGTCAGTTTTGGTTGAAGCAGCATCTTATACCCACTTCCACCACTTGGCAGGGCAAAACGTGCAGCAAGAAAAGTCAAGGTGCTGTAGCAGGGTGAGTTAAAGTCTTTTGTTTCCCTAAAACTTCAGAAAACAGACCAGTCAGCTGGCCCTTGTGGTCATTCTGGGTTCTGGTATGTAGACATGTAGGTGCAGTCCTTCTCTCTCCCAAGCAAGACGGCAGCAGGCAGCAGGTTAGATTAGCAAAGTAGGAGTACTTGTAGCGATACATCAGTTCTTCTTCCTGACAGTGTATCCACAAGTCCAGAAGTGCCCTGAGTTGGTGGTGTTAGAGATCCAGTGCTTATACCCAGTTGTGCCTTTTCAGTGGGGCAGACTTCAAAGAAAGGTCTTTGAAGTGCAGAGAGGACTCCCCTTCCTTCCCTTGCTCCAGACTCACTACAGGGGGGTATGCAGCCCTTTGTGTGTTATAGGATACCACCTATTCAGGTGTGTCAATCCCTCCCTCCCATCCTGCCCAGGTTGGTCCATCAGGCTGAAAATGGCCCATCAGTCACACCTAAGCTCCCTTTGTGTGTGGCTTTCTAGAGGGAATGCGCATATGTCATCCCACCCCAGATGAGTATTGGAGGCAGGCAGTAGGCACTAAGGGCCAGATGTAGGTAGAAAAAAATTAGCGACTCGCAATTTGCGAGTATGTGCAACTTGCAAATTGCGTGTCGCTAACTGCAATGCAGGTAGAAAGTGCGCAGACAAATTGCGACTCGCACACGGAGTTGCACCGCAGATAGCGAGTCCACTGTTTGCAAGGTCGCTTTTGGCGACCGCGCAAAAAACGGACTCGCAATTTGCGAGTGGGTGTCACAAATTGCGACTGTGCTGAAAATTGAAAGCAGGTGCTGCAGAACACTCCAGAAACCACTCCAGAACACTCAGTAAAACACTTCCTGGCACATGATGATGACATCACAGCCAGGAAGTTTACAAATACACCTGGGAGGAGGGAGGACCACACCCTTTTTAACTGCAGCACAGCTAACAGAGCACCAGCAACCATGGCTGACACTCCCAGGAAGAGAAAGCTCAAGTTTGCAGAGAAGGAGCTGGAGGTGCTAACGGATGAGTGCTGTCAGCACCATGATGAGCTGTTTGGCAAGGCAGCCCTCAATGTGCCAGACTCTGACAAAAAACGAATTTGGCAGGAAATCCAGGAGAAGGTAAACTCCCTGGGGGTCAGCCACAGGAGTGTGGATGAACTAAAGAAGAGGTGGTAAGACCTCCGCTCCCGGACCAAGGAGAGGGTGGCATAAAGGCTCCGGGAGATGAGAGGCACAGGAGGGGGACCATCTACCATACCACCACCCACACCCCTGGAGGAAAGGGTTGAGGAGACCCTGGAGCCGGAGGCTGTAACTAGATTTGGAGAACTGGACACCTCTAAGCCCGGACCATCAACCGGTGAGTACCATGTGATATGCCTGTACCCCCATCAATGCCATACCCCCACCCACCATGTACACAGGGGCATGCACAACCAAGATAGCTCCATTTCAGAGTAGCAAACACCAGAATGATGCATTATGGGCAATGTAGTCAAGTAGGCATTTCATAGGCTATTGTTTATTAGGAAGTTGTTAACTGATAGTAGACACTGACAGTGTTTCCCCCATGTCCCACAGGTCTCCCACAAGTCACCGCCACCAGCCAAAGCAGCCAGGTGCCAATGGTCAGCCAGCCCCGAGAGAAGACAACAGGACCAGCCACCACTCCCACCTGCACCACCAACACCATCCCCTCTCTGGCAACACCTGTTGCAACAGTGGTCTTGGAGCCTGCACCAGCTATAAGCCAGAGTGCCACATCAGTCATCACAGGGCCTCCACCGCTGCGCAGGCGACGCAGGATGATGAGAGCAGGGCAGCAGGCAGAGTCAGGGCTTCCATCCACAGCACCAATGGACGCACAACTGCTACGGGGTCAGCGCCTGCAAAATCAACAGTTAGGGCGGATTAGTGGGGTTTTGCAACGCTTCGAGAGGAACCATGCCAACAGCATGCAGCAGGTGCATGCACAACTGGAGGTCATTGGGAACAACACTGGTGACCTAGCCCTGTCAATGCGCGAACTGGTGGCTGGACTGCTAAGGCAGAGTGAGGGTGCGCGGCGCAGGGACCGCCAGCTGCTGCAAAGGCTGGACAGGATGGCCTCCTCTATCGTCAGACTGGCAGTGAACACAACTGGGCTGTCTAGGAGAACAGTCAGCCTCCAGGTTGACATGGGCCACTTTGCGGGTGATGTGGCACGGGGACTGGGCCGGATCACCCATGCAATAGACCTCATGGAGGCATGGCAGGTGTCCAGGGGTACAGGTGACACCCCACAAGACAGTGAGGAGGGCTCCACTGTCAGCAGTGTCTCTGCTGGTGACACCAGAGTGCTACGGAGTGGGAGTACAAGGCAGAGCACTGCTGAGCCACCTGGTACCAGCCAGGCTGGCCGAGCCCGCCGTAGGCTGTGAGCTAAACACTGTCCCTGATGTTGGGGCACATGATGGCAATGTGTCCCATGCCAGGTGGACTTTTGAAGTCCCTGAACAGTTTTTCCTTGTATATAGTTTGGGTTTTTTGCACATATTAAATCATTTGTTCATTACACTTAACACATGGAGTGTTTGTTCTATTGGTGAGTATGGTAGAAGTTGGCACGTACCTTCCAAAGTATTGGGTTGCAATGTGTTCCCGTCTCAGTCTGCCTTGATTTGCGATGCTCCTATCCCCATGATAGTAATGTGGTTGCTCTTGTTCATCATCCTCCGAATCTGGGTCTGTAGGGGTGAGAGGTAGGCCACGTCGGGTGGCAATGTTGTGCAGGATAGCACTTGCGACAACTATTTTGAAAGCCGTTATGGGGGTATACTGGAGGGCACCTCCACTTCGGTGGAGGCATCTGAACCATGCTTTCAGCAGTCCGAAGGTTCTTTCAACAATGTTCCTGGTCCTCTTATGTGCACTGTTGTATCGCCTCTCACATTCACTGCTGGGTGTTAGGTACGGAGTCAGTATCCATGGCCGTAGTGCATATGCACTGTGACCTGTTGGGCACAAAACGTAAACTGTTAGCAAATCATGGTTGGTTTGCACATTGATCTGTGTGCATGTCTTCAAGGTGTATGCAGCTCTACCTAGGAGGTATCTGTCTCCGAACTCCCCACGTTCCAGGCGTTGGTGTATCCCACTGTGCCTAAAAATGTAGGAGTCATGAGTACTGGCTGGAAATTTAGCAACCATGTCAGTGATGACATAATGGGCGTCACAAACCACCTGAATATTGAGTGAGTGGGTACACTTTCTATTGCAGAACAAATATTCCAGGTTTGCAGGAGGGCATATTTGAATATGTGTCCCATCTACACACCCTATGACATGGGGAAAGTTGGCAATCCGGTAAAAGTCTAACTTGGTGCTGTTAATTTCTGCCTCATTCCTAGGTAGGTATATGTATTGGGACATGTGTGTGAGTAAGGCATCTAGGAATGCCCTGAGGAACCTTGATAGTGCACTTTGGGATACCCCACCTGCCACAGCAATGACCCACTGATAGCTCCCCGAGGCCAAGAGGTGCAGTGAACATAGCACTTGCACATGCGTAGGGATGGCGCAGCCGCGCACAGTCTGGCATTCTAACTGTGGTTTGAGTAATTCTATTAAATCTAGTATAGCTGCGCTGCTAAGTCTGTATTTGTCATATATTTCCTCCTCAGTTTGCTGGAAGAGTGTCTGCCTTGTTCTGTAAATCTTCTCCTGTCTCTGGCTCCTCCTCCTCCTCTGCTGGGCTGCGTGGGCTCTCCTCCTCACTGCTATCAGGTATATCTCCGCCATCTTGATTAACCCAGATGCCTTCTGGGTCTCCTTTTATACTTTGGTAATGGTTACCACCTGCTCTGAGTTAGTGGTAAATTGGGCGTGCAAAATGGGCTTTTTGCGACTAGTCGCAATTTGCGAGTTGCTATTGCATATGGTTTGCGACTCGCAAATTGCGACTTCCTATTAGCGGGTCGCAAAATGGGGTCGCAAATTTTGCGAGTCGGTACCGGCTCGCATCGCATTTTGCGAGTCTGAAATGGGATTTTTGCATCCCATTTCCGATTTTGCGGGGTCGCAAATAGCGATTCGGGCCATTTGCGACTCGCAAAAGTTTGCTACATCTGGCCCTAAATGGCTACAGTAAGAAAATGCCACAGCAATTTAAAATCCGACTTTACCATAAGTTGTGATTTTAAATTGTGACTCCAGAGACACCAAACTTGACAGGCTCATCTTTTCCAGATTGTGAATTACACTTATAAAATGTAATAAAGTAATCCTAATGTTATCCTATGGGAGAGATTTACTGCTATACTGAAAAATGACTTGGGGGAGTTTTTCACTACCAAGACATATAAAACTTAAAAGAACCTGCCCTGTCTTTTAAATACATTGCTTGCACACTGCCGTCTGGGTTGTCCAGAGCCTACCTTATGGGTGTCTTATATGTATAAAAAGGCAAAGTTTGGTCCTGGCAAAATGATTATTTAGCCAGGTCCACACATATCAGTGTAAAAGTGGACACACGCGGTCTGAAATTTAGAAATGTGAGTTTCATTGGCTATGTTCCTATAGAATGCTAACAGACCATGGACCTTTAAAGAATTAAGCAGACTAAGGGGCTTATTACAAGTCTGGTGGTCGGATGAGCCGGCCACCAAACTTGCAGGGATGAGACAGCCTTCAACCTGGCTGCCTCACCCCTATCGTATTACGATGTTCCCACCGGGCTAAGCAGCAGGAAGAGTGCTACGGTATTGGTCTTGGCTCCCTTAAGAGAGCCGAGGCCAATACTGTAGCACTGTAGCACCCGCAGAATGCACACTGCCTGCAAAGCAGACAGTGCACATTACGAGGGTGCTGGGCAGGGGGGGCCTGCACTGCCCACAATATAGTTGTGGCCCCCCACACTATGGGGGTCATTCTGACCCTGGCGGTCCGAGACCGCCAGGGCCATTATGACTGAAAGCACCGCCAACAGGCTGGCAGTGCTTTCTTACCCATTCCGACCGCGGCGGTAAAGCCGCGGTCGGACCGCCGGGGCCGGCGGTTTTTCGACATTTCTGCCCCGGCGGCGATAATCCACCAGGGCAGCGCTGCTTGCAGCGCTGCCCTGGGGATTATGACCCCCTTACCGCCAGCCTGTTTCTGGCAGTTTTCACCGCCAGGAAGAGGCTGGCGGTAAGGGGTGTCCTGGGGCCCCTGGGGGCCCCTGCACTGCCCATGCCACTGGCATGGGCAGTGCAGGGGCCCCCTAACAGGGCCCCGGCCAGCTTTTCACTGTCTGCCTAGCAGACAGTGAAAAGCGCGACGGGTGCAACTGCACCCGTCGCACGGCCGCAACACCGCCGGCTCCATTCGGAGCCGGCTCCTGTGTTGCGGCCTCATTCCCGCCGGCCCAGAGGGAATATCAGCATGGGGGCCGCGTGAGTGCGGCCGCATCGGCGGCCGCATGGCGGTTTCCGCCTTACCGCCGCCCGCCAAGGTCGGAATGACCCCCTATGTATCCACCAGCCTTTTCATGGCAGAGTCCCTGCCATGATAAGGCTGACAGAAACAGGGCTCGCTATGAGTGTGGTTTCGCTGAACTCAGCGCCGCTGTGGCTGGCCATGACTCCAACCGCGGTCAGCCTGTCGTGGACCATGTTCCTGGTGGAAACGGTGGTCCCCTGGCTGTCCGACCGCTGCGGTCGTAATGTGGCAGTCGGACCACCTGTAGTGCTTTTGTTCGACCACCAATGCATCATTGGCAGTCCTAGGTCTGCCGCTGTCGTGCTGAGGGCCTAAGAACTCACAAATTGCTTTCCTGACTGTCATCTTGAGGGGACTACTGCTCCAGAGTGTTGATTTTGATGGCTGATGGTCTAAATTTTACTATCCATTTGACCTGCCTGAAAGCAAACACAGCCATAGTAGTATAATGGTTGCAGATATTCATTACACATTTATTGTCTGAATAAGGTGATCTTTCAAAGCCGAATTGATGTTGATGATATCATTCTGATTTACGGTCACCACTGGAATAGGAGATTGGAGTAACTTGGCCAGAACTTACGATAATTCTTCCCATGAGTTTATGCCTGATGATGTAACTTTTCTTCCAACATATGTGTCCTTTGAGAATCCTTGTTAGTAACATGTTGATATGTTGCATGCCATTAATTTCTACCTGAAGAGAGCAATGGAAGCTTTGTGGCTGTGCACTATTGTGCAGCTTCCCTTTGTTGACCTAGGTGAGCACTTTGTGGTGGCGTGTGGAGGTGTATTCATTAGGTACATCCACCTACGTGTTTGTGAAGCCACTTCTTTAGACAGTTTAAAAAGTGTAATTGCTGAATTCTGTGTGTTCAAATAATTATTGATGTGTGTCTTGTCTCATAGCTATAGCATGATGAGTTGTGTGATCATGCCACAGTAATCGTTTCCTACATGGCTTGCATAAATAATGTAGCTTTAATAGTTTGATTCTTAACATTTCATAAACATTAGGAGACTCCATTTGGGAGTCAAAGGGGCAGGCATGAGCTACTGGGCAAAGGTTGTGGGTACAGGTATTATATCCCTCTTCCACATCAGGGTCCACCCTATGTATTTTTAAAACTGGGCCAAATGCAACCCTTTCAGTATTTGACTGTTATTGGTAATGATGTTGAGTAGTCACAGGCTTCTCAGGGACACAAGTGTGGTGGCTTACAGATGTACTACTCAACACTACACCCAGAAGCAGAATAATATGAATATCCACCCCTTTTCTGCTCTTTATGAAAAAAAAAAAAATCTACAGAAAGGCAAAATACAACACATGTCACAAACATGTTTCTGTCAAAATACAGCTAAGAGTCCAATATGCTTAAAGGTGGGGCTACTCCTTGGCCCTCTACCCTCCTCCCCTAATCTAATGTTATGGTGCTTAGTGGTGTAGTTTCTAGGACAGGTGCAGCATTCTCATTTCTCTTATCATACAGTCTATCACTAGGCCAGTGAGCCCAAATAGTCTCTCACCTGTCTCTCAACTGCCTCTGATGGCAGAGGGCCATGGTATGCCTCCAGCTTGCAGCAGATTAATTGAGTTGTGGTGAGCCGTGGCCACACCCCATGGTAGAACTGCTCGGGCTGGGAGGCCCAAGCTGCTCAATATGTGTCTCAGGGCAATAGTAGGAGCAGTAGCTTAGGGTGGTGGCACTTTTCTGGATTCTGTTCATATTTAGAAGCAGATGATCCTCAAAGTATCAGCAAGCCCAATTATTCCACTATGATGAGTTACAACAGTAGTTACATTGCACAGCTTCTAAGAAATCTTTGGGGTACAAAGCTATGGTTGTGCACTTTCACCTTCAGCACCATAGTTGCCAGGTGATGATTTTGCAGGGACTACGTTGAGCCGATGATTTCATGCTTTGGAGTGGCATAGTCCATTTGTACCCTTGGGAGTCTGTGCCAGGCTAGCCACTCTGTGGGGGTACCCTAGATTCTGCAGGAGTGATTTACAGTCTTAGGGCCTCTTTACGAGTTTGGTGGTCCCGGGACCGCCATGATGGTGGTCCTACCTTCACTGATCTGGTGGATGTGACCACCACATTGCGAGTTTGACTGTCCAACAGAAGACTGCCAGCGGTCCACTGGCACCGCCACACAGCACAGACTGCCACGGTCACAAGGAAGCACAACCAGGCCGGCGGAGCCTGTGTTTCTGCTGAACACATAACGAGGTTGCACTGTGCCAATGTGACCTTGGCAGTTTAACCACCACATATCTGAAGGTGGAAACGGACAGTATAAAGGGAGACACTCACCTGCTGGCAGCCTTACACAACTGGTGCCACCATGGAGTCATTGACAAACATCATGCTGCTGCTGAAGCTCATCAATAGACAATGAAAGCAACGTCACCGTAGGCCCCAACACCTGTAAGTACACCTACCTGCATCACCAACCTTAAAAACAGCTTGTAGCCCTGGCAAACACATCTTAAGGGGCATTCCCCAGGCAGCAGGTACACGTCTCAAACAACATACATTCACAAACATACATCAATACAGACACATACACAGTCACAATGCTCACACTTTGGCCAGCACACTCACACTGCACTACAAAACTACACAAATACACATGACCACACAGCTCAGGCACAGAGAGACTGAAGGCTACACAACATAATCACACACATCAACAACAACACACCTACAGAACACACCTACCTCTATCATTAACCTTAAAAACAGATTGTGGCGCTAGCTTGCACATCATAGGGGGGCACGCCACAGACAGTAGGTACAACTCTCAAACAATACACACTCACAAACACATACGTGGTCACAATACGCACACTTTGTCGAGCACTCTCACATTGCACTACAACACTACATAGATACACATGACCACACAGCTCAGGCACTTGGAGACTGAAGGCTACACAACATTGTTACATATCAACAACAACAACACACCTACAACACATGTACAAATACAGCTTACACACTCACATTCACCACAGGCCAGGGACTCTCCATACATATAACACATATATTATTGATGTGGCATGGAACACACACAACACCACCAGTAAACAAAAGCACAATGGCATGCACAGAACACTGAGAGACAAAAAGACTAAGAAAAACATGACAACTATACCTACACAATTGGGATGGGGCTATATGGAACACCCAGGGAACACCCAGGCACTGGCCATATAACACTTCGAACAGGCCTCTCAAACAACATGAGCACAGGAAATGGCCCTATATGGGTCTTAGGGACAAACAATACTAAAACAAAATGTCATGCACATCTGCACAACGGAAAAGGGAAAGTTAACAAAGCACATACAACTCCTACTACATGGGACACCTCTACAGGAACTAGCTGCAAGGGACACAGAGCACAGGCAAATGCAAACACAGCTAGCACAATTTATCACACCCAATGTCTGCACAAACAAAACTCAAGAAGGCACACATCATATGTATATATAAGCCATATCAGGGGGACAAGTCTAACATCATGCAGGCCCACATTGGAAAGCACAGAAATACTTGCCAAACAAAACATTACACAATGCTGTGAGGCCACCATTGCATTTACACACACGTACCTATACACACAATATATACCCTTCTCTTGGGGGACAACATCACTGCAGACAAACTCACATACTGCAAACAACAGCACATGGAGCAGCAAGCAGGCTGAAACACATACAACTGGAGGCACACAACCAAGGTCACGCAGGACCAACATGAAGCTAGAAAAGGAATTGCAGGACAAATGTATATTGAAAAAAACAACTGTTTGGGTTTAATAATTATAATAATAATAAAGTCCAAAAGCCATTGGCCAAACCATATTCAGCTTCAAAAGTGGCACAGTGCTGTGCCTAAACTTGAGTCCCAACTGTAATGGAACGTCCACAGAAAGGGGGATCAAGGGGGCAGGCAGGCACCTCAGGGATTACCTGGAGGTGCTGGAAGGGTCAGATTTGGGAGGGGGGTTGGTCTTGGGAGGGGTGGGCTTTTTCATTGGGAAGAGGTATGGCTACTTGCGGGGGCAGGTGAGGCCTTGGACGTGGAAGGGATGGACTGGGAGCTGAGTGTGGTCCTTCTGGGTCTCTGATGGGGGTGGAGGGAAGAAGGCAAAGGTCAAACAGAAAAGTTTTTTTGGACACATGGGGACGGTCATCAGAAGGGGGTCAGGATTTGGAGGTTGAGGGAGAGGTTGTGTGATGTGTAGGTGTGGATGTCATGGGTGTGCACTTATGGGAGGTATACCTAGGTATGGTGGGTGTCTGTTAGGTAGGTGAGTGAGGGTGTTGATGAGTCTTGGGCTTAGGGGGATGGAGGTGTTGGGGGATGCTGTGGTGAGTGGTGTCTGTTGGGTGACCGCAGGTATTGTGATTGTGGTGGATGTATGTGTGCTCTAGTTATGGTGTCTGCAGGTGTTGTGCTTGATGTAGATGTCTGGGGTCTGTTGGGATGGGTCTGTGGTTAGGATGGGTGTGGTGGCTGTGCCAGCAACTGTTGTGGTGGTGTCTGTAGGTATGCTTGATGTTGTGTGTGTGATGCTGGGGTGGTGGATGTGTCTGCGGGTGGGTGCTGTTTTTGTGCGTGGTGGTGTGTTGTGGTGCTTGTGTGTACTTGGTTTGTCTGTTGAGGTGGATGTCTGCAGATCTGTTTGTGTGCTTTCATTAAGAAGGGGAAGGGGGTATTTGGACTGGCAGGAGGGATTTGAAGGGGGGACAGAAGGTGTGGGGTGAGTGGCTGCCACCAACATGAAGGCCAGAGCCTCAAAAGATCTCTGTAGGCCAGCCATTGCAGCATGAATGCCTTACAGGAATGCAGTCTGTTGAAGCTGACTTGCCAATCCCTGATTGGCATTCTCAATGGCTGCAACCCACAGATATACTTCTTAGGAAGTAAATAGCCTCCTTACTGAGGGCAGCAGGGCTAATAGAGGCTGGGGCGGAGGTACCTGCAGAAAAGGAGACACCCACCCTCTTGGATGAGTGGGCACAGCCAACTAGGTGAGGAGCAACAGGGAGGGCAGTGATAGAACAGGGTGGTGGACAAGGTTGGTACTGGGGGATTCCTCAATGGGTCCACCACCACTAGGGAGTGGCCACTGTAGGAAGAATCTGATGGTGATGACGATGTTCTGGCCTCTCCTGTGGTACTCCCCTCACCCTCTGGGCCACTGGGTCCCTCTCTGTCAGTGGTGTCTTGACCTGAGGTCCCGCTGCCAAATGCTTCCCCACTTGGCTCAGCCCCACCTCCTTCACTTGCCTGTGCTGATGCTGCAAAAAGAAAGAGAAATAGGGCCACAACATATTCATGATAACACTTCAATCACAACTCTGATTGACAAACAATACCATCAGGTCAAGTGGGTCCCAGCAAACATTTACACCTAAGTGCCACATACATGTGTCCAAAATATATGCATGCATGCCATCTGGATTTACCATACAACAACTAGGAGCCCTCTCAATCCTGAAAGCTGTGCCACATGCAGCACACCTAATGTAACTTTTGGCAAATAATAGTATCCCATTGTAAAGCCCATTCCTGCATTTCACACACAAGGTCATGCACAAATCTATCTGGTACATACATAATGGACCAACAATTAGAAATCATGCCATGAAGTCCTGGTGTGTTGATTACAAAAGTGCAATATCCTGGAGTAGGTGATATGGACATACCCATGTCACACTGGAACCATTTCAACAATGTACATTTCATCAAGTGACACCTATCCCAATAGAGTCAAGGAGGTAGTATCCATGTTAGTCAGAGAGGCCTCACATGTGCCATTAAAAGGAACACTATTGATGTCAGGTTCATTATTTCAGGGAGAGTTGTCTCCAGAATACACAAAACAATTAATCAGTAAGCCCCAGGATAGTCACCACTAATGTCTGACACCTATTGCAATGACATTAAATGAGTGTTTCTGTAGTAACCATCTATCCTTTGCATGTTGGAGGGACACAGAACTTTCGGTGTCTAATATAAAGACCTCAACCTGTTGTCCAATGAGAAGCATATATATGTAAGGGAAATACAAACATCATCCATCAAGAAGGGTAGAACATGCATGAAATTGCAGATTAAGAATGTTTCCTAAAGAGAAAAGGATACATGCTGACATGTAGGCACAAGAAATGTTGGCAAATTTGCATTCCCCACTTACAAAGGAAAAGTAGTTTGCTACATCTGGGAAAAATTAGCCATGTAAGCCATGTCACATGTATGATGGAGACTTACACATCATAGACTGCAGTGTGGTATGGTGAGCACAGAAAGTGTCTATCCTGTCCATGTGTGGACATGAGGACCAACAAATGCATACTCATGAAACCTCAGTGGATGGGGTCTGTGTCATGTACCTGTGCTGCAGAACATGCTTTGGACATATGTGTTCATCCTACAGAGATAGTATAGGAGCCTCGCCTGGTTTGTAGTGGGTACCACAGGTACTTACACCTTATACCAGGTCCAGTTATCCCTTATTAGTGAAATGTAGTCAGTGTCTAGAAGCCAGGCTGTCTAGAGGTAGCTGTAGGCAGACCAGCCAAGGCTCAACTAGGAGACATACAAAGCTATTGCAATACCACTGTAGTCACACAGTACTTACACACAAGAAAAACAGTACTCAGTGTTACCAAAAATAAAGATACTTTATTTTAATGACACAAGGCCAACAATATCTTGGAGGCTATACTCCTTTAGGAGGTAAGTATTACACATAAAATATATACTAGTAACCAAACTCAGGCAAAAAACAAGCAAGACTGTAAGACACCAACAATGGATTCCTGGACCTGAAGACCTGTGGAGAGAGGAGACCAAGTCCAAGAACAGCTGAAGAGTCCAGGAAAAAAAGGAGGCCCTGCTAACCCGGATGAAGGCGCAAAAGTGAAATGAAAAAGTCAGAAATGCACCAAAGAAGACAGCTGCGGGTTCCTGCCTGGTGCAAGAGATGTCCTATGTTGAGTCGAAGAGTGCAGGCTGGTTTTCATCATTGGATTCCCCCAACAAGCCTTGGCTCACGCAAAAGACATGTTTGGCGTGAGGAGGTGCAACCTAGGCCCAGGAGAGACCTGGGGGCCTCAACTTGAACTGAGGAGACAGAGAGGGCTCTCAGCACCTCAGAGAGCCCTCACAAGATCAGGCAGCACCCACAGGACCCACAGGACTCCCAGGACACAGGGACAAAGGAGTTGTTAATCGCGGCCAATGAAGGAACTACACAAAGGGAACCCATGCTGCAAAGGGAACGGTTAGAAATGGGGTTTCTGGTTGGCTAGGGTATGCACCTAAGCCAGGCAGAACCCACCCACTCTAGTCAGGGCAAGAGAGTTACATGTCCAAGATAACCCCTGCTCACCCCCTTGGTAGTTTGGCACGAGCTGTCAGGCCTAACCAGGAGGCAGTGTGTAAAGTGTTTGCACAACACACACAACACACGTGACACAAAATGTACACCACAAAGTAAACAGAACACTGAGCTATGCACAAATAAGCTGTATGTCACAAAACATAATTAGACCCACATTACATGTCAGTAATACCCTGCTACCTTAGCAGATGTCAGAATGTTAAACAAGTTACTAATACTCTGCAGGAATAAGCAGTTGTCACATTAGAACACGTAAGTACTCAGGATTCTGCAACACAAGCAGTAGTCAGGAATTACAGTAAAGAGAGGTATGCACTTGTCATAAAAATATCATATGTCCATAACAGGAACCTTTCAAAACCTATGTCAAGTCATGGAAACATATCTACAGAGTCAGTCCATAAAAGGAACATCAGAAAAACAGATATAGTACCTCAAGAAACAAAAAGCTTAGCATATGAACCCCTAAAAGTCCCTATTAGGAACTTTTAAATATGTCCAAGCAAAAGTACCTGTTTTTATTAAGAAAAGGCACTCCTAGTGCCTTGAAGAGGAACGTAAGGCCCCTGGCGCTCCTATGCGCAAAACGGGGGCCACGTGGGGGGAGAGGGGCGGTCGGTACCCTCTTTGATTCTTCGATCGGCGCCCTTCCTGGGGCCCGTGGTACTTTGGATTCCCTCCTGGGCCGCTAGGGGCCCTCCAACAAGGGAGGAGGGCGGACACAGAACGAATCCTCCCCCATGGGGGGAAGGGAGTGAAATCTCGCAGCGCAGGGGCCTCCGATGAGGCTTTCTCCTGCGTGCAATCTCACCTGTTGGCAGAGGAGGCGGGAATGCACAGGACTCGGCAGCCTAGGAGCGCCTTCTCGAGGTCCGGCTGCACGGGAGGAGTCCCAGCTCCTCTCCTCCTGCAGCGTTTGCTCCCACGTGGAGCAGGTTCAACCAGTGGCACTTTTCCCAGCTCACATACCCTGGAGGCACGACAGGAGTGCACTCGCTCCTTTCCCTTTGTTTGGTGGTGCCCTGGGGGCACTGGGGGCAGCACGGCTCCAGCGCTCTAAAATCAATAAAGCCTTGTCGCGGCTGTGATTTTGTCAAGCAAGGAGCGCTTACGAGTGTGGGGGCATTAAAGAATACCACGGGTCATGGCGGGGATCGTTGTAGCAACCACAACCCACTTCACACAGCGCAAAAGGCACCATGTGGTTTCCAGGCTGCGGTGGTGATTTAGGGCAGCCAGGAAGCTCTTTGAAAGCGCATAGAGCAACACTGGTGTCCTGGGCTGCGGCGTTGATTTTGTGCAGCCAGGAAGCACTTGGAAAAGCATGCAGGTCACACAGGAGCACTCTCTAAGCGCTAAACCATCAAAGCAGCACTCCTTGTGGTGTAGTAAGTTACAGAGGTCAGGGGCCACAACACCCTGCCTCCGGAGACAAAAATGAAGAAGGGGGCACAGGGCTGGCGAATCCAGCTACTGGCCAGCACAACAAGTGGATGCAGCAGTGGCAGTTCCTCCTAGTGACCAGGCAGGTCACAGGTCAGCATAGCAGCAGCAGTCCAAGGTGGGTCCTGGTGAGTCCATTCAGCAGCGTCCAGTGTCCAGCTTCAGGTAAGCTTCTTCAAGGTTCAAGAATGTCTAAATTGTGGGGAAAATTCCCCTCTACTTATACTAAGTTTACAATGTGTTTTACAATGAAGAGGAGAGGGGGTTCCAACCAATTACAACTGGTTCTGGAAGTGCCCCTTCCATCTTCCAGCACAGGCTCCAAACATCAGTGAGGGGTAAACAACCCTATTGTGCGAGGCAAGGGCACATCCTTTACAAATGCAGGTGTGCCCGCTTCTCTATTCTCTCAGCCCAGGAAGACTATACAATATGTAGATGCACCTCTGTGATACCTCCACCCTCCCTGTGTACAGGCTGTCAGAAAAGTATGCACAAAGCCCCAACTGTCAGTCTGCCCAGACGTGGATTGGAAAACATCAGAGTCATAAGCACAGATAAATGCACACTTTATAGAAGTGGCATTTCTGTAATAGTAATAACAAATACACTTGCACCAGTAACCAGCATTTCTCATCACTATCACAACCATACCAAACATGCCTACGCTACCCCTCATAAATCAGACAATACCTCTTACACATAAGGCAGGGTACTTCTAATGCAATCCTATGAGAAGTCAGCACTCACAGCATTGAGACACCAAGTTAGGCAGTTTGTCACTACCAGGACAGGCCACGCAACCTGGCACATGTCCTGCCTTCTACATACATGGTACCTTGCCCATAGGGCTAGCTAGGGCGTACCTTGGGGTGACTTACATGTAGTAAAAGGAAAGTTCTGGGCCTGGCAAGTAAATTTAGATGGCAGGTCTCTTTGGCAGAAAACTGTGCACACAGGCCCTCTGCTAGCAGGCCTGAGATAGGTTTGACAGGCTACTTCAGTGGGTGGGGCAAGCAGCACTGCAGGTTTACTAGTAGCATTTAATTTACAGGCCCTGGGTATAGGATAAAACTTTACAAGGGACTTATAGGTAAATTAAATATGCCAATTAGGTATAAGCCAATCATACCAATTTTACCAGGTAGAGCACATGCACTTTAGCACTGGTTAGCAGTGAAAAAGTGCTCAGAGTCATAATGTCAGCCAACAAAGGTCAGAAAAATAAGGAGGCAAAAGGCAAAAAGTCTTGGGAATGACCATGTAAAAGGGCGAGGTCCAACAGGAACCCATGCTGCTGGAGGGAGCTGAATGTCACAGGATAGACATGCACTTTAGCACTGGTTAGCAGTGAAAAAGTGCTCAGAGTCATAATGTCAGCCAACAAAGGTCAGAAAAATAAGGAGGCAAAAGGCAAAAAGTCTGGGGAATGACCCTGTCAAAGGGCAAGGTCCAACAGGAACCCATGCTGCTGGAGAACAACTCAGGGAGCTGAATGTCACAGGATAGAGAGCTGGAGACCTGGGGTACGGTGTGCACGAAGGATACCTTGGAGAAGCACACAGAAGCCATAGGAGCTGCAAAACACGCAGTGTACAGGGGTACTGTCTGGCTCAGGGAGGCAAGCTCTTACCTCCAGCAAATTTGGACAGTTGGACCTTTGGAAAGTCAGGGTCACTTCGGTCTCCACCTGTGTTCCGGGATCCACGCTCGTCGTCAGGAGAGGGGACCCAGAGTAGTATTGTCGCTGCAGAGAGGTGCCTGCTGAAGCAAGGAAGTGACTCTGTCACTCCACGGGAGATTCCTTCGGTCCTTCTTGTGCAGTATGAAGACAGCCAGTCCTCAGAGCGTACACGACCTGGAAACTATTGCAGTTGCTGGCAGGAGCTGAAGTTACAGAGTTACAGTAGCCTTCTTGGATACTTTGTTGCAGTTGTAAAGTTCCTGGAGCAGTTCTGCGGTTGATCCAATGGTAGAAGGTGAAGCAGAGGTTGCAGAGGTTTCTTGCTGAAGTCATGCAAAACAAATCTGAGGAAACACCCAGAGAAGTGACCCAAATTGCCCTGAGAGGGGAATTTGGTCACCTAACCAGGTAAGCACCTATCAAGAGGGGTCTCTGACATCACCTGCTGGCACTGGCCACTCAGATGCTCCCAGAGTTCCCTGACCATCCTTAAAACAAGAGGGCAGAGCCCAGGGACACTCCGGAGGAGCTCTGGGCACCACCCCTGGGGTGGTGATGGACAGGGGAGTGGTCGCTCCCCTTTCCTTTGTCCAGTTACGCACCAGAGCAGGGACTGGGGGTACCTGAACCAGTGTAGATTGGATTATGCAAGGAGAGCACCATCTGTGCCCGTCAAAGCATTTGCAGAGGCTCCGGGAGGATACCCCTCCCATGCCTGTAACACCTATTTCCAAAGGGAGAGGGTGTAACACCCACCTCCTAAAGGAAATGTACTGTTCTGCCTTTCTGGGATTGAGCTGCTCAAGCCCCAGGAGGGTGTCTGTGAGGTGGCAGCGGCTGGGGCTGCAGTGGAAACCTAAGAGAGCTGGCTTGGCAGTACTGGGGGTCCCTGGGACTGGACCCCCAATACCAGAATCAGATTGGGGGTACAATTTCCAATTCCTGGACACCTCACATGGCCATATTCGGGGTTACCATTGTGAAGCTACAAATATGTATTGACCTATATGTAATGCACACTTATAATGGCGTCACCACCACCGGTTGTGGGAATACCTCTGCTAGTGCAGGGGTGCCTTCACACACAGGTATTAGGTACCTAACCTTCAGGGTCTGAAAGTTAGATATATAGGTGACTTATAAGTGATCTGGAGCAGTGAAAATGGCTGTGAAATAGTGCTTACACTATTTCACTCAGGATGCAATGGCAGTCCGGAAGAAGTGTTTGTATGAGCTCCGTATGGGTGGCACAAGAAATGCTGCAGCCCATAAGGATCTCTTGGAACCTCAATGCCCTGGGTACCTAGGTACCATATACTAGGGACTTATAAGGGGGGTCCAGTAAGCCCATCTGGAGTGAAATATGTAGCCACTAGACTATAGTCACAATTTTTGAAACAGAGACAGTATAAACTCTGGAGTTCTGATTAGCAGGACTCCAGTCAAACAGTCAAGCATACTGACAAAACAGTAAAACATACTGACATGTAGGCCACAAACCATAACCACTGGGGTCCTAACTAGTGACACAATCAAAATACACTGACACCCAGGCAGAAAAATGGGGATAACATGCCAAGAAAGATGGTACTTTCCTACAAATGGCATCCATCAAACAAAGGCATGCATTGTCAATTTTCTGCTTTGTGACCAAGCTACTGAGTCACAAATCATCGGTTCCCAGGAATCAACACACAAACGTGAAGCGCGAGTACGCATGTGTATCGATGATCTTTGATACTTAATCGATACACATGCGTACTCGCGCTTCACATTTTGACTCATTGGAAGGTGGATTGATATAACTGATATCAGCAGATAAGTTGCTTAACGGAATTATTCTGGGATTCGTTTGTAAGGAATACTTATGATATAGGACGCATCTACATACATGTTTAGCCCTGATGAAGTCATTGGGAAACTCCCAGACGAAACACGTGTTGGCTATCAATTTGGATGCAGCTGCTAAAATCTATATCATCTTTTGAAGAATATAATAGAACTTTGATTAGAGAAATCTGGACTTGGACTTTGGATCATAGCAATCTTGGAACAACAGATCAATTAATTCTACTATTTGGATTTGGACAGTGATACTGTAATTGGGGATTATGTTGGAAATAATCCTATTAATTTTCAGAAATATATGACAAAACATTGCCTATGTATACTGACGCATGAGTACTATTATTTTTCATGTTATAATGAGTGCCTCTTGTACTTTATATTTGCAATAGTGCTTTTAGCATCTATCAAGACCTTTTGGGTGTGGTCTTTCAAAAGTGCACCATTTCGAGATTTGACATTCTTCGTTGATATTCACCTCGCTACCCAGAGCGCCTAGTTTTCTCCCAGTACAATACACCCACATGTAGTTAGAGCATGGAAGAATGCCACATCATCCAGATATACCGCCTGAATCAGCAAACAATCGTGGATCATCAGATGGAGCCAGATCTGATGCCTACCATTCATCATCCAAATAGCATTCCACCCATTGCACATGCTATGGCAGTGTTGCACTTCCTGACCACAGGATCTTTCCAAAATGCTGTGGCACTATCTGCTGGGATGTCCCAGCCTATGTTCAATCTTGTTTTGAAGGCTGTACTCTCAGCAGTGTTGAAACACCTGGACAGCTACATCTGGTTTCCTCAACATGAGGATTTCGCTCATGTGAAGGCTCAGTTTTAGGGTTTGGCACACATCCCACATGTGGTGGGAGCCATTGATGCTACGCATGTTGCCTTAGTCCCACCGCATGGCAATGAACAAATGTACTGAAATAGAAAAAACTTCCATTCCATCATTGGCCAAATTGTTTGGCAGATCTCTACATTTCACAGGCGCCCGTTTTCTGGGTGAGTCCATGATGCCTTCATCATGCGGAACAGCGTAATCCCCCAGCTGATGTCATGACAGTACTGAGAGAGGTCCTGGCTGGTTGGTAAGTCACATATGTCATGTTTGTTTGTGTGCAATGTCTGCTGCAAAAATTCTGATGAGAGGGACTCATAGACCCACATACGTCCCATTCCATAACAGGGGACTCAGCATACACAAACAGTCCATGGTTGTTGACACCGGTGAGGAACCCAACTACGCCAGCAGAAGTCCACTTTAATGATGCCCACTGAAGAACACAGCATGTCATGGAGCAGGCATTTGGGCTTGTGAAGCTCAAATTGAGGTGTCTGACCAAGACGGGTGGAGCCCTCCTCTACTCACCCGAAAAAGAATGTGAGATCATTGTGGCCTGCTATTGGCTCCACAACATTGCTCTGCGCAGGGATATCCCATACATTCAAGATGAGGGGCAGCTAGCAGTGCCACCGGATGAGAATCCTGAAATGCCAAGTGAGGATGACAGTGATGAAAAGGAAGATGAAGAATTGTGGGCAGATCTCATCAATCACTACTTTACTTGAGTTTAAGTATGTAATGTTATGTGATTACTGTGACTGTATGAGGAACTGTAGTTGCCAGGATGTGTTGAGTAGGTTTTTTTTCTAGAAGACAGGGAATCTTATGCTTTGCGGTATACAGCCAAGGTTTGCTTGCTAAGCATGACTTGAACATTTTACTACCTTGATTGTCTGCTTTGTTTGTGTCAGTCTCATTGCAATGTAAGTGGATCTACTGATGTTTGATATGAGGTTTTGGTTTGGTCATAGGTATGCATTTTGAAGCCTAAACTCCTTGCATTGTTTTTAATCAGGTATCTTCACCATGCCATCCTCATGTGGGTATTTCAGAGTTGTAACATTGGCAGGTATCCAATACTGTTCTGACATATGAAGTGGACATGGATTAATCCAGGTAATGTTGGCCACAGATTTACGGTGTATGAGTCCTGCGCCAATGCAGCTTGGACAGTGGGTGGGTGGAATTCTGAAGTGCACAATACACTGGTTTGATGTGGTGTTTTGGTCCAATTGACTCATGTGTGTGATCATATGGCCTCGAAATATGTTCCCCTCAAGTGCAATCTATGCATTCTCCCTTCATATTGTGTTGACAATGATTATGTATGACCTTTTTGTAACTATAGATGTGTTTCATCATTGCAGGCCACAGTACCTATGCCACAACACTGACATAGGTTTGTATCACACCACCAGATGCTTTGTCATTGTAATAGGATGGACCTATGATCAGGGACTGTTTTACTGCCCTCTGTGCCCTGGCATATGATATTTGGCAGACCTGGTTTTGGTATGTGATAAGGCTGAAGCTGGTGACAACACCCACCAATCTGTTTTTATATTTTATGGGACGAGGTCTCACTAAGCCCTTTCTTCTGTGGTCTGGGGACGGTACCTTGGGATATCTAGCCTGACTCAATATGGTTCAGCCATTCTTGGCAATGACATACCAGCCATTTTAACAGTATATGTGCCTCATAGTACAATAAAATGTTTGGTGTGACCAAACACTTGTATCATTCTGTTGCTAGTAATCCTCAGCATGACACTACCTGAGACATATCCCTCCTTCCATTACCATCTTGTGTCTTCCTAATGTGCATCACATGGGCTTACATTTCAAAATGTGCAAAAGAAGATCGCAGGCAATGTTATTGTGATAGGTGAGTTTATTGACATAGGTGCAGGAAATAATTGAGAGATGCAACAGAAAAGTAAAGTGGAGGAATCAGTCATGGTGGATGTAATCATATTAGTAGATGCCACAACATTTGAAGTCCAGTGCCCTACTACCGTAGAAAATGGAAGGTGGTTGAAGAACAGACAACAGAGTGAATATGTGGCACACAAGGGAGTTTCTTCAGGAAGAGGTCACTTGCTGTCAGTGGTTGGTGTCTTGCCATTCACACCTCCTGGATGCTTGGGTTAATGTCTCTGCTCATGTGGGGTTCTGCTGTTACAGAGGCAGTGGTGTCTGAGGTGGGTCCTTCCCTTGACAGGGCCTCTCTTCCAGAACTGCCACAGATGTTACAGGGACGGGTGTTGGTAGGCCAAAGGAGGGGTATGGTGTTGCTTACCGCCCCTTATCAGGGTATTGCTTATCTCCCTGAACATCCCTGATAGGGAAGCCAGGATGGTGTTGGTGGCCTCCCACTTTTCCAGAGACTCACAATGGAAGTCCCTCTGCAGCTGTTTGATCTCCCTGAGTTGGGCAAGTACCTGGCCCATCAAGCCTTGGACTTCTTGATAGGATCCCAAGACATCTGGTCAAGACCATCCACTGAAGCCTTGTGTCACTGGTCCACAACATCCCTCCCAAGTACCCTACGCCAACATGCCTGAGCCCTTGCTACATCTTGCCCCCTACCACTGGTTCCAGGACCAATATTATCAGAGGTGTGCTGCTGTGACTCAGAATTTCAGACTATGGGGCATAAGATGGTTGTCACTGTCCTCGGGACACAGGTTGGGGGGCAAATGGCTGCCTGCGATGTAGATGCAACCGGGCTTGGGGGACTCGATGTGGTCACGGTGAGGCTCATTGCTGTCGTTTGACCAGGTTGCCTTGATGGGACAAGAACCATTGTCAACATTCAGACGTCCGGGAGTGTTGTCCTCACGGAGGACTTCATCTATGGGGGTAGTGGCAGTCTCTTGAGAGGGCTCAGTGTTCCCAGTGGCAGCTACACCTGTAGATGGGAGAGATAAAAATGTTACAGGTTGTATTGTGACATCTACCTTCAACAGTTTACAGTGACATTTAGCAAGGCCAGGCCATGTACACATTGGATTTGCAGGTTTTCCTTATGTGACAGGTACACATGCTATCAACTGTATTGGCCTCAAATTTGAGTAACATACCAATTTCAGTCAACCTGCTGCAGAGTGTATGAGTTCATTAGCACTTGTGAAGATGGTTATAGACTTACATCTTGATAGCAGTGCAGGCAAAACAGTGGCGGGGCAGGATGTGGTGTAGATCATTTTAAGGCCTAGTTGACTGTTAAGCAGGCAGACCCAGAACTTTGTTCTATACATGATTGTTGTCATCATGTGGTCAGTGCCTTGTGAATGTGTCTGCTGCCAATACCATTCAGGTGATGCATCTTGATGCCTTTGATTTGTTTCATTTTTTTTGCACACAGGTGGAGCTGTCTTTCTAGTTCACAATAGTTTCCTCTTGGCTTAGCTGCTCAAGATGGATCTAGGTGGTTAGCCACATCACGGAGTTGTACAATGTAATATGGGCTCTGGCCTGGTTATTGTAGTAACAAGGACTGGCCCTAATGGGATCAACAGTCATGTTACTCCAAGTGCTACACACAGTATACAAAGATTATCCTCTCAAGTGAGTACACTTCCATGGCAAGTTAACGAACAAGGATATTTGGACGGATGCACACTTGGCTTGTGTTTGGATTTGGGGAGACAGAGCCTTCTGGTCATGTCACTCCCTGTACTTCATGCACTTGTTATATGCTATCCCCCCAGGTGTGTACACTTCATGTGTGATTTCCCAAATAAGGGTATATTTGCAAGTGTACGCTGGACTGGTGTATGGAGTGACAGTAAGGGAGCCTCCTGTGAGTTGCAGCCATGTATCTCCCTGTATTACACAGACTATACTGATGGTTTCCTCCTAGATGAGTAAACTTCAATGATGATTTGGTACACTGGTGTTGTTTGGGTTAGGACACAGTTTTGTTGTTTGTAGTTGGGGGAGCAGTGCTTGCTGTGAGTTGCAGTCCTGTCACTCTCACTGCTTTACAATACCTGGCAGATGCCAACTCCCCCAGTGAGTACACATCATTTGAGATTTGAAATACTGTTCTCTTCATGGAAGGGGACACTGATCTGGTGTTTGCAGTGACAGTAGCAGTGCCTCCCGGCCTTGGTAGTCCTGTCAGTGCCTATACTACACACACACTATACAGATGTCATCCTTCCAGGCAAGTACACTTCAATGGCGAGTTTAGGGACAGGGCTCATTGTAGCAGCTGAGTGGAGTGACAGTACCAGTGTCCCCTGGCTTTAGCAGTCATGTCAGTGCATGTACTACAAACACACTATACTGAGATCATCCTCTCAGGTGGGTACACTCCAAAGGGGAGTTGACAAAGAAGGTAATTTTGAGTAGGATACGCTGTTCTGTTTTTTGGAATTGTAGAACAGCGCCTGCTGGGAACTGTAGTGCTGTCAATCCTTGTACTACACAAAACATACAGAGATGGTGTTCCCCAGGTGAGTCTACTTCGCATGTTGGATGCCAGATAGGGGTCTATGGACAGGTGGACACTGGGCTGGTAAATGGGGTGACAGTGAAGGTGGCAAAAGGTGAGCTGTGAGCATGCATGACAAATTATATTGGTGGTATGTTTGTGTTGTGACTTACCAGACTCCACTGGAAAACCCTCAGGATGCAGGATGGCCAATACCTTCTCCCTGTATGTGAGTCGTAAGGAAGGGGAACCACCTCCAGTCTTCTGGACATGCAGCTGGTGCCTGGATGTCATGGGACGGACCTTCTCCCTGAGGTGGTTACAGCTCTTACTGATGTTGTCCCTTGTGCGCTTTGTGGGGCCTACAGAATTCACTCTGTCGACTGTCCTTTGCCACATTTCCATTTTCCTGATGATAATAGTGTGCTGGACTTGAGCTTCAAATAAATGAGGCTCTTATGATTTTATCCACCATGGCTCACCTCATCTTCAGTGAAACAGGGAGTTTTCTGGGGTGACATGGTGGTAGTAAAAAAAATAAGTAGTGGGAAATGAACAGGTGACAGTGAGTTCATGGGGTTGTGAAGTACAAATGGATGTGATTGGAAATAAAAGTGTGTTGAGGGTGTTGGATAAGTGCTTAGGGAATGATGTGCAGGTGCCTAATCTATAGTTTGATAATTGTTTCATGTGCTCTGGATTGGGTGTTTGGCATTGTAGATGCAAAGGATTGTGGTTTGTGAAGGGGTGGGTTTTATAGTGTGCTTTGCAGGTGTGTCGGGTGAGGCAATGTGTGTCAGCTATGTTGTTTTCAAATCCATCCAATGTGGTGTTGTGTATTACTTTGTTGACCGCGAACCGCCGTGGTTCAGACCGCTATTGGCGGACTGCCATGGGGGTCCGCCATTAAGACGTTTGACTTGTAATACGTTTAGTGGTTGGTTGACAGGCTGTCAGTGCTGGGGCCGCCTATTTCCCACCCTCCAATGTACAGGCCATGTGGCTTTTTGGCTGGCTTGTGGTGATCCTGCCTGTGTAATTTGTATTATGGGGGTCTGTACGACTGCCAACATGGCGGTCTTTTGGTGGCCGCCAAGATGGCGGTCTGGTGATCCGACCACCAAACTTGTACTGAGGCCCTTATTCACTGGGGTGGCTAAAATTGCATGAGCACAGGTTAGTTTGGAAGGGCCACATTCATGAAACCTCAATTCCAGGCACACAATGTGCACCTTGGAGCAATATCAGTCCCATCTTCAGTCATATATCCTGATAGGGCACATTGTGCCAAGTTCCACATCTGTGACAATGGGTCTAACAATTGAGGTCACTCTGGCATGCTTTGGAAGTGTCCAGTTCTTCTCAGAACTTCAGTAACTGGCTTCCAAACTCGAGCACTTTAATCATATGGGCTTTTCATTTTCTTGTAGACAGATCCTAGTACCAGGGTTAACTGCTCTTTGTCCACACTGTTAGACATGACAGTCTTTAGAGTGGTCTTCTCCCAAACTTTTTGTCTTCTCCCCTCCAATTTGCTGAAATCCATTTTTGTTGGCTTTAGGACCCTTTGCACTTTGCCACTGCTAACAAGTGCTAAAGTGCTTGTGCTCACGCCTTTAAAATTGGTAAAATGGGCTTATTGCCAATTGGCAAGTTTAGTGTACTTCCAAACCCCTAGTAAAGTGGTACGACAGGTACCCAGGGCCTGAAAATTAAATGATACTGGAGGATTTGCAGCACTTAATGTGCTGCCAACTTAAGTAGCCCTTCAAAACATGTCTCAGGCCTGCCATTTTGGCCTGTGTGCAGTTTTAAACTGCCAAATCTACCTGCCAAAATAAATCTTTTGCCAGGCTTAAACCTCTAATTTTGATACATATAAGACACCCCTGTGGTAGGCGTTAAACAGCCCATAGGGCAGGGTACTCCGTATTTAAAAGGTTGGACAGCTACTTTTACGTTTTACATGTCCTGGTAGTGAAAAACTCATGCATTTGTTTTTCACTACTGTGAGGCCTACCTATCCCTCAGGATAAAATTGGGTTACAGTATTACATTTAATAAATGCTAACTTATGATGAGGAACAAGTAAAAATGTCATGTTTCATCTCAAAAGAATTGTAATTCAAAATCCTCTTGAATGGTAATATTGGCTTTTAAACCAGAGTTCTGAAAATGCCACTTTAGAAAGTTGGCGTTTAATTTTCATGTCCTCCTATTGTGTCTTGCAGCCTGTGTGTCAAGTTCATGACTGTGAATAGTTGGCATTTAGCATTTGTGCATTCCTCCCATACAGCGAGACAAAGGGGGACTATCAGTTGGCAGGCTGGGCTATCCTGCCAGGGATGCAGGGGAGTAGCTGATCCCTGCCCCACTCACATTACAAGGGCTGCATCCAACACACTGATAAATTAATCAGTGAGTCAGTATGTTTGTAGAGTGCATGGATAGCCTTCTAGAGTTTCCTAGTGCTACAAGTAAAGGAAGGGACAGCAAGAACCTAAAAAAGCCAGGCTCTCAGCAATGTATGAAACTATAAAAAAGAAGTGCAAGTCCAAATTTCAAAGGACTGGAGATCCAAAGAGTACAACCAAGAACAGCAAAAGATCTGCCACCCTTCCTTGTGAGTTACAGCAAGATATGGTAGCTAGAAGCTGATTCCCGGGGGAAATTCAAATGCACCAACGCCCTAAGGTACCACCACTATACAAGGCCTTGTACACAGCGCACACTGTTTTAAATTTGATGGCCTTCTCTATGAGCAACCAATGGAAAGAGCAAAGGCGAAGGGCAAGAGAGGAATGCCTGAAGATGTAGCAAAGCAGAAGTGCTGCAGCATTTTGTACAAGTTAAATTCTCTTCAATGTTTTTTAGGTGCACCTAAATAGAGTACTTGTTGGAGGGATAGGTGGATATATTGATGCAGAGGTTGAGTTGGTTTCTGAATTTTGAGGGTTTTTATTAAATCTTTACAAACATGAACTGAAGTATTCTCAGGATGACAGGTATTTCGCGAATAGCTGAGATTCTGAATTATGGTTCTCTTTCTTCTTTCCTTTAGGGTCCTCCCACAGGGTGGTGCCACCATGGCCTTGGAGAAAGAAATTATAAGACAGTAATTAAGATGATTTAAATAGCCTTTCAGCAACACCAACGGAAGTCGGTATTGTCATGCAAGAATATATCAAATTATACCCTGGGTATAGAGACCAGCTCACTAAGAGAGGTCAACAATCTCTCATGCGCTTTGTGTTCCAAGTTCAAGGTTTACTTTCTCATCCAGGAACGTGCTTTATCCCCCTTCCCAACCAGCATCTCCCAAAAAAATTAAATGTACTTTGAACCATCACCATTCCTTTGTGTCCTCCGGTAATCATTTTAGTGCTGAAGTGATCACCAAAGTGCAAACTCAATTCTGTAAATAAAAAGACTTCAGTGTTTCAAACCAAGCCTCAAAATAAACATGTACAAAATTGTCAGTCTCCAGCAATGGTGTAGCAGTTCTCCCGTTGTCCCAGTTCTCCTCCCTCCGACCTTGTGCCCGTGAAAACTAACCACCACCAATGCTTCCCCTTCCCTTCCCTGATTCACTCACCCACAAAGCCACAACTCTCCTGAGCTGTGGCGGGCGAGATGACATCCTCCAGAAGTGTCCACCACTCCTCGGACTACGTCTAGGGGAACTCGTAATTGTTGGTGGCAACCTCCTCCTGGTTTTGGGCTTCGGTGTCTTGATGTTCCTGCTGTTTCTCCTTCTGGCATCCTCACAGTTCTCCATTCCTGCATCATGGCTCTTCTCTGCATTTTCCTGTTGTCCCCCTTCTCTCCGATGTTTGGTCTTTAAAAGTCGTGGCTTCGCCTCTTTCCATAAATAGAATAGTGCATCTTTACTGTTTTTTGCAGCTTGTTGTTACCTTCCCTTCTTATTGTTCATTTCTCTTTTTGTTCATAGGAATTTGAATGGCCACAAGTGACAGGAGAGCACACTAGGTAATTGATAAGGTCAAGGGAACTCTACCTCACATCGCTTTACGGTAGTCTATCCTAGAAATAACTAAGGCATGCGCAACAGTTTTTTGGGCTGAAAAAGTGGAAAGGCAAAGCATTTTCTCAAGCAGCAAAACCAGTAGGCCACGATCTTAGAAATTTGAAAGTCCATAGAGAGCTTTAAGTCCAACCAAATGCCCAGGTTCCTAACCACCTGACAAGCAGTCAGCAGCTGACCAAAACTGGTGAGCCACAGTCGACGGCCCTAAAGCTGGGGTTGGTTCCCAACCACCAGTCTTATCATCATTCAGCTTAAGACACTTAAGTCTCATGCATCCTGCCGAGCAGAGGTGAAAGTTGGACAGCTGAAACTTGGAATTTAATATATTTTTACCAAAAAGTGGCCTGAGAACCAACAAGGAGACCAGGACCTACTGGCTCGCCAATCTGCCCAAGGTTAATCTCAGGTCGGCCTCACTTTGCAGTAGCTCCTGCTATGTTCTTCTCTGCAGCAGCAAATCCTGCTCACTGGGTCCTCTCAGAAACTGTATCCAACCTTGCAGACCCTTCATCGACTACAGCCAGCAGCTTTGTCCCTCTGGAGACTGTTGACTTCCAAAAAAGAGACAAAGGGGGTGATTCTGATTCTGCCGCCCGCCAGAATTCCGCCCCCATTATACCGCTCCGCGGTCAGAAGACCGCGGAGGGTATTATGAGTTTTCCCCTGGGCTGGCGGGCGGTCTCCAAAAGACCGCCCACCAGCCCAGGGAAAAACTCCCTTCCCACGAGGATGCCGGCTCGTAATCGAGCCGGCGGAGTGGGAAGGTGCGACGGGTGCAGTGGCACCCGTCGCGTATTTCAGTGTCTGCAAGGCAGACACTGAAATACTTTGCGGGGCCCTCTTACGGGGGCCCCTGCCGTGCCCATGCCATTGGCATGGGCACGGCAGGGGCCCCCAGGGGCCCCGCGACCCCCCCTACCGCCATCCTGTTCATGGCGGCTTTCCCGCCATGAACAGGATGGCGGTAGGGGGGGTCAGAATCCTCATGGCGGCGGAGCGCGCTCCGCCGCCATGAAGGATTCCCCCGAGCAGCGGTAAGTCGGCGGGAGCCCGCCGACTTGCCGCTTCTGACCGCGGCTGAACCGCCGCAGTCAGAATGCTCGTGGGAGCACCGCCAGCCTGTTGGCGGTGCTCCCGTGGTCGGTGGCCCTGGCGGCCACCGGCCGCCAGGGTCAGAATGACCCCCAAAGTCTGCACATAGTAATCTTCATGGCAACTTTGTTCAGTGGCTCCCCAACAACAATGCCACCTCCTCCTCAAACACCATCAGCTGCCTTGCCCCACTGAACTCTATCTTCCTAGTAACATTTCTTTGAAATGTCTTAAAAGTCTGAAGGTAAGCTGAGACAGGCCCAATCAACATTGTGTATCCCAAGAGCGCTTCATTGCTTTCAGCCATAAGTTTTGACTTTGCCCTGGTCTCACACGACAAGATGCCCGCAGTTGGCGGTTTGATCTTGTTGGTGCAAACTTTTACTAAACACTATGGGGCATATTTATACTTTGTGCCGCATCTGTGTCTTTTTTTATGTAAAAGTGGTGCAAACTTAACTCCATATTTATATTTTGATGCTAGACATGTCTAGTGTCAATATATTAGAGTTAGCACCATTTTTTTGGATGCGTAAACCCACCTTGCGTCAATGAGATGCAAGGTAGGCGTTCCCAGCCAAAAAATGAAGCTATACCCATAGCGTCATATTTATCCTCCCGTGCTAAATAATGGCCCCAAGCAAGCTTAGCGCCATTATTTAACGCCTGGGTCTGACCAGGCGTTAGGGGACCTGTGGACCCATTTCCATGGCCAAACACCATGGTGCCCACCTCAAGCCACAGGAACACCCCCACCCACACCAGAGGGACACCAGTGGACAGGGGACCCCATCCCTGGTCAGTAAGGTAAGAATTTTTTTTAAGTGCTATTGGGGTCCCTTGCATGGGGCTGGCACTGGGTCTTATGGCCATGCCCAGGGGACACTGGTCCCCTGTGCAGGCCATTGGGGTGGTGGGCACGACTCCTGTCTATACTTAGACAGGAGTCAGTTTTCGCTGCTTGAGCATCCAAACAATGATGCTAGGCTGATTAGCAGTAGAAATTGTGCCGCTAACCAGCCTACCATCATTTTCTGGCACAGAACCTCCATTTCCCATACCACCACCCCCACCCGGCTACAGTAATTTTCAGCGACGCCAGCTGTTAGAAATGGGGTTTCTGGTTGGCTAGGGTATGCGCCTAAGCCAGGCAGAACCTACCCACTCTAGTCAGGGCAAGAGAGTTACACTTCCAAGATAACCCCTGCTCACCCCCTCTGTAGCTTGGTACGAGCAGTCAGGCCTAACCCGGAGGCAATGTGTAAAGTGTTTGCGCACACAACACACGTGACGCAAAATGTACACCACAAAGTAAACACAACACTGGGCTATGTAAAAATAAACTGTATTGCACAAAACATAAGTATACCAACATTACACGTAAGTAATACCCTGCTACCTTAGCAGTTGTCAGACCGTTACACAAGTTACCAATACTCTGCAAGAATACGCAGTTGTCACATTAGAACACATAAGTACTCAGGATTCTGCAACATAAGCAGTAGTCAGGAATTACAGTAAGAATTCTATGCACTTGTCATGAATAACTCCTAAATACCCATAAAAGGAACATTAGAAAATATCTCACAAGTCATAAAAATACATATCAGCAAATCATGCCCATAAAAGGAACATTAGCACGTATATGTAATGGCAGGAAAAACAGGTAAAACATATGAATTCTCCTTGGTCCATACTTGGCTCACTGAGCCATTATATCCCTAAAAGTACCTGGTTTCCTTTAGAAGAGGCACTCCCTGTGCCTAGAAGGGGGAGCACAGGGCCCCCCGGCACTTCTGTGCGCTAAACGGGGGCCACGCGGTGCTCCTGGAGGAGAGGGGCATTCGGCACCCTCTCCTGGTAGAAAACTGGCCCCTTTGGGGACCCGTGATTCGGATGGGGGCCCCGCCTCGGCCTCCTCACACCCTGTCCTCGGAGTGGGGGCCAGGCGAGGCCCAACAATGATTTAGGGGTGAGCGGAAGGGGGTCTCCGTTGAGGTCTCCCTTCCCGGTGTTGCAAGAAACAATGCCTGTTTTGGAAGAAAAAGGAGCGTCCTGCTCCTAATTCAGAAACCGGGGAAAGGGTGCTCCCCGCGCCTTCCTCAAGTCCTGCTCGTGAAGCTTGTGAGGCTCGGACCCCTCCTGGGGCCCGAGTTGACACTCGCCTGTGGTGGTCTCTACAGAGTAGGAGGTGGCTGGTGCCCCGGGGGCGCTCCCGAGAGCAGATTATGCCCTGGGGCACTGACAGGAGCACACTTGCTCCTCTGGACTTCTTCTTGTGCCCCAGGGGCACTGAAAACAGTGCGATCCTCGCGCTGGAGATGAGTAAGACGTCCGGGATCGCGGAGGTGATTTTAGGAGGATATTAAGAGAGAGCTTTTCAAAGCACTATAGCCAATAGCTGCATCCCGGGCTGCGGTGGTGATTTTCTCCCGTCAGAAAAGCGCGCTTTTGGAAAAACGCTTTTATGTCACGAAGGAGCACTCCCAAAGTGCTAGCAGCAACAGCACTCCTCATGCTGGAAGAAATGTACAGAGGTCAGGGGCCACAGCACCCTACCTCTGGAGACAACTGATGAGGAAGGGGCGCAGGGCTGGAGAACCCAGCAGCAGGTCAGCACAACAAGGGGGTGCAAGAAGTGGCAGTTCCTCCTGGTGACCAAGCAGGTCACAGGTCAGCACAGTAGCAGAAGTCCAAGGTGGTCCTTGTGAGTCCTTTCAACAGCGTCCTGTCCATCCAGCTCCAGGTAAGGTTCCTGGAGTCCAAAGTGATGTCAAATGATGTCTAAATTGTGGGGAAAATTCCCCTGTACTTATACTAAGTTTTCAGTGTGTTTTCAATGGGGAGGAGAGGGCGTTCCAATCAGTTACAACTGGTTCTGGGAATGCCCTTTCTCTCCTCCAGCACAGGCTCCAAACATCAGTGGGGGGTAAACAACCCTATTGTGTGAGGCCAGGGCACAGCCCTTGCAAATGCAGGTGTGCCCCACCTCTCCCTTCTCGAAGCCCAGGAAGGCTTTACAATATGTAGATGCACCCCTGTGACACCTCCACCATCCCTGTGTTCAGGCTGTCTGAGGAGTATGCACAAAGCCCCAACTGTCAGTCTGCCCAGACGTGGATTGGAGGCAAGCTGCAAAACACCAAAGTCATAAGCACAGATAAATGTGCACTTTTTAGAAGTGGCATTTCTGTGATAGTATTAAGAAATACACCTACACCATAAAAAGCAGCATTTCTCACCACTATCACAATCATACCAAACATGCCTACACTACCCCTCATAAATCAGACAAGGCAGGGCATTTCCAAAGCAATTCTATGAGAAGGCAGCCCCCAAAGCAGTGAGACACCAAGTTAGGATGTTTGTCACTACCAGGACAGGCCACGCAACATGGCACATGTCCTGCCTTCTACATACATAGCACCCTGCCCAAAGGGCTAGCTAGGGCGTACCTTAGGGGTGACTTACATGTAGTAAAAGTGGAGTTCTGGGCCTGGCAAGTAAAGTTAGATGCCAGGTCCCTGTGACAGAAAACTGCGCACACAGGCCCTGCGCTAGCAGGCCTTAGATAGGTTTAACAGGCTACTTCAGTGGGTGCCGCAATCCGCACTGCAGGCTCACTAGTAGCATTTAATTTACAGGGCCTGGGTATAGGGATACCACTTTACAAGGGACTTATAGGTAAATTAAATATGTCAATTAGGTATAAGCCAATCATACCAATTTTGTAAGGGAAAGCACATGCACTTTAGCACTGGTTAGCAGAGAAAAAGTGCTAAGAGTCAAAACGTCAGCCAACAAAGGTCAGAAAAATAAGAAGGCAAAAAGCAAAAAGTCTGGGAAATGACCCGGTAAAAGGACCAGGTCCAACAGCAGCCTATTCTTAGTGCCGGCTTGCTCCATTCCTTAAATTTGACAGCCGGCTGGCGCTGTAGAATGACACAAGCCGGTGCTAATACTTTTGCCGCAAAACTGCATTAGCGCAGTTTTGGGGCAAAAACCATAAATATGGACTTATGTTTCTCAATTGGTGTGGGATTTTTCTTGTGTGGTGATTTCACTTTATTACTGGTTTGTGTAGTGTCTAAGTTAAGCCTCACTGCTTTTGTGTCAAGCCACCAAAGGGTTAAGTACAGGTTAATTTAGTGACTATTGTGGTTCACCTTGAGAAGGAGTGTGGTTGTTGCTTGAGTAGGGTTTTCACCTCCCTTATCCAATAGCCAAATTCCTTATGCACTGCAACAGACCTCTCCTCCTGCAAGATTGTCTCATTCATTCCATCATTGCTCAGACGGGACTCATTGGGTTCTCAGGACAAGTCAGGCAATTCTTGCTCTACATCCTTCACCAGCTGATGTCTGCTCACCTCCAGGGAGGTGGCTGTCAAGCAAACACCAGCCCCGATTACGTAGTAGTCCTCTGTGTACTCTATGAAGAACCACCTTCTTGTCAGAGATAACTTGGAACTGAAACAATAAGTGGGTCAGCAGCTCTCACTATTTAGCAGCAATGGGAAATAGGGGATGTGGACTTTTGCGCTAACGTTTCAGAAATAGTTTAGGTTGTTTCACTTTTCATGTGTCCTTCACCAGTTGCTTTCTAGACACAGCCTTTGTCTTGAGAAATGCTCTTCACAGAAGGGTTGTATACAGGTTAGAGCTCCACAAAAGGGGCAGAAAAAGGTGTGAGTAGTCTGCACCAGACTATGAGCAGCCACAGCTGACAGTGACCAGAAAGAGAGACAAAAGGATGGTCTCCCTCTAAATGACCCTTTTCGTTTTGGTAACATAAACTGCAGTCCTATCCTTCTACCCTGCAATCTACCAAATAGCTGTCTCGGGAAGAATAATCAGCAACTCTGTGTATCAAAAAGTACCTAATCAGATTTCTAAGGTAGACCTGCCTCCATTTTTACCCATTTCAGTGTCTGAGTTCCCTTCCTCCACTTTCAGGAATGTCAGCAGTACACTTCAATTTCCAGAGAAAGTCACTTCACCTCCATCGTGTGTACATGAACATGCCAGGGGCACCAGTGTAAATCCACACATCCATGCCCATAAAATCTAGGTGCTAGGATTCTAGGTTAATTGGCAGTACCATATCTTTGGGAGAATGGTTTAGATGGCTACCATTCATATTACAAAGATTAAAAGACATGGTCACACTAGAATCACTCCAAAGCATTGCATGATTCCACCACTGTGCTACACTAAAGAACATGTTACAGGGACAGTAATCCTTTGGCCACTTCATAGGGCTCATTTTTAGTGGCCCTCCGGGTCCAGGAGAGATCTTGGACTAGTCCCAAGTGAAGAGCAGGTATAACCTTCACACACATGCTAGATAATTGTGAGGCTGGGTGCAAAAGCCACACAAAAAAAATATACAGTCAGACACTCAGGACAGGGAACACAACTGTAAGCCATGCAGGTGGCATTCATATCCCAAAATGAGTTGTGTTAGGGAGAATAGGATCTTAGGGTAAGTGAATGTTGAAATATCATTACATATGAAATGGTGTGACGGATATCTGGTAGCATACATGTGTGGATTGGTTGGCAGTGGTCCAGACAATAGTGGTATGGTGTGGGGGTTCCAGAATTTGAGGTTATTTGAGTTTGATGAGAGGGCTGATTTGTTAATGACAGAGAGATTGTGTTTGTTCTTACCAGCGTCCACTCTGCCTGTAATTACCACAATACCTTCAGTGTGGAATATGGCCAACAACGTTTACTCCCAGGACATGAGATTAAGGAGCCTGGGAGACCCACCAAAAGTTCCCAGGACATGCTGGTGTCCATCTAAAGTGAGTGAGTAGACTCTCCCTACATGTTGTTCCACCCCTTATGGATCTCTTCCTCTCAGTGTCTGGTATTGGATACAGCATTCACTCTATTGATGATTCTGTCCCACATTTTCTTTCTCTGGCTCATGGTTGATGTCTGCACCAGTGCTCCAAGCAACTGGGACTCAACCATAATTATCTCAGCCACCATCGAAGTTTTTTTAGATTCTTGGGCCTCTTCTACCAGCCATATTGATATATGACTTATACCAGGCACTTGGATGACATTGTGTATTATGAATTGTAAATGTTTTCTTTGGTTTCAGGAACAACACTTTTTTGTATTGGGAGCTGCAGGTGTTGGTGATAATGATTTGATGTTTTGACGGACACAGCTGTCATATTTTGACAGATGCAACAACAACAAGGTGATGAATGGAACACTTGAATAACTCAGCCATAGGCAATTGCCTGGCCGCATCCCAGTCCATTGTTTGTCACCCACAGTGCCACCTAATTTTGGACCCAGCCATAACAGTTGTGACCCTGCTCCAATAGCAACAGTCCAGCTTGAACTGCCAGGCCAGGCCTTTGGTGGGTGGAACTTCTGGAGTTTTACTCTGCAGAATTCTACAGAGTTACATATAAACTCTGCAAGATTCCAAAGAGTTCCGCCCACCATAATCACACCTGGCACTGGAAAGCAGATGCGTGCAGCACAGTGTGCGGTTGATGAGTTTAGCAAGAAGTAACTACTGAAGATGCATATTCAGAGCCCATCTAACCCCTATTGCCTGTTGCAGCCTCATCTTACCTTAGTAGATGCAGGAAGCTCGGCAAGCTTGCACAATACCACAACAACAAACAGGAACAAAGTCCACAGCTGACTTCAGCTGACTCAACTGTTTGGCTGTGATGGAAGGAGTCGCAGAGAAAACAGAACTAAAACAGTCCCCACCCACAAAAGGACATGCGTAACATTCTTTATGACCACCTATTTCTTTAGTTTACAGTTCCTCAGGGGCTGCTCCTCTGCAGTGACAGAGGGGCATCGCCCCCCTGGCTGAGCCAGCAGATGAAAAATAAAACAATAGCTTGCTATTGTTTTATTTTTCATCATTTTTCATCTGCTGGCTCAGCCGGCAGAGTGTACTGGGAGGGGTGGGGCTGGACCACAGGAGGTGGGAGGGAGGAGGAGGAGAGAGTGCACCTAAGTGTGCATGTGTGTTTGGCCGGCCGTCTGAGGCCTGCCAAATGTACATGCGCACTTACGTTTGTCCAACCTGGCTGTATACACAGCCGGGCTAGAGAAACAGCACAGACAACAGGCTTGTGTCTGAGCGGCAGTCAGAGACACTCAGACCAATTCTGAGGCTGCTTACATGCTATGTGTTTCATTTAAGCAGTGCCAGGATTGCTGGGGAGCCTCTGCTGGTGTCCCAGTGAGTGCTGGAGGTGGCGGGAGACAGCGGTGCGAGGGAAACAGTAAGTGTTTTTTTTTTTTTTTTTTTATGTTGTTTCCCCATCATCCCCATCGTCTCCCCAGACCCCTTTGAAATATGCAGTGGCCGTTGCTGCTGTTACTTCTAAGCTAGTACAATCTGTTTACATACAAGGTATTCCTTTCCTTAACCCTGTTATAGTGAGCCAGGTACAGGAAATCAAGAGCTTTTGCCACCTCCTACTTTCCCACAAGGGACCATGTAAGTCCATCTGCAGATACTGCCAGAGTGGTCTGTCTTTCTGCCGAGCTCGGCTCTGGTGCTGTTTTGTTCCCACATTCTTTCTTTAATGATTCATGATGTACCAGATTTCGAGGATGCGAAATATTGGGAAGCAGGCCTGTGCCAGTTGCCCCAAGAGGCGTGAGGTGAAGAGACCACCCTGCATTGTTCTCACTCAGAAAGACAGCCACCCCTTGCATCACACCCACCCCACCTCACTCTGCACCCACTTCATGCCACCCTTTCCATCTGCGCACTTTTGGCATTGTTAGTGTTACCTCCAGTGTGTTACATTTTACTTTACCTCCTCGCATGTTGCAGTCTCACCGGTGTCATGGTACACTTGTTGCATGTTCCAGCTCTTGCATGTAGCCTGCTAGGTTGTTACACCTCTGACATGCCGTGCAGTTCGGCAGCCCTCCTCTCTGATTTCTTGTTCCTGGATCTATGCAGTGGTGTTTTCTCTCCTAGGATATGGGGACGTTGACCAACCCGCCTTCCTTCGAGGTGACACGTCATATTAATCTTAGCCATTGTGCGCACAGCCCACTCTAATTGCTGTTATCTGAGCTGCTGGGTGGAGGGGTGCCTGTCTTGCAGGGTTTCCGGCAGCATAGCAGCCGCCTTCATGGTGTTTCTCTATGCCTCCACATCTCTTGTTTGCTGTGCATGGCCACAGAAAGCGGATGATCCAGTGCTAGGGAAATACCTATTGATTTTTACACAGCGCTCTACAACCAACCAGCCTTTGAAATGTATACAGACAACAACGTAGGTACCGAAAAAGGTATATTTGTGGACTTCCCAGGCACGCAAGAATGGAGCGTGGTGTGTGCCTATTCACGTTAATGATATATCTGCCAGTGTCTCTTTAGTTCAGCCTGTATGTATACCAACAAATAGAACCTCATCTGGGTCTCAGCCGCATCCTTTCCCACTTAACGCTATTTCTCTTAGCAATGTATCCTGCCAGTGAGATATTCATCTAGTCTATTAGACACACATTTTCCTCACTTGGCACTATTTCTATTAGCATTGTATAGAGTCAGTGCCCAGGAGGCCACCGCCAGCCACAGCCCAGCTGCCCAGTTTTAGGAGGGTGGTAAACTCTGCCACACAGCGGTTGGCAGAGTTTTTGTAGAACTCCATGCTCTAAGTGGAGTGGGCAAAAAACTGCAAACTCCGCCAGCAGAGTGGAGGTTACCACCTACCCCTATAGAACACAAGCAGCCGTATCCCGAATTCACCCTGATTAGAGCTGATCGTATAGTAAACAGGGGACCCACTTGTCACATGTAGGGCATCTACTGCAACACCATGGTGAAACCCATCGTTTTTTACCCACCATGCTACCTCAGTTTGGACCCAGCCATTTACATCTCAGTCTTGACTTAGCAATAGGAACAGTCCAGCCCGAACTGCCAGGGCATGTCCTCCCTCTTCCAGAACACAAGCAGCCCAACACCATTCAGACATAGACTAGTTTCAATGGCACAGTGAGCACAGGACCCACGTCCAGGTAACTGTTTGCCTGAAGGATTGATATGTTGCGAATTGACAGGGGAACAATTGTACATTATCCAAACTCTAAATCAGGCCCTAATGAAAAAGGTTACTTATAGTCTATGTCAATTGTACGTATGGGACCTCTGAATTAGACTGGTTCCATGAAGAACACCTTAACCGAGTCTGCTAGCTCACCAACTAGCTTTATAGCAAAGAAAATGTCCTAACAGTTGCGATTTGTCAGTGATATTTCTGTGCAATCTGTCAGGGGAATTAAACCTCAGATGTAGAAAGTCATTCAGGAAATTCGAAAATAGCCCAAATAGAGCACAACTACAAGATTTGACCTATTCAAACTATGCGTGCTCAAATGGTTAACCAAAAGACTTCTATACAATGTTGAAACTTATCACCACAATACTAACTTACGTTTTGACATCTATTGCAGATTATCATGGGACCAGTAAATAAGACGACAGTTATAGGATTCATCCTTTTGGGGTTTTCCATTCCTTCAGATGCACTAATTGTCCTGTTTGCTACCTTCCTGTTCACCTATTTGATCACTGTACTGGGAAACCTGCTTATTATTTCACTCATTGCAAAAAGCTCACAGCTACACACTCCAATGTATTTATTTCTGTGTAATATATCGTCTGTGGACATTATCACTGTAACAGTAGCAGTCCCCAGAATGCTAATGAACATACTATTTAACTGGAAATACATTGCCTTCAAGGACTGCATCGCTCAAGTTTTTGCTATGATTTTACTGGCTGGCACAGAAGTTTTTCTTCTATGTGCCATGTGCTATGACCGCTATGTTGCTATCTGTCGCCCTTTGAATTATACAATGGTCATGAGCTGGAGATTTTGTTACTTGTTGATTACCACCTCTTGGATGGTTGGCATTGTGTACTCATTTATTCTAACCATGCAGCTTTATCAATTACCCTTCTGTGGAGACAACGTAATTGACCATTTCCTTTGTGAGGTGCCATTGTTGCTGAAACTGGCATGCACTGTTAATATGCCCAATGAGACTGTGTTCAGCGCAGTTGCTGGGAGTGCTGCACTGATCACCTTCCTGGCCATATTCATGTCCTATATTTATATTATCCAAGTCATTCTGAAGACTCCTTCAAAGAAGGGGAGGAAAAAGGCCTTCTCCACTTGTTCTACACATCTCACAGTGGTTTTCCTATTTTTCGGCAGTTGGATTTCTACACACCTGAAACCTTCCACCACCTCGAGAAAAGGACAGGAAAAAGTTATTTCGCTGGTTTATACAGTTTTTTCTCCAATGTTAAACCCTATTATATATAGTCTCAGGAATGAAGAAGTCAAAAAGGCAGCAAGAAAATTAATGAACTAAATGGAAGCATAGGCCTAGGTAATGGTATTGTGTCTGTTTGTTCATTTGTTTATGTCTACATAGAACTCCCAAGATTTGCGTTCCCACCCAATGTTATAAGGCTCACCATGTCTTACTCTATGCTTTAACATTCCTAAATTGTCCAGTTTCTTAATAAATGTTTGCATGCTACCCATTGCCCATCCCTTCTTTCTCAAATACTCATCTGTGGTAAACTTACGTACGTATATTATCCATTATTTTATGCATGGCTTCCATTGGAAACCTCTATCCTTTACACCGGATTCTAAATCGGGTAATTCACTTCTATGGCGCAGCAACAGTGATAACAAGACTAGTTACTGTTGCCACATCATAAAAGAACTCCAAGCTGCTTTGACATGGCTCTCACAGACCCTCTCATGGCAGCCCTGGAAAGTAGCAAGCAGAGCTTCTGTAATAAATGGAAGGGAAGACACAGAAAGTGGTGAGAGTCGGTGGTAGGAGGCCATATATTTGGGCTTCTTTAGGTTGAGCATAGCAGTGCACAAGCGCTGCTTTTCCAACGTGTCGGTATCTATGCGGGCTTTTAACCACGCTCATTTCACACCCATCACTTTAATTCCTTTGCAGGCTTGCCTTTTAAAGTCCTCTTCATTTCATTTGCGAAAGGCATGCAAACATTCATGCCTTTTCCGGTGTTTTGCCCTCCTCAAGAGCACCGGCCATCTACTGAAAACATACGCAGCTACATGTTTTCAGCATGGTTTCTGGATTACTTATTCTTTTTATCCCTTACATAGCTCGATCACGCTCAGCAGTTTTGGAGCTTTTTTATTCCTGGTTTTTGTTGTTTCTGTCACAGATGAACGTAAACGCATTTTTAAAAGCATATGATTGGTTGTGAGTCTTTGCTTGTGTTGGTTGTTGTTTTTACATTGTTTTTAGGCAGTGTTTGTTTGTTTTATTTATGTCACAGTTGTTTGTTTATGTCGCAGTTGTGTGCAAATGTATTTTAAAAAACAACTTTTTGTGTGTTTATATGGTAAACGTTGCTGCATAGTGACAAAATAAGGAGATAAGACACAAAGGTGGTCATTCCAACCCTGGCAGACGGTGTTAAAGCGGCGGTAACACCGCCAACAGGCCGGCGGTAAAAAAATGGGAATTATGACCGTGGCGGAAACCGCCAACAAAGACAGCCACTTTAACACTCTGACCGCCACGGCGGTACAGACAAACAGCGCGGCGGTCACTGCCAACAGACAGGCAGGAGACAAAGTACCGCCCACAGTATCACAACCTACCAATCCACCACCTTTTCCGGGGTGGATTCACCGCGGATAAATACACGGCGGAAACAGGAATTTCAAAGGGAAAACGCTCACCTCTACACACTCCACGAGGAACGACGACACCATGGAGCCGGAACTCCATATTCTTCCTGCACTAGTCTTCCTGCTCCTATACGACGATCATCAACGCCGGTGGCGAAGACAACGGTGAGTACTGCACCTACGACATAGGGGTTGGGGAGGCAAAAGACAGGGAGACACACACGCAACACCCCCACCCCGACCCTCACCCACTACAACACACACACCAATGCATATCCAAACATTACAGTAACAACCCCCAACCCCCCCGGAAGAATGCAAAGACAAAAGGAAATGAGTGGAACCATTGTAATATATCAAAATACAGTAAGCAAATATCTACATATATATATATATATATATATATATATATACACATTAAACAAAATATACACCACGATTAGTAGTGCAGGTAATGCACCATTCATTGTCCGTGGACCACTGGGCCCAAAATGCATGGGCGAGGCCTACACTAGATACCTGATCAACACGGAGAGAACACTGCTGGGGCATCAGATAGAAATACAACAGGCACCTCAGGGGGAAGGGAAGGGGGGGGCACCTCAGCCGGATGAGTGCATGACGCCAGATCCACGAGGGGGCTCAATGCCCATTGATGTATCCTGGGGAGTGCAAAGCCACAGTCTCTCAAGTCTCTACAGTGGGTGCTTTGCCCATTGCACCATCCTGGGGAGTGCAAAGCCACAGTCTCTCAAGTCTCTACAGTGGGTGGGTTGCCCACTGTGCCATCCTGGGGAGTGCAAAGCCACAGTCTCTCAAATCTCTACAGTGGGTGGTTTGCCCACTGTACCATCCTGGGGAGTACAAAGCCACAGTCTCTCAAGTCTCTACAGTGGGTGGCTTGCCCACTGCTTTATTCAGGGGAGTGCAAAGCCACAGTCTCTCAAGTCTCTACAGTGGGTGGGTTGCCCACTGTTACATCCTGGAAAGTGCAAAGCCACAGTCTCTCAAGTCTCTACAGTAGGTGGTTTGCCCACTGTACCATCCTGGGGAGTGCAAAGCCACAGTCTCTCAAGTGGATTACAGTCTCCACAGGTTCTGGAGGGGGACTTGTGCCCAGAGTGCTTCATCCTGTGAAGGACAGAGGTAGTGGATGCATGTCTCCACTGGTTCTGGAGGGGGACTGGTGCCCAGAGTGCTTCATCCTGTGAAGGACAGAGGTAGTGGATGCATGTCTCCACTGGTTCTAGAGGGAGACTGGTGCCCAGAGTGCATCACTCACCCCGTGACGGTCCCAGTTGCGTCACTGCCCCTGCCGCTCATGGGCTAGCAGGGCTTCAGTTGGCGGTCTTTGCCCTGTTCAGCGGAGCTTGCCATGGCAGTCTTTGCCCTGTTCAGCGGTGCTTGAGTTTGCAGTTCCTGACCTGTTCAGCGGTGCTTGCCATGGCGGTCTTTGCCCTGTTCAGCGGTGCTTGAGTTTGCAGTTCCTGACCTGTTCAGAGGTGCTTGCCATGGCAGTCTTTGCCCTGTTCAGCGGTGCTTGAGTTTGCAGTTTCTGACCTGTTCAGCGGTGCTTGCCCTGTTCAGCGGTGCTTGCCATGGCGGTCTTTGTCCTGTTCAACGGTGCTTGAGTTTGCAGTTCCTGACCTGTTCAGCGGTGCTTGCCATGGCGGTCTTTACCCTGTTCAGCGGTGCTTGAGTTTGCAATTTCTGACCTGTTCAGCGGTGCTTGTCCTGTTCAGCGGAGCTTGCCATGGCGGTCCTTCATTGCCCAGCTGGGCTGGGGCTGGCGGTCCTTCATTGGGCAGCTGGGCTGTGGCTGCCGGGGCCCTCCTGGGCAGCTGGGCTGTGGCTGGCAGTGGCCTCCTGGGCACTGACTCTGGCGGTGGCCTCCTGGCCAGTGACGATCGGGCTGCCCTCCTGGGCACTGACTCTGGCGGTGGCCTCCTGGCCAGTGACGATCGGGCTGCCCTCCTGGGCACTGACTTTGGCGGTGGCCTCCTGGCCAGTGACGATCGGGCTGCCCTCCTGGGCACTGACTCTGGCGGTGGCCTCCTGGGCACTGACTCTGGCGGTGGCCTCCTGGCCAGTGACGATCGGGCTGCCGTCCTGGGCACTGACTCTGGCGGTGGCCTCCTGGCCAGTGACGATTGGGCTGGCGGTGGCCTCCTGGGCAGCGGAGATGATGGCGGTCTTCTCCGCCATGCTGCTCCTCCCAGACTTTGTCGATTTCTTCTGCCCCTCTCCCGCCGGACACTGTCCAACTTCTGGTGCTTCACAGGGGGGTACTGGCTGTGCTGTGGCTCCGTGTCACACTGGCTGCCCTGGTGCCCTGTGCACTCCACATACCTGTAACAACAGGCACCACTGGTCCCGGAGATTTTTTGGCTGAGGTGCTAGTAAGGGACCTATGAATTGGAGGGGGGGTGGGAAAGAGGTCAAGCTTGGTCAGGAAAGGTTTCTTAGGAACAGAGGGACGGGTAGCTGGAGGGGGTTTGGGAGTGGAGGAAGAGGTAGTGGTTGTAGGAGGTGTACGTTTGGTGACTTTGGGTGAAGTTGCATGCGCTGGAGGCTGTCGTGAAGGGGATGGCTGTTGGGTGGGTGTGTGCCTGCGTTTGTGTACTTTGGGAGGGGGCGTCACAGACACACTGGGAGAGGACACAGGGGATTTGTAAATGGTAGTGGGGGTGGTGAGTTCACATGAGCGGGGTGTGGTGGTGGGTATGCTGGTGCGGGACGTAGTGGCTGTAGTGGTAGTGCATGCAGGTGAGAGTGTAGACGAGACTGGGAGGGAGGAGGGAGACAACGAGGAGGGGGACACAGTGGAGGCAGTGGATGTTGCTGTGTCTGTATGTGTGTGATGCTTGCTTGAGTGTCTGTGGGATTTGTGGTGCTTATGTTTGCCTGAGCTTCCCTTGTGTGGTGAGGTGTGTGCATGCTGGTCTGATGGTGTGCTTGGGATAGGCTGGGGTACAGGGGATTGGGTCTGGGTGGAGGAAGTAGGAGGGGGGAGGCTAGACACAGGGACAATGGCTGCCATCAGTGCTGAGGCCAGAGTTTGCAGGGTTCGATGAAGGGCAGCCTGACCAAAATAAATGCCCTCCAGGAATGCATTTGTGTGTTACAATTCCCTTTCTACATCCTGGATGGCATTCAAAATGGTAGACTGTCCAACAGTGAGTGACCTGAGGAGGTCAATGGCCTCCTCACTGAGGGCAGCAGAGGTGACAGGGGCAGGGGCTGAGGTGCCTGGGGCGAAGGTGATGCCCACCCTCCTGGGTGAGCGGGCACGGGGCGAAGGCTGAGGGGCTGCTGGGAGGGCGGTGCTGGTAGGGGGGGTGGCGGCTGTACCTGTAAAAGTGGAGGGCACAGATTTTGCCGCCACCACAAGGGAGCTCCCATCAGAAGGACGAGTCTGTGTCGTTGGTTGCAGATCCTGTGACCGCCGTGAAGCTCCCCTCGCCCTCCGTCCCACTGGTGTATTCCGAGTCCGTGGTGTGGCCCTCCATGGCCATGTGGGATGCAGCTCCCTCGTGCTCCGGTGCCACTGTACCTCCCCCTGATGATGCTGATGCACACAAGAACAGGGAGACTACAAAAAGGGGGGAGACGATAGAAGAAAGACAGGTTGAGTGCATGGCTTACCGCAACAGTTGGCGGACAATACAGACACAGCAGCCCCCTGCACTACGCCGCGCTGTTGGGCTCTACAGATGCAAATCCTGAGATATGGCCTACATGGCTATGGTCGACATCTGCACACATAGATGACACAGGGGCATGTATGCCTGTACTTGGCAATCTACAGAGGTGGGGTGGGGTGCCACATGGTCTGCATTACGGAGGGGACTAGCCTACAGAACTCGCCCTGGCCTAGGGAAACCCACAGCCCTCCTCCCCCACCCAGACACCTCAACTGCGCTCAAAGTCCGCTGAATGATGTTGTACTCACCCCCTTGTGTCTGCTGTGATGCCCTCAAGCGCCCATACAACTCAGGGTAGGCCACTGCCAGGATCTGGAACATCAGGGGGGTCATGGTTCGACGGGCACCCCTCCCACGTTGGGAGGCCATCCCCCGCTGAGCCTCCGCCGTCTTCTTGCTCCAGCAGCGAATGTCCTCCCATCTTTTACAGCAGTGGGTGCTCTGTCTGTGGTGGACCCCCAGGGTCTGGACGTCCTTGGCGATGGCACGCCAAATATCCTTCTTCTGGTGGGCGCTGGCCTACATGAAATGTACAGGGGAAGAAGTGAAGTCATTAGTAACTGCACCATCGAAGTGAGTGGCCTACATCCCTAGCCTTGCCATATGGCACATGCATTCACAGTCCTTCATGCACGCAGAACTGTGCCCCCTTCCTTCTTACAACCAGCCCTCTCCACACAGGCATAGCCCATATAACGTGCTCCCTGTGTACTTACCTGTTGGTCTGGAGGACCAGAGAGTAGCGTGTACTGGGGGAGGACCCCGTCCACGAGCTTCTCCAACTCCTCTGCAGTGAAGGCAGGGGCCCTTTCCCCAGACGCACGAGCCATTGTCTCTTCCAGACCGAGGTCACAGCAGCACTTGCAGTGTAGGTCCTCTCCTGTTGAAAATCAGGTATCGAGTGATTGAACAGCTAGAAAATGGCGGTCACGTCTGCAGCGGTCACGTCCGCGGCGGTGCGTAGAATCACCGCCGGCGTACATCGTCATTGGCTCCCGGGACCCATAGGGTCCAATGTTAACCAATGCAGCATTGCGCCGCAGTCTTCGACCGCCTACCGCGATGGTGTACAACGCCAGCGCAGTTACCTCACATCCCATTGTCCCACTTCAGAGGTCAGAGAGCCGCCATTTCAGGGGCCCACATGGCCTAATTACCAACTGCGTCACACAGACCTTGGCCTTGTCGCACAACACAAATACAGGCCAGATTCTGTGTATGAACGGTGTTCTGTGTAGACTGTGGGTACATACCTCTGATTTGTTTGACTCTGTGGTCGCTGTTGTCCTTCCTAGGCACCGTCCCCTGGGACATGTGAGGAGATGGCGGAATCCACCAGGTAAATGCTATGTTCCCTGGCTCTGTGCATGACGCCTACATCCTGCGGAATAGCAGCATCCCTTATGTGATGGGTCAACTCCAGAGGCACCGGGTGTGGCTATTAGGGGACTCTGGTTACCCCAACCTGTCATGGCTACTGACCCCAGTGAGGAATCCCAGGACCAGGGCAGAGGAACGCTACAATGAGGCCCATGGGCGGACTAGGAGGGTGATTGAACGCACCTTCGGCCTCCTGAAGGCCAGGTTCAGGTGCCTCCATATGACAGGTGGTTCCCTATTCTACTCACCAAGGAAGGTGTGCCAGATCATCGTGGCCTGCTGTATGCTTCACAATTTGGCTTTGTGACGACAGGTGCCTTTTCTGCAGGAGGATGGTCCACATGACGGTGTTGTGGCAGCTGTGGAGCCTGTGGACAGTGATGAGGAGGAAGCAGAGGAAGAAGACATTGACAACATGGACTCAGTTATCCAGCAATATAGGTGAGAATACATTCCTGCCTACTACAAGTACTTTCACACTTCTACCTCTATCCTGTCTGTCGATTTCAACCAGTATATGGTAACTGAGTTGTACATTTCCATTACGGTTTCACAGGTGTGGTTTCCAACATGTGTTATCTGCTTAGATTCCTCATGGACTTGAGATGTGTGACATAGGTATGTTGACATTACATTTGAGAACGCATTTTGTCACTGTCATTGCTATTACATATTTTCAAAATCACAGACTGACTCCAGATTGTTTTGTGCTTCAAGGGTGTTTATTGCAGTGCTAAATATTGGAGGGGGGTTGTAAAATGGTGAGGGGTGATTGTGGAGAAATGTCCATGGCAGAGTCCAGTCTATTAGTCTCACAGGTGCATTGCCCATATGGGCATAGGAAGTGGAGCTGGGGCAGTTCCAATATGGACAGGGTTACAAAGTGGGACAGTAGGATGACAATCAGGGTGGTCTCATTTCTTGGCGGGGGTCTTGGCATCGTGCTCTGTCTTGTTCCTGGATCTCAGGGACCGTTTGCGGGGTGGTTCTCCGTCTGCAGGGGGGTGCTGGTGTGGTGGTCCTGTGGCGTGCCTCCTGTCCACTAGCGCCGGCGGAGGTGGTGGGCAGTTCATCGTCCATGCTAGTGTCAGGGGCCCCTTGGAGTGCCACAGTGTCCCTCCTGGTGTTAAGTATCTCCTTCAGCACTCCTACGATGGTGCCCAGGGCGCTGCTGATGGTTCTGAGTTCCTCCTTAAAGCCCAAATACTGTTCCTCCTGCAGGCGCTGGGTCTCCTGAAACTTGGCCAGTACCGTTGCCATCGTCTCCTGGGAGTGGTGGTATGCTGCCATGATGGAGGAGAGGGCCTCGTGGAGAGTGGGTTCCCTAGTCCTGTCCTCCCCCTGTCACACAGAAGCCCTCCCAGTTACCCTGTGTTCCTGGGCCTCCGTCCCCTGGACCGTGTGCCCACTACCACTGCCCCCAGGTCCCTGTTGTTGTTGGGGTGGTGGGTTATCCTGGGTTCCCTGTAGTGGTGGACACACAGCTGATTGACGTGTCCTGGGTACGGAGGTATGGGCCCGCTGGGTGTGTGCTGTGCTGGTGTTACCAGAGGGTGGAAGGTCTGTGGTGGCCTGTGACTGGGTGTGGGGAACCAACTGTCCTGAGGCCCACAATGGTCCGGGCTGGTCATCTGGATCCAGTTGGACAGAGCTGCTGTCATCACTGTGGGCCTCTTCTGTGGGTGGGGTGGAGATGTCTGGACCCTCCTGTCTGGTGACGCTGGGTAGTGGTCCTGCAGGGGTGTAAAGGCATGATTATTGCATCTGTGTGTGTCATGGTGTACAATGGGTGGGTCAGCGTGTACCCCAGTGCTAGCATTCCTGTGTGGGGGCTTGTGTGATGATGGTTGAGGGGGGTGTTATGGGTATGTGCAGTGGGCATGCTTTAGTGATGGGTGTCCATGCTTTGTTGTGTCATGCAGGGCTTGGTGTTGGGATGGGTGGTTTGTGTTATTAGTACATTAGTTAGTAGTTGGAGTGATAGGGGAGGGGGCGAGGGTGGGGGTCTGTGATAGCATGCAGGTAGGGTGGGGGATATGATAGTTAAGATTTGACTTACCAGAGTCCATTCCTCCACCAACTCCTGCGAGGCCCTCAGGATGCAGAATAGTCAAGACCTGCTCCTCCCATGTTGTTAGTTGTGGGTGAGGAGGTGGGGGTCCGCCGCCAGTCCGCTGTACCGCGATGTTGTGTCTGGAGACCAGGGAACGCACCTTCCCCCATAGGTCGTTCCACCTCTTCCTGATGTCGTCCCAATTTCTTGGGTGCTGTCCCACTGCGTTGACCCTGTCGACTATTCTTCGCCATAGCTCCATCTTCCTAGCTATGGAGGTGTGCTGCACCTGTGATCCAAATAGCTGTGGCTCTACCCGTACGATTTCCTCCACCATGACCCTGAGCTCCTCCTCTGAGAACCTGGGGTGTCTTTGCCATGCCATGGGGTGGTGTAGGGGATGTGTGGGGTGGTGTATGTGTGTTAAGTGTGGTGATATGTAGTGGTGTGTGGTGTTTTGTGCGTGGAAGTAGTGTGGGTGATGGTGTTGAGTGCCTGTGGCTGCTAGTTTGTGGATGGTGGTGTCTCTCTCTGGCCTTCTTTCTGAATTTTTTGTCGCAGGGGTTTGTGGGTGATGTGGGTGTGTGTTTTATATAGTATTGAGTGTGTGGGAGTGGTGTGTGTGTCGTAGTTTGGACTCTTGCTCTGAACAAGACTGCTGGTTTAAGGATAACAGTACTTTTGTTTGTAGGCGACTGAGTCTTTCCTACAACAAGTCGCAACTGTTGTCCCAACCTTACCGGCTCACTAGCAGCACCTCACCAGAAACACAATAGTAAAAAGGTGATTTTTGGCAGTCGCTTACGCATGGACTCAAAGTAAGATATCTCAGGGTTGTCGTGGTTAAACGGAAATTACTCTTTTCTCACAGATATATTATGACTCATACAAACAAAGGCAATAACACAGATGCAGTGAAGTTATAATAGTTTTTATTTAACATAACTGCAATTTGCGATAAGTTGCATGAACTGCAATGATTAGGATAATGAATATACCAAGCAACAGTATTGTGAAGAAGAGAGTCATTGTTATGAAGACCCCCACCATTTTGAAATATATGAAAGAAATATATATATATGTATATATAAGATGGAGTATGCCCTAATACCGTAATGAGAATAGGCCTAACCTCCTACCTAAAGGAGAGCTGGGTTTGCTAAACCTAATCTGCCAAAACTGTGTCCATGAGAGGAGCCCCCAACCCTCGTTACCTTGGAATGAGGTCTCTATCTCAGACTCCGCAGGGACACAAAGACTGGGTCAGCGTCAAGATGACTGCAGCATCGGTATCAGTGATGGTGGCGATGCCCTCTGGTCGGAATCCCTCTGATTATCTGTCTAAAAGTGTATGTATTTATACGGATCTACAAGGCCCCCTGACATAGGTGTATTCCAAAACAATAGATAACAGGCATGCTTGGGACGGCAATTAATATCAACAATCCCTCGAAAGTATAGAGAGGGAAAATCCCTAAGTATGACCACCTACTGTTTGTTTGTCTTTCGCGCTTGATCTTGACGCCTTGGCGCAGTGACACTGATAATAAAACTCATAACAAGTGGCTTAACTATAAACAAGGCAGCCATCTTAGAGGAAATAAATAATTAGATGAGCTAAGACAGAGCAAGCTAAGTAGGTTAAAAGTCACTAGGTGACGGGGGCACGAGTTTACAAGCCTACGGCTAAGCTAACTCCTGTTATCCCATTAAAACAAACTAGGATTCACTACATGTGTATGTGTATCAGGTGTGTGTCTTTCGAATTGTCCAATGTGGTGGTGTTTTGGAGATGTGTGTGTATTTTGAGTGCGGCGGTGTGTACCGCCAATGGAATACCGCGGTTGAAAGACCGCCGCGTGGGTTCGTGGGTCGTGATAGCATGGGCGTATTTCTGTTGATGTGACGGTGTCGGTTTTGTTTTCGCCAGTTTATCACTGACCTTTGGTGTGGCGGGCTTGTGTGGGTGTCTGAATTTTGTCAGATTTCGGGATGTGGGTCATAATAGCTGTGGCGGATTTCCACGGCCACGGCGGTGTGTTGGCGGTCTTCTGCACGGCGGTAAGCGGCTTTTACCGCCAATGTTGTAATGACCCCCAAAATGTTGCTTTTAAAAATACATTTATGCAGAACTAGACATCAAACAAAATATAATGTAGCAACTATAATAAAGTGCTATAATGTAGCAGCGCTTTCTTTTGTGATTGCCTTTGTACACAAACGAAAGCTCTGCTACATTATAGTGCTTTATGCGCTTTTCCCTTGTAGTACCACCTGGAATAACACCACTGATTTTATCCAACAACATAAGTGCACATCATATACGAGTACATGTTCCAAAGACAATCTCAAAGAAAGTGCTGCTATATTATAGCGCTTTATTCCTGTTGCACACAATAAAATTATAATATAACATAGAGCAACTGTAATAAAGCGCTATAATGTAGCAGCGCTTTCTTTTGAGATTACTTTCGAACAGGTACTTGCCCATGTTTTTTACTCGCGTTGCTGAATATAAACACTAGTTTTGTCCAAATGGTAGCTCAAGTAATAAAGTGCTACATGTCGTGGTGGTGTTTAAATAAATTTTAAACAACAAATTTTTGTGTGTTATTAAAGCAATTGTAACTGCGTAGTGCCAAAATAAGCAGATAAACACACAAAAGGTTTCTTTTAAAAATACATTTATGCGGAACTAGACATCTAACAAAATATAATGTTAGAATGTAGCAACTGCAATAAAGTGCTATAATGTAGCAGCGCTTTCTTTTGTGATTGCCTTTGTACACAAAAGAAAGCTCTGCTACATTAAAGCGCTTTATGCGCTTTTCACTTGTGGTACCACTTGGAATAAAGCCACTGATTTTATCCAACAACATAAGTGCACATCATAGACGAGTACATGTTCCAAAGACAATCTCAAAGAAAGTGCTGCTATATTATAGCGCTTTATTCCTGTTGCACACAATAAAATTATAATATAACATAGAGCAACTGTAATAAAGCGCTATAATGTAGCAGCGCTTTCTTTTGAGGTTACTTTGGAACGTGTACTTGTACATGTTCTGTACTCACATTGCTGAATATAAACACTGGTTTTGTGCACATGGTAGCTCAAGCAATAAAGTGCTACATGTCGTGGTGGTGTTTAAATAAATTTTAAACAACACATTTTTGTGTGTTTATACAGTAATTGGAGCTGCGTGGTGATAAAATAAGCAGATAAACACTTAAAAGGTTGCTCTTAAAAATGCATTTACGTGGAACACAACATCAAACAACATATATAATGTCATATTGTAGCAACCGTAATAAATCACTATAATGTAGCAGTGCTTTTTTTTAGACTGGCAGCATAGTTAGTTTTCCAATTGGTGAGTAATTTTGTGATAGTGGTATGGTATAGCTTGTTTTAACTGCGATCTTTGAATTAACACATTTACGCAAAATAAATCGAAATTATTCAATTCTAGTTTAAAAGATTTTACCTGTGTTAATTGATTTTATTTTTATTATAATTCAACTTATTACCACTAATCGTAGGATTTGCTTTTTTTTAAATCTTACTCTGGGTCCATAATATGTGACAGTAGAGCTTAATTTGTAAATAATCACATGCCAGTGTCTAAAGCTTTCCTTTGTAATGCGCGGCCGTTGCAGTTCAATGTGAATACTGAGGCACCATCATCCTAAACCTATCTCTGGTGTTTTAAATATATATGTACAGCCACTTTTAACCTCTTTAGCGGAGTGCTTAATTTGTAAATAATCGCGTGCTGGTGCCTAAAGCTTTCCTTTCCTTTACAATGTGTGGCTTTTGCAGTTCAATGTGAATACTGAGGCACCATTATTCTAAAGCCATCTCGGGCATTTTTAATATATGTACTGTCACTTTTAAGCCCTTTAGCGGAGTGCTTAATTTGTAAATAATCACACGCTGGTGCCTAAAGCTTTCCTTTGCAACACTCGACTGTTGCAGTTCAATGTGAATACTGAGGCACCATTATTTTATAGCCATCTCGTGCATTTTTAATATAAGTACAGCCACTTTTAACCCCTTTAGCTCGCAGTGCTTATTGTGTAAACAACCCAGTGCCTGTGCCTAAATCTTTCCTTTGCAACTCACTGTTGGCACAATTCAATGTGAATACTGAGGTATTGTTTTTCTAAAGCCATCTCAGCCATTTTTAGTGTATTTACAGCCATTTTTAACCCCTTTAGCGCAGTACTTAATTTGTAAATAATCAAGTGGCGGTGCCTAAATCTTTACTTTCCAATGGGCGGCTGTAGCAGTTTAATGTGAATAGTGAGCCACCATGATTCTATGCATATGCATTCAGAAAGGTGGTCTCATCGGGCAGGTCCCCCAAGCATAACTCAAAACCCTTGCCCTTGACAACTATTATGCTCTTCAAAAAATCTTAGGGGACAATTTTTGATCATTTCATTTGCCTTACCTGATCAGTTATTTCACCAACCAGCTGAAGAGTGAGCCTTTGCACAGGGCCATTAACAAAAAATCTACTAACGTCAACAAAAATACAATAATGATCACTAAAATCAGAAATAGTAACATCAAAAGAACTAATTCCGAAACAAGGGAGTAACGGAAATAAAATCTAGTGTGGAGTTTATTCCTTGTTCTACAAAAGTAGAGGAACAATTTATTGCAGGTTAAACTTGGCCAAGATGTTATTCAGGCAATCACCTGCAGGGCTACTCTCAAGATGTAAGACATCCTCAACTTGAATGTGATCACAAAAAGTAAAGGAACGTGTGTAAGCATACCAGGTGATTCAAGTGGAAGTGAGAGCTAGATTGTTCCTTCTCCCCAAAACGACTATTAATAGCAAACCTAGATGGTTTAATAAAGCTTGTAGTGACAGTCACAAATCATTATTGGCTACACTTAAATCCCATCCAAAGGATCATCACCTCATAGCCTGCAGATGTAGACCTTACATGCAGGCGATAGAGGGGAGGAAAAGGGAACTTAAAGAGGATGTGTAGTCTGACCTGTTGGAGGTGTGGAACAAAGCTGACTGTAGTCACTTTTGGGCGATAGTTAACTGCCCCTTCTTTAAAGATAACGGAGCCCATGCCATTCTTCCCATATTTCCCCAGAGAAATGGATTGAACGCTTTGAGGGTATCTATGGTTCTGAGGTTAGTGATGGGGAGTAGGGCCCCCCCATTTTGTTCCAGTATCAGATCAGAACAATTTAGTGTTCAATGTGGAGGAGGTTTGCTATTGGGTGCATGGCAAACCATAAGGCCCCTTGTCCCGATGGGTTCCTGTTGACCTGCTGAAGATGCTACCCAGTGTTTGGACCCTGATTCAAACTTGTCTATTTAATTTGGTTGTACTTTGGGGTTACCACTTTCCTGGTCACAGATTGTTATTATCCCCGTTAACAAAAAGCGTTCTAAGGACCTTCCATGTATTTACAGGCCTATCTCCCTGATTGATTCGGCTGTCAAGTTAATTGGCAAGGTGATCTGAGAAAGGGCCATGGCTTGGGCTGAAGATGGGTCTATTTTATTGGATCTGCAATATGGTTTTTGACCCGGTTTGGGCACCTATGATCAGTGTTTAAACGTCTACATGCTGATCAACAAATATACCGTACAAAATCCGGTTATTTATTTATTGCGTATATAGACTTATCTTCCACCTTCGATAAGGTAAATAGATAGTAATTGTGGCAAATTTTTGGGGAAATAGGCATGGGGACAGCCATTGTTGGTTTTCTTAGCAATTTGCACAGAGACATGAGGGTGGTGGTTCGCTACAATATGGATGGGTCTTGTTCTAGTTTCTTTAGATTGCTGAGTGGAGTCAGACAGAGATGTATTTTGGCTCCAGTTTTGTTCACATTGTACGTGAATGATTTTGGGCCCAAGCTACTTGATAGGCTTGTGGATTGCCTGTGAAAAGGTTCTAGACAAATTCCTGCTCTGCTTTATGCGGATTATATTGTTCTGCTAGCAATACCAGCCCTGGGAGTCCAAACCCTTCTTAATGGTCATGAACAAGTAAGATCTTTCTCCTAATCATAGCAAATCGCAGGTGATGGTGCTGGGTCTTAAGAACACCAAGTTGAGATCGTTTTACGTCAAAGGCAATAGGATATCTAGAGTCCAGACCTATACTTAGTTGTGTGTTGTTTTTGATGACCTTATCACCTGGGGACCTTTGTTAAAATAAAAATATATAGTTATGTCTAAAACTATTGGGTCCCTTTTTTCCTTTTCTGCTAGAATAGGTAGTAAGCCACTTGGGGCCCTGTTGAAGATTTATCAGGCCAAATCTTTCAGTAGCCAACTCTGGTAATGATGTATGGGGTCATGGCAACTCAAAGGAACTCCATGTGTTTGAAAATGTATTCTCTAGGAGCCTGTTAGCAGATCCTGCTTCTACCTCGGCTGTCATGGTTCACAAACAGTTAGGGTTGCAATTTTTGTTGGATCTCATCCCCCTGAAGCCCTTTTTCGAGGTGGTTGACCACCTGGGTGTGTCCGGAAAATTATTTAGGTAGGGTGATAGGTAAAGACTGCTTGGAGCTTAATGGGTGTAGTTCGGTCAGTTAGGTGACATACATCAGGGACATTTTTGTCAAATTAGGTAGTCCAGCTTTATTTGAGTCGCCCCTTTCTAGAACTAAATCAGAAATAGCATGGGCTCGAAACAATTTTCTGCTGTGGAGGAAAACCGAAGGGGGAGGCTATAGAGATCAAGAAACCCTTGGTTCAAGGACACGCATTGCTCATCACATGTTCCACCACCGAACCTTGTTTGCTCGGCACTCTCAGTGTTTACCCCCATTTCCTCATCACCAGAATTAGGTTCAATCAGTTTCATTTGCTGTAGATATATCCAAAATCTAGGGTGCCATATCATGTCCCTATATTTGTGATAATATTTCGCCTCAGGAGCTTTTGCATTTCGCTTTTTTTGTAGCTATAATGTGACCCCTTGCAGAATGTTTTTAATACCTATAATGAATTCCCTGCACTTTGTACAGGCTAGACCTGCCTTGCTGTTTCTTCAGCTTTAACCATATGTCTATTCAACTCATGTAGTTGCTTGCTTCCTCTCCTCATCCTTGAGGTTAAGAAAGTTGCTTGATATGGTGGGTGAGCCCACTTGAATGTTTATTTTCCCTGCAGCCTACACAATGCACTTTAAGTTGTTTTATTGTCCTTGTTACTTTGTTTTTAAATTATTTTGATAAGTTCATACACCAAGCTAGAAAGCAACTGTAGTAGGTTTCCTAGTGATTACATCTGATGGTCTTAAATTTGTTGGACCTGTTTATAGCAGTGTGTTAATATTTGTATAATTAGTGGTGGGGGTGATATTCGTGAGATGGCTTTTAGGTTATATTGTCCCCTTTTAACTGGTATTTTGATATTTTAAATGTTACAGTATGAACCTTGTTGAGGTAATTTATCTAATGTATGTTTCATCTTTTTATGCACTTTCATGGCCTCATGTAGGCTGAATAAAGTAATGTTTTACTTGATATGGACGTTTAGGAAAAAATACAGTATGATATAATTCTGTTTCTTATTCTGTGAAGCCTGTGGGGAAGAAGATGTGCTGTGGGGTGATTTTCAACAAAATGTGGCCTAAGTAATTATATTAATAAATACTCCTAAATGTGTTATTTTAAACTTGGTTCAAGTGCATTCATACTACTCTTGTTTTACTATATTGGATCCATTATTAAATAATTTTTTCAATAACATTTATTTTTCTATTGAAAATGCAAATCCTAAAAACGCTAGCACATAAATGTATAAATATGTTGCTATCTTGAGTAGTCTTCTTCACGTCACAATACAGTTGAAAATATTTAGAACAGAGTGCATCACACTCATAACTGAAATCAGTATGGAACCTTAATCACTGTTTCTTTTAACCCCTTCGCTGCCAGGCCTTTTCCCCCTCCGGTGCCAGGCCTTTTTTTGGCTTTTTGGGGCAGGGCGCGCTTAGGCCCTCATAACGTTTTGTCCACATAAGCTACCCATGCCAAATCTGCGTCCTTTTTTTCCAACATCCTAGGGATTCTAGAGGTACCCAGACTTTGTATGTTCCCCTGAGGGAGACCAAGAAATTAGCCAAAATACAGTGAAAATTTCGTTTTTTTAAAGAAAATTGGAAAAAAGGGCTGCAGAAGAAGGCTTGTGGTTTTTTCCCTGAAATAGGCATCAACAAACGGTTTGCAGTGCTAAAATCACCAGCTTCCCAGCTTTCAGGAACAGGCAGACTTGAATCAGAAAACCCAATTTTTCAACACAAGTTTGGCATTTTACTGGGACATGCCCAATTTTTACGATTTTTTGTTCTTTCAGCCTCCTTCTAGTCAGTGACAGAAATGGGTGTGAAACCAGTGCTGGATCCCAGGAAACCTAAACATTTCTGAAAAGTAGACAAAATTATGAATTCAGCAATGGGTTTATTTGTGTAGATCCTACAAGGGTTTCCTACAGAAAATAACAACTGAAATAAAAAATATTGAAATTGAGGTAAAAAAACAGCCATTTTTCTCTATGTTTTACTCTGTAACTTTTTCCTGCAATGTCAGATTTTTGAAAGCAATATTGTTAGGTTCATCAAGAACCCTAGGTACTCAGAGCCAATAAATGAGCTGCACCGTGCATTGGGTTTTCATTCTATACGGGTAAACAGCAATTCATTTGCTGAGATATAAATAGTAAAAAATAGGTATCAAGAAAACCTTTGTATTTCCAAAATGGGCACAAGATAAGGTGTTGAGGAGCAGTGGTTATTTGCACATCTCTGAATTCTGGGATGCCCATACTAGCATGTGAATTACAGGGTATTTCTCCAATAGACGTTTTTTTTACACACTGTCTTATATTTGGAAGGAAAAAATGTAGAGAAAGACAAGGGGCAATAACACTTGTTTTGGTATTCTATGTTCCCCTAAGTCTCCCGATAAAAATGGTACCTAACGTGTGTGGGTAGGCCTAGTGCCAGCGACAGGAAATGCTCCAAAACACAAAGTGGACACATCACATTTTCTCAAAGAAAACAGGTGTTTTTTGCAAAGTGCCTACCTGTGGATTTTGGCCTCTAGCTCAGCCGCCACCAAGGGAAACCTACCAAACCTGTGCATTTTTGAAAACTAGAGACCTAGGGGAATCTAAGATGGGGTGACTTGTGGGGCTCTCACCAGGTTCTCTTATCCAGAATCCTTTGCAAACCTCAAAATGTGGCTTAAAAAACACTTTTTCCTCACATTTCGGTGACAGAAAGTTCTGGAATCTGAGAGGAGCCACAAATTTCCTTCCACCCAGCGTTCCCCCAGGTCTCCCGATAAAAATGGTACCTCACTTGTGTGGGTAGGCCTAGTGCCTACGACAGGAAATGCCCCAAAACACAAAGTGGGCACATCACATTTTCTCAATGAAAACAGAGGTGTTTTTTGCAAAGTGCCTACCTGTGGATTTTGGCCTCTAGCACAGCCGCCACCTAGGGGAACCTACCAAACCTATGCATTTTTAAAAACTAGAGACCTAGGGGAATCCAAGACGGGGTGACGTTTTGGGCTCTCACCAGGTTCTGTTACCCAGAATCCTTTGCAGACCTAAAAAAATGTGGCTAAAAAAACACTTTTTCCTCACATTTCGGTGACAGAAAGTTCTGGAATCTGAGAGGAGCCACAAATTTCCTTCCACCCAGCGTTCCCCCAAGTCTCCCGATAAAAATGGTACCTCACTTGTGTGGGTGGGCCAAGTGTTTGTGATAGTGAAGAGCCAAACACACATCGAAGTTGAGGGGGAACCAAAGTGGGTCCAAAAGGGCAGTTTGAAAAAAAAAAAATTTTTAGGCTGACAAGTGCAGCAGAAATGTTATCGGTATAGATGAGACAATGCTGGGTGGTAGGAATTTTGTGGATTCCTGCAGATTCTGGAAGGTTCCATCACAAAAATATGGGAAAAATGTGTGCTTTCCAGCAAAGTTGAAGGCTTGCAGGGCATTTTGGGAAAGGAAATGGTGCGGGGTGCATGTGAAGCACACCACCCTGGAATCAACTAGATGTTTAGTTTTCAGATGTGTCTAGGCCTTGTGGATTTTTCTACATGGCAGCTTCCCAAAGTAAAAAAAAGTGCAGCCCTCACCATTCCAAGTGGGACGATTTTGAGAGTTACCAAGCTCTCATGGCCCAAATGTAAAACAAAAACTAAAAATAATCAAATGTCCTCTTGCTTGCCATGGGATAAAATCTTTTAGTGTGCAGGGGAGAGCTGAATGACTGTTAGCTCCTTCAGTTCGGGTGGGGGCATAACCCGGCCGTTACTGGTTGGTAGCCACCACCCCACTATTTTCTTTTATTGTTTTTATTCCCTGGCATTTAGTAGACTTTATGTCCCCCTGGGGTGTGGATTGGGGGTAATTGCCAAATCTGCCCACTGGTGGGCAGAACAGGTTTGGCCCCATTTATTTGGGTGGGGGTTTGGCCATACCCCCAACCTCTTATTTTGAAAAAAAATCTTCCATGGTCTCTGGTGGGCTTTCTGCCCCCCTTGGGGTCAGATGGGCCTTTCAAAAATAGGCCAATCTGCCCCCAAGGGGGGAAGTTATGGCCAACAGTGGGGAGCAACCCTTGCTCAAGGAGCTGCCCCCCAAAACAAAACAGACACATGCACACACACCAATCCATGGTGTCTAGAAGTTTCTGACCCCTTTGGGGGCAGATTGGCCTAACAAAAATAGGCCGATCTGCCTCCAGAGGGGGCAGAAATGTCCTAATAATAATTTGCCACCCCCTGGGGGCGACCCTTGCCCAAGGGGTCGCTCCCCAAACATAAAAAAATAAAAATGAACAAAAAACAAATTATCCCTGGTGTCTAGTGGTTTTCTCTCCCAAGGGGCCCCAGAAATGGCCTAAAAATCATTTGCCCCCCTAGGGAGCGGCCCTTCCTCAAGGGGCTGCTCCCCTTCTGTGCAAGTACAAAAAAACAAAATAATCCCTGGTGTCTAGTGGTTTCTGCCCCCCCGGGAGCAGATCGCAGGGCCAATCTGCCCTCGGGGGGGCAGAAATGGCCTAATAATAATTTGCCCCCCCCCCCCCGGGAGCAACCCTTGCCCAAGGGGTCGCTCCCCAATCATAAAAAAATAAAAATAAACCAACTAAAAAATTATCCCTGGTGTCTAGTGGTTTTCTGCCCCTCGGGGGGGGGCAGAAATGGCCTAAAAGTCATTTGACCCCCTGGGGAGTGGCCCTCTCTGCCCCCTCCACGTGATTGGAGGAGAAATGCTTTTGCATTTCTCCTTCGATCGGGCACTGGAAGCTGAGCTTCCAGCGCCGGGGGAAGGCCTCTGATGAGGTCAGCATGAAAGCGCACTGACGTCATCAGACGCCACGGGGGGTCACGGAGGGGAGGGGTGGAAGGGGAAGCGATTCCCCTTCCATCTCTGCCCAGGGGAGGGGGAGCTCGGCCATCGGGGGGAGCGCTAGCCGGACGAGGTGGTCTCGTCCTCGGCACCGGGCAACCGGTGCCAGGACCAGACCACCTCGTCTGGGGCACCCAAGGGGTTAAAGTATAAAGGATCAAATCAGCTGGGACCATGGTGCTTCATGTGTCAAGTCTTCATCATTTTATTACAGTTTCCTGTTTTCTTGCCTTCCAATATTTTTGCCGGGCTACTCCGGGGTAATGCCTGTGGGCAGGCTAATGAGGCAATAGATATAACAAACACATTCTCGTGGGAGAAATTTGAGGGTTCCCCTCCACAAAGATTTAACAAGCATTGGCAGAGCCAACGGGTCTGGTGCAAAGTGCCAGCCTTTTTCTTTGTCAGTGCTTGCTTTGTTCAGTAGTTCTCTTTCATAAATTTCATTATTGGGAAAGTTGTAAGATCCTCATCAATCTCCAAAAAAATGGCTAACAACAAAAGTATTGTGTTTGTCTCAAAAAGGACACAATGTTATAGTAGTGTCTGGCACTTAAGGGACCTACTTTGTGTGTGGATGTTCACCTTCTGAAAGAGCAGAATGCTGTTTCTCATAGCATAGTTAATCGGTGGTTGAAGTGGATTGCCCCACTGTCCATATTTTTTTATTGGAATAAAATATGGATTGCAAAGGAATCATCACCATTAGTAAACCAAATCAAATTGTTGAGACAGATACACAATCACCATCACACTGAAGGGAAAGAAACAAGAGATAAAGTGGAAAAACAAAGAACATAAAGTGCAGTGTACTCTTGGACATTAAACTATCAAAGACAGACCAGAAGGTGACGACTGGCCATGGCCACCTGTAAATAGCTCAACATCTCAATGAGAGAATCCCAGATTTTCCTTAATCTGGCTCTCCACTCATCATTGTCTATTAACATTTCGAGGGAGGGTGTATTCAAGAATTCCTGCCACCAGCATCAGGTTTGAGGCCTCACTGGATAAATAGGGTAGGGCGAGGACCAATCTTGCCAGAAAGACTGTGAAGAAATAAATCCCTTTGTGAGATGCTGTGAAATGGATGGAGAATGCCCTAACACTACTAGTTTAGGGTCCAAAGCTACATTAACCTGACAGATCCTGTTGAGTTTTGCCATAGCTGTCTCTGAATAATAACCAATGGAGAGGCAAGTAGCACATATACGCACAGCTTCTGCTTGGTTGGTGTAGGAAAGTACCACCTTGTCTGGCATGTTACCCCCATTTTTACATGTATGTCAGTCTGTTTTTGCCAGTCTCACTGGGACCCTGCTAGCCAGGACCCCAGGGCTCATAGTTTGTGGCCTGAATATGTGTACCTGTGTAGTGACTAAGGGCCTCATTCTGACCCTGGCGGCCGGTGACCGCCAGGGTCACCGGCCACGGGAGCACCGCCGACAGGCTGGCGGTGCTCCGAAGGGCATTCTGACCGCGGCGGTTCAGCCGCGGTCAGAAAGGGTAGACCGGCGGTCACCCGCCGGTTTACCGCTGCCCTTCTGAATCCTCCATGGCGGCGGAGCGCGCTCCGCCGCCATGGGGATTCAGACACCCCCTACCGCCATCCTGTTCATGGCGGGAAACCCGCCATGAACAGGATGGCGGTAGGGGGTGCCGCGGGGGCCCCTGGGGCCCCTGCAGTGCCCATGCAAATGGCATGGGCACTGCAGGGGCCCCCGTAAGAGGGCCCCGCAAAGTATTTCAGTGTCTGCTATGCAGACACTGAAATACGCGACGGGTGCCACTACACCCGTCGCACCTTCCCAATACGCTGGCTCAATTCTGAGCCGGCGTCCTCGTGGGAAGGTTGATTTGCCCTGGGCTGGCGGGCGGCCTTTTGGCGGCCGCCCGCCAGCCCAGGGCAAATCTCAGAATCACCGCAGCGGTCTTTCGACCGCGGTGCGGTGTTCTGACGGGGTTACTTTGGCGGGCGGCCTCCGCCGCCCGCCAAAGTAAGAATGACCCCCTAACTGTGTCACTGAGGCTCTGCTAATCAGAACCTCAGTGCTTATGCTCTCTCTGCCTTTAAAATTGTCACTATAGGGTAGTGACCATTTCACCAATTCTAATTGGCACACTGGAGCACCTTTATAATTCCCTAGTATATGGTACTTAGGTACCCAGGGTATTGGGGTTCCAGGAGATCCCTATGGGCTGCAGCATTTCTTTTGCCACCCATAGGGAGCTCAGACAATTCTTACACAGGACTGCCACTGCAGCCTGAGTGAAATAACATCCACGTTATTTTACAGCCATTTTTTACTGCACTTAAGTAACTTATAAGTCACCTATATGTCTAACCTTCACTTAGTGAAGGTTAGGTGCAAAGTTACTAAGTTTGAGGGCACACTGGCACTAGCCAAGGTGCCCCCACATAGTTCAGGGCAATTTCCCTGGACTTTGTGATTGCGCGGACACCATTACACAATTGCACTACATATAGGTAAATACCTATATGTAGCTTCACAATAGTAACTCTGAATATGGCCATGTAACATGTCTAAGATCATGGAGTTGTCCCCCCATGCCAAATCTGGTATTGGGGTGCCAATCCCATGCATCCCCGGGGCTCCACCATGTACTGCCAAACCAGCTCTCTGGGGTTTTCTCTGAAGCTATTGCTGCTGCCAACCCAGAGACAGGGTTCTGCCCTCCTGGGGTCTGGGCAGCCCAGTCCCAGGAAGGCAGGACAAAACATTTCCTCTGAGAGAGGATGTTACACCCTCTCCCTTTGGAAATAGGTGTTAAGGGCTGGGGAGGAGAAGCCTCCTGCAGCCTCTGGAAATGCTTTGAAGGGCACAGATGGTGCCCTACTTGCATAAACCAGTCTACACCGGTTCAGGGAACCCCCAGGCCCTACTCTGGTGTGAAACTGGACAAAGGAAAGGGGATTGACCACTCCCCTGTCCATCACCACCCCAGGGGTGGTGCCCAGAGCTCCTCCAGTGTGTCTTAGACCTCTGCCATCTTGAATCCAGAGGTGTGAGGGCACAATGGGGGCCTCTGAGTGGCCAGTGCCAGCAGGTGACGTCAGATACCCCTCCTGATAGGTGCTTACCTGACTAGGTGGCCAAACCTCCTCTGAGGGCTATTTAGGGTCTCTCCAGTGGGCTTTTCCTCAGATAACGACTTGCAAGAATTCATCAGAGTTCCTCTGCATCTCCCTCTTTGACGTCTGCCAAGGATCGACCGCTGCCTGCTCCAGGACACCTGCAAAACCCACAACAAAGTAGCAAGAAGACTACCAGCAACATTGTAATGCCTAATCCTGATGGCTTTCTCGACTGTTTTTCTGGTGGTGCATGCTCTGGGGGCTGTCTGCCTTCACCCTGCACTGGAAGCCATGAAGAAATCTCCCGTGGGTCAACGAAATCTTCCCCCTGCTCCAGCGGGCACCAAACTTCAGCATCACCGGTACTCTGGGACCCCTCTCATCCTGACGAGCGTGGCCCCTGGAACACAGGTGGTAGACCCAAGTGACCCAGACTGTCCAGTGGTCCAACTGTGCAAATTTGGAGGAGGTAAGTCCTTGCATCCCCTCTCCAGACAGTAATCTTCTGTACTGCATGAACTGCAGCTGCTAGGGCTTCTGTGCACTTTTGCAAGGAATCCTTCGTGTACAGCCTAGCCCAGGTCCCCAGCACTCTGTCCTGCATTGGTCAACTGAGTTGACCACCGGCTTTTTGGGACCTTCTTTTGTAGTGTTGAGATGACTGCCGTGCTCAGTTTTCTTAAACCCATGTTCAAGTTCTTCTGCGGGTGCTGCCTTCTTGTGCGTGGGTTTTCTGTGTTGCTGAGGGTCCCCTCTGTTTCCTCTTCCAAGTGGCGACCTCCTGGTCCTTCCTGGGCCTGGGCAGCATCCTTTTTCTTCAACCATGACCTTTGCAGCTAGCAAGGCTTGTTTGTGGTCTTTCTCCAAAGAAACAACTCTGCATCCTCCAGCACTCTGTGGCACATCTTCTGTACAAAGGAGAAGTTCCTGGCATCTTTTGTTATTGCATTCAGCTTCTTCTATCCGGAGGCAGCCATTCTGCTACTTCAGGATGGGTTTAGTGGGCTCCTGCCACCCCTGGACACTTTCGTGACTCTTGGACTTTGTCCCCTTCCTTTGCAGGTCCTCAGGTCCAGGAATCCCTCTTCAGTGTTTTGCAGTCTGTTGTGGTCTTTGCAGAATCTCCTATCACGAGTTTAGTGTGTTTTTGGGAAAGTAGTATCACTTTACTCCTACTTTTCAGGGTCTTGGGGTGGGGTATCTTGGACACCCTTAGTGTTTTCTTACACTCCCAGCGACCCTCTACAGACTACACTGGGACAGGGGTTCCTACGTGGTTTGCATTCCACTTTCTTAGTATATGGTTTGTGTTGCCCCTAGGCCTATTGCATCCTATTGTATCCTACAGTGTTTGCACTACTTTTCTAACTGTTTACTTACCTAATTTTGGTTTGTGTGTATATTTTGTGTATTTTCCTTACCACCTAAAGGGAGTATATCCTCTGAGATATTTTTGGCACATTGTCACTAAAATAAAGGTCCTTTATTTTTAGTAACCCTGAGTATTGTGATTCTTATGATATAGTGCTATATGATATAAGTGGCATAGTAGGAGCTTTGCATGTCTCCTAGTTCAGCCTAAGCTGCTCTGCTATAGCTACCTCTATCAGCCTAAGCTGCTAGAACACTACGAATCTACTAATACGGAATAACTGGACCTGGCACAAGGTGTAAGTACCATTAGGCAACCACTATAAGCCAGGCCAGCCTCCTACAGTTGGCCGCACATCAAAAGCATTTGGTATCGTGTCTATCCTTCATGAGTTAAAGATAGCTGGGCAAATATAAAAATCATTTAAGAACTTAAAGTGGTGAGCTTTGGCCATTGAGACAGAGTTTTGGCCATTGAGACATGTAAGACACCCTACATCAGCATAATACTACGCCTGATGTCTTCCAAAGTTACCTTGACCCAAAAGATGCTTACTCCACATATCTGCCCAAAGTAGAAATGGAACCACCGTCTGGCTGGTGCTCCATTTGGGAGGGCTCTAATCAAGTAGTCCAAAAAGCTCCTTCAGGAGCAGTAGGTATCAACAAACTTCAGACTCCTGAGAATATGTTGAAGCTGTAAATATCTAAAAAGATCTGGCACGGAGGAGGGAATACCATTGGTGGGGAGTTTCATATGAGAGAAGAATGCATCCCTCATATAAATCTGAGAAGTTAGAATCCTCCCAACACTCCAGAAAACTCTCATGAGCCTGCCAAGGCAGATTCGGATTATAACCCAAAAAAGGAGTAAGCATTATAGAGAGTGATGTCCGGTATCTTCTTCCTAGAGCAGGACCAGATAGAATGAAACACCCTCAAGGCCTTTAACCTGGTCCTTGTGATATAAACAGTGTCACTGATACCAGTGTGGGGCACAAAGTCCTCACCCAATGGTAGAAACTCTGGGAATAAGCCCCCCAAAGGCCACAGCTCGCTACCAAGGACCATTAATAATTGTGACATGAATGCGGACAGATAGTAGAACCACATGCTGTGTAGAGAAAGACCCCCTTTTTCCCGTGGTAACTGAAGAACATGTATACTGGACCTAGGCTTCTTGTAGCTGGAGATGAATTTTTGCCAAGACTCCTTGATCTTATCAAAAAGGGCTTTGGGAAGATAGAGCGGTACACATCTAAAAGATAAAAGTAATGAGGTAAGATAATCATTTTGATATGGTTAGACTTACTGATTAGCCCCAAGTATAATCTGTTCCACATATTAAAGATCTCAACTGTCCTTGTGAAGATGTGACCAAAGTTATACTTAATAACCTCTTCCATCTTTAGTCACAGTACAACACCAAGATATGTTGCCGAACTAACCCAGCACTTGTCTTAATCCAGAGCAGGGGCATTACTCAAGACCTGAGACTTAATGATGTTAAGTTTGTACCCCGAAACAGAGCCAAAATGCCTTGCTGTTACGTCTATTGACTATAGAGCGATGGCCAGGGTGTGAGTCAGAAAGGCCAAATCATCCACGTAAGTTAAAATCTTCAGCTCCAACCTATGTTTTTGCAGCGGGCTAATGTCCTTAACTATATGCAAAGCTTGGATGTAGGGCTCGATATACAGCACAAAAAACTGAGGTGATAGAGGACACCACTGCTAGGTGCCCATGGTGATCGCAATGGAGTCCTAGAGCTTACCCGGGCAGAGAACCCTGGCCTTCAGGCTTTTATATAGTTATTGTACCCATGTTATAAACAGAGGGCCAAATCCAGAAGCACCCTTAATTGCCCAGAGGAATGACGAGGAGACCCGGTCCAATGCCTTTCAGCATCGAGCATTATCATTCCGACCAGGCCTCTATCTGCTGCCACAACTACCATTGCAGCGATGGCTGTGTTCACATGTGCAGTGGTATCTCATCATGGTATAACCCCATGCAGATTCTTATTGACTAAGCAAGTGTTATAGTCTGTTGGCCAATACCCGGGAATAGATCTTGGTGTTGGCGTTCATCAAAGAGATTGGTCAATACGAATCGTACGGTAGGGGATCTTTCTTTTTCTTGGGGAAGATAACAATGTTTGTCTCCGCCCAAGACTCAGGGACTTGTCCGACAAATTCAAAGGTATTAAAGGATCACAAAGAAGAGGTTCTAGAGCATGAGAAAAAGGCACTTACAATTTTAGAGGGATTTGGTACCTCCTCACCATTTCACTGATTGGAGCTTCAACTTGGAGCAAAGCGATGGAGCCCTCCATGCTAGATCTTTGTGGTCCAGTCAGTTTGCGATGGTAATAAATTCTAATGAATTGACAATAGCATCTAGAGATGTGACATCATCATCACAATAGAGCTTCTGATAGAACTGGTGAAATTCTTCCTGTATATGTTAATGATCGCTAACTAGCTCTCCTGTATCATTCAGGATCATTTTCTGAATTATATTAGCATTAGCTCTATACTTGACCATAAATTGAGAGTGGTCTCCCCATCTCTTCATTATTCTCAAAGGTAGTTATTTGTTTGGCTTGGATCTTTTTAACAGACCTGTTCCATAGTTTTGCCCTAAAGAAAGCCTGAGCAATTACAAGATGATCCAAAGATAAGGAGAACATCCTCAAATCCTGGCTTATTATGCTCTGTGCCAAGAAATGTTCGATAGAGCCAAGGGAAGCATTTATCTAGTGGTCCACATTTTCCTGCTCCTTCCGTTGATATGAAGAGAAATTTAAAGTGTGCCCTCTACAAAAGGCTTTAAGTGCATCCCAAACCAAAAAGGTTCTGGCTCACTCAATGATTAGCTCCACATAATCCCTCCATTCCCTGTTCATAGAATGAATGTATTCATTGTCAAGGAGGAGTCTTCTGTCAAAAGTCCAGGTAAGAGGCTGATAAAGTTGAGTAGATTGCTCTACTCGAAGGAACAGGGACAATGAATTATGATCAGAGATCACCCTCGGGTTCAGCTGGATATTGAGATGTGGTAACAAAGAATGACTAACAAAGAGCATATCGATCCGCGATAATGAGCTATGAGGGGCCAAGGAAAAGGCAAACCAAGGCTTCCTGGGGCAACAGCTCAGCAACAGCTATTTTTCATCTTCAGTTCATGTTTATTTCTGCAAACCCATCTCACCTTTTACTCCTCATTTCGTCACAAAAATCTGTGTGAACATCATAGCCTAATCACCCCTGAAGAACCCTTCCATCATCCCAATGCCCACCCTTATAGGATCCCCACCCCTCAACTCGCCCCCAACCATGGGCCATCCCCCAACCCCAAAGCATAGAAAAGACATCGGACCCTGCTAGTTGCCAAGGATAGAGAAGGCCCCCCAAGAAGGGCCCCCCAGCCAAGATATAGAAGAGGAAAAAAGAAGAATAGATGACACAAGAAAACACCCAAAAATCACGAAGTACAAAAAAATAGGCTGAGAATAGAATAATGAAAGAAAAAGCCAATAAAAGAGAAGTAGGTAAAGACAACCCCCTTACTGTGAGCTACTCAAACATATAAGAAAGGAGTGAGAATAGATTAGGAGCACCGTTATAAAACACGTGACTGCTTGTTATGCCCACTAGAGAAAGGTCGGTGTCCAAGAAGGATACATCTAACAAAACATTATTTTACTGGCGGCCATTCTTGCGACAGGTCTACAACTTTCAGAGCATCAAAGCAAAAGTATATTTGACCCTTATACTTAATCTGCAAGTGGCAGGTTCAATTAGTGAGACTGTAGACCCAAGTTTTTGAAGAACATGTATATGTTTGTGGAGTTGCCACTGCCTGACCACTGTCCCATGACAGAAGTCAGAGCGAACAAAAAACTCAGCTCCAAGGCTTTGGTGACCTTCGTCAGGCCGCCCAGAAGATTTCCTGCAACAAAAGAAAGTTACCAACATAAATAAAAATGGCCTTTGGATAGCGAGCCAGCATACCCTCCTTAGGCGGGGGGCCTCTGAATCATACTGTCCATGTCCCAATCATTTAGGGTAGGAAAAGACTCCCTGAAGAGATGAACAATATACCCTCATGGGTGGTCCCCCTCAAGACCTTTGGTAATACCAAAGATCCTGAGATTATTCATACGGGATCTATTCTCCAAGTCCTTGACCCTAGACGAGAGAGTAACCAACTGAGATTTGTGCTGCAGGGAGTGATTAAACTTCCCCCACTGCTACCTGCAGAGCCGCCTGAGTTAACACAGCTTTACTAAGACACGTGTGGAGGATGTCCATATTCCTTGAGAGTCCTTGTGACACTCCTCCCTATGCTGTTGTAAGAGGTTGTTGATAGCAGATAAAGTAGGTTAACCAGGCTTAGTAATGTCAGTAGTAGCAGTGATGGGAGGGGCCAGCGCCCTTCCCCAGCATCTGGTGTTGTATGAGGAACAATGTGAGAGATTGAAGAGGTGGCTTCTTCTAGTGAGAAAAAAGCCTCAGGAGGTTCCTGTGGAGCAAGTGCCTGAGACCGGAGATGTTGCTCAGCTGTGACGTTATCTGTATCAAGATTGCCTTTTGATCCAATATCCAGTAGGTCCTCTGACCTACCAGAAAGAGGTTGGGGGAGACATTTGTCTTCTGGGGCCTTCTTTGGTGAGGTCCAGGGTCAAACTCAGGAACAAGCCCAGTACAGAACGTGGACAGCGCTGCCACCCCTGATGATAGCTCTGCTATGCCAGTCACAGGGTTTCCAGACAAAACATCCACAGAAATTCTGGGTGGAGGCACCACCCTTCCCTGTTTCACGGGCTGACATTGGTAATGGATAGATATAGTGGTATACAGTTCTCTGAGAGGATATAGAAACAGATACAGGTAGAGATGCTGATTCTGTGATGACCAATATATCCGTTTTAGCCCCCAGTATCTTATCCTGTTTTTCTGACTTGCAGGTCTCAATACCCCCTGCACAGCAGATGACTGTGCCCATGCACCCCGACTGCCATAGCTGATCCCCCCAGATTAATTGTCTTACTGGTCGGAGCATTAACATGCTGGAGCCTCTTCCTCTCTTCCTCCCTGTCTTCCTTGGACTGGGGGGAAGGGGCTAGAGAAGTTTGGGGAGCAGTACTACCCCTATCTGGTGACCTGGCAGGCACATTGGAGAAACAGAGGCTGGAGGTAATTTTCCCAAAGAAAAGCTTGACTCATCCACCTTTATTTTAAGGATCCTTCCTCTCCAGCCTTGGGCAGTAAACTGTCCGAGGGAAAGGCACAAGAGAACCAATTGAAACTATGTTGCAGGTAAGAATCATAGGGTTCTACAAAAGTCTCTCCTGCTGCAACTTTGTAGTGGCTTCAAATTGATAGTGGGAGCACCAGGGAAGGGAAGATTTTTGCCTCACTGCCAGGTTCGTAACAAAGGCCCCGTGGTGCGAAGGGTCCGGAGCTCCAGCACCGCTCCTGGCCTGAGTGAGTCCAGAGGGGGGCCCTCTCCATGTTCTCTGCATGGGGGCCCTTCCAGTTTTGTTACACCACTGCACCAGGCTCTATTCAGAATACCTTTGTCTTCACCAACCCCGGGTCGCTTCCTCTAGCTCCCATCAAGAGCTCTCCCTCACTCAGGAAATCAAAGCTGACTGGGTCCCAATCCAGCTCGCCGGTGACGAGGGAACATCAGCCCTTCAAGTTCATCAACATGCCTTTTCCCCCATCTCCATGAACTTCTGACAAGTGCCCAGAACTGCGTCAACCACAACAGGTAAGGTGGCCTGGTTGCTGAATCACCTTAATCCATCCAGGCTCAGGTGCTGCTCTGGAAGAGTTCCACACACAGCTACCCCAGCACCCCCCATTGTCCATACAGTATGCTGTATTGAGAGAAAGAAAAACATGAGTGACTGAAAAACAGATCAATGGATGAAGAGGGATGGCTGAACGTCTCTATAAGTAGATATATTACACAAATACATTTAGTGAAATCAAAGGTCTTGGCTAATGCCTGAACTTTAACAAGCTTTTTCAATGCAACAGGTCTCACATTTGAAGAGTTAGAGCTATTGGCTTTGTAAATCTCAATGTTTTTTACCTATGTGTTTTGGTTTGGAGAGTTGTGGATGTATGTGTTGTGGAGTAGAATTCTGTGCATTGTATTGGAATTAGTAATTGTGGAATTATGTGGGGTGGAATTGTATGGTTTGGAGTAAATTTGTGTAGTGGAACTATGTGGCGTGGTGAATTACAGAAGCCTTTTACGCACTTGTGACTGTTGTGGTTGAAACATTATGCCTGATGAAAGCCTGGGGGAGTGTAGGTACTTAGGTATCCTCAGGTGTTTCAGGTGAATGGTTCAGTCCAGAATGTAGGGGAAGTATAGATTGGTTAAGGGAGGGTAATAGCTATGTTTAGAATCAGTAGCATAAGGGAATGTTTCTTCTCTCTGCCTTCTCTGCACACTTCAGATATCTGTGTTGCATCCCCACCCTCCTCTTTTGCAAGGGTTTCATATGCGGAGAAGAAGATCTTGAATGACTCCTTAGGGTTTGAAGCTGCTTTTTGAGAAGTCAGTAACTCCTCCTGTGAGTTAGGAATCTGTACTCCGTACATCAATATCCCTCTAGCACAGGAAGCATAACTTTGTTCTGAATGTCTTACGTGTAATGGGAATATATAATACATATTAGAGTTGCATCTTTGAAGAGGGAATAAATAATTTGAAATGCGTAGCTTTGACCGAAAAATTCTACTTTGAACCAGAAATCCTACTTAATCAGTAACGTGTTCCTCCTTTGAGCTAGGATCAGTGATCTCTTTTGAGAGGGCCAGAATAAGCAATGGTTCATAGGTTCTTCCCGTGTATCTTGGCTTAGACATTTTCATTGTGCAGTGTTGGTCGTATATTTTCTACCCATTAGTAACTACAGCAATGTAACGGCAGGTGTATCTTCAGACAGTAAAAACACATCTGGCTCCTTGCCCACGTATGACAGTGCAAACTTTAAACAGCAGCCCTCTTTCAGGGCAGACAAACCTCTCCCCTGTGGCGGTTTGGATAGATGCCTTAAAAGGGCTCTGCTGCGAGTGAGCAAACACAGATTCAAACGAGTTGGAGTAGGCAGCAAATAGGAAATGGTAGGAGCACGAATAGCAATAGAAATAGCAGGTATAAGTAGGAGTATGTTAATGTAAGAGAAGGCATATGTGGAAGTAAGCAAAGGAGAAAGAGTAAGGATAATTCTAGGAAGAGGCATAAGTATGAATCTGTGTAGGGTAAGAATGGGGTGAGTAAGAGTTTGAACAGAAGTAAATATGATTGAGTGGGAGTAAGATCAGGCGTATGTATGAATAATAGTATAAAGGAAAGGGAGTAAAATTTGCAGTAAGCGTGAGCAAGAATAAATGTAAGCATGAATTTGAGAAAGTAGGAGGAGGTTCAAGTAAGAGAGGAAGTAAGTAAAATAGGCATAAATAGAAGTAATATGAAGTGTCAGCATGAGCAAAAGATGGTGTACACACAAAGTAGACAGGAGTAGATAGAATAGGTGGAAATAAAAAGTAAGAGTAAGAAAAAGATGCTAAGAGTATGTATGAGTAAGAAGCAGTAATATTAAGGATACATTGGGCTAAGAGGAGCTTAGTCCTGTAAGTAAGCAGGACTAAGTAGACATACTAGTAGGACTAAGATTATGTGTAGGAGTATGAAAAAGAGCAAAGATTAGAAGTAATGAAAAGAAGTAGTAAGCAAATGTAAGATGAGTAAATAGAGGTGGGTAAATGTAGGTAGGAGTAAGTAGGACTAAGGAGTAAAAGAATAAGAGCACAAAAGAGTAGGGGTACAAGCATGAATAGGTAGTATGTAGGAGAAAGCCGAAGAGTGGGAGAAAAGTATAAACATAAATATAAGCAAGTAAGAGAATACAGGAAGAAGAATGGGAGTAAACAGCAGCAAGTAGGAATAAGTATGAGTAAGAATAGGCATACGAAGGGCTAAGCAGAAGAGCTGAAGTATGTAAAAGTAGTAGAAAGTACTTTCAAGTAGAAGTATGTAGGAGTAAGAGTGTGCGTAGGAGTAGGTAAGACTAAGTGTAACAGTAATAGGGGCATTGGAAAATACAGTAGTAATAGTAAAAAAGAAAGTATAGCATTAAGTAGACGTAACAGAATTAAGCAGAGGAATGAGTAAGAGCAGGAGGAAATTGGTGTAACATGTTGTAAGTGAAAGCAAGGGTATGTAAGAGTATGTTGGATTAATAAAGCGCAGGAGTACAGACAAAATGAGGTGTAAAAAAAGAAGTAAGTAAAATGAAGAGGCTAAGTAGCAAAGTAAGAGGGAGTATGAAACATATGAGTAGAAACGAACATCAGGAGTATCTTTAGGAGTAACAGTAGGCATAAGTAGGAAAAGTTAGTGCTGGTAGAATTAAGTGCAAGAGTAATGAAAGTAAGACTGAAAAAGACAAAGATGAGAAAAGAAAGATGAAAATACAGCAAATCCTTTCATATTCTTCTAAGACTCCAGTGCCAAAAAGCCTGACATGCTTTTTATTTTATGTACGCATCAGATGAAAAGCAAGGACCTTCCATTAAGCACTATTAGAACATACTTCAGTTGATCAGGTGTGCAGAAATAGGTACCATTTACGTGTTTTATAGCACTCCCAAACAGCAGAAGTGTGTTACTTGACATTATTTGAAAACAAGTTATTGCCATGTTGCTGGCAGAGGTACAATTTCCTTCAATAATGTTTTGCACATAGACCTGGACTATGTAAGGTGTTGTGTGAGGAAGAAGTAAAAGGAAAGATTTCTTACTTCTACGTGAGCAGTGTAGTGTCGCTCTTGTGATGTAACAGGGCCGCAAGCGCTACCATTTATGCCTCAGGGGCAATGGGTATTTTGTAGTAGACCCCCTGAGGGTTCCTACATTGTGACGGTCATGTGCTAAAGTTAAATAAATAAGGCATTTTACCTATAAAAATCTCAGGAATCATTCCCCTCGATCCCAAACAATTTAGATTTTTGAAAGTTATTTGTTTTGTAGTTTAATAGCGTCACTTAGCATACCACCTATTTGAATGCAATGCATCAGCAATGTCCTATTGTGAGAAACCGCATCTGTTTGTTGCAAGGACAACACAGAGCAGGAGGCAGGATTTATAAAGGTAGAAACTTCTTTAATATTAGACAGCACACAACCACTTTGATGGCCCATCCTGCCAAGGTGTAACTGCAGAGATCAGAATGTCAGCACCAGAATGACCACACCAAGTTTCACAACCATAGTTACACAGAACATAACACAACCTTCCCCCAATACAAAGAAACAAAAAGACCAAAAGTTAAAATATAACTTTAGAGCTTGAGAAATGTGCAGAAACACTAAGGCCCTCATTCCAACCGCGGCGGTCAATGACCGCCGGGTTGGTGGACCGCGGGAGCACCGCCGACAAGCCGGCGGTGCTCCAATGGGCATTCCGACCGCGGCGGTAAAGCCGCGGTCGGACCGGCAACACTGGCGGTCTCCCGCCAGTGTGCCGCCGCCCATTGGAATCCTCCAAGGCGGCGCAGCTAGCTGCGCCGCTGAGGGGATTCCGACCCCCCCTACCGCCATCCAGTTCCCGGCGGTTCTCCCGCCGGGAACCGGATGGCGGTAGGGGGGGGTCGCGGGGCCCCTGGGGGCCCCTGCAGTGCCCATGCCAATGGCATGGGCACTGCAGGGGCCCCCGTAAGAGGGCCCTGCTAGTATTTCACTGTCTGCATAGCAGACAGTGAAATACGCGACGGGTGCCGTAGCACCCGTCGCACCTTCCCACTCCGCCGGCTCGTTTACGAGCCGGCTTCATGGTGGGAAGGTCGTTTTCCCCCTGGGCTGGCGGGCGGCCTTTCGGCGGCCGCCCGCCAGCCCAGGGGAAAAGTCAAAATACCCGCCGCGGTCTTGCGACCGCGGTACGGTATTTTGACGGCGGGACTTTGGCAGGCGGCCTCCGCCGCCCGCCAAGGTCCGAATGAAGGCCTAAGTAACTTAAATAGACATATAAAACTTAAAATGGATATATATATTTTTCTTCAGAGTTAAAGAAAAATAAAACTTAATGATCAAACTACACTCTAAGCATAACTGTAGTAAATACATTAATTCAACACTTAGGGCCTGATTACAACTTTGGAGGATGGTGTTAATCCGTCCCAAATGTGACGGATATACCACCTACCGTATTATGAGTTCCATAGGATATAAGGGACTTGTAATAAGGTAGGTGGTATATCTGTCACATTTGGGACGGATTAACACCGTCCTCCAAAGTTGTAATCAGGCCCTTAATCTCAAAAATATTTTGGAGGAAAGGTCTTCCGTCTGCTATTTTCCCTCCTACCAGAAGTTGAGGAAGGAGTGGAGCTCACCACATCTTCCTGGGAGATGTTGGCGGATTCTCCTGCTGGCCCGGCACCTAAATTCGGCAAAGATCCTCCTGACTGGCTCATGTCAGAATCATCTCAACAACGGCTTACCCTAGCATTGCTTTCTGGCTACATCACACCCTCAGAACTCTCTAACTCGTTCCCCCACCATCATTCACTCGTACCTTTGGCATGCTCTGCAGGCATGTCTTTATTAACCCCTTCTTTCGACTCCTTAATCAATGCCACATTTTTTTGTTCCTCCATTTTCAACCAATATGACATAATTAGTAACTTTCATCACACATGTAGCTGGGAAGTATTTTGAACAATATCTCTTTTGCCCATGGGGCCTTTAGATTTTTACTAAATCACCTACTTGAAAAGAAACATCTTTAACTTTGTGCAAAGTGTTATATCTTTCCTTGCCTTTCACTTATCCTTAAATCACTTTGCTACGCACTTCCTCCCTCTCAGATATCCTCTTGTTGGCCTCTCTTCTCTCCAAAACCCATGAAGGTGACAACTCACAAGAAGAGTGCCTACCTCTCAGCAACAGGAATGGAGAACCCCCAGTGAAAGAGTGCGGGCTGTTCCTGTAACTCCATAATTTGTCCTGAACCAACTTCAAGACATCCGTCCCAGAAGCTAGTGCCACTTGAAATTTTTTCAATATTCGATTGACCATTTCTACCATTCCAGTGCTTTGTGGACTGTAAACAGCAACTGACAGATGTTTACTCACTAACAAACACCTGCATCATATTAGATTTAAACTGCACCCCATTGTCAGTGATGAGCACCTGAGGAGAACCTTGCCTTTTAAAAGAGAAGAGAGAAAATAAATGACTTCTTAAGTGTTAGGTTCCCTTAGGAATTTACATTCCACCAATTTGGAATAGTAATTCACAATTACTAAGGCATATCGTCTATTAAGTGGCAAATCAAACATAGGCTCCACAAAATCTATCGCCAATTTCTCCCATGGTCCATTAGGGAACTCCACCAGACATAAAGGAGCCTTGTAAACATGGAGAGATTTATCGGCCTGGCAAGAACCACTGCACTTGCTCACAAACATGTCTATTTTATTATCCATTCCAGGCCACCAGTAAAAATCACATACTCCTTTTCTCTCCTCAGTTTGTAAAGCAACATTTTGTATGAATCTAGCATAATTTTCACATAGGCCCAAGAAAGACCTTAATTGGTCCTTGTCTGTGGGTTCAGGTCCTTGCTTATTCAATTCTCCTAAATCTGATTTCGGTTTAATGCCAGTTTTAGACAGCATGAGGCCAAGATAAGTGACGTCTGGTACCATGAAACAACATGTTTCTCTCTTTACCATGAACTCTTGTTTTTCTACTGTATCAAGCACATCATTTTGAACTTTCAAATGTTCTTCTTCATTATTTGGAAATCCCAGATAAACAAATACCTGCTTTTCGCTGCCAAAAAGATTAAACATTAGTTTCTGGAAGACTGAAGTGGTTGACGTTAGGCTGAAAGGCAAACGTAAAAACCTGTATGTCCCAAAAGGAGTACTGAACGTAGTTAGTGACCTGGACATAAATCTATTTTGTAGTAAGCCGCCCTTAGATCTATGGTAGAAAATACTTTTGTATCACCCAATTGTGCCATCATCTCCTGAATTGTAGGGAGAGGGAAGCAGTCTACCAATATATTTATATTGAGGGAAGTGAGATCTATACAAAGTCTCATCTTCCCATTGTTCTTTTTTATGACAACAATGGGGAGACCCATTCAGGTAACTCGAGAGGTTTGATGGCTTTACCAGATCATAACTTAAAAAGATGTGTTTTTAACTGACTTCGTACACTTCATGGAACATTCCTGACCTTGTGCGTTATGGGTATAGTGTCATTTTGTAGTACAATTTCATGCTTAAATCCCTTTACTGCCCAAATTGCTCATCAAAAGTGACTTGTGATCCTCTGGTAACTCTGCTATGGATTGTACAAGCATGATAGGGTCATCTAATTAAATTGGGCAATCAGTGCCAGGTCTGAACACCATGCCAAATGCTCCATGGTCTTTCTACTCTAAAATATTATAACACCTTTTTGCCACATACATTTTTGTAGTGATAGGTCTATCCTGGAACGGTAAAGTGTCTACGAAACTTGCCTGACCTTGAAGTTTGCGCTGCATCACACAGGTCTGTCATATAAGAAGAGTAGGTGCCTCTCATCGCCAAAATGTATTGCAAACACAGCATGAAGCAGGAGGCAGGATTCTTCAATATTAGACAGCACACAACCACTCTGGTGGCCCGAGCTGCCAAAAGTGTAACTGCCAAAATCAGAACGTCACCACCAGAATGATTGCACAACGTTGCATAAGCATAGTTGCACAGACATAACAGTGTTCAATTGCTGCAATACTTATATCTGTCTCATTGATGTTCTACACAGCTATTGTTCTCTGGACCTTACTTTCTCTTGACTGCTTTAAATCGTACTTTATTTGTCACTGTGACAATCTTCACATATTTCCTGGATTTCCTTTTTATTAAATTGTCAGTCTGCCAGATTGTATATATGCCTCAAGGTGAGAGTTTTCTCTCTACTAGCCTCACACCTCACTCTATTTGGTAATTGCTTTCTTTGGATATTGGGTGGGCCTTTCCCAAGAACATCTCTATCTTGTTCTTTTTTTGTGTTCTGGAATCTTGCAGAGGGAATATCTTTTTCACTGAAATTTGTTTTGGTCCTCTATTCTACTTAGCTGCTATCTCTTTCAGCGTGCTTATGTCAGCATGGATACCTGTGACAAAAGTGTTTCTTGTTGGGAATGTATTATTGAGTCCTGCTGACCTCTCCTCGTTCCAGAGTGATGTTGTTTTTTTGTGATTATGTATCTCTGTCATTGCTCTTGGTCTGCCAGTGCCATGTAATGTTTTCACTCTCTCTGTTGTTCTCACACACACGTTTGGACAGCCCCTTTCTACCACTGACTTTGTGGTTCAACTGGCTTTAGTCATTGGCTAACATGGATGCCCATTACTGCTGGTATGAGCCCGTGACTCTGTCACACTCTTTTACTGTTCAATATCCACGCAGCCCATGCTCTTGTGTTCGATATTGACCCAAAGAAAGAGCATAAAAAGAGCACCAACTGCAGGGATATTGCAGGAAACAGACACACTGGTGGACGCTCACATAAATTCTGAGAGCATCCATCACTTCCTGCTGCTTCTGTTTTGCAGTCTGGAACCCAATTGCGTCCACTCGTGATTGGCTGTTTACCCAGTGGATGTTAAAACTCTGCTGTGGAGTGATGTTACTTCCTCCATCGTATTTGCTGGAAGGTGGGCACTTTGGCATTTGAGCCTGGTACGCTGGAGGTTTGCCATGGCCATCTAAGTTGACATACATCGTCTGCATAAGTGGAGTTCAGCTCTCCACAGCAGTCGACTGTGATCGAGGGATCGAGAACCCTCTCTAAACTGTCCATAGACGCAGATGTTTTTCATCACGTGCATATTAAAAGTCACAATTTGATCCTGAGCTGTTTGTGCAGTAATAGTTTTCTCTGCAGGGTACTTGATGAGCCGTTCAGTTTGTTTGGCTTGGTGAAATCTTATCTTTGGAGTTTGTGAGAAAAATTCTGGCTCCATAAGCCTGAGTTTGACTTGTAGCTAACCTCCACACCAGATAAGATATGCGTAATGAGTTGCAGAGTTGTGACTTTTTTCAGAGTTTTGAGAAAAAGGCAGCATCCCTATTCCTAAAAGCATAATATATTTACAGCAGTTTGGAAATTATATGTGTTGTACAGATAGACATATTTGTCTTGCGGACCCGTTATTTAATGAATGGTCCTTGGGACCACTGCCTGCTCTTAAAAAATGTTTTTGCTCCCATTCTCAAAGGGGAGGGGGTCCCTTGGAACCCTTTCCTGTTTGTGAATGGGTTACCACCAACTTGAAGTTGGTGGTAACCGAGAATGTTTTGTGACCACATTCACGGTCGCAAAACATTCATACATGGCTCTGTAACTCGTTTTTAGGAAGGGACACCCTTGGCATGCTACTTCCGGATAGCGACTCGCAATCCCTATTTTGCGAGTCAGTAACAGGTTACCGACTCGCAAAATAGGGATGGTACATGGTCAGAAGTCTTTTAACGGTCACACATGGCATACATCTGGCTCTATGTGCCTGAAAATGGATATGCTTACTCCATACACCTGCCTTCTTACTCCTACTCACGCCTCCTTAGTCCTACTTTACTAACTCCTCCTAATTGAATTAACTTCCCCTTAGTCCTACCTTATTCATTCTTACACCTGCTTACACATTTTTTTCCTCCTCTGCTTACCTATTACTACATACTCTTATTTCCCCTGCTTTGATTTCTTCTGTTGTGCCTATGTGTGCCTACTCTTTCTTCTACTTTCCACTATTCTTACTCCCATTTGCACCTTTTCTTATTCCTATTCAGTTCTAATCTTACTCCTACATACTTCTATCTGTTTACTCCACTCTTAATCCTATGTATAACTAATCTTACTTCTACACCTACTTGCTCCTATATATACTTACTTCTGATATTTTTACTCCTACCTACTAATAATTACTCCTACCTATTTCTACTTGTTATACTCCTACTTCCTCCTTCATTTACTCTTACACTTACTCCTACCCCAAGCTACCTTTACTCCTTCTGACTCATCCTATACGTATGTACACTTCCTTGCTCCTAGCTATGTAATCTTGCTCATATCTGTACTCCTACTTTAAGTACACACACACACTTACTCATATTTCTCTGCATACATTTTCCTAAATATTCTTCATTCTACTGTTTCCCCTACTTGTACTTACTTACCTGTACTTCCTCCTCCACTCAATTCTACTTCTTTCTACTTAAATGTATTCTTACTCCTACTAAACGTCTAGTAACTCCTGTAGATGCCTACTCTCACTCCTAATTACTATTACTTTTACCTTCTTCAATTTAAACCTACTTGTACTCCTATTCACTGCTACTTTTTTACCTACTAATACTTATACCTGCTCTCTCTTGCCCTTACTCTTATTAGTTTTTACTCCAGCTCTCCTACCTACTACTTATCCTTCTCCTACTTAGATTCATGCAACATTCTCTTGCATTTATAATCCACCCAAACTTAGCACATATTCATCCACAGAGATCTAAGCATTCATTTATCAATCCACAACCAACCATTCATCTACCCACAGACGCACACTTCTATCCATCCACCTTGACAACCATGGCAATTTGTCTACATACTCACCATTATTTGCACCCAGAGCTATCTAGTAACCTGAGTACAGTGGTTGTATGTTTTGTTGTGTTTGCATGTCTGTATGTCCATGTGGGTATTATCTGTAGTCTGTATGTATATGTGTATCTCTATCTATGTTTTCTGTGCATCCCAACATATCCCAAACAAATCACACAATGGCATACAATCATTACAACCAGGAACACGCAATTAAAACAAGCCAGACCCACTGGCTTTGCCAATGCTTGTTATTAGTTTTAATTTCTCTTTCATCAGAAGGCCATCTGCGCATATTCTGTAAGTGCTTCCTCACGCATTATTCTCCGCGCCACCCCTGTCAACCAACCTCATGTTGCTTATCCAACTACATTGCACCCAAGACATAGAATGACCTCCCTCAACACACCAATTCTCCTCCTAACTTCTAGAGATCTGCAAAAGCTAAAGTACTGGTTCCCCATAGGCACCTTTAGGACTACACACCTATATACCTGCCCAAGCACCATGATACCCACTCAGGTGAGTAGTGCCATAAATAAATCAACATAGCAGAACATAACATAGTGTATGAGTGAATAAAAGGGCAAGGCTCAGTAAAAAGGTCCTGATGGCTCCTAAGGGCAGGGTGGTTTAGCATGCCTGGTTAAATATAGGTGACACACTTACAGGTAGAATAAGAATTTGTATGCTGGAGAAACAGATCAAAAGTGGCTACTGATGAACTCTGCCCTCATGGCCAGATCGCTATGGGATCATGTGTGGCTTGGAAAATGGTGCATTGCCTACCTGTACCCACTAGTTAAAATGGTATTCAAGATATGGGATGTCATAGCAGCTAAGGTTTGGCTGACAATGTTACTGTCACCTAAAACTCCAATTCATTACAACTTACACTTATTGCAGCAATGACAGAGGCTACCTTTTAAAACTGTCTAAAGAGGGAATGCAAAATGCTCCTAGATCTCTTCCATCAGTGTATCTTCAAATCATTTAGTCAGCCTACAAAGGTTTTTAGAGTCACCAACTCAAATAAAATGCTGAATTTATAGTTCAGCTATTTGGGTCCATTTCAGACCAACACAGAAGTTGCTGTCAGGCAATTGTCTGCATTTTAAAAATATATTAGGGGGACATGGACTGCAGACAATACAATGACCACAGAGACTAAAATGTCCAATTACCAACACAATTCAAGTTCCTAGATATACAATTAGAGTCACATATTACAGCATTAGGCCAAAATGAAAATCACAGTCACTGCCATCTATCTGATTTCAGTTGTACAAATATATAAGACTTCACTTAAATATACATCTTGATTTGTGGAAATGATCTTCCCAAAACCAGAGCCCTGAAAAAGCCCCTGGCCTGCGAGCAATAGAAGGAAAAACATGTGTTGGCCATGCATCTATAATCAAGGGTGTGCATTTCAATAACCAAAATCATGAAGCCTACCCTCAAGCAAGCAACAGAGTCCTTCTTGGCAACTCATTAGGATGAATGTTCTGAATACTGCTTAAGAGATTGTAATTGTCATACTGTTTAAGAATTAATCTAGTGCTTCTCTAATGAATATAAGTATAAAGAAAGAAAGTCATGTATCAGTGATGTCTAACTCTACCACATCTGCAGAGGAGTTTTCCCCCAGTGCAAAACCATTGCTGAAGATGTGACACCGAAGAAGGCTTTTTTCTACACTCATGCATATTCATGCATACATTTGAAGGAGGTGCTTGAACATATTAAAGGGAGGTAGGGCTTCCCAAAACCAGAGGAACTAAGCTTGAGCATGTTGGGTACTAGACTACCATATCTAGAGGGACTGCATTGGGCAAGCAAGATGCTTCTGTTAAAGATTTGATCACTTTCAAGTGGAAACTTAAGACAACTCTAGGAATAGCTCTATTGCCCGATAGGCTCTAGAGATTGATGCAGATTGAGAAGTTAACTCAATCTCATCAGTACTGAATATAAATATGGGAAAATGTGGAGCCCTCTGTTCACATACTGGATGAAAGAGGAATATGATGCCTTTGCTCCAAGGCTTTGAAAGCCTTGCAGCTCTTTGCATAGCTATACCACGAAGAAGAAGGACAGAGTAGGGAAAACAACAAATTAGCCCTAGAACCCACTGTTCACCTGACAGAGTTTTAAACCACTTCAGAGACAACATATATATCTTTTAATGTAAAGTAGCCCTGCAACACATCAAAGGATGGTGAGGTTAATGTAGAGGAAGGGTGAATTTCTCATAATGAGGAGTATTGGTAACTGTTGATAAATTTTTTTAATTTTGTTTGGTCATCTTGCTGGCCAACGCAATGAAGGCAACAGTTTCTGTGATCATAAACTCTTGAATAAAAAGATTTGACTGTAAAACCTGTGACCTGCTTGGAAAGATTCTGTCACACATTTACCATAAAAGAACAGAAATGCACTGATAAAGTACCATTGCAACCATTCAGGTTGTACCAAGGTCAAACAGTGGAGACCATTGTCAATTTTCTTTTGTAGATCTGACTCTGGGCAGCTTTAGCTGTTTGGCCAGACCTCAAGTCAGCGCACAACACCAAATATAACACATATATTCAGAAAGGGGCTTTGGATGGCCTACTTTTAGATATTGGATTGTTTGGGCAACCCCCACGATGTCTCGGTTAGGTATATTGTGCCATTACAGTTTCCATTGATGACCAGTTTTAATAAGTAGGTCTTGACCGTGATGCTTTCTGTGGGTATTATTGGAAGTCACTGCTCTCCTAGACTTAGGACCACACACAATACAACCAATAAATGGTAACTAGAGATGATTTTCAAGAATAATGAAGTATTTTGAAGCCAAGTCATGCGGCTGCACTGATAAGCAAGGCACAGAGAGAACAATTAAATCAACCATCATCAATCCGAGATGGCAAGCAACCCTCACAGGATCAAAATCGAATCCCCTCCTCCAAGATGGCTGTAAATTTAATGTGATGGTGGCAATCTCTGATGATGGAATTCAATGACACATATCTTAATAAGCCTTCTTCCTGCAACTCGGACAGCATCTTCCTAGGTATTTGTTCCCTGCTACATGCTGCCCTGTGCTCTCACGCTGATAGCAGCCTCAAGCCCACAGGCCCTGCCTCAAAAGAAAGAATGGGGTCGCTGGAATATTGGATACTAAAAAGTAGGACAGAGACAGGTCCCGTTCTGGCCCTGTTTAGAAGTGGGCCGAAAAGGGTGAGCTATTCAGGTCACCCAACAAATAGCTTTCCCTCACGGTGTAGTATTTACCAGCTGTGGTAAATACCTCCTATTTCAAGTTTTTCACTTTGGAAGGAGGCAAACATTTTTGCCCTTTTTTGGGCCTTCTCCCCAAATAAATTTAGAGCAGCTGAAATCTGTCAGTGAAAACAATGGGGGGATGCAATGATTAACGCACATAAAATGACGTCCCTGTGCAAACAAATAGACTGGGATTTAATCCCTGTTTTGGGATTAGGTCCATTTAACATTCAAAACCCCAGTATCCCCTGTTTCTCTCACAGATGTCACTCATGACTTCCCCTTCCATGTGCAAGTCAGGCAGTTCAAGCCTCCATGGTGGGTGAGCTGTGGCAGAGCGCCTATGAGGCGCTGCTTGTAGATAAGACTGAGTAGTTCCTTTGTTTCATGAGAAAGTCAGAGTAACAAATGTGGTCATCTTGTGATCTGATCAATAAAGGGAGGGCTTGTGTTTTCACAGAACCATGTCTCGGTATGAACAAAACAAGCATTTGCAATGCAAGAGGTCTCACATTTCATTTCTGAGAGTTATTGGCTTTGTAAGTGGCAATGGCCCTCATTACAACCCTGACGGTAAATCCTGCTTCCTGCCATGCCGATAGCCGCCAAGATACCGTTGCCGCGGCGGTAATCCGCCATGGGTATTATGAGCCACACAGAGAATACCGCCACTATACAGACACCCACACAAGTCCGCCACACCAAAGGTCAGTGATAAACTGGCGATAGCAAAACCCACACCGTCACGCCAACAGGAATATGCCCACAGTATCACGACCCCCGAATCAACGCAGCAGTCTTTCAACCGCGGTAAACCATTGGCGGTACACACCACTGCGCTCAAAATACACACACACTTATAAAAGTACACCACAGTGGACAATTCAAAATACACACACCTGACACACATACACACACCACACCCATACACTCACAACACTATAAAACACACACCCACATTACCCACAACCCTTTCAATGAAAAAAAAGAGACCAAGCACAGAGAGACAAGCAAACAGCACACACCCAACAGAGGCACAGAATACCATCACTCATACACCCTCCACGCAAATTACAGTATACATCCCAATACATCACCACACACATCACCTCACACATATCACTCAAAGCACATCCATGGCACCTCAAAGACACCCCAGGTTTTCTGAGGAGGAGCTAAGGGTCATGGTGGAGGAAATCATCCGGGTAGAGCCACAGCTTTTCGGATCACAGGTGCAGCAGACGTACATTGCAAGGAAGATGGAGCTATAGCGGAGAATTGTGGACAGGGTCAACGCCGTGGGACAGCATCCAAGAACCAGGAATGACATCAGGAAGAGGTGGAACGACCTACGGGGGAAGGTCCGTTCTGTGGTTTCAAGACACCAGATTGCTGTACAGAGGACTGGCGGGGGACCCCCACCTCGTCCCCCACAACTAACAACATGGGAGGAGCAAGTCTTGGCGATCATGCATCCGGAGGGCCTCGCAGGAGTAGCAGGAGGACTGGACTCTGGTACTACTATATTCCCCACCCTACCTGCATGCCATCACATATCCCCAACCATACCCTCACTCCCATCACTCCATCACCTCAAATATACCCCACCATCACAACCCACACATCCCAATACCAAGCCCTGCATGTAACAACAATGCATGGACACCCATCACCAAAAAATGCCCAGTAGAGAGACTCACCCATGCCACACAATCAGCAATCACACAGGGCCAATGCGACAGGGAAACTACTATTATATCAGGGAAACACACTCATTGCACAAGATGGCACACACACATACAATAACAATGTATTTGCATCCCAGCAGGACCACTACCCAACGTCACCGGAGAGGAGGTGCCAACTACATCCAGTCCCCCCCCAGAAGAGGCCCACTGTGATGACAGCAGCTCTGCACACCTGGATCACGATGACCAACCTGGCCCATCAGGGACCTCTGGACAGTTGGTTCCCCTGCCACAGTCCCAACCCACCACAGAGCCTCCCTCTTCAGGAAACACCAGCACAGCACTCACCCAGAGGGCCCATGCCACTGTCCCCAGGACACGTCAATCCGCAGTGTGTCCACCACTTCAGGGACCCCAGGCAACGCCACAAACACAGGACGATGAGGGACCTCTGGTCCGTGGCAGTGGGCACATGGTTCAGGGGACAGAGGCACAGGACAACAGGGAAACTGGGAGGACTGCTGTGCGACAGGGGGAGGCCAGGCCAAGGGAACCCACTCTCCACAAGGCACTTTCAAACATCATGGGAGCATTAAATCATTCCCAGGAGACCATGGGCACGGTACTGGCCAAGTTGCAGGAGACCCAGCGGCTGCAGGAGGGACAGTACCTGGGGATAAGGGAGGACCTCACAAAAATCTACACCATCCTGGTCACCAAAGCAGGGGTGCTGGCAGACATGGGCAAGACCATGAGGGAGGCAGTGGCACAACAAAGGGACCCTGACACTAGCCAAACCGATTAACAGCCTTCCATCTCCTTCGGTGCTAGTGGACAGGAGGACCTGCCACAGGACCAACAGGCCACCAGAACCCCACCCCCTGCAGAAGGAGACCCACACCGCAATCGGTCCCTGCGATCCAGGTAGAAGACAGATAACATTGCCAAGACCCCCGCCAGGAAATAGGACTCTCCTGATTGTCACCCCTCTGTCCCACTATGTCACCCTGTCCACCTTGAACTGCCATTACTTCCCTTCCTATACCCCATTGGACAATGCACCTGTGATACTAAGAGACTGGACTCTACCACAGACCTTCCTCCACCATCACCCTAGCCCCTGGCACGTACCCCCCTACTATTTAGCACAAAAAATAAACACCATTGATATACAAACCATACTGGAGTCAGTGTAATGATTCGAAAGATGTATACTTACAACATTCTCAAAGCCTTGCAACGTCCATGTTCATTGAATAATAGCGATGTATGAAAGTTGGTGGGCAGCAGTACCCATAGCAGAAGCCAGGATGGGGTACACAGATCTGAAAAAAGGAAACCCAAAGGGAACAGTCAGTGGCCATACACAGAGGGTAAGAGTCTGCCATGTACAATGTCCTAAAGTATACTGAAATGTGAAGAGGAGTTACAGTCTCTTACCTGTGTGTCACTGGAAGTACTGCTGGATAATGTTTGTTCTGTTGTCCACATCTTCTTCATCTGCCTCCTCTTCCTCACTGTCCACAGGCTCCACCGCTGCCACAAGACCATCTCCAGGCTCATCATCCAGCAGGAAAGGCACCTGGCATCTCAAGGCCAGGTTGTGCAACATACAGCATGCCAAGATGATATGGCATACCTTCTTGGGTGAGCAGTACAGGGATCCACCTGGCAGATGGAGGCACCGGAACCTGGCCTTCAGGAGGCCGAAGGTCCTTTCAATAATCCTCCTTGTTCGCCCATGTGCCTCATTGTTACGTTCCTCTGCCCTTGTCCTGGGATTCCTCACTGGGGTCAGTAGCCATGACAGGTTGGGGGAAACCAGAGTCACCTGTAAATATTGAGGGATACCTGTTAGACACACTAACCCTTAGGGACAACCCCATACCCAGACATCTACATATACTGTGTGGGGACCTTGGGCTCACCTATTAGCCACACCCGGTGCCTCTGGAGTTGGCCCATCACATACGGGATGCTGCTATTCCTCAAAATATAGGCATCATGCACAGAGCCAGGATATTTGGCATTCACATGGGAGATGTACTGGTCCGCCAAACAGACCATCTGCACATTTATGGAATGATAGCTTTTTCTATTCCTGTAGACCTGTTCATTTCTGCGGGGGGGACAAATGCCACATGTGTACCATCAATGGCACCAATGATGTTGGGGATATGTCCCAGGGCATAGAAGTCAGCTTTCACTGTGGCCAAATCCTCCACCTGGGGGAACACAATGTAGCTGCGCATGTGTTTCAGCAGGGCAGACAACACTCTTGTCAACACCTCAGAGAACATTGGCTGAGACATCCCTGATGCCATGGCCACTGTACTTTGAAAGGAGCCACTTGCCAGTAAATAGAGCACTGACAGGATCTGCACTAGAGGGGGGATTCATGTGGGCTGGCAGATAGCTGACATCAGGTCTGGCTCCAATTGGGAACACAGTTCTTGTATTGTGGCTCGATCAAGTCTGTATGTGATTATAATGTGTCTGTCTTCCATTGTCGACAGGCCCACCAGGGGTCTGTACGCCGGAGGATGCCGCCATCACATATGCTGCCTTAGCGGTCGTAGCCTATGGAGTAGAACGGTGAGCAGAAGGTCATTTACCACATAGATAGCACAACTATGTTTGCATTAATGTCACAGATGCAGTGTGCGTAATCTAGAGTCAGTATATGTGCCAATATGTGCTGTGACGCAGTTAGGTGCCATGCCATGTGCCACCCTGAAATGGCATCTGCCTGACCTGTGAGGAGGGACAAGGGGAAATGAGGTAACTGCACTGGAATTGGGCAGCGTCGCCTCATTGGGCCCTATGGGTTCCAGGAGCCAATGGTGATGTAAGCCGGTGGTGACAGTACGCACCGTCGTGGACGTCACTGCCATTTTCTTCCTTTTCTACCTATTCACTCACTTGCTACCCGACCATCAGCAGGAGAGGACCTATACTGCAAGTACTGCTGTGACCTGAGTCTTGAAGGGACAATGGCTAGAGTGTCTGGGGAAAGGGCCCCTGCCTTCACTGCGGAGGAGTTGGACAAACTGGTGGATGGGGTCCTGCCCCAGTACACGTTACTCTACGGTCCTCCAGACAAACAGGTGAGTACCATGTGACATGATGCGTGGGCAATGCCTGTTTGGAGTGGTGTGATATAAGCCACATGTTCGGGGGTGCTAAGGCGTCCTGGCCTGAATGCTGCATGAGAGGTGGTCAGTTCATGTGCGTCAGGGTATGGGAGGGAATTGGTGGGCAACGAGTATGACGGTCCGGACGGGTGAGTAATTAAATTTTCCGCTGTCTTATCCCTCTAGGTCAGCTTCCACCAGAAGGGTATTTGGCATGCCTTCACCAAGGAGGTGCGGACCCTGGGGGTCTATCACAGGCAGAGCACACTCTGCCACAAGAGATGGGAGGACCTGCGCCGCTGGACCAAGAAGATGGCAGAGGCCCAGCTGGGGCTGCCTTCCCAAAGTGGAAGGAGTGCCCATCGCACCATGGCCCCCCTGATGTTCTGCATCCTGGCGGTGGCATTTCCAGAGTTGGATGGGTGCTTGAGGGCATCACAGCAGCCACAAGGGGGTGAGTACAGAATCTGAATGCTGACTTTGCGCACTTTAGGAACTAGCTGGGTGGGGGATGTGGGCTGTGGGTGGCCCTAGGCCAGAGTGATCATGCCAGGGTAGGTCCCTTGTTTGCAGGCTCTGAAGCACCCATACCCCAATGGTACAAGTGGCCAACTACTACTGGGTACGGTCCTGTGGATGTCAGGTGTGCAGGTGCTGGCTTTAGGCAATGTACCACATGGGCTGGTGACTACCTTAGTGAGTGGTTGGGCATGGCCTAGTGCATAGAGCAGCTCAGTGTGTGTTGTGTACGCCAACAGTAGTGGTGTTTCTGGCATTAACCATGTGTATCCTCTGTCTATCCCCCCCTTCTTGTTTTGTCACCCTGTCCTTGTGTGCATTAGCATCATCTGGTGGAGGAGCAGAGGCTCCCATGGCCCATGAGGGTGAATCCACTGAGGGTGAAGGCACCAGTGGGATGGAGGGCGAGGGGAGCTCCACGACGGGGACAGGAGGGGATACCAGTGACAGCGATTCCTCCTCCAATGTAAGCTCCCTGCAAGTAACGGACACCCCAACAACAGGTACAGCCTCCACCCCCCCTACCAGCACCGCCCTCCCAGCAACCCCTCAGCGTGTTTCCCATTCCCGCTCACCCAGGAGGGTGGGCATCTCCTTCGCCCCAGGTACCTCAGGCCCTGCCCCAGTCAGCTCTGCTGCCCTCAGTGAGGAGGCTATTGACCTCCTGAGATCCCTCACTGTTGGGCAGTCAACCATTCTGAATGCCATCCAGGGTGTTGAAAGGCATTTGCAACAAACAAATGCATACCTGGAGGGCATTCAATCTGGCGTGGCAGCCCAACAGAGAGCATTTCAGGCTCTGGCCTCAGCACTGATGGCAGCCATTGTCTCTGTGTCCAGCCTCCCCGCTCCAACTTCCACTACCCAGACCCAATCCCCTCTACCTCAGCCTATCCCAAGCACACCTTCAGAACAGCATGCACACACATCAACACACAAAAGTGGCTTAGGAAAACATAAGCACCACACATCATCACACAGGCACTCACACAAGCACCATACCCATGCACACATACCAACATCCACTTCCTCCACTGTGTCCTCCTCCTCCTCTTCGTCCACCTCCCTCCCAGTATCGTCTCCACTCACACCTGCATGCACTACATCATCAGCCACTGCCTCCATCACCAGCACGCCCATCACAACACACCCCTCACGAGCAATCACTACCCCCACAACCATGCACACGTCCACTGTGTCCTCTTCCAGTGTATCTGTGAGCCCACCTCCCAAAAGTACACAAACGCAGGCACACACCCACTCAACAGCCATCCACCTCACAACAGCCTCCAGCCCAGGCACCTTCACCCAAACTCAGCAGACGTACACCTCCTATAACCACTACCTCTTCTTCCATTCCCACACCCCCTCCATCTTCCCATCCCAGTGTGTAAAAAAAACTTTTCCTGGCTAACGTTGACCTCTTCCCTACACCTCCCCTCCCCGTCCTTCCCCTAGGGCCAGGATGCATAGAACCCAGGCCAGCACCCCAGCCACAAAATCTGCATCCGATGTGGTCCCTGCAAGTCCGAGGGGATCGAAGGGGGCACCCGTGAGGGCTGCCAGTGTGCCACTTACCGATGCTAAGGACCACCCGATTCCGCCACCTGCCAAGGTTAAGAAGGGCCCTGCATGCAGCAGGGAAAAGACGCACCACTCACCCAGCAAGGCCTCTTCCAAAACCAAAGAGGACAGTGCCAAGGTCCCAGCAGCAACTACCAAGGTGGGGAAGGGACACAAAAGTAAGGGAAAGTCACCTCAGGGCATGAAGCCTCCTGGTGAGGGACTGGTGACCACCAATTCTCCTGAGAGGCCAGCGACCTGTACCACGGTATGCACCACCGCAAAGACTGCCATCTGCACCGTCATCTGCACCGCCACCTGCACCACCCCCTGCACCGCCACTGCCACAATGACAGTCACCAGCATCCTCCCCAGTGGTGAGCCGTCTGAGACTGCTGGAGACGGCCTGGTGTCTCCCTCCACCACTGCAGACACGTGCACCATGGGCAGCACCGGCAGCATCTCCGCCGAAGCCACTGCCGCAGCTACCGCCACCTGCACGGCCGAATGCACTGCCATGTGCCCAGCAGGTGCCACCACATCGGACATTAGTAGCATCCCCAGTGGGCAGCCATCCGAGGCTGCAGAAGATGTCCTGGACCCTGCACACACCACATGAGGCACCACCACCAGCACTGGCACTACCAGCAGTTTGCAGCCTAAGTTGCCGCAGGATGTAGTGTGTCTCTGCCTCCATGGTTTATCATGCTACCTATTCCCTGCACATCTCGTGCCTCAGACACCCAGGTGAGGGAAATTGGAACTGCCCCACCCTAGGTGCAGCATCACTGGGCACAAAGCCCCCTCCAGAACCAGTGGAGAGATGCATCCACTCACCCAATCCTTGGCAGGGTGAAGCACACTGGGCACAAAGCCCCCTCCAGAACCAGTGGGGAACTGCATCCACTCACCCAATCCTTGGCAGGATGAAGAACACTGGGCACAAAGCCCCCTCCAGAACCAGTGGAGAGATGCATCCACTCGCCCAATCCTTGGCAGGATGAAGCACACTGGGCACGAAGCCCCCTCCAGAACCAGTGGAGAACTGCATTCACTCACCCAATCCTTGGCAGGATGTAGCACCCTGGGCACAAAGCCCCCTCCAGAACCAGTGGAGAGATGCATCCACTCACCCAATCCTTGGTAGGATGAAGCACACTAGGCACAAAGGCCCCTCCAGAACCAGTGGAGAGATTAATCCACTCACCCAATCCTTGGCAGGATAAAGCACACTGGGCACAAAGCTCCCTCCAGAACTAGTGGAGGAGCTATCCACTTGAGAGACTGTGGCTTTGCACTCCCCAGGACCAAGCAGTGGGAAAACCAACCACTTGAGAGACTGTGGCTTTGCACTCCCCAGGACCAAGCAGTGGGCAAACCACCCACTTGAGAGACTGTGACTTTGCACTCCCCATGACCAAGCAGTGGGCAAACCACCCACTTGAGAGACTTTGACTTTGCACTCCCCAGGACCAAGCAGTGGACAAACCACTCACTTGAGAGACTGTGGCTTTGCACTCCCCAGGACCAAGCAGTGGGCAAACCACCCACATGAGAGACTGTGGCTTTGCACTCCCCAGGACCAAGGAGTGGGCATGTTGCCCCCTCGAGGAGCAGTGGTGTAGTACCATCTTCCGGCTGAGGTGCCCCCCTCCCCTTCTCCCTGATGTGCCTGTGTGTTTTCGACCTGATGCCCCTGCAGTGTTCTCTCCGTTTTGAGGCAGGAGTCAAGTGTGGGCTTGGCCCATGATGTTTTGGCCCACTGGTCCACGGACATTTACAAGGGACAGTGTACGGCCTTCTATACATAATGTAAATATTTGTATATCCTTATTTCTTTGAATTCATTTGTTATATCTGCATGTTCCAAAATATCACTGATTGAAATCAACTCCTTTTGTCCTTGCATTCTTCCAGGGGGTAACGGGGTGTTTCTGTAATGTTGTTGGATGTGTTAGTGTGTATGGTGTTGAGGATGAGGGTGGGGGTATTGCGTGTTGCGTGTGTGTCACCCTCTTTTTGCTCCCCCCTCCCCTGTGTGCTAGGTGCAGTACTCACCGTAGTCGACGCTTCCTTCTTTCTATTTCCTGGTGTATTAGTAGACACACCAACATGGGGAGGACCTACAGCTCGGCCTCATTGGCGTCCTGGTTCTTCGTTGTGTGTCGAAAGGTGAGTGGTTCCCCTTCAGTGTACTGTTTCCTCTGTGCTTTTGATGTCATTGGTACCGCCCAGGAAAAGGTGGCGGATTGGCCTGTCATAATATAGTGAGCGGTACATTGTCTTCTGCCAGTCTGTTAGTGGTGACCGATGCAGTGTTTGTTGCTACCGCCCTGGCGGTCGGAGTGTTAAAATGGCTGTCTATGTTGGCGCTTTCCGCCAGGGTCATGATCCCATTTTTTTTACCGCCGGCCTGTTGGCGGTGTTTCCGCCGCGTTACCACCGACCGCCAGCATTGTAATGAGGGCCAATGTCTTTTACGGATGTGTTTTGGTTTGGAGTGTAGTAGATGTAGGTCAGGTGCCACAGCAACTCTCCCAGGCCTTTTGCTACAGGAGAGAGGACACAACAAGACCACCATCTTGAGAGTGTTTTTGCCTCATTCCTACAGACTGGCTGTGACACCCTAGAGATGCAAGCCTTTCTAGTGTGCTTACCTAAGCATTTATAGCACCAAAAAAGCCACAAAGAAGCACCTTTTGTGGCATTTAAAGCGAAAATGGGGGGATCAAAAGAGTTAGGAGCAAAGAAAAGGAGCCAGCCATATATTTCTTTGTGTTAAACTTTTAAAAGAATTAATTCTACATTGGCAATACCAGCCTAACTTTTGAAAACATTTACTGTATACAGAAGAGGCTGCTTAACTGAAAATTAATTATAGTGATTTTGTTAAGAATGGCACCTGCTTTGCAGCGCTATTAAATAGCAGGACCTGTATTACCAAGCGCTTTAAAAAAAAACAAGTTATTCCCAGACTGCCCCAACATGCACCAGGCAAAAAACCATTGGAGGGAGGATGTGGCAAAAGTGCCAGAGCTGCTGGCGTTGGAGCTGGGGAACACGGTTCGAGTCTTGGTGCCAGCTCAACATCCTGTCACTGTGTTCTTGTGTAACGTAACCGGTGCTCATGTAAAGCACTATAATACCTTTGTATCGAGTTCGCGCTGACTGAAGTCTATTTGAAGAGGCCCAATTTACATCCAAAGGCTAGATGTTTGTTGCTATCATGCGTGAGGCCATGAAGTGCTTGGGAATGGAGCACAAGTTCTTTTTCACTATTTTGGAGACAACACCTTTTGCTATCTTCTTGCCTAGAACTAGCCTATGTGCTTGGTTGGTGACCATGTGGAGTTTATCAAGGTCATGTGCTATCCCCTAGTGTTAAGCTCTACTCAAGTCAGTTGGTTAATACACCCATTGCAGAGGTCTTGACAAAACGAGAATATCACAGATTACAATCCTGACATACCTTTTTCATCTCTTCATCTCTGCAAGGTTGAAGCAAATTAATTATAGTGATTTTGTTAAGAATGGCACCTGCTTTGTAGCGCTATGAAATGACAGAACCAGTATTACCAAGTGCTATAGAAGAAAATTTAGTCATTCACAGACTGACTCAACACACAGTAGACAAAGAACACCAGGGGAGAGGATGTGGCATAAGGGCCAGAGCTGCTGACCTTGGAGCTGGTGAACACGGTTTTAGTCACGGTGCCAGCTCAATACCATGTAATTCTAGGTAGATCACTTAATCTCCCCTTGCCAACAAAAAATGAATGAGTTCTTATGCAATGTAACCGGTGCTCATGTAAAGTGCTGCAATAACTTTGTATCGAGTTTGTGCTACATAAAACTGCAAAAATAAATTAAGCGCTCTAATACATTTGTGTTGAGTTTGCGCTACATAAAACTGCAAAACAAAATATATCCTGGCATTGCTTTTTCACCTCTTCATCTCTGCAAGGTCAATGCACATGAATTATAGTGATTTCATTAAGAATGACACCTGCTTTGCAGCGCTATGAAATGGCAGAACCTCTATTACCAACAGCTATAGAAAAAAAATGAGTTATTCCCAGACTGTCCCAACACGCACCAGAGAAAGAACTCTAGCGGAGAGAATGTGGTGTAAAGGCCAGAGCTGCTGACCTTGGACCCAGGGAACATGGTTCGAGTCACGTCGCCAGCTCAACATTCTGTGATTCTGGGCAAATCACTTAATCTCCCCTTGCTGCCAAAAATGAATGTGTTCTTGTGTAATGTAATCGGTGCTCATGTCAAGCGCTGTAATATCTTCCTGTTGAGTTCGCACTACATAAAACTGCAAAAGAAAATAAATTAAAAAACACCCACAGACATCGCAAAGAAACAGCAAGATGCACGAAACCAAAGAAGACGAAGAAACAACATACCGCTATGAGCGAAGCGAAGCGGTGAGGCAGAAGGAAAAATAGTACGTCACACTAAGGTACATGCCCGATCGTGCAATAATCCATGTAACAGGGTCAGTCTCCAAAGCAGTAACAAAACATCCTCAAGGGGGGGCAAATGTAAATCAGTTACCATCAACATCAAGGGATTTTTAAAAGGCAGGCCCAGCTGATATGAACCCAATGCATTTCTCACTGGAAGCCCTTCTTCAGGGGTAACTACAAAAACAACCCCACAAGCAACCATTACTGTCCCTGTCTCATTGCACATTATGCAGCATATAAATATTATTGACTAATTCTTCATTACGAACAATACAAAATAAAAATGAAAGTAAGCCACCACGAGAAAGTGTCTAAATAAAAATATTAGTCCTGTGCCTACGTTTTAACCTGAAAAGTAAATTAATTCCCCAATATATGCAACATATGCTCCATCATGCCTCAAACATAAACCAGTGACAAAATAAACCAGTGGGTATGCCTCAAATGAACAAAACATTCACCTAAAATAATTTTTCATGGCATACTGCATAATATTCATACCTGATGGAGTGTAAAAATGTTACGTATACGGCGACCGGCTGAACCATATGGACAAAAACAATGAAATCGGAAATTCCAAACGAGTTGGTTTAAGCCAACCCTCTATGAACTCTGCAGGTGAAAACAATGATTTTGTGGTTTGCCTTGAAATTCAACCACATGACACCCAATGAACACGCACAGCCCTGGTGCTAAAATACGTATGTCACACACAAATTCAGACAGTGCTGTTATGTGACATAACCAGGTCCTAAGCAATGATTCTGGGTTACTAAAATAAAAATGTAGTGGTCGTCCCAACAATCATAAAAACATATATCAATAATACAAACAATAACGATCATTAAAACTTACACATTAACCCCCTCAAAAAATGAAGGGTGATGCTCTACAAAATAATTGTCGTTAGTAAATGGCATAAAAATAGTTGTGATGATAAACAATATGTAGCTCGCTGATGTTGCATGGTCTTAGGTGCTGTTTGAATTTCTATCTCCAGTCAACGGGTGCAAACTACAAGCGTAGGAGAAAGGTGAATACGACATGAATATTTGAAAATGTACTCCGAAGAATAATCATAGTTATTTTTCATTTTTGTAAACGCTCAACGGCAAAGTTATAGCGTGCAGCCTCGGATGCGCTCTGCTTCGACAGCACAAATGTATTCCAAAAAAAGCTGATGTGCAAGAAGCATACAGACACCAAGATTCACTGCTGACCAGGGGCGTAGGAGACAATAAATGTCTTGGGGGGACAGTGACAGCCTTGGGGACTTCTCAATTGACCCTATACAAATCGCCCATTGTTTGCGAAATGCAGGCTCCATAAATGTACACAATCATATAGTTTGGACGTGAAATAGGGAGAAAAGAAGGCATGTTGTCAGTTCGAAAGTGTGTTTTATTATCATTTACATTCACAAAGTATTTAGACTAAATGAGAAAAAAACATGTTGATTAACCTGCATCTTCATGCACCGAGCAAATAGAGGTAGGAAGGAGAAAAGGAAGAACATACCTTTTGTGCCCCGCACCGATCATGCCACTCACCTCATGCAAATTGAAACCGCACTAGAGATATCAAAAGCGATCAGGTACAATAATTGTAAACTGTGCTCTGAAACCGTAGTTCTAGTAACACTTGGGCTCTTCTGTGTGATCTTGGACAGGTCAGCTCCACATCACTCAAAAGTGAGAGCACTTACACTAAAGAAGCTCTTGGTGTTACAGACTATTTAATACATGGGATTCTGGTACCCCTTATAAACAGCAGTCATTAATTTCTATATAATCGGCTACTTCTGATGCCTCAAGTCACTGATTATAAAGAAAAGACATCAGAACAAGACTATTACAAGATTATTACAGTTCAGTTTTGACTTGCCTTCTGCCTGAGCCAGCAGCCAAGGTGAAAGGCAGGTCAGGACATGGAACATAATTAAAGCAGCTGTTTAAAGAAACAAATGGAACTTTGCTTCTCTTTCTGCTGCTCTATTTTAATACCTTAAAATTACAGAAGCTACACACTAAAGCAGTGATTTCCAACCTTTTTACTCCCCAGGTCCACCACTGAATCTCTACTGGAAGCCGGGGACCCCCAAGCAATTTGTATAATTTAAATGTCAAACATTAAAACAGTAATTTGCAAAAAATACACAAGCAAGTTCACACCAAACAAATACTCGAATTACTAAAGATCTAATTATATTATATTGAAAAAATATCCAAGAATCAAAAAAATTTAATGGGAAGGTTGGGGCTGCATCTCAGGTGACTAACTTTTCAATGTTTAGTCTTATTTAGGAAAGCTGAATCCTCAGGTCAGATTCTACATTTCCCAAGCGATTTCTGTTTTTATTTTTTAGGTACGTAACATCTGAAAATACTTTTTCACATAAATATGTGGTGGGGAAAGGAAGTAAACCATAAGGGCCTCGCAGCTCTCCAAAGCCTCTCTGTCATGTTTAATTCATTTGTTTAATAGCACCTCTCATACCATTTTAAGGTGTTTGAGCACTTTACAGGGGACTACAAGGTGTAGGATTCACATGTCATCCACACTCGTAGGCATTTTCTAAGAGTGCTTGGTGTGGAGAAAAACAAACTCGGGTTTCAGAATGTAATACAATGGTTAGCTTTGACTTTAATAATTAGAATATATTTCTACACAAGCAAACGTTTATTAGCAGCATAAGAAAAATTAAAGACTGAAAATAACTTTCTAATTTGTGTCATGCAGTTTGCATGCAGCTCTTTGATGGCAGTTCATAGCTCACTGTGCCAGATTCTGATTGTAACTTATGACCTGCACAGTAACAAAAGAATCTCTGTGACAAAAGTAGTAACCCACTGTGCTAGGCAAATGAAATACTGTTCTTTGCAGTAGGCGTATTAACCATCTGCACTACCTTAGATGAGTCAAAACTGCCACTAGACAAAACCCCTACCTCTCTCCCACAGGTACATTAATCACCACAGTTATCTTGATGCTTTTATTTTTGCCTGAAAGCCTCTGGTGAATGCTAAGAAATGGGGGTGGCGAGGCAGGTGGATGAAAAATAAAAAAGAACACTTAATCTGTGTATGGCAGTCATCTCTCCTCTGTCCTCTTCTCTTCCTCAGTCCCAGCAGCACAGAAGCACACAGGCTCCCAGATTCCCCTAAGCCAATCAAAACTTTGCTGTCACCAGTATGACAGCAGCTTTGTGATTGGTCTGAGCAGCCTGGCTCCGCACTCAGACAGGGACTGGGAGCCTGTTCATGTTCTCCATCTGGCTGTTCAGTACAACCGGGTGGGGTAATACTTAGTGCACATGTCTGTTTGGCCGGCCCAAGACGGCTGGCTAAACCGTCATGTGCACTTATGGTGCACATTCCACTGCTCCTCCATGTGACACAGCCCAGCCTACCCCGCCCTAACTTGGCTCTGCATTAAAAAATAAAATGATTATAATTGCCCTAGTGCTTATAGCAGTAGGGCAATGCTCCTCCCCCTTAACGGAAGAGCCACTGCTGCTGGATGTACAAGGAACTTTGCATTGCTTTTACAACTGCTGCACAAAGGAAGTAATAAATATAACAACACAAGTGTTTCTAGATGTCTCAGCTGAAGAAGTGCCCTTCTGCTGGCCCAGGTCTGCAGATTCCCTGGGAATGTGTCCTGGGCCCCTGGGGGGGCCTCAAACCACAGGTTGGGAACTTCTGCACAAAGGTTTTAAGTGGTTTGCGGGTAAGTTGATGGTGTGACCATGTATTATATGGGCTATTGTACCCCTTGGCAAAGATGATAAGGATTCTGCAAGTCATCTTGGAGTTCCAAACTTTATAAACAAGCATTGGCAAAGCCAATAGGTATCACCTATGCAGAGCTACTGGCTTTGCTAGTGTGTTTTAGCCATGTTGTAAACTAGCATGGCTGCTGTTCAGCATGGCTATACGTTAATGTCATAAAGGAGAATGACATGTCATAAAGTGTCGTCGATTGGTGTGGCATAGAGTGTTGAGGAGTGAGTAGAGTGTCATAGACTGGAGTAGTGTCAGAGTGGAGTAGAGTGGGGAGCTATAAAGAAGAGTGGAGTGGCATAGAGTGGAGTAAAGTAATGTGGAGTGCCATAGAGAAGTGGTGGAGAGTACAGTGGTGCAGAGAAGATTGGCATAGAGTGCACTGTTTTTAGTAAAGTGGTGTAGAGTGCATTAGTGTAGAGTGCACTGGTTTAGAGTAGAGTGGACTACTCTAGTGGTGAAGAGTAGAGCAACAGAGTGGAGTGGTACAGCATAGATTACAGTGGCACAGAGTGCAGTGGTGCAGAGTGCTGTTTTGTAGGGTGATGTGGTGCATGGTAGAGTGGAGTGCTGCAAGATAGAGTGGCACAGAGTGCAGTGATGCAGTATAGAGGGGTGTAGAGTGTAGTGGCATAGAGTGCATTGGTGAAGAGTGCAGAAGAGTGGCACAGAGTTGAGAGGTGGTGAGTAGAGTGCAGTGGTGTAGAGTTCAGTGGCAAAGTGTGGACTGTTGCAGAGTAGAGTGTCATAAAGGGCAGTGGTGTAGAGTGGCATAGAGTGCATTGGCATAGAGTGTAGTCGCATAGAGTGGAATAGAGTACAGTGGTGCAGAGTAGAATAGAGTGGCGTAATGTGCTGTGTTGCAGTGCAAAGGGGGTCATAGAGTGCAGTGGTGTAGAGTGATGTAGAGAGCAGTAGTGTTGAGTGGAGCAGTGCAGAGTAGAATAGAGTGGTGTAGAGTAGAGTGCTGCAGTATAATACAGTGGTGTATAGTAGGGTGGTGTAGAGTGCATTGACATAGTGGTGCAGAGCAGAGTGGCATAGACTAGAGTGGGGTACAGTGCCTTGGCGTAGAGTGGTACAGAGTAGAGTAGAGAGGTGCAGAATGGAGTGGTGCAGAGTAGATTGCAGTGGCATGGAGTGATCCAGAGTAGAGTGGAGAGACATAAAGTGGAGTATGCATAGTGTGGTAGGACACTGCATTACAAGCAACATATCTTCAACTGAAATGACCATTACATTTGCAAAGACATACAGTTTTACTGATAAAAACATACAGCACACAAATGTTAATGTGTGGAAATGTCATTACCTAGTGTATTGATTTGTTTCGATCATCTTAAAATATTTGTTTGCACTACACTTTTATTCCTGAGTATCTGCACATTTCATTCACAAACATTTGAAGTTTGTGTGGTAGATAAAAATAGCATCCTGAAGCCTTCCTCCACCACACCCCCAGTAGCTAGAATGATTGTCAGATAAGTTCTCTCACTTTGAAGTCAGAGAAAGAAAGATAAACGCCAAACTCCATGGGAAGACAGAGCCTGAAATTTGACCTTGGTCTTTGAATGCACAGCAAGTGAGACAAGATAAGAACAATATTTAAAGGCCTGTTTACAGACATCAAACACTGGTGGAAGGATACAGTATACTAGAGATACTCCACTGGAGGGACAAACTCAAGCTGGACAGCCTAAATCAAATTCAGCTAGCAAATAGAAACCAAGCAAATGTAAGTTGCAAAGCCAAAGGTAAGCAATGGGTGGAATACATTCCCAATTAAGCTTTCCAAATGTCCTGTAAATGACTTTAGCAAACCAGACAGCTTTGATCTAATGAACTCAGCCTTCAGCCTAGTTCCTATATATTTTTATGGAACTTCTCTGTGACTGCGGCAGACAAACTGTATCTTGCTATTTAGGGCCTTTTACAGACCCTCTTATGGGCCAGTACTGCTGGATTGTCCTGTAAGATTATGAATTGTGTGGAGATTTATGCAAATGCATTGATACGAACCCTGTATTTCTGATGCTTGGTTTGGCTATCACCAGGGCCACTGCAACTATGCAATTGAGCGCTACAGTGTTTTTCGCATAGTTATGGATTTGCTGCATTTGCCACAAAATCTAACATCTGCTGCATAATCTGCAGATTTAAACAAAAATGGTTCAAAAGTTACTAAAAGCGCAGCAACGAGTGTTGGTGCACAGTGGAAGGCCCCTTTACAAACGTTGAGTGCTAGACTTTCTTTTGGTTGTTGCTATATTTAGTTGTTAAGCTGGTACTAATGAGGTGAAACCTAAGCCCAGAGAGTGTTAACAAGTGTAAAAATGTCAAAATAATGAAATACTATCACATTATGTCGCATAATTTGCCTCTTCTGCCTGCATAACTTAGTCAACCCTGCCACATAATTTGGCCCTCCCCTGCTTCATAATTCTAGTCGCCCTCTCACCAATGTATCCCCATGTAACTGTTATTCTTTATTTGCCATTTTTTCTGTCTCTACTCATAAGAATTGAAAATTAATGTAAAAAAATTATAATACAAGTCAAACAATAATGTTAAATACAGAAAAGATATTATACTTCAATATGCTTAAGTATGTGACAATAACAACTACAACTATGCAGATGACACACAAATACTACTTAAATTAGAATGCCCCAAAAACATTAAAAACTCACAAATCTTCAGTTGCCTCAGAGCCGTTGATCAGTGGATGACCTGGAGCCATCTCAAACTAAATACCACCAAAACAGAAATACTCATATGTGGTGACTGGAAAAATTATGACCCTCCTCAATTATCCAAGGAATTTAAAAACCTAGGAATCACCATGGATTCCAAGTTAACTATGAATGCCCAAGTAGACAAATTAGCATGAACAAGCTTCATCACCTTGAAGACTTTACGACGCATCTTCCCCCACCTCGGATTTCCACACAAGGTGCAAGCTACTATCTCGCTTGTACTATCCAAACTGGATTTTGCCAATGGCCTCTACCATGGATCATCTCTATATGTTCTGAAAAAACTACAACATATCCAGAATTCCGCAGCCAGGCTACTATTACATGTAAAGCCGCAAGCCCACATCTCCCCTGCCTTGAGAGCACTACACTGGTTACCCGTTGCCAGAAGATGCACTTTCAAGCTGCTTTGTATCACCCGCAAAGCTATACATGGAACAGGACCGCTTTTTATCAGAAAGAAAATTACCAATTACATCCAACAAAGAACCCTCCGCTCAAGATTGGCACCCCGCCTTAGAACACCACCATACAAGAAAAAGACTATAGGTGGTACATCCTTCTCCGTCCAAGCAGCCAAACTATGGAATTCATTACTCCCAACTATAAGAGCCACAGATAACTTTCTTGTCTTCAGAAAACTACTCAAGAGTTGGCTCTTCCTTCATAACCACCTTATTCAAACAACTATGAACTGCATATGCCTATGTTGAGAAATATTTTTTCAGATTATGTGCATATTTCTATTTATTTATAGTTTCTTTAGAAAATATGTATCGCTACTATGTCATAACAATAAAATACACACACACTCTTTTTGACTAAGTATTTTTTACCCATGGTTCTAATTATGTATTGTATGTGCATATGTGTGTGTATTCATGTGTGTGTGTGTGTGTATATATACATATATATATGTATGTATGTGTATATGTTGTTTCTGTGCTTGGCATGTTCGTGGATCATTGCATGGCTCCTGGGTGGGTTGTTATACTAGATATCTATGAGTTCCTGCTCTCTTCTTATCACACTTATCTACTCATCATCATATGTCATGTCTCTATCAAACTATCCTCCATTCTCTCTCTGACTCATCCCAAATCCCTTCTACTACTTTCATCGCCTAAATAACTGCCTAGGCTCTTCCCTCCACTTCCACATCTAACTCACCAAACCTCACTCTATTACTGTGACCTCCCACACAACCCTACTAAATTCTCCCGCATTTATCTCACCCTGCTACTATGCTCTCCCTAACCCTTCCACCTACTATTCCCTCCTCCGCCCCCCTTTACTCATCCCAAGCCTTTGGGTTGAGTAAATGAAGGATATACTCCCAATTAACACTTCTGGATTTCTTTCCTCCTCCACCCCTCCATTACTCCAGTCAATCTAACTAACAAACTCTCATATCCGCGGCTCAAATTAACTCATAATAATACTAAAACTGTACTCATTATTTCCCGATACTAATCCATCACTAATTCTTGTTGGGTTCCAGAGTAGCATGCTACTCATCGAAAAGCGCTTCAACGCTTCGTGAGGGGTAGTAAGCGCTATATAAATACGATTACAATACAATACAATACAATACATAACTAATAACGCTAGGCAAACTGCCTAAAATGAAACGTGGTTTCTCCCTGTTAGCCATGCTGTAATCCAACCCTTTATTTCTTAGATAAAAAACATTCACAAAGGTGAACTTAGATGTTTGGTCTAAATTTAGACCAAACGTCTAATTTTACGATTTTTGGGAATTCACAAAGGGCATTTACAAGTAGTATCTTCACGTCTGCACTTGGGCAGATCTCCGTTACTTGTACATGTTAGAAGCAGATACCCTTCTAGTAGCTAAATCGTATTGTGTGAAAAGATAAAATCTTGCTTTCCCTGTTCACTAAATGGTGTGATCTTAGGCAACAACAAATACTCAGGGCACAAGTCCTAAAAAAAAAGAGAAGTGGGGGGAGTAACCAAGTTAGGCAGTATGCAAGTGACGCATGGCATCATGGCGTGTGACATTGCACTTGGCATCACAACCAATGACCTCAAAGAAGGTGGCATCAGATCTTAACACCTCAAGACATATGTTTAGCAGAGCTATCATGAGTACATTTGAGCACTTTACTATATTTAACAAATTAGATTTTGCTTTGGGGTTGTGCCAAAAACGTTAGGCAACCTTAACACAAAATCTGGGTCTCAATTTATACACTTATTTTTTAGAGGCTCTGCCACAAAGAAATTGGCATAAGGGAGAAATGTGGCAGTAAATCAGTTGGGCTTAATTGATGCAAAGTCTGCATTTTAAAATATTTTGTGGGGGTTAAGGCATCTGCTGAAGAGATCCTTGTGTGCCCAATATATCTCAGGGTATAATAATAATGTGTATGATGTAAAGCGCTTGGACACCCTGCATTGGATTAAGTAGCGCTATAAAAGAAATTAAACAAAATAGTGGTATTTAAATTGTTATATGTGTAAATACTGGGGCAGACCAACACATCTGACATTCTTACCATGTCTCTCTTGGATACCTGTGAAGTAATAGCAAGCTGTGTGTTTTTGTTTCCTAAATAGCAGCTAGGTGTGAGGCTCCAGACAGCTTCCAGCTAGAATACTCAAACAAAAGGAGGCCTAATGGCCTCTAAATTTCAACCTTTGCCTTGGGCCAGTAGAAATTTAAAATCAGAAACCCTCTCCCATGCTGCCCAGAAGGAATGAAAGCGCTTCTGAAAGTTGGTGTGGGCGCTTCTAACAATATAAAAAAACATCGGGTTGAAATGGCCAGGCAAGTTATATGAGTGAGAGGGGAAATTCTTTGGTCCCCTTGTCCCCCCACCCTCGTCCCCTGTGTCCCCCACACTCCAAAATCTGGGGGGGGATACATCCTCTGCATCCCCCACACTTCCTATGCACATGCTGCTGGCATCATAATCCACACAGAATCCAGTTTAGTCCAAGTAATCCAGTTGATGTGAACTCAATGCATTTCGGGCTTCCTCAGGGGTAACTACAAAAACAAGCCCATAAGCAGCCATTACTATCCCTGTCTCAGTGTGCATAGTGGAGCATTTAAAAAATAATTAACTAATTCTTCATTAAGAACATTACAAAACAAACATGAAAATAAAACACCACGAGAACATGATTAAAATAAAATACTAATACTAGTGCTGTGCCTACTTTTTAACCCAAAAAGTAAATGAATTCCCAATATGTGCTCCTTCATGCCTCAAACATAAACCAGTGACAAATCAAACCAGTGAAGGTGCCTCAATGAACCATACATACACCTGAAATAAATGTGCATGGCATACTGCACATGTGAGCTGCTGAAGCCCTAAGCTGCAGCCACTTCTGTTTTTGAAATTCACAACTTATTTGCTGCTTGCTTTTCCTGCATAAAATTTTTCGCAGTAGAAGATTTACTCACAAATAGTGTAGTAGGACAGGCATCTGCAGCACTCCACAATCCTTCAAAAGTTGGAAGGAAGAGATGGCACTTGTACTTTTGACCCAGAAAGCTTTTATCAACCTTTATAGACAACCTTAGACTGAAGCATGTTAATAAAAGTGGAATGATAACCGGCATAAATAATCACCTACCACATAAAGCAAAAGCTGAAGTGATATTTTCCTGAAATAGCAGTAACCGGTTGGTTAAATCACTGAGAGTGCAAAGCTGCTCATTTACAATCCCTTCAAAATGATTTGAAACCCCTATGATTCAGTTTAAGCAATCTGAATGACGATAATTTAAAGAAAGAATGAGTTTAACTTTTGACTGTTCCACCCTGAGGTAACAGAAGAGCTGTTTCTTCATAAGTAGTAGATCCAACTTAGTTTATTATAAGATAAGTACGATGTCTAGAAGCCTTATCCTGTCAGCAAGACGTTCAAACACAACTGCCTCAGAAAGAACCTCTTTTGACCCTTGGCATTCTGTATTCTAAGAACTGCCTTGCTCACGAGCTTGAGTGGCTCCTATAGTAACAGAAACTTTCTTAATAATAAATGGTACCATAAACAAATGGGCATTACCACATCACCTCCCTTCCCTTGCAAACATCAAAACAATCAAATGAAATTAGAACACATCCATAGCTTCATAACTTATATAACATTTCTTAATAATAAATGATAACATAAATAAATATACATACATAGCTTCATGACTTATACAAGCCCCGATGTTGACATGAACAAATCATACATAGTATCGTAATCTCATCGGCCTCCTTATCAGTCTTTTAGACCTCGGACACGAATTCTTAACTGAATCAGGATCAACATAAGACCCACCATCACGAGTAGTGGGTTCTCTTGTTTCTCCCGACTCACCAATACCACATTTCGCCACTCTATTTAAGTTCCATATTATGGTAATTCGTTTTTACTGCATTTTTTAATAGTTTTATTAATTCAAATGGCCCTATAAATTTAGTAGGTCCTTTCTCACGTCTAGGAGATTTTATCTTTACCCAATCACCAATTTTTATTCGAGTTTCTTTCACATTTTTGCGTACATCATACCATTCCTTCCTCTGAACTTTCTTACTTTGTTCCTTGTTTCTCCATCCATCCACATCATTGATAAAAGGATCAATGGTCAACCGTTTTTCTAGTACCCACCCAGGAGCCACCTCATGCCATGGTATTCTTCCCCTAAACAGGCGAAAGGGTACCACTCCCGTGGAAGAGTGTGGAGTTAAGCGATATTCACGCACTTTTTTTTTTATTTCACTCTCCCACTTAACTCCTTGTGCTTGTGCCAGCTCTATACTTTAATAAAACGTTCCACCACACCATTCAACTCTGGATGATAAAAGGCCGCTCTTTTGTGTTTAATACCTCTATCCTTCAAACACCATTGTCAGTTAGAATTGAAGAGGGAAACCCTTCCCTCTCAAAAAGTTTCTCAAGAAAAGCAATTACGTCTCCAGACTCCACAGAACTCACAATCTTTATCTCTGGCCACCTGGAATACATATCAATAGATACCAAAATGTAACGATCTACTGAACCTAATCTCACCGGACTGAGAATATCTAAAGCCGCATCTATCCATGGTCCTAAGGCATCCTCTCTTATCACCACTGGTTGAACATTGCACTTTAAAACTTTGTCTGATTGAGCACAGATTTGACACTCTCTCACCTCTCTCTCCACCGTGGTATTCATGGCGGGCCACCAATATGTAGCTCTTAATCTTTCTTTGGTTTTGAAAATACCCATATTACTAGCGTGAGCATGTGCTACCAATTTCTTCCTCAAGGAATGGGGAGGGATTAACTTACTACCCCTTACCAGGAGATGGCCAATTCATCTTTTGCCTGCCAGAAAGGTACCAGAAGCTCGTCACAACTTTTCTTTACACCACATCCACACATAGGGGGTTATTACAACTTTGGAGGAGGTGTTAATCCGTCCCAAATGTGACAGATATACCACCAGCCGTATTATGAGTTCCATAGGATATAATGGACACGTAATACGGCTGGTGGTATATCCGTCACTTTACCGTCACTTTTGGGACGGATTAACACCTCCTCCAAAATTGTAATAACCCCCATAGTCTGGTCTATTACTTTCTGTAAAACGTTATCTTTCAGCAACTCTTCCCTCCATTCCAATTCCTGAATAACAGCGCTTGTTATGAGATAAACTTTAACATCCTGATCAAAATCATCACCTGCAAAATAATCATCATCAGCAACATCATTCTCAACTCCTGCTTCCTTGGAAGAATATGCCTCGCAAAGTCTAGAAAGCTTGTACATTCAACACTCCTGGTATATAGGATACAGTATACTCAAATTCTTGTAAGGTCAAACCCACTTACGAATTCTGTGAGAAACCAAGTCAATTCCCTTGTTCTTGAACACTTCTTTCAAAGGTTTGTGGTCTGTGATAACTTAAAAGTTGCAACCCCATAAAAACTTCCTCAGTTTCCTAACTGCCCAGTAAACACCTAGTGCCTCTTTTTCCATCACAGAATTATTACATTCTGCTTCTTTTAAGCTTCTTGACAAAAATAAAATGGTCCTATTCACACCTTTGGTTCTCTGCATTAGAACTGCACCAATACCCTTTGAACTGGCATCACACATCTACATAATCTCATCTTTGGAGTCATAACTGCCCAGGTCAGCTGCACTTCGTAAACTACACTTTGTATCATGGAATTCATTTGTACACTGATCACACCAAAAAAATTCAACACCTTTCTTCAAAAGACCTCTCATGAACCTTGTTCTCTCTGCAAATTTTTGTACAAATCTGTTATGGAATTTAGCCATACCAAGAAACTTTACCAGTTCCTTCTTGTTTTCTGGGACTGGCATATTGGTGATTGTGTCAACTAAAGCTGCTTTAGGACAACTCCCTTTTTCAGAGATTTCATGACCCAAATATTCAATAGTGGAAGTATTAAACGTGCATTTCCCAGATTTTAGAGTTAGCCCTGAGTCTCTTAGTCTGTGTAGGACATTTTCTAATGTTTTATAATGTTAAGTCAAGTCAGCTCCATATATTAAAATGTCATCTTGGTAAATTTTAATACCTTCCACCCCCTCAAGACTTTTTCAAGTGCTCTTTGAAAAACGGATGCCGCTGAGATTAGACCAAAAGGCATCCTGAGGAATTTGAAGGTGCCGAAAGGGGTAATAAAAGTTGTAAGATCCTGGGATGATGGTTGTAATTTTATCTGATGATACGCTGATGAAAGGTCAAGTGTTGAAAAATGCTTGGCACCATTAGGGAACACAACATTTCATTAATGTTGGGGAGGTGATGATGATCTACTACCACAGCTTTATTCAATTCTCTGAGGTCCACACAGAGTCTTGCCTCTCCATTGGCCTTCTTTACCATAACTACTGGGGCCACCCACTCTGATGCATCAACTTCTTCAATTATATTACCAGAAAGTAATTTGTCAATCTCCTCCTTCATTTTTTGTTTGACAGAGAAAGGGACAGATCTTAATTTCGCAACTTTGGGTAGAGCCCCACGCTTCAATCTAACCTCAAGTAGATAATCATTTAGACAACCTATTTTCTTATTGAAAACTTCAGGGAATTTGCTTAGCCATATGTTTCCCGATTCTTCCACCTGATTAACAGAAGGAGCATCTTTCAAGATTACTGAAGGATCTTCATTAGGATCCAAATAAACACGTAAATCACGTTGATGAAACCAGCTTATCAAAGAATCGCTTTTTAAGGACACATACACTTTCGCTGGAATGATACGTTTCTTAAACTCGATAGTACCCCAAAAGTACCCAAGTCATTTAATTGGTACCCCACCATATCCTTTGGGACTGATATCAGGCTTAAACAACTTAAGTTTACCTTCTAAGTGCTAATCATAAAAACTTTTTGCTTCAAGGGTTATTTTCGCTCCAGAGTCAAACAAGATTTTAACAGCCTCACCATTCACTAAAATTGTTTCCACGGGGCCACTCAAACATCCACTCCTGTTTTGCAAAATATCAATCTCATTTACAAAGTCTACTTCGTCACTTATATCTTCACACTCTACCTCTCTCACTTTCTTAGTACTCATTTTTGTCCTGCAACATTTTGCTAAATGTCCCTTTCTACCACAGCTTTTGCAGAATACTTTCCAAGCTGGACACTCCTTATTGTTAGCCATGTGTCCCACATTGCCACACCTGAAACACTTCCCCGGAAAAGGTTTTATGCCTTTAGGATCATTCTTGTTTTGGGAATATTTGATTTCTGTATGATAATTTTTCACTGTTTTTGACAGAAATACCTTCCTCTGCATCATGCTCAGTTGTCGTAATTTTTTGGTTCTTCAAAACCTCAACACAATTCTTAGAGTGCTCACAAATTTTTGCAACAGTAAGTACTTCATCCAACGATGGGTTGTCTTTTTGCCACATGTTCTCTCTAGCCTTTTCTAATGAGCATCCCAACATGAATTGATCTCTTAAGCACAGGTAGCAGCAAGACTTCGTAATGCAGTGATGTATTGCTCTATTGTTTCACCTTGTTGCTGTACTCTTTTCCCAAAATGATAGCGCTCCAAAATTGTGCAAACTTTAGGTAAATAATGCAAATCAAGTTTTTTTACACATATCTCATATTCATTGAGGCCGTCAGCGTCATTGGCAAACAAATCAGGATAAGTTTTCAAATATCTCTTTTCCTTCAGTACCTAGACAGTGCATTAGTAAAGATGTCTATCTTTCCGCCCTGAAAGAAGTATCGCAGACCTTGGCATAATTAGTGAATATCTTTTTCCACTTTTGCCACTTGATAGGAGGCTCGCCAGGAGATACTAAGAAAAAGGGGTCTGCCGGTACGTTTTGCATGTCGATATAGAATATTACGTAAGGGAATTTACTCTAATTAGGTCTAGATATACTAAAACACACTCTATCACACAACAATAAGGGTGAGAGCTTAATAGGTTTCAATTTGTTAGATAAGAATATGTTATTTTTAAACTGTGGTACATTCAAGACAGTGAAAAATTACAGAATATAAACCATGAGTCTTGATGCGCTTAAAGGTGTGCACATCCATGGTATACTGGTGTCAAAGTTCAAAGTCAGGTGTGCACATCACCATGGTGCACTGAAATGAGAGATCAAAGATGTGTATATGAACACATTTCTAAAAGAATACGATTTTTAATATAGTTGTGAATCAAGAATAAGGAAGATCTTTTCTGTTTACACTGTCTTTCCGTGGTGACAGATGTTTGTAAAAAAAAGACGGGTTTCCTGGCAACAGGCAATGCACTATGGATGAGTCCGTGTACGCTGCTTAGCGTCCTTAGTCACTATGGAAACGAGTAAAGACACAGTTGAAGAGGCGTGACTCAGCAAGGTGTCATGCCTTTATGTTCTTCGCATGCAAGCGGAAGGAGAAATTGTGCACGCGAGGTTCTGCAACGTGTTGTGCCTTCACCTTCTTCGCATCACGCAGCAGAACCGAATTAAATATAATGCACATGGTTGATTACGCCTTCCGATCGAGCTTCAGTCTAGGCTTCCCAATTTCACAAACCAGCCAAGTCCGGACGAAAACATTTGGGAATAACTTGCCTGATTGAGCAGACTTGGCTGACTTCTACCGCCTTCAACATCGAAGTAAAACTGGAAGAGAAGTCATGACTGGCATGAAACACAGTGCCCAGTTGAGGCTTCTGTTCTTTAAGTCCCTCGTCGCCAAAATGAGGTATCAGAAGAGCAGTTTATTAGGTTTATTACTGGTTTATTAGATATGTACGATGTCAAGAAATCCTCATCCTGTCAGCAAGACGTTCAAGCACAACTGCCTCAGAAACCTCCTTTGACCCTTTGCATTCTATATTCTAAGAACTGTCTTGCTCACAAGCTTGAGTGGCTTCTATAGTAACAGTACATTTCTTAATAATAAATGGTAACATAAACAAATGAACATTACCACACACCCCATTGGAGTGCACAAGGGAACGTGCATATATCACCCTTATTATCTAGCTGCACTAAAATATATTTCCCAGTAACATGTTAGTTTACTAATTTGAGAAAGCCAAAAACAACCATCCCTACCAAGTAGATCAACGTTGCGCTCACCCAGTCCTGGAAGTTTATCTAAATGTAGATTGCATTCTCTAGAATGTCATTTTGCTTTTATTGCAGTAAAAATAGGCTCAGAAATCTAAGCAAGAAAAGTCAAGACTGGTCGAAAGTGTAACCCATGACTTGGCATCTATGAACATCACCTTCAGAAAAACTCCATATACACAGTTCTGCAACTAATATTGAAAGTTGTACCAGTGTAGCAGTTAAATAATAGCAGAAAGAATACTAGGGGAATACTAGGCAAGTAAGAAAGCATCAATACCAATAACCCAGTTGCCACACAATCTGGTAAAAATTATAACCACACCACAGGCAGTGTTGCTGTTTCAACAGAACCAAGCATGAGCCCAAAATAGGTACATTGTGCAGTAACATTATCATCAACACAAACTCCCAAAAAAAGTCTCAATTAAACTTTTAGTTGTTATTTTAATGACAATGCCAAACTACAATATTTAGGATTTCAAGGAATACTATTGCCAAAACCTCAACATACCCTGCTGTGCCCGGCCTATAAACAGTACACAAATCGTAATATATGAAGGCAGAGAACCCTTCTTTAATGTATAAATGGTTTCTTAAAACCATCTGAAAGAAGCCCTGTAAAGTGTTAGTCTTTAGCAGCACCTCTATGCTAACAAAGTACTTATCAGCCGCGGTTTTTTGCATGTCCCTGCTAGCTTTTGTAGGCCCATAGATACACTAAGAAAAGGGAAATCATTAGTTCAAGAATACAATATCACATTGGCTGAAGTAGCAGAAATTATGGTACACGTGACTCAATATATGTTAGGAGCTGATAAAACTCACAGGAAAAACAAAACGTGCTTGTGCCTTGGACAAATAGCCTATTAGAAGATATTTGCATTGCAGTAGAAAGATGAACAAAACCAATACGAAGGGGATGATATATCTAAGAGAAGGTCTGCATAATGTGAGGTGATACATACATCAATTAAGAAGTTATTTACTTTCCCCTTTCAGCAAACAAATATATGAAAACAAAGTGCAGTGGTATCTCTAAATGTGCAAAAAAGAATATGTAGCAGAATCCCTTAACATGCAAAAATGCATTTGTATCTTTTTTCCTTAAACTTGTTCCTGTGTTATTGACATATTTCTTGGTAGTAATATCTTCAGTTATAGGCATGTGTTTAAGAATGAGTGCAACAGAATTGCCCCAGGACACTCATAATAAAGCATGGAAACTGAGTTATAAGAAGACAATTTTAGTTGCCAGGGACCACACAATTTGGTAAAGTAGGATAATTGAGATTCAGAACTGGCATCCTGAAAACGGGCTGTAGCTTTGACAGTATGTATACAGCCCCTAAGTCTGTCACCTGCCTAGCTCCACCCCTGCTAGCCAAGCATGCTATGAGCACAGTGTAAAGACGAAATTGTAACCCAATTCACACAAAAAAAAACAGAAAGTAATTTTTTGAATAAAATGAGCACCCTCCCAAGTCATTATTTTGGTGTACAAGTGGTTACAATATGCTCAACTGCACAACAAAAATCTGAATCTGGAGAAACTGGCCTATACACCTCCTGTGTCCCCTGCCAGAGACTTGCCTTGGGATGCAGATACAGCCACAGCCTGCACATCTGGCAAGCTTGTTCAGAAAAACATCTTTGTTGATGGGCTTAGCTTGTGTAGCACACCCACTTCATCCAGACTGAAAGCAAAGAAGTAAATCTCGGTCGTGCCATGAATGAATGTCAATACTTGGAAAAAATAAATACATGGGGCCTCATTACGAGATTGGTGGTCCATGGGCTGCCGTACCAGCGGTGGCAGTCGGACCACCGCATCCTTGGCCGTCCGAACTTCACATTATGCTGCTGGTGGTTGGACCCTGCCATGGAAAGGCCGGCAGAAAGGGAGGGACAGGGCCATAGGGGGCCCACTGCAATGCCCATGCCCCTGGTATGGGCAGTTTAGGGGCCCCCAATTCAGCACCCTTGGAATGCACACTGACTGCCATGTCAAACAGTGCGCATTCCAAGGGGGGCACCGTTTGTGTGAGAGCATTGGCCTCAGCTCTCTCTCGTTCAGTTCTGGGACAATCTCTGATGCTTTGAATTGATCTATAAGATTATTGCAGTTGTTTTCAAACACTCTTTTACCTACACTTTACAGTTATTTGAAGTTTGAACGAGAATTTCTCATGACCCTTTGTTAATTGCACCAATCAGTTATGATTCAAGCTTGTGCATACTTCCCAGTGTTTTCTGTATCTTGGCAGAGCTGTGTAGCTGTAACCAGTATTGATAAGTTACTGTGCACTCAATGATTCTACTAAACACCAAACAAGCCAATAGACAGATAACTGATCACAAATACATTACAGCTCAGATATTCGTGTTGTTAGTCATTCCTGAGCTCATGGCTGTGCCAACCATCAGAAACAATCACAACCTCCAAACAGTGCTTCAAGGGAGAGGATGTGGTGTTACTGCGACTTTGGACCTGGGAGTCGCAGCGTTAGCTTAACATCCTTAGATCCTCGCAACCTCACAACACTCCGTCTCAAACAACTTGTGAACATCCTGTCAACATCAGGACAATGCCCTCTCTATGGGCGACAACAAATGCAAAAACCCAGCCTTTATGCAAGAGCATAATTCATGCATTGTGTTTATATGCAGTATGTTAACCAATGATGATTGCAATAACTGTTCATTTGCAAGGTATTGCTGCTGGCCTACTGAGTGTGTTAGGGTGTGGTCCCTTTCTATGACCTTCTAGAAGCTTTCCCTGCAGCATGACTGGGTGTGGTTGTGGGCTGGGCCAGACTCTATATAAGGGAACCAGCCCAGCTCCACGTGCTCACTATTCAGAGGTCCCGGTGAAGAGCAGCAGCAACTTCCTGAGCTCCTGTTCCAGAGGCCTACCTTGATGTTCCAGGCCTGCCCCACATTATATTGGTGATCCTTGAGCAGGGCTGTAAGGCGGTCGGGCAGGGCCCCTGACCCCGTTCTCAAAGACTCTTGAGTTTTGGGCCTACTTAAGAAACTTTCAGAGTGCGCAAATCATTGCTCTCATGTAAAACTTGGTGGTCAGATCGGCAACAGCTTGCGCGATAATTTCATGGCATTTGCATATTCTTGTTCGAAACGGCAGTGTGCGCGATTCATTTCCTGCATGTAAAACTTGGTGTTCAGATCGCCAACAGCTTGCGCGATCATTTCATGTCATTTGCATATTCTTGTTTGAATCGGCAGTGTGCGTGATTCATTTCCCGCATGTAAAACTTGATATTCAGATCGGCAACAGCTTGCGCGATCATTTCATGGCATTTGCATATTCTTGTTCGATTGGCAGTGTGCGCGATTCAATTCCTGCATGTAAAACTTGGTGTTCAGATCGGCAACAGCTTGCGCGTTCATTTCAATGCATTTGCATATTCTTGTTCGAATCGGCAATGTGCGTGATTTATTTCCTGCATGTAAAACTTGATGTTCAGATCGGCAACAGCTTGCGCGATCATTTCATGGCATTTGCATATTCTTGTTTGAATCGGCAGTGTGCGCGAATCACTACCTGCATGTAAAACTTGGTGTTCAGAACGGCAACAGCTTGCGCAATCATTTCATGGTATTTGCATATTCTTGTTCGAATCGGCAGTGTGCGCGATTCATTTTCCGCATGTAAACTCGATGTTCAGATCGGCAACAGTGTGCGCGATAATTTCATGGCATTTGCATATTCTTGTTCGAATCGGCATTGTGCGCAATTCATTTCCCCCATGTAAAACTTGGTGTTCAGATCGGCAACAGTGTGCGCGATCATTTCAAGGCAATTAAAACTTTGGTGTGTATTGTTTGTTGAAGTGCACACATTTATCTTGAGCGTTTGGATGTTCTGTGAAGATGCTAAATTCAAAATGTAACATTCTTTGTGCATATTAAGTCCCTGGTACAATTCCTCTTGTTTTTCCAGGGAATGTTTCAGATTGCCTTTTGTCCTCATGTAAAGATGCAATGTTTGTTCTGAAACATTATTCTAGAAGGTTCTTGTATTTCTAGACAGTATGTGATATTTCATGAAAAGCTCATATGAAACATTGTATTAACCATTCTTGATTTTTTTTCCAGGTACCTAGATTTCTTGAGGTCTAGTTAAAGTCACTTCTCAGGTTATCCATGGTTACAGTATGAGAACTCCTAGAACCATAGTCTATTGAAAGTCAATGTGATTTTATCTTGATATTGTGTTATTTAACTTTTTGCTTCCTACAGGTCTCCTTCCCAGCTGTTCTTTTCCTAATCCCCTTTTCCCCCACTTGGACTCTCTCAGGCTCTGTGATATTTCTATCGGAGCTTTGGAGCTGTCTAGTGGTGGACATGCTGGGAACGTGCGCAGGCCCCGAGGATCTGGTCTCCCTGACACGTCCCCACCCACACAGCTGGACACACCGTCAACCTTGTCTTCTCAGCAAGGAACAATATCACCATCTCCCACACCACCTAGCACCATTAATCCAACCACAAGTGCATACACTTCACCTTCACAAAGTACACTGCATGCCACTATGTCCCCGCACCCCTCCACAAACACTGGGGCAAAGTCATAGAAGCGCAACTCACAAACACACTCAGCCATTCCCCCCCACCAGACACAGCAAACGTAAATGAATCTGCACGTAATCTACATTGCTGGATATCAGAATGTGCTAGCAGCGTAGCACCCCTCAGGAAACTCACAGGAAACCAACAAAGCAAATCACCTAGATGGTTCACTACAGACTTTCAAGAATCCAAACGCTCCTGCGGGTGACTGGAACAAAAATGGAGGAGCAGCAAATCAACTGAAGACCGCATACCCTACAAGAACACAGTCACCACGCACCACTAGAACATCAGAGCCACCAAGAAAGCTGCCATCCAAAGAATGCCTCAGCACCAGCGCCCACAACAGCAAGGAACTCTTCATCATCATCAAAGAGTTCACAAGCCCCAGGGCAGACAACTCATCCATCCCCCCTTCTTAGGACCTCTGAGACGAACTCACCACCTTCTTCCACCGAAGAATCCAAGACATTTACGAAGGCTTCAAGAACCAAAGCCCGCCCGGACCACACACAAACACCACCACGGATCCCACCCCACACCAGATCCTTAACTCTTGGGCCCCAATTGCCACAGAGGGAACTCAAAAACTCATGAACTTCATCCACTCAGGAGCACCTTCGGGTCCACACCCACATCACATCTTCAACCTTTCCAGCGCCACCATAGCACCTGAGCTCTGTCGGACTATCAACCGATCCTTTGATGCCGCTACCTTCCCATATGACTTGAAGCAAGCCAAGATCGACCCGTTACTCAAGAAACCTACTGCCGACCCAAGGGAGCTAAAGAATTACAGACCCTTCTCTCTGTTCCCTTTCTCAGGCAAAATAAGAGAAAGGGCCATCAATCAGCAACTCACCAATTTCCTTGAGACTCGCCAATTCCTCGACTCATCCCAATCCAAATTCAGGAGCCACCACAGCACCGAAACAGCACTGCTAGCGGCCACGAATGGCATACACACCATACTAAATGTTAGCCCTGACAGCTTTAGGGTTGTCACCCCTAACTTTTTGCCTGCCTCCCTCCACTTTTTGACACTGTTTTTGCTGGTTTTAGGACTCTGCACACTTTCCCACTGCTAACCAGTGCTAAAGTGCATATGCTCTCTCATTTAAAACACAGTGCCATTGGCTCATACCCAACTGGCTTATTTAATTTACTTGTAACTCCCCAGTAAAGTGCACTACCTTTGCCCAGGGCCTGTAGATTAACTGCTACTAGTGGGCCTGCAGCACTGATTGTGCCACCCACATAAGTAGCCCCTTAACCATGCCTCAGGCTTGCCATTGCAAGGCCTGTGTGTGCAGTTTCACTGTGACTTCGACTTGGCATTTAAAAGTACTTGCCAAGCCTTAAACTCTGCTTTTTCTACATATAGGTCAGCCCTATGGTAGGGCCTAGGTAACCGATAGGGAAGGGTTCTGTGTAGGTAAAAGGCAGGTCATGTACCTGTGTAGTTTATATGTCCTGGTAGTGTAAAACTCCTACAATTCACCTTACACTGCTGTGAGTCCTGCTCCTTTCATAGATTAGCATTAGGGCTACCCTCATATACTGTTTGAGTGGTAAATTCTGATCTGAAAGGAGTAACAAGGTCATATTTAGTACGGCCAGGATGGTAATACAAAATCCTGCAGACTCGTGAAGTTGGATTTAATATTACTGTTTTAGAAATGCCACTTTTAGAAAGTGAGCATTTCTCTGCACTTAAATCCTTCTGTGCCTTACAAGCTACGTCTGGCTGGGTTAAGTTGACAGGTCCCTTGTGCATTTCACTCAGACAACCCCAAACACAGGATGCTCAGTCACACCTGCACACATCTGCATACTGAATGGGTCTTCCTGGGCTGGGAGGCTGGAGGGCCTGACACTAACATGTCAAAGGACAGTGGCCTGCCCTCACACAATGGACTGCCAAACACCCTACTGGGACCCTGGCAGACAGGATGGAACTGAAAGGGGACCTTGTGCACTTCTAAGCCACTCTTTGAAGTCTCCCCCACTTCAAAGGCACATTTGTGTATATAAACTGGGTCCCTGACCCTACCAACTCAGACACTTCTTGACAAGATACCCCCTGGGAAAGAAACTCTGAACCAGAACTTACAACCTGCTAAGAGAAGCTGCCTGGCTGCCCAAAGGACTCACCTGACTGCTTTGCTGTAAAGGACTGCTGCCTTACTGTTGCCCTGTTGCCCTGCTGCCTTGCTGCCCTTTGGCTCTGCTGAGAAGTGCTCTCCAAGGGCTTGGATTGAGCTTGCCTCCTGTTTCCTGAAGTCGCAGGGCCAAAAAGACGTCATCTCTGTAAAGAACTCCTTGTGCGGCGCAAATCAATGCACAGCCTGCCAGAATCGATGCACAACCTGCCCTGTGGTGAGAAAATCACTGCATCGCCAAACTGGAATGGTGTAGTCCGGCTCCCTGAGTGGAGATCAACTCAGTGCCAGCGTTGCGACCAGAACTTTTACGCACTACCCACCGGATCTACGCATCACCGAGCTGGAATGACGCAGCCTGACTTAATGTAAGAGGAATCGACGCAGCACCTGCTGTGCAACAGAAATTCCTCCACATCTCCCCCCTGAATCGACGCAGCTCCTGTGACTTCGCCCTGCACGCCCAGGATTTCTCTGCATCGTCCCCGGGGCCTCCAAATACCCCGCAACCCGAAGAGGATCCAAGCCTGTGTGCCAGAAATCGACACAAAGCCCTTGCGGCATGGACAAACATCAATGCATTGTCTATGTGCGCCCGGAGAAACCGACGAACACCTCCCTGTTTTCCAACCATCTCCTCCTCTGTGGTCCCGTGCGGATAATGTAGGTGCAAACCAGGTAATTTGTGCTTGCAAGAGACACTTATTGCTTTTTAAGAACTAAAAACTCTATTTATCATTTTTAACAGTGATATTTCAGCATGTACTATGATCATTTTGACCTGCTTTTTATCAGATAAATAACTTAGATTTTTCTAAACCTGTGTGGTGTATTTTTTGTAGTGTTCCCATTGTGTTATTGCATGATTTATTGCACAAATATTTTACACATTTCCTTGTAAATTAATCCTGACTGCTCAGTGCCAAGCTACCAGAGAGTGGGCACAGGACAATTTGGATCCCGTGCAGATAATTTAGGCGCAAACCAGGTAATATGTGATTGCAAGAGACACTTATTGCTTTTTCAGAACTAAAGACTCTATTTATCATTTTGAACAATGATGTTTCAACATATACTATGGTCATTTTCACCTGCTGTTTTATCAGATAAATAACTTATATTTTTCTAAATCTGTGTGGTGTCTTTTTAGTAGTGTTCCCACTGTGTTATTGCATGATTTATTGCACAAATATTTTACACATTTCCTTCTAAATTAAGCCTGACTGCTCAGTGCCAAGCTACCAGACAGTGGGCACAGGACAATTTGGGATTGTGTGTGACTTAACTTGACTTCCAACCAAAGACCCCATTTCTAACACTAAACAACAGAGACATGGTGACACTTATCCTCTTCGATCTCTCCACCACGTTCAATACCGTCTCCCACTCCACCCTCTGCACAGACACTAAATCAGCTGCCTAGCGCCAGAGCAGGCACCCAGGCACAATGATGTCTGCGTTGCAGAGGTGATTGTTTTTGTGCAGTAAGGGTCACCTTCCTGCACAAAAACAATCATAAATGGTGTTTTGCTCGTAGGTGTGTTGCCCCTATAGAAAGGGCAAAAAACGAGGATAAATAAAAGTATTTTATCCTTGTTGCGCCACTCTAATGCCACCCCTGGTGAGGTGATAGTTTTTTGGTGCTACCTCAGATCTACGTTTTCTTGTAAATCTGGGGCAGCGTCAAAAAACTATGGGTGTTGCATGGGTACACCCACAGCAACACCCATTGCATGTCCCTTTGCAGCAGAAAACTGCTTCGGTCGGACCATATTTAGTATATACAACTAAAAATACAAGTGGGATGAGAAACATTAGGGGGGTCTGTAAATGGGGCATAGAGGCATAACTAGGAACTATGTCCACCAGGAATGCCCTATGTGAATGCCCTGTGTGAATTATCTACCATCCTGATCTTCACGCAGAGTGCCACCTGTCTTACATCTGGGTGCCTCACTGTGAGTTCATCTAGGCATGTCACACAGCATCCAATACATATGCCAAATAAAGGTGGGTGAGTCAACAAATTAAATGGGCATGGCTTGGCTGTAAGAGCCTGCGCCTGAGAAAATGAAAATGTGATGGAATCTCTTCAAAATTAAAATGAAAGTAGCGTTTTATCTCAGTACATCAGATTATATGACTGCATTGATACAAATTTATTGAAAGCGCTAATTTTTAAACATCACCTTAGAAACATTCATGTCCTGCTACCTTATCTTGACCACAGTGCCATTAGTGACCTGTAAGGCAAATTAGCTGTCATGTGAGATTTACAACCTTCTTCTCCCCACATATTTCTGAAATCCTGTCTCTGTATATCACACTCTCCCACAATTACAATTAGCACATGTACAACCATCTCTCTGCAAGCTTTCCCGAGAGGCCAAGAATTGGATGTGCATGTAGTCTATACACCTTTGAGGCCCACTGACAGGCACTGCGAGGAACTTGCACTGCTTTCAGCCTGAACTTCAGAGCTCTCAATCATTATCGTTAATACACCCACACACAACTTAAAGTCACTCAGACACGGGGAGGTGACTCATTACAAAATATGAGCAACAGAAGAGTAATAAGCTGAATGAAAAAACTACAGAAACATGTCTGGAAAAAAAACAAATACTCTTTGGAACTGTAGGATGAAGTAGTAACACACATGATTTGTAAACAGGGACTGTATCGCTGTCATAGAGTACTTTATGTGTTTTTATAGGCATAGTTGTGAAATCGATCACTGTTTTTCCGGTAAAGTTAAGGACATGAATATCAAGCGGATCTGTTTCAGAGTTGCTTTTAGGTATTTAGGACATTTTGTTTACATTGAATGGGCTTACAGCCCGACCATAGATTACCAATGGTTAGCTCCAGTGTAGCTCTCATTTTTCGGTCGAAGCATACCAGACAGCACAGCTGTTTGCTAAAGACTTCTTGGGGACATTCAGAAAGCTGACCCGGGAATACATTACCCCCATTGCTTATCATTGGCTTTTTGGTTTGAAACTCACATTTTCTTGCTTTCTATTTGCTGGCTTTATTTGTTTTAGGATGTCCAGCTTGAGCTCGTCCCTTCCCTTGCCCAAACCTTACTTACAGTATCATTCCGAGTACTCCCTGTGCATTACAGAGACAGAGGTCAAATGTCAGGCTCTGTCTTCGGAGTGAACTTGGTGCTTTCTTTTTTTTCTCTGACATCAAAATGAGAGCTGACAATTATGCTAGCTACTGGGGGTAGTTCTGAAGTGTGGTGGAAACAAATATTTCAATACTATCAGTGCCATCCAAACAAATCAATACACTAGGTGATGCCATTTCCACAAAAGATAGTTTGTACACTGTATACTTTCAACAGTAAACTAAATGTCTGTGCAAATGTAATGGTAATTTCAATTGAAGATGTGTTATCTGTAATGGCAGTGCGCTACCACACTATGCACACTCCACCTTAACCCACTCCCCTCTACTCTGTACCACTCCATGCCAGTGTACTCTACTACGCACCACTCCCACTATGCCACCCCACTCTGCGCCACTCCACAGTGCGTCCCTTCACTCAACTCTGTGCCATTCCAATCTACACTACTTCAGCCTACACCTCTCTACTCTGCATCACTCTATACCAATACATTCTACCCCATTCTACTGTACTATGCACCACTGCACTCTTTGCCACTCCACTTGACGCCACTTCACTCCACTCTATGCCCCTTTACCCTGCAACCTGCACTGTATGATATTGAACTCTACGCCAAAGCACTCTACTTTGTACCACACCACTCAATGCCAGTGCACTCTATTCCATCCACCCTATGCCACTGTAATTTACTATGCAACACTGGACTCTGTGCCCCTGTACTCTATGCCACTGCACTCTACCCTGCACCACTCTACTCTGCTGTGCACCATTCCACACTATACCACTTAACTCTACTCTGAGAACAATCTACTCTGTGGCACTCTACTTTAATCAACTGCAATCTATGCTGCACCACTCCACTCTGCACCAATCTACTCTACTCTGTACTCTACTCTGTACCTCTCTACTCCATGCCACTGTACTCTACTCTACCCGCTACACTCTATGCCAATGTATTCTACACCACTTTACTCAAAAACAATCTACTCTATATGCCAATCTACTCTGCACCACTGCACTCCAATATTCTCTACTCTACAACATTCTATGCCACTGCACTCTACACTATTGTACTCTGTGCCACTGCACTCTACACCACTCTGTTCTACTCTGCACCACTATATTCTAAACCACTGCTCTCTATGCTACTTTTACTTTGCACCACTCTACTCCTCTGCACTCTACGCCACTGCAGTCTATGCCACTCTACTATACACCACTACAGCCTATGACAGTCTACTCTGCAACACTGCACTTTGCCGCTGAACTCTATGCCACTCTACTCTATGCCACTACACTCTACTCTTTACCAATCTTCTCAATGCCACTCTATGCTAATGCAATCTACGCCACTCTACTTTGCATCTGCCCACTCTATGCCACTGCACTTTAACCTGCACCACTACACTCTACACCCCTACACTCTACACCAATCCACTTAAACCCACTGTAATCTACTCTGCACCACTGTGCTTTATGATACTGCATTCTACAGCACTCTACTCTGTCCCACTGCACTCTATGCCTCTTCACCCTGCTCTAAAATATTCTACTCCACGCCACTGCATTCTTCGCCACTGTATTCCACTCTGCACTATTCCACTCTATGCCACTTCTCTCTATGATACTACACTATACACCAATGCACTCTACACTACTTTACTCAAAACCAATACACCTAATGCCACTGAACTCTACTCTGCAACACTCTACTCTATGCCACTGCACTCTAAGCCACTGAATTCTATGCCACACATTTCTGCTCTGCACTACTACTGTCTACAGCAGTTTAGTCTGCACCACTCTACTCTATGCCACTGAACTCCATGCGACTATGCCACTGCACTCTAAGACACTCTACTCTAAACCACTGCACTCTATGACACTCTACTCTGCAACACTGCACTCTATGACACTCTCCTATGCACCACTCTACTCTGTGCCACTGCACTCTATGACACTGCACTCAATCCATTGCACCACTCCACTCTACACCATTATTTGCAATACCAGTTTAATCTGCTGTGCACCACTGCACTTTACGCAACTTCACTACACCTCTGTACTCTACTCTGCACCACTCTACTCTCTGCCAATGCACTCTACATTGCTATGCACCACTGCACTCTTCGCCACTGCACTCTACACCACTCCAGTCATTGCTACTCCACTCTGCACCACTCCACTCTACGCCAGTGTACTCTACGCCCCTACTCTGTAACTCCATTTTACCATGCAACGCTCCACTCTTCACCACTTCACTCTACTCTGAAACTATCTACTCCATCTATACAACTCTACTCTATGCTGTGCCACTCTACTTTATGCCACTGCACTCTACACCACTCTACCCTAAACCACTGCACTCCTCTCAATGTACTCTACACCACTTTATTCAAAACCAATGCACTCTATTCCACTGCACTATATGCCAACTACTCTGCAACACTGCACTCTGTGCCACTATACTCTACTCTGCAACACTCTACGCCACTGCTCTCTATGACACTGCATGCTACACCACTCTATGCCATTGAGCTCCACATCACTGCACTCTACGCCACTCTATTCTACTCTGCTCCACTGGACTGTATGCCACTGCTCTCTACAGCACTGTACTACTGCAGCCTTCACCAATGCACTCTACATCAAAGCACTCTACACCAATGTACTTTAAGACATTGTACTCTGCAAGACTGTGCTCTCCGCCACTGAACTCTATGCGTCTGCACGCTACTCTACACCACTGGGCTTTACCTCACTGCACTCTATGCCACTTTATTTTACTCTGCAACAATGGACTGAGGTCACCAAAGGAGTTTGCTGCCCTGGGGACATATTGACGCAGTCTGCCTTGGCTGTCTACCCCAGAGAACGGAGGGACACTGATGACTCTTAGCCCGCACCACATGCTTTGAAGTGCCCACGTTCTCCTGCGGCGCGGGTCACTGAAGGAGTTTGCTGTCCTGGGGACTCATTGGCCCAGTCTGCCTGGGCTGTTTGCCCCAGTGAGAGGAGGGTTCACCTCTGACCCTTAGTCTGCGTTACATGCTTTTAAATGTTCACCACCTCCCGTGGGTCACCAAAGGAGATTGCTGCCCTGGGGATCACTGTCCCCCAGTCTGCCTTGCCTGTCTGTTCCAGTGAAAGGAGGGGCCACTGCTGACTCTTAGTCCATGCTGTGCACTTTTAAGCGCCCACCACCTCCCATGGCATCTGTCACCGAAGGAGTTTGCTGTTCTGGGGACTCATTGTCCCAGTCTGCCTTGCCTATCTGCCCCAGTGAGAGAAGGTGCAACCACTGACTCTTAGCCTGTGCCGTGCACATTTAAGCGCCCACCACATCATGCGGGACACACATGTGCCGTGCCCTGGAGAATACAGGCCAAGAGCGGGCCTGTCTGCAGCTGTTTGTGGCCGGATGAGGCTGGGCCCTGTCTCTTGGCCCTGCCACCTGGGGATTTTGATGCATTATTTTGGGATGAAGACATGTGGATTGATATTCTCTGAAGTAAGTAGTCTTGCCTTTAATTTCCTGCCTTTGACCAGGCTGTCTCCGCCTTGGTATTTCAGCTTTGCTCATCCCATCTGTGCCCTGTTATTACCTATACTCTTCAAGTGGCTGACCTATATAGGGCAATATGGGCAAAAGGAAGGCAGTAAGCGCAAAACCATCAACGGCTCCTAACAAGACTGCTATTGACTCTTTTCTTGCCAGAGCTGTAGGCATCATCACTAAAGAAATAAATCTGGCTGAAAGATGCCTGTCATTGGGTCTCGTTGGCTCAGCCTCCGTCACGGGAATGGAGGAAGCCGATGACACTGCAGTGGATTTGGGGGATCGGGACGGGCCCACCTCAATTTTGGCTTCAGAGGTGACTTCTCCTTGTGTTTCCTCCTTTAGGCCCTGTGAAGCTCCTGCTCCCGCCCACCCCCACTCGCTTGTTTGGTCTCCAGCAGCCAAGCATAAGTGCAAGAGCCGGAGGGCCGATGAAGCTCCTTCCAACCCATATGGCACCCCTGGCTTTTCCGATTCTCTCCTTGGCGGTTGCCACTGGGCTCCTGTCTTGCACAATTTACAGCTACTCTTAAGGATTCCCTTGCTACTTTGTGAGACAAAATGGATACGTTGGAAGCAGAAGTTAGGTACATTTTAGCTATATGTCAGTGACAGCAGAAGTCTGTGGAACTCGCTTCCTTGACCCCAGCTGTTTTTAAGCCTCCATCAATACCCTGGACCAATCTGCCTTCGGCGTCTGACCGAACAGCTTCACTGCTAGCTGGTCATTGGCCCTGTCCTTCGACTTATTCCATTGTTTCAGCCAGCGAGGGAAAACGTACAGCTTATCTGCTTCTCATGAGCTTCCTCCTCTAGCAGTGCTTGAGTCTGGCACTGCATCTTCATTACAGGTCAACAACATTATGCCTGCCTGCTGCCTTTACACCGTGGTTCTGACTTTTGTCCCTCCGCGGCAAATTCCTGATCAGGAGAATATTGTCCAGCTTCATAACAAAGTGTGCCATTGGTTTAGGAGCCACTCTAGATTCAACACCGAGGGCCACAACAATATATTGGCACGTGGCGTGGCCTGGATTGGGCTCCCCACCAAGGCCATTCGAGGGGATTGTGTTATTAACCTCAGGTACCCGGCTATTGTAAAAGACATTCTTTTCCTGGGTTCTCAGAGTCGAACTGCGGCTAAAAACATTGGCATCTTTTCCCTCGGTTTCTTAATATAAACCCTTGCATTCGGCCTATAATACCCCACAGAATTTGAGTCCAGATGGTAGCAGTGCTTTCAGTGACTGCCGCATTCCCTGTAAGAAACGATATGCGCCACTATCAGATCTTAATGAGCTGGACTGACTCCCTTTGCCCTCATGGAGTTCAAGTGGGAAAGTGGACCTTCGTTAACCCATTACGGCCAGGCTGAATGCCCTCGCCTTATGTCATAGACCTGAACGCTGTTCCCAGTACTTTTCCTAGGGGCACAAATTCAGTCTTTAAGGTTCTGCTTGAGGCATCTTGTCTTAAGTTATCTCTATTGCCGATCCACGGGCCCGCTGAAGACTCTGTAGAGGTTGCAGCCATAGGGAAGGGGCAAGAGCCAGGAAAGGCAAACTCTGGAGATTTCTTGACCCTTGTTAGCTGGAAAGTGGCTGGGCTAAAACATAACATTACCAAACCTGATTGGTTAGCCTTTATTGGTAAAACTATTTTTGTAACTATGCAGGGGACCTGGGCTACTTCTTCTATACAGTGCAGGTGTTTCTCTTGTTATTCATCACCCACAGTGGCTTCCTCGCATGGAAGGCCTAAGGGCGGCCTTGATATTTGGGAGAAATTAATTGTAGCTGTAGACACAGCTAGTCACTCATTCCGAACTCTGTTTATTAAGAATTGGTACATCCCTTTTGATTTTATCTGGTGAACTTTTATAATAATCGTTTTTCGAACTCATTGCTATGTGTTTGAGGAACTGCTTAGATTTGTTATGGGTTGGGAGTTTTTTGGGGCAGGGAGCATGCTCAAACAGCAGCTCTGATTATGTGGGGATTTTAATGCCAAGTTTGGGGTTGGATCAATGGAGCTGGTCTGTGTGAGCTCTGCTGCAGTTTGTGATTCCCAGGATGCCAGGGGTCTGGAGCTGAGGTTATTGCCATCTTAGATTTGGTAGATGTCATTGACTATTAACAGGGCTCTGGGTCTGGCAAACCTAAATACAGGGAAGAGGCGGGCATCAGTCATAGTCTATATTTTTGCCTCCAAGCAATTTCTGCAGTGGTGCTTAAAGGTGAGGTTGTTGAAACCAAGTGGGAGACTACAATACCCTTTGAATTACTGGGGCCCTCCCATTGTGCAGGGATAGTACACCTCCAGCGTATGACAAAATTAATAGACACTCCTCGGACAGACTCAGGGTTGTATGGCATCTAAAAGATCCCAATGCTACTCTAGGTGTCTTACTTAAAAAATATTTGTCCATATTTTTGGGATGCTTAAGCAAAGACCCAGAGGAAATCCTTTTTGTTTGTTATCAACTTTTATGCACCAATATTAAGCTGCTGAAGCCAGCTGATCCTGAACAAGAGCATCCACAATGGATTGATGCTAGCTGTTCTGCAGCCAACCAGCATTTGAGGAAAGCGCTGCCAGGGTCACCCAGGGATGCTGGGAAGCTCTAGGAGGCTAGGTTAGTCTATAAGTAGGCTCTCAAAGAGAGGAAATTGGGAAGGATTGGGACACTCTTGAACATGCAGCTGCCCATAACTGCAGTAAGATGTTCTGGGACAGTGTTAATCAGCTTCCACAGCGAGACCCCCCCAATCCCAATCAACTCCTGATGAGCAAGATCTCGGGTCAGGAGTAGGCGAATCGCTTTACTTCTATCTACCATCTGCCTGAAGATAAGGTGTGCAATGATATGCTATTAGAACACCTGGCTAATTCCTCCCCTCTTTAGGTTTCCCTCCAGGAGGTGGAGGATGCAATTAGGCTTAGCCCAAGTGGGAAAGCTCCCTTGCCTGATGGGATCCCCATGGATTTATTCAAATGCAATTTAGTCCTATGGGGTCCCTTGTCTACCAATGTATTTAACAACTCTGGGGATAGAGAGTAGCCCAAATGTTATACAAATGTTAAAGGCCAATATCTCTTATTGAACAGATCTGTAAAGGTTCTGGGGAGGGTCATTTTTATTGTCTACATATTTAAACCACTGGTAATAACATTCTTACTCCCTGTCAGTATGGCTTCTGCCCCAGGTAAAGTGGAGCTGTGCCTGAACTTGCATTTGATTGTGTGTAAGTATATCATCACCATATGTAGACCACTGTACTTGGCTTTTATGGCTCTGTTTTCAGCTTTTGACTGCATGAACAGGAGTAAGTTGTGGTTGGCTCTACTTAACTTAGGGGTTGATATCCCCTAGTCAACTTTTTGCATTCTCTGCATGAAAATCTGGGGCCAGGATGTGGTATGGATGGGCAGGGGAACTTTCTGACATCTGCGTTTTGGCCCCTGTTAGAAATGGGTCTGTAGTTGTCAGTCAGTTTACACCCTGTCCAAGTTGGGACCCTCCTTCTAGTCAGGGTAAGGGAGATACACAGCTCAGATAACATCTGCAGACCCCCTTGGTAGCTTGGCACAAGCTGTCATGTCTATCTCAGAGGCAATGTGCAAACTATTTGCAGAAACACATCCAGTAACACAGTGAAAATACCACAAAAGGACTACACACCAGGTTAGAAAAACAATCAATATTTATATAAAGCAAACAAGCCAATCCAACATAGACAAGCAAAGATATAAGATTTTAAAGTTAAAAAAGAATCTTATTCTATAGGAATCAATGGATGCATTCTTTTCGTACAAAGTACCTGGTATGTGTAAAAAAAAAGTTGCATGTGAGAGTGTGCGTCGGAAAAGCAAGTGATGCGTTGATTCCTTACTCGCAAGTGAGGCAGTGCGTCGATTCTTTCTCCTCTAGGTAAGCAACGCATCAGATTCCGGACAAGCTGCCTCGGTCTGTGCGGTGATGCTGAAGATTTTGACACCCAGGGACGATGCGTGGAAAATCCAGACGCACGTCAGCGATGAATCCACGCCGAGCTGGTGACGCATCGATTTCCCTGGTGCTGCGTCGATTTCACTGATGCTGTGTTGATTTCTCAGCCGCTGTGCAGGCGCTGAGTCGATTTTTCTGTCGCTCAGCTCCTGTGCGTGGATTTTCTCTCAGGTTTTACCAGCTTCTCCTTCCAATCACCAAGAGACTGGATGTGGCACCACTTGGCAAGTCAGGGGTCTCAGCAAGAGAGCCCAGGTGCTGGCAGATGAGGTGTTTGATGTCTCTGAGACTTCTTAACAGGAGGCAAGCTCAGTCCAAGCCCTTTGAGAAACTTCACAAGCAGGATACACAGCAAAGTTCAGTCTTTGTCCTCTCTAAGTCAGAAGCACCAACTGCAGAGCAACCTAGCAAAACACACACAGCAAAGGCCAGTACTCCTCACAGCTCTTCAGCTCTTCTTCTTGGCACAGATTCCTTTTGATCCAGAAGTGTTCTAAAAGTCTGGCCTTTTGGGTCCACTACTTATACTCATTTCTGCCTTTGAAGTAAGCCAACTGCAACATGAAATCTTTGTAGTGCACAAGACCCTGCCTCTTCCGTGCCCTGCCCCAGCCACACTCTAGAGGTTTGGAGACTGTATTGTGAGGGTCAAGCAAAGCCGTTTTAAGTCAGCTCTTCCCTGCCACTCTAGCCCAGGAAGTTTCATCAGGATATATAGGACACGCCTCAGCTCCCTTTGTATTACTGTCTAGAGTGAATTCACAAACAGCCCAACTGTCAGTGTGACCCAGATGTTGCATCAGCAGCCAAGCAGAGGCACAGAATGTTTACGCAAGAAAATGCACACTTTCTAAAAGTGTCATTTACAAAATCACAATCTAAAAACCAATGTTACCAAAAGATGCATTTTCAAATTGTGAGTTCAGAGACCCCAAACTCTAACCGTCTATCTGCCCCCGATTGGGTACTGCACTTAAAAGGTATTTGAAGGCAATCCCCATGTTAATTAACCTAGGGGAGAGATAAGCCCTGCAATAGTGAAAATTGAATTTGGCAGTGTTTCACTGTCAGGATATGTAAAACACATCAGTACATGTCCTATCTTTTAGGTACACTGCACCCTGCCTATGGGGCTACCTAGGACATACCTTAGTGGTGCCTTACATGTACTGAAAGGGAAGGTTAGGGCCTGGCACGTGGGTGCACTTGCCAGGTAGACATAGGAGTTTAAAACTGCACACACAGACACAGCAATGGCAGGTCTGAGACATGTTTACAGGGCTACTCGTGTGGGTGCTACAATCAGTGCTGCAGGCCCACTAGTAGCATTTGATTTACAGGCCCTGGGCACACATGGTGCACTATATTAGCAACTTACTAGTATATCAAATATGCCAATCATAGATAACCAATCATCATCACAATTTACACAGGGAGCACTTGCACTTTAGCACTGGTCAGAAGTGGTAAAGTGCCCAGAGTAGAAAAAAAACAGCAAAAACGAAATCCATCACAGAGTTAAAAATACAGGAAACAGAGAGAAAAAGACAGGGGAAACCACCCCAAGGTGGCCAGGTCTAACAGCCCCCTATTTTTTACCCAGTTATCCATTTTCACCAGGTGATGTACCTGAATTCCCCTGCTCCAGCATTATTATGTGCTGAAAACACAGTTTTAATGGCCAAGGCACCCCACGCCCTGTGCACCCTGGTTGAATCCTTTGTAACATTCATGAGCAGCCTTGATATGTCGATCAACTTTGGGAAGTTCCATATAACAGCTTGTGGGCCAGGTAAGAAAGCCAAGCTGTCCATAAAGCTGTAGGAGCAACATCTGACTCTGGTACGAAATTTCTTTTATTGGAACAGGTAGAGGAAAACACAATCTGTAGGCGGCTGCTGAATCTTCCACCCTCCAGCTCCTATTTTACATTGCTCTCTGAGCTTAACCTGAAATATGTCTTACTCTCTCACTCAGAAACTATTAAGTTTGCCTCCCTTTTGTTATGGGTTAGTGTGTGGTCTAACATTAAAGCTTAATGGAGATTTTCTCCTTGACTGCCTTAGTCAGGATAAGGGTCTGTCGATCCCTTGGTTAAACTATGTCAGTAATTGTTTTGCAGACATTGGACTTCCCGAAATGTTTGCTGCACCAAACACTATTAGTAAGCTTGATAAAAGGCTATTTAAGTCCCATTACAAAGAGTATACTTCTCCAATAGAAACAAGTATGTCCTCAGAAAGTCCTTTACACATGACTATTTCACTACTTTATCATCAGGGGATCCAGTTTTCTATCTAACTTTGGCACTTATACACTGGGAGAGGTCACTTCTCTTTTGCTTTAGATCAGGTACAATGTGGCTTTTAATGTGTTTTTTGGAGGGAGAGAAGGTGTGGAATAGTAAGCTGCCCCTCGGCCCATGTGGTGGGACGGCTGAGCAAACACTACTGGATTTTATATGTGTTTGCAGATTTTACTGTAAATACTTTCAAATCTGTCTTAAGTATATTGTGAAAACAATGGCCTTTAAAAAGTGCAGGGAGGCCCTTGTGTAACTACAGATTTTATGTAATCAGCATATCTGTTTTAGTGTTAGCTGGTTTCTTAAAATGTCTATATGGAGCAGGAAAACTATAGAAGGTAAGAGATGATAGGCCCACTTAATTCGCTGTTTATGCACTTAATTGATAGCCCATATAACTCTCATTGATGTATGTAAAGAGTTTTATCTGGAAGCCTTACTGGTATTTTTAATCATGATATGAGTTATGTATGTGTGATGATTTATTTTGAAATATTTTTAGCAAGTCAAACTTACTCTGCAACACTTGACTGTATACCACTGCTCGCAACACTCTACACCAATGCACTCTACACCACTGCACTCTAACACACTCTACTCTGCAAGACTGCACTCTCTGCCACTAAACTCTATGGTACTTTGTACACAGCATTCTCTGCCGCTACACCTTACTCTGCACCATTCATCTCTATGCCAACGCACTCTGCACCACTCTAATCAGCTCTGCACAACTGCACTCCCAGCCAATCTACACCTCTGCACTGTATCCTGCACCACTCCACTTTAACCTGCACCACTCCACTCTACTCTGAAACAAACTACTCTATGCCACTGCATTACGTACCCCTCTACTCCACCCTGAGCCACTCCACCAAGCCCCACTCCACTGTATGCCAATGCACTCTACAAAACTACAATCTATGCTCTGTCACTCTACTCTGCTCTACACTACTCTACTCTGCACCACTTTACTTTATGCCACTGCACTCTGCGCCAATGCACTCTACATCATTTTACTCAAAACCAATGCACTCTAAGCACTGCATTTCATGCCAATCTACTCTGCACCACTGTACTTGATGCCACTTCACTCTAGTCCATACTACTCCACTCTACAACATTTCGCTCCACGACACCCTACTCCTTTCTATGCCACTCTACAACACTACTGCACTCTTCAATGCTCTATGCAACTCCCTCTAAGCCACTCCATGCCACTTTACTCCACTCTATCCTATGACACACTACTCCATTCTACTTCACTCCACTACTCTGCTCTACACTACTCCAGTACTCCACTTTACACCACTCCACTCCATGTCACTCTATTCCACTCCACTACATGCCACTCTATGCCGCTAAACTCTATGCCGCTCAATGTCTTTCCACTCCACTACTCTACTCCACTCTATGCCACTCCTCTCTACGACAATCTACTCTGCACTACACAACTGTACTCTACACCACTCCACACCACTCTGAGTAACACCCTCTACACCATTCCACTCTGCTCTACAGCACTCCACAACACTATGTCACTCCACTCTGCAACACTCTACTCCACTCCGACACTCTACTCCACTCTACACCCCTCAACTCTACAACACTCTACTCCACTCTCTGCCTTTCCACTCTATGACACTCTATTCCTTCCACAACACTCCACAACACTATGCCAGTCTACTCTATGCTATTCCGTGACACTCCACTTCAATCCACTCAACGCTACTCAACTCAACGCTACACCACAACTCTCTATGCCATTCTGTAACACCCCACTCTACTCCACTCCAAGCCACTCTCTTTATGCCACTAACTTTTAGCCACGCCAACAGCTGCCAAGCTGGTGTACAACATGCTTAAAATACATTGGCAAAGCCAATAGCTCTTTCATAGATGAGACCTATTGGCTTTACCAATGCTTGTCTTTGTTTCCATTTGTCATGGCATATACCTGTCATCTCTTCTTCTCCTGTTTGGCCCTCCCCAAGAGCATGGATCGACTACTTGTCTCTTTCTACTGTTGCCGTTTTTGGAGTCATTTTTTTGGGTGCTCAAGCATTCCATAAGAGTGCTTCTGTTTCAGGCCATCTCCCATATCCCCGTCTATGTCGCTTCTTTTAAATACCATCCGCCCCCTGTCCATGATGATTTTTTTCCTCCCACCCCAGTCCACTTTTTGTTCGTGTTTGACTTGTACTTCTGTTAAGGGACGAGGGGATCCACTGCTGAAAAGAATAGCATTTGTTTTGCCTTTTTTCTATTTGTTATGTTTGTCCTTGATTTTTTTTAACCATGCTAATTAGGCTCTATAGAGTACTGTTAATCCGCGACTTTAGGAAAACATGTTCTTCCTCCTGTATTGAGGACTTTCCTCCATTACCCCACTGGAGAAGAACAAATTCAGAGGGTGAAATAACAAGTGTGCAGTAAAGCTGCTTTTGAACAGCCACTTGCCTCACTGGTTCTCTAGTGCTGCCAGCTGGGGGCTCTGTTCACCGAGACATGAAGGCAAACAGAGTGAAGTGACATTTAGATAGGTAGAACATGAGTCAGGGAGAAACAAATTCTGCTATATAGTTTTAGTGCTTCTATAAAAGTTGAATTCATTTCACCTCTCACCAAGGGAAGCCAGAAAATTAAATACCCCCCCACTTTGAACCAAAACTCTTATCGCACTAAGAAAGCAAAGTAAGTCATCGCAACCCTTTCCAAAAGAGCTTGCTTGTCTCTAGCATCCAAGCATCTACCCATTCATCCTTTCATCCTTCCATCTACCCGCATATTTCTACCATTTCACCGTTACATTCTGTCAGCTATTAAGTCTTTCATCAAACATTCAGTCTGACACCTTTCCATCCCTCCATCTTCCAATCCATCTTCAAACCTGTCCATCAGGACAAACGAAAACGAGATGCATTTCAAAAACAAAAAATGAAACGTTTTTGTTTAATTTTTTCAGAGCCTGCTCTGAAATTTTTTTTTTACTCACATTCACAATATGGGTTAGCAGCAGTGTGACACTGGTGCTAACTGCGATTGTTTTGCGACCGCATTTGCAGTCACAAAACAATCATACATGGGACTGCGAGTCGCAATTAGGAAGGGAACACCCCTTCCTAATTGCAAGTTGCAATCCCTTTTTGCAATTCGGTAAAACATTTACCGAATCGCAAAAATTGTTTGGTACATGGGAAAGTGCATTTTGCATGTGGCAAACGGCCTGATTCGCCGTTTGCGAGGTGCAAAAGGTTACGTACATGTGGCCCATGGTTACTGCTGTGCGATGTTTACAGAGTGTGTTTGTTTCATAAAACTGCAGCACTATAAAATCATGTCCTTACTGAGCCAATAATGAAAAGGTGGTATGGACATATATGCTTTTCCTTATTTTTTTGACATCACAAAATGAGGACTGATTATCATCTTATGGTGTAAGGGACCCCGCTTGCCAGGCGTTTACTTGTAAAACAAACAAGTCTTACAGGTTATGATTAGTTTTGTTAGCACATAGATGATTCTTTACACAGCAGTATTATTTGTGGGGCTTGCGGTTTTGAAAAATAATAATGAAAATCAGAGTTTGTAACCCCCTCGTTGCCCATATATGCAATTTTGATAAAAGTACTGTGTGATGGAACAGCACATTATGAAGCACTCCTCGCATTGGTCACGTAGTAATTTTGATGGCACAAATGGATGGCATGATTAAAAACATACTGTCAACACAGATTGTCAAAGCCAATGTGTCTTGCATATACCAGAGGTATTGGCTTTGCCAATGTCTTTCAACCTTGCTGTACAAACCGCGTGGATGTACTGCATGGCTAAAAGTAAAGTTAGAAAAAAATCACTACGATATCATGGCTTGCTCTTTTTGTTTTTTACTTTACCTGCTGTATAGCATGGCTAAACGACATTGGTAAAGCCAATTTGCCAATGCTTGTTGATTACTGAGCCTTGCAGGAGTGGTCCAAGTGTATTAAAAAGAGTATGGGAACTGTGATGAGCCGATCAATTGGGTAGGGTGAGTGAACATGGGGGCATGCTCCAAGGTGTGGCTAAAAATCTAAATATTCTGTAACTTTTTTCGGACTTTCACCTCCAGGTAACTACATATAAAACAACGCACAGTTTAAATTCAAATTAAATGTAAGTGTATCAGTGGGAAATGTACGATGTACATCATGAAACCTCTATTAGTTTAATGTAGTGCACCACTGAGCCACAGAATTTAATCCTGGTTGGTGCAGTGAGAATAGTGATCTCTATATGTTTAGTGCTACAAGGTTTTAGTCTGTGATAGAAAGCACTGTGAATATGCATGTGATTATTTAAACTTCCATTCCTCACAGTATAAGATAGGCTGTTACAAAATCTGCAAAAAGGTTTAAGATGAAAAAGTGATTCCAAAATATAGATTCTAGTAATACCCAGACTCTACTTGGAACAATGTTTAGGTCCAGCGTGCAAGCGCTTCCGACCTGTTGTCATCTATTCTGTGAGCTTTAATCATGCCCATCAGTTTCATTCGTTCATGGACTTGACTTTCAAAATTCCCTGGATTTCATTTGTCAAAGGCATGTATACGTCATGCCTTTCTTTTGTTTAGCCCTTCTCAAGAGCACCGGCCAACTATGGTTTCTGGACTATTTTTTTTATTTTTAGGTCAAGTTTCTCTAAGGTCTCTCCCCTTTGCGTTCCATGGCGCTTTTAAGTTTTATTCGGCGGGAACTCTATCGGTAGTATTAGAGCACTTTGCATGACCAGTTAATTCACATTGTACATTTTTTAATTTGTTTCCCCTTCGCGCTCGATGGCGCTTTCAAGTTTTATACAGTGGGAACTGGATGGGCAGTATTGGAGCGCTTTCCATGACCAGTTGCTTCACATTGTTTTTGTTTTGTTCCCCTCCGTGCTCCATGTGCTTTCAATTTTTTTACAGCCGGAACTCTATCTGCAGTATTGGAACACTTTGCATGGCCAGTTACTTCACATTGTTTTTGTTTTGTTTCCCCTTCACGCTCGATGGCGCTTTCAAGTTTTATACAGTGGGAACTCGATGGGCAGTGTTAGAAATGGGGTTTCTGGTTGGCTAGGGTATGCACCTAAGCCAGGCAGAACCCACCCATTCTAGTCAGGGCAAGGGAGTTACAAGTCCAAGATAACGCCTGCTCACCCCCTTGGTAGCTTGGCACGAGCAGTCAGGCCTAACCCAGAGGCAATGTGTAGAGTTTGCACAACACACACAACACATGTGACGCACTTTCCCCACCACAAAGGAAACACAACACTAAGTTATATGAAAATATACTGTATTGTACACAACTCAATTATTAGACCAAACACAACACGTCAGTAATATCCTGCTACCTTAGCAGTTGTCAGAACGTTACACATTAGTTACTCTGCAGAACCAGCGGTAGTCACATATAACACACAGGTTACTTAATATTCTGCAACATAAGCAGTAGCCAAGAATCACTTTACTATATAAAAGCACTTGTCATTAAAGTATCATACATGCCTGTACCAAGAACATTATAAAACACATGGCAAGCCAAGAAAACATATTAGCATGTCATGCCCATAAAAGGAACATTAGCATATATACATGAAACATCATAAACAAGCAGGGTAACATATACATCATTAATGTCCATACCAGGAACATATGAAACATGTACTTCCTTGAAAAGTACCAGTTTTATGATGAGCATGACATTCCGTGTGCCAAGAGTAACAACATAGGGCCCCCGGCGCTCCTTGTGCTTGTTCTGGGAGCCACTTTGCAGTATGGTTTAGGAGGGGGGTGCCTCGCACCCCTTCCGGTTTTATAATGACCCCTTCCTGGGGCCTGCGATCTCTGGGGGCCCTCCCAGGCCTCAACTGGCCCTCCAGAGGGGAGGGGCAAAGCCAGCACCACAATTGGGAAAGGGGGGGCGGCACACATCCCCTCTGGTCTATAACGGGCCCTCCTGGGGCCCACGATCTCTGGGGGCCTCCCTCTGGGCCTTTACTGGCCCTCCAATGAGGGTGAGCTCTCAACAATGCCCCAAGACAACGATAGGGGCCCCGGTGGCGCGGGGACCCTGCGATGAGGCTTCCACCCTGCCCGCCACAAGGATATTTGTATCGGGCCCCTCCTGGGGCCCACAATCTCTGGGGGCCACAAAGGGAGACCTGTGGCACACATGAGGGCTCCGGTGAGGTGTGGGAACCTCCGATGAGCCTTCCCTCCCTGCCCGGCTCACAAAATGCAGGTTGCAGCCCACCCGGGCCGTAGAGGACAGCAGGCACCAGAGTGAGTGCCTGCTTGTGCCCCAGGGGTGCTCCTTGGAGCATGCTTCACCCCAGGGGCACGGTAGGAGCATGCTCGCTCCTTTCCTGGCTTTTGGTGGTGCCCCAGGGCACTAGGAATAGCGCAACACCTTTGCCTTGCAGAAACAGCTCACCTGGGTTGTGGCAGTAATCCCTGATGTCGGAAAAGCACTTCCGAAGCGCTACACAAATAAGGCCACAGCCCTCACCAGGCGCTAAGGGCCTAAAGGAAAGCGCTCGTCAGGTGCTATACAATAAAATAGAAAGCGCTCCTCTTGAGCTTGAAGCAGATGATTGCAGGGGTCAGGGGCCACGGCACCCTCTCCCTGGGGGACAAAGAGTCCAAGAAGCAGGAGCACAGAGGGTAGGGCCCAGCGGCAGGCCGGCACAAGGGGGATGCAGACAGATGGCAGTCTCTCCTAGTGACCAGCAGGTCACAGGTCAGCACAGCAGCAGCAGTCCATGGGGGTTCCTTGTGAGTCCCTCTAGCAGTCTGTGTCCAGTTCCAGGTAAGTTCCAAGAGTTCCCAAATTGTGGGGAAAATTCCCCTGTACTTATATTCATTTTTACAGTGTGTTACAAAGGAAGAGGAGAGGAGGTTCCAACCAGTTACAACTGGTTCTGGGAGTGCCCCCTCTCTCCTCCAGCACAGGCTCCAAACATCTGTTGGGGGTAAACAACCCTATTGTGTGAGATCAGGACACAGCCTTTACAAATGAAGGTGTGCCCCACCTCTTCCTTCTCTCTGCCCAGGAAGACTATTCAGCATGCACATGCACCTCTGTGACACCTATACCCTCCCTGTGTACAGGCTATCTGAAAATTATGCCCAAATCCCAACTGTCGCTCTGCCCAGAAGTGGATTGGAGTCAAGCTGCATGAGCACATGGAAATGCTCACTTTCTAGAAGTGGCATTTCTGTAATAGTAATAAAAAATCCACCTACACCATTAAGCAGCATTTCTCATCACCAGTACAATCATACCAATCATGCCTACGCTACCTCTCATAAATCAGACAATACCCCCTACACATAAGGCAGAGCATTTCCAGTGCAATCCTATGAGAAGGCAGCACTCACAGCAGTGAGACACATAGTTAGTCTGTTTGTCACTACCAGGACAGGCCATGCAACCTGGCACTTATCCTGCCTTCTACATACAGAGCACCCTGCCCAGAGGGCTAGCTAGGGCCTACCTTAGGGGTGACCTACATGTAGTAAAAGGGGAGTTCTGGGCCTGGCAAGTAAATTTAGATACCTGGTCCCTGTGGCAGAAAACTGTGCACACAGGCCCTGCGCTAGCAGGCCTGAGACAGGTTTGAAAGACTACTTCAGTGGGTGGCGCAAGCAGCGCTGCAGGCCCGCTAGTAGCATTTAATTTACATGGCCTGGGTATAGAGATACCACTGTACAAGGGACTTATAGGTAAATTAAATATGCCAATTAGTTATAAGCCAATCATACCAACATTAGATGGGAGAGCACCTGCACTTTAGCACTGATCAGCAGTGATAAAGTGCTCAGAGTCCTAGAGCCAACAGCGAGAGGTCAGAAACAATAGAGGAAGGAGGCAAAAAGTCAGGGGATGAACCTGCCACAAGGGCCAGGTCCAACAGGCAGTATTGGAGCACTTTGCACGACCAGTTACTTCACATTGTTTTTGTTTTGTTTCACATTCACGCTCCATGGCGCTTTCAAGTTTTACACATCAGAACCTCCATCTGCAGTATTGGAGCACTTTGCATGGCCAGTTACTTCACAATGTTTTTGTTTTGTTTCCCCTTTGCGCTCCATGGTGCTTTCAAGTTTTATACGGAGGGAACTCCATTGGCAATATTGGAGTGTTTTGCGTGAAAAGTTACTTCACATTGTACATTGTTTATTTTGTTTCCCCTTCGCGCTCCATCGTGCTTTCAAGATGTATACAGCGGGAACTCGATTTGTAGTATTGGAGCATTTGCATGAACAGTTACTTCACATTCTTTTTTGTTTTGTTTCACCTTTGCGCTCCATGGCGCTTTCAAGTTTTATACAGCGGGAATTCTATCAGCAGTATTGGAGCAATTTGATGTTGAAGTTCAACAAGGAATGACACCCAGTGAGGTTGTAGAAATATGTAATAGTTTGTTTTTGTTTCGGTTACAAAGGGCAAACATATGTTGCTTTTTTTGCAGGACAGAATAGCTACAGTAGTTTTGTAACTTGATATTGCCAGGTGGTAGCATGGCTTAGGAGACTAGATGCCACATAGTAAAGAAGCCTTACACTGCCCTCAGCAAAGTCTCCCTGGTAACACTGGTTACATTGGGTTTCATGTGTAGCACTGCCTATCAAATAAAATTAGTGTTTTAGTAAGTTAGCCATGTGGGATAGTGCACACAGTACAGAAAGTAGCCTGCATATCACCAGTTAGAGTCACTGAGTTGCTGGCTCAATGTTCCATTGAGTTGCACCGAGTTCGGGGCTTGGCAGCAAATGCCTTTCAAAAGCAAATTACTGATCATCCACTAATGCCAGTTTTGCCCACACCTGTGTTTTGAAAGGTTTTTCTTTGCATGAGTAGAGTACCCATAATGTCAACACCCTGTTTATTAAAAGGTGTGTTTGTCACTGTGCGCATGGTACACACCTCTATGACCGGCAACCTGGGATCTCTCAAAACAAATCAACACCTCGGTCTATGGTCTACCTGCTGACACCTTGTTTGTGTCACTTTATGCGTCTCATTCTCTAGGCCTCTCCATTTCTTTCCCTTTATCTTCTCCCTCGCTTTCACTCTCCATCTTCTCTTCCCCGCCGCACCCCCTCTTTCTTTCTTCTGATTTGTTTTTGATCTGGGTTCACTTAGTGCCTCTTCTCCATCAATCCCCTCTTTAATTCATTCTCTGTCCCTCGCATCCACCCATAATTTCTTTATGCCTAACTTATCACCCTCTCTGTCATAAATCTGTCCGCCCACAAATGACACTCAACAGTGTACACAAATGCAGCAGCAAGAACTGGGATTGTTTTCCTCATGCTGAAGTTGAATCAATTGAATTAATAGAATTTCTATTTAAAAACTTGGTAGTCACCTTGCAAGACCTATCCTTATCACAGTGCTCGGCTTTGTTTATTTTTGGGTAGGACTACTAGCCCTTTAGTTATATGCAGGGCCACTAGAATTATGTGGCAAAAGGACCAATATATGTGGCAGTGTTGACCAATTAATGTGCCAAAAGAAGTCCAGTTATAAATTTACAATGCCAATAGCTCCAACTCAAGTAAATGTTAGACCTATTGCATTGCAAATGCCTGTTTATAACGGTCTTTTAAAAGTACACACTTCACAACTCAGTCAGTAAATCCCTTACAATACCTCTCAAAAAGAATAAATGTGTGTCATTGTGACAATTCAAGTGATTCCATCAATTAAAGACAATACCAGTTTCCCAGCACCCTTTACATTTGCAGATTAACTAATTGCGCACCTTTACATTTCTTTCAGATACCCTTGGAAAATTGCCTTTTTCCTCCCTCGGTTTCACAGCACAGGAGACTCCCTGCCTTACACTTCAGCTGAAGCATTTCATCTGTTGGAATTAACCGTCCCCAGGCGGAGAGCTTTTTTTCTAAGATTAAAAAAGTATGGCCAGGTCATGCCCCTCAGATCCCCCTCACTTCGACCACTGCCTGGCAGGACCCATCCTACTTAAAACCCTATCTCCAACTCCAGTTTCATGATAGAGCTTTTGAAACCTGGGCATGAAGATATCCAGATCAAGCAGCGCATCGCGAGACCATATTAATGCCAGTCAAATCAGCGTTCTGCACATCTTAATAAGAATAATTCATACCTGTGCTTTTAGGGCGGAGTTGGAGGGACTGGTATCCACTAAGTCTGTGCTCGGGGAAGCTTTCGCCCACGCGTCGCTGTCCCTTAATGCTCCCTCGCTTTGCACCAGAGCGCCACGGGCTGGAATTAGGCATCCTGGTTTGTACATAGCACGCTTTTCAACTGCTCGCAGCTCCTTATTTCGGCCTGTTGTAACGTAATTCGTGACAAGGTGCGAGTTAACGTCCAAGCATGGCGGGCGCAAGAGGGAACAACCTGGTTGGTGTAAGGAAGGTGCGAGGTCTGTTGATTATTGAGATATCAGTGGCAGCGCTTCCAGCCGTGCAATGCCCCTGGTATATTAACAGCAAAAGGATATAGGCACACCGAGTGGAGTTCAAGTGTGAAAAGAAAAGGCCGTTATTAACAGATTTATGCGACCCGGCCGTAGTTTCCTTTGATCTTCATAGCACACAATGGGGCAGCTGGTTTTCCCTGCATCGCATTAAGGTCTTTCTTTTGTTTGCTGCTTATCAAGCCCTAATTTCATAAAAATAAATGCCAGAGAGCTAGAATAATGAAAACGCGATTGAAATAGGTGTAATGGGTGGGAGCCTGCTAAAAAAGTGAACTAAAATGTAATTACTTCTGACATTTCTTTCTTCAAGTCCGGCCAGGCGACAAGGCACGGTTTCACGCGGGTTATTTGATCTTCCCAGGTGAGAGCTCCTTGTTGCTATGTGGCAAAAACATTTGAGAGCAAACTGAAACGCACATACGAATGCGCACAGACATGCGGTTATTAATCAGCACACAATCATACAGAAAAGCGAATAACACACACATTAAACGACATCCACCAACGGAAACTCAGCGCATGGACGATATAATAAAAAGCTCATATTGCCATATAACGGCACACACAAAAATAAACGTAAAATACATGCGCAGTAGCATACAGAACGACGGTATTTCAGCGTTTTGGCAGGGAAGACTGTAGGCGGCCATGTTCCTACACCGTGCAATAAGCCTTGTTCTCTCCATTGTCTCACAACGTCAGGAATATCACAAACTACTGGACAATCAAACGCACGTGCACACAAAAAGGGCTACAAACCTACATACACATCGTGCACCAATGACATATACACTCTGAATATTCACGCAGCAGCACAGTCCTCACTGAAGAAACAGACCAGCTATGCACCACATAATGGACAGGGCACTTCAAACTACACAAACATTAGATACACACTGCAAACACACACATTTTATATAATACACAACAAAGTGACATAAATCACAAGCAGCACACCTCCGATATTATAACACTCTTTACAAACATACACACGCATAAAATGCACATAGATGTACATCCATCGCATGTACACCTATCATCCTGTACACGATGCACTGGTCACTGTACAACACTGTATAAATACAAACACAACACCAACCACACAATACGAGCACACACCCTGCAATCGTGCTGCACGCTCACACACACACATATACATTGAAACTACGCATCCCTTTGCACTTACGCACACCACAATGACATTACTTCATGCATCCCTCACTGCACACCACCACTCATTACAAATAGATAAACGCACTACACGCTTTTGCACACCGCAGAGGCATTTTACTCACACACATCTAACACCACGAGCTCACCACATGCAGACACTGTACTGGGTCTATTGTTCTGCTTCTAACAATGGGCAATTTTCTAAATCACTTCTGATATTGGTGACCATACACAACAATATTTATCAAGAAACACCCACACAAACCCACACAGAATCAGGAAACAAGCACCTGTGTGATTACCCACTCACTCTTTCATATATATATATATTCCATCTGCTGACTTCTCACTCTACCCCACTCGTCATACTAAGCCTGACAAACAATCAAGATACACTTTTACTTAGAAAATAGTCAGGCTTCTTGTTAATCTATCAGTTGCATTGCATGATGGAGGGGTCCAGAACGCTGCCGCACTGTCTTAATTGTCATCTTCCCAAGGCCTTGTTTCACGCGGGCTCTCCATCTCCTCCTATGATTCAAACTAGGCTCAGGTCTAAAAGCCTTTATGGCCGCATAATTTAGAATAATCTCAGGAATTTCACTTTTCGAAAATTGCACGTAGTACTCACGATTCCATTATTACGATGCTTTGAGTAAACAAGATGTGTGCAGAAAAAACCCCATCGGGAGAGCATGGGAACAACGCGATCAACGAGACTGGACAACTCGGTCAATTTGAACTGAGCAGCATTTCTTTAAAGTGGGCACCATGGTAGCTCCTCACATGAGCAGACCATTCGGGTACATATTTAGCACGAAATACACCTTTATTTATTGATGTATTTATTTATTTTGGGTTTACAGAGGAAGTGCCATAAATAGTGAGGCTTCTGTGCATTTATCCAATCAACTTGCTCTTCCTGTTTTGAAGTCTCCTGCCTGTGCTTTCTCCAGCTCTTGATCATTTTCGATGGCAAGCATCATTAGGGTCGAGCGTGCGCAAGCGTTCTAATATGTTGTAATCTCTATGTGGGCTTCTAACCACACCCATGTCACGCCGCTCGCTTTCATTACTTTGTGGGCTTGCCTTTTAAAAATCGATTGATTCCATTTGTGAAAGGCATGCATACGTCATGCCTTTTCCGGTGTTTAGCCCCCCTCGAGCGTACCAGTAAACTACTGAAAACATACAAGGCTCTGTGTTTTCAGCTGGTTTCTGGACTACTTTTTCATTTCCTGCGCAGCACGATCTCACTGGGCAGAAGTCGAGCGCTTTGCATGACATTGACCTTATTACATGGATAATTGCACTTTTGCTGGTTACATGGATAATTGCACTTTTGCCGGTAACATGGATAATTTGCCGATATGTTTCTCTTCAAGCAAACTTCTGTTTCCTTCTCTGTGTCTCCTTCACACTCAAAGCGACCATAGGCTCGCATATGTGAAACTGTTTTACTTTTCATTATTAGTTTATGTGGCAAGAAAAGTCTAGTTAGGAGTTTACAACACTAATATCTCTAACGCGAGAAAACGCAAGACCAGTTGCATTGCAAATGCTTGTTTTTCCTTTGTCTGCAATCCCTGCTGCATCATCCACCCCTGGAATGTTTATCTTTTTTCAAAACTCAAGTTCCCTGTAGCTCTTTGCAAAATGTTTATGGAAGGCACCACTATTTCTGTTCCTTTTTGTTTTTATTTTAGTTTTGTTTGTTGCTGGTATCCTGCATTTGGTGTAGGTAGGGTGCACACAGGTCTGTGACAGTTTAAACGGTTAAGGACATTTTTGGATGGTGGAAGCCTGTGGTAATAATATTTCTTCCTTTTCCTTGTGGTTTTGTGAATTTTGTCCAGATTTATTTGTTCAGGTGGTGTGTTATATTATGTGTATTTAGTTTGCTTAAGAGCCTGGATGTATTTTCACGTTATCACTGCTATTATCTGACATATATTTTTATTTTTTCATGGGTTTGTGGATGGCATTCTATGTATGCCAAATTTAGGTTAATTTTCTGCATGTGCCTGTTGGTGGCTGAGGTTTGCGCGACTCCAGGGGTCCACGTGTAGCAACATATATCCGTTTATTCTTCCCTAAGTGCTTTGCTTGCCCACCATTTATTGTGTTTTTATGTGAGATGATTGATTTATTTTAATTATTTTAAGTATTTTTCGGGGGTTAATGTTGTCTAGTGTGGTTTGTGTTTGGGGAATTTTAAAGTTTAATTTAATCTTTTTTCATTGTTTCATTTTGCTGTGCTGCTAATATATTTTTATCCTGGTTGAATTTTCTTTTACATTATTGTTGCTGCTTTACTGGTGATGCTCTAAAGACCCACGGATGGGCCCTGTCATGTTTTTTGGTATCTATTTCTGTAATTTTTCACCCCAATCTGCAAATTTATGTTAGAGGAGGAGGAGCATGTTTCAGTAGGGTAGGGCAGCCATGTTCTGTTTATTCTCTATGCCGCCGCCTTTGCTTGCAATGTGGACAACCATCATTTTGTGGAGCCAGTGTGAGTGACTATGTGTGTGTGGCTATGTGACTACTTTGTCTTTGTTCTCCATGCTTCTTTCTTTGCTGGTCATGTGGTGAGTGACCATAATTTTGTAGCGCTAATGTGGTTTTGGTGCGTGTGTTCATAAGTGGTCATTTTGTCTGTGTTCTTCATGTCTCCTTCTTTGCTGGCCATGTGGTGAGTTACCACCATTTAATGAAAATAACACATTTGTGTGGCATAAGCACCTGTTTTGGCTTTCTTCTCCATGCCCCCTTGTTTGCTGGTAATTGGGTGATCAACCACCATTCTTTAAGCCAGCGTGCATCGCTGAATATTAATAAATGTATTCCACTTTTAAAAGCCATCTTCTAGGAGCATTGAACTTAGAAGCCTATGTTCTTTTTGGTAAATTTTAGTTTTTCCTCATATATTTTTGGGATATATTTATTTTTGCTTGTAGCTAATTATAGTAGGCGGCAGTACACAGTTGTTTTTAAATAATTGAATTAATCTTGCCTGCCTCCACCAGGGACCCCATGGACACCGGAGGGATACCAGTTATTTTATGTTTAATATGATTTACATTTATATTATTGTTATTATGATGATGGGGCACTGACAAGAACTGCCAATACTAACTCTTCCTTTTTAGGGTCGAGCCTGCGTTGCATGCGCTCATGCATGCGTATCGCAGCAAGACGCTTTAGTGTTTAGAAAAGGGCTAGGAGCCCTGTCGACGTCACGTCCATGTTTTTCATTGGTTCGTGGGCTTGCCTATTAAAATCTGCTTGCTTTCATTAGTCTAAGGCATGCATACATCATGCCTTTTCCGGTGGCTAGCCCTCCTCGAGCGCATCGACCAAGTACAGAAAACATGTGAGGCACGCTGTTTTCTGTCCGGCTCGTGGACTTCTTTTTCTCTAATTTACTAGCGCGATTTCGCTTGGCAGAAGTCGAGCACTTTCCATAGTTAATGGCACTTTTTCGGGTTACGTGGATAAATGCACTTTTGCCGATAGGTGAAAAGTTGGGTTATGAGTTTACAACGCTATCAGCTCTAACACGAGGAAACGCGAGACCCGTTGCATTGCAAATGCTTGTTATATTTTATTGCCTGAAAGTGCACAAGAGGATACTGACTGAACTGAAGGGACGTCTGTGAATTAGATGACACCAGAGTCCAGAGACCTCTAAGGTAAGTGCTTTTGTTAATGTTGCTGACCAGAAGTTGCAGAAGTAATGACAATGGCCTTAAAGTAGCAGGATCCTGCCAAGAGAGTCACCAGTGAGGGGAAGACGTCTGTTGCCACCACTGGCATCAAGCCAATACCTTTCTCCCAGCAACACAGCATATCTGCTGCACCCTCTTCTCAGTAGGAATATGTTAGGAGGAGGATTACCCCGGGATTAACAACTGCACCACCACCAATACTGAAACAGTTGACTCTCAGCACGGCAGTGACTGGGTCGTTGCTGAGAACAGTGAATCCGGAACTGAAATCTCTGTAGGAAACTTATTTCATAGGAAGCTCAAAAACAACTCAAGCCTGCTGCACTTGACCTTCTAAAGTTAGGAGCAGAACAGAAGTTGAGCTTGCTGCAGAAGAGCAGGATGTCATTAGTGCTCTTCTATTGGACACATCGTCTTCACCAATGCCTCTGAGGAACAAAGCAGCACTCCCACATCTCCTCCGAGGACCAGGACATAGATTGGAATGCAAACTTCTGCCATGGCAGACAAGGTAAAAAGAAAGTTGCTAAAAGCCTTAAAAGTGAGGAAGATGAACCATCGGTTTTCACGTGAACTGTAGCACAGAGGAAGTGCAGATCACTTCTACTCAAACTGTTCCAATTCATGTAGTACCACCAACACCACCTGTTCTATCTTGTCAAGGGCCCCAAGACATACAGCAACCATTTCTATAGCAGTCACAGCCAGCCATAGAGAAAAGTAAACAAAGCTGCCTTTTGGGATTTTGACACTGGATGTCAAATGGTTAAGTCAAATGCTTCAGGAGGGATGAGTAGTGGTGGTTGCCTCATGAAACATGTTCCAAAAATGAAGAAAGAATAAGAAGTCTTTTATAATTACTATTGCTATCTTTAATAATATAACAGTACATATAATAAGTACTGCTTGTTTAACTGACCAAATACCCCTCTAACCCGAATCCCAACAAAGAGTTATCTGTCTTACAAAATAGTTATAAATATAAATCATACCACTACCTTCATAAGTTTTGGTTATTGTCACACTAAAGCAATTAACAATCTATAGCTGACAATATCATGCTGCATCTCATGGAGAAGGAGACTGCAGCATCAGGAGTGTCACAGAGGAGCCCCATCACCGTTGAGATCTTCCCTCTGTCCTCCCCACTTCCTTCCCATTAATCTAAGCATATCTGGCTATCACGGTACCTGCATTTGAAATGCAAAGACACCCAATCAGTATCTACTGCTCACCGCCGTGAACAACGTTCCTAGAGAACCCGAAAGAAAAGCCCCCAGAGAACTTAAAAGAATCAGCTTTTCTGTCCTGCACTAATGAACTAGGCACTCGAATAAAGCACTAGATCCTGCGTGTCCGTCATGGACTTCTGTTCTGTCACAGAATTCATAAATAACCTGCTCGCACCCATGCATGTGCAAAGTCTTTCGAGATTGAACCATCTATCTGGGATCACCAAGCACTTCGTCTTGAACTCTGGTTACAACATGGGAGATGCAGACAGGTTCAGAAATTGTATGAATGTTGTGTGCTCACAACAGTATCTCATAATTTCACCATCAGTTGTAATTACCTTCTTAAATGGCCTGCCAAAAAGGTGACCATTTATAATTGTACTACCTTTACTGCTATTTTATCAAACCCAGCCCAAAAATCAAACACACAAGCTTAATACTATCAAAATGTTCGGACTCACTAGACTCATATACTGATGTTCCCTATAGTACTGAAAAATAAAACTACTCAAAAAGAAAAAGTAAGCTCATTTTCTCCAGTCTCTCAGCGCCAAATACTTGGAGGGTATGCCCAGTTCTCAACAATAAGGTGTTTAGAGCTATTCCAGAAACTCAGAATCCCCCCTTGGCCACTAAAACTGTCATTCTTACGAAGAATTTCTGAGATTAAGAAGGTGTTTCTCTTTCATTATCTAGACTAGTCATTAATAATTTTAGAACTCGGACACACAGACTTAAGATGAGAATTGTTTCAGAAGTTCACAGGATATTTCTACTTTTAAACCTTTTTTACTCATTGGAGATGGTTTACATGATGTCTGGATAAATTCTAATGACTTTTCGAAAGCTTAACATATAATAAGTGATACGATGAAATGATTTGGTGATGACTGCTTCTCAACGGTTTTGAATTATGCAATATTATATTTTAGATCCGAGCTCCTTTTCAAAACGTACTTTATAAAAGACGAGGGATTATTGATAGGGTGGCTCAGGGTGGCGGATAAGACTGCCCTCAGCCTTTCATTTATCCATGTACTGTTATATTTTTGTGCTTCCAGTCTTTGAACCTGCTCCTTTATGTTAATATTTGCTTGCTAGGACATCTAAATTTGTTATTTTACAATATATGATTCTTATTGTACTATGTTGTTTTCTATAGGAATTGTACTATTCCTCCTTTAACCCTTCAACCTTATACGCCTTACTTGAATACAACTTCACTTATGAATTGTTATTTTCTTGTACATATAAACCCCAGTTTAAAATACAAAAAATTAAGTACATATAGTTAAACTCCTGCTCAGTCACCAGTTGATAAATTGCACTGGAACCATTCCAATTGTAGTGTTATGATTTTCTCTGGAGGGAGCAGGAATATGGATTCAGTCTTGGCCTTCTCTGTTAATAGTATTAATTTAATCTTCTGGAATTTTGCCTCTGTAATAAAAAACAGTGAGCAGCTACGTTTTGTAAGAATCTATTATATTATGGTGCTTCTGTTATTCTTCCATATATCAATGGTTATTCCTCTTGTGCCTATCCAGCGCTGCTATCTTCTTAAGGTAGAGGCAGAGGGTGGCTATTCTCAAACCTTGTCTTGTGAGGCTAAGGCAAAGCCTACAAGTTTGTCTAATGTGCATGTGTTATCCTTTTTCAATTTTGGTTTGTTAGTTGCGTTTAATTTTTATGATGATAAATGTAAGGGCTCTGACTGGTGTAATATTACAAGGCTTTCAAACATAAGTAATTTATCCATTAATACACCCAGTACAGGCCAGAAGCATTTTGTTATTTTGGTGGGTGATTTCAACATTAACCTGTGGCCTATAAATTCTTATCTTGTTTCTGGGATGGTGGGGTTAATTTTCCCATGGAGGTTATTTCCCTTCTATCCTTAAACAAGGGGAAACTGTACTAGATGTTTTGGCATAGTCCAGTATGTGCAATGCCTGTGATATCTTTTCCACTAATGATTGTATTCTATTTTCTGATTTCAGGGGCCACTAGAATGTTCTTTGTCACTGCCAATTTTAGGGATCACATTATGTTTTGCTCCATCTCAATCAATCATTTAAGAGACCATAATTCATTGCATTTGAAATATTCTGGCCATAGGAAGTGCTCCAATAAGACTACTATTATGCCCCACAAGGGCTCCATTGATGACCATGCTAAAAGATAGAAACGGAATCTGCTAAGTTCAGAAAATGTATCAATATTATTTAGGTAGTGACCTAATGCCATAGAACAGTGCCTTTTGATTTACAATAACTGTGCTGGTGATCTGGATGCTTTGTACAATATTTGTTAATTCATAAATTACTTATTGAGCATCAAGAGAAATAGGGGCAGATTTATGGAAAGTGGCACTGCACCGAGCGCAGCACCACTTTCCCTGCACCCCTAACAGCCCTCCTACCATCACCATGTTTGCGCCATATTTAAAATACGGTGCACCATGGGGCAGGGTAGGGGGCAATAGCATTTTTCATGACGCTATTGATGTACTCTGCAGGAGTAGCACCAAAATATTGGTGCTGCTCCTGCCAAGTACATAGGGGCCCATTTTAAATATTGGAAGCCCCCTTTTAACACCTGCTTTGAGCACGCATTAAAAGTGCCATACAAAATGACGCAAGCAAATCTCATAGACATACTTGCACCATTTTGTCACCCCCCAACAGAGAGACGCCCCCTTTGTATACATTATGCCTGGTGCAGGTGCCACCTTGTAAATATGGCGCTAGGATTTGGACCTCGTTGGAAAACATTAGAGCCAAAATAAAAGATGGCACTAGGGGCTTATAAATCTGCCCTATAGTATATCCCCACGACAATGCATACATGGTTTGATAGTTCTTGTTCCAAGGCCCCTTTGGAATTACATACAGCACTGAAATGGACCCCTAGAAATATTAAAGAAGTTGCATGGCATTGAAGGTCATTTAAAATGACAACCAGGGCTAGATAAGTAGCCCTTCAGGAAAAAGCTTGAAGAAGCTTGAAGTTACTTAGGCACTGCCAGTCTTTCGAATGACCAACTTTCTTTTCACAAGGTGGTCAATGCTCCTTACTTTAGTCCTCTTGACATTATCAAACTAGACTCTCTTATTCCTGTAAAAAGCTGGAGCACTCATTTTAATGAGATGTATAGTTCCAATCTGGTACCAGATGAACTATTAACCCCATAAGTGTGTATGATGGCCAATGGCCGTCATACGTACACCCTCCCTTGTGCTTCTTACAGAAGTTGGCTGACACCAGGGAGGGCTTCAAAGAATCCTCTGGTGTACAGCACTACCCCTGGGGGAGATGCAGACTCGCTTCTGTGTCTCTCCCGTACCCCCCTTATGCCCATCTGTGACGTGAGCTGACTACAAATTGCGCTGATGTCGCAAACCTCCACCAGACATGCTCCAGGAAAGCAGGAAAGAGCTTCTCCCGCGTCCTGTGGATTTTTTAGGAGTTTTATGCCACCAATATTTGTGGGAGGCATAGCTGGAAAGGGGAGAGATCTCCCTTTCCAGCAGTGCCTGTCGCAAACAGATTCCTACTTGTGGATCATGGTGCACTGGGATCGATAAGTAGGAACACCACTAGTCCCCACTTGGCCACCAGGGATATAGCAAGGTGGGGTGGCCCCCCAGGGGACTATAAAATACATTTTTAAAAAACAACAAAATTACCCTCCTACACATGGGCCAACACCCTGTGGGTGCTAATTTTGTTTTTTTTTATAAGTGTGTGGTTTCCCTACGGGGCTGCCATCAACCCCAAGGAAAACCATACATGTTTAAAAAACTGATCTATATTTATATATATATATAGAGAGAGAGAGAGACAGACAGAAACAGAGTCCTTCTATCTCTCTTTATATATATATATATATATATATATATATATATATATATATATATATATGGAGAGAGAGTTATCTACTGTTACACACATCACACATGCACACAACAACCAACTGTTTCAGAACAACATATCTGCCTTCTATGTAGGACAGTGTTTTAGAAGGACAGTTTCAATCAGTAGCAGAGCTGGCATATTGGTGGATGACTGCTGCTCAAGCCCTAACTCAAGTGCATTATAGTCCCCACACTGCACATACTGATGGACAGAACATATGCCACGTTGTCACAGAGTACCCTGTTGACTAGATTCTGAAGTGCTTATTAGAAAACCTATGCGTACTACACAAGGACCACCCTAGTTGCCCACGAGAACCAGAGTAAATCTAATAAGTCAAACAAACATCCTGTGTGACTCATTTGCCAACATGTTCACTTGCTTTAAAAGTGTACAAGCTCAATTAGTAACTTGTATCATAACCAGTGTTATTGAAAGAACAATATCTTGTATGATGATTGTTTTCACATCTTTAGTATAAGATGTGAAAATCATCATACAAGATATTGGCCCTCATTAGGACCCTGGTGGTCTGAAGACTGCCAGGCCTGCAGTGGCGCTCTCACCGCCGATGATTACAAGTTTGGCAGTTTTCCCGAAGCCTAGCTGCAGATACTCTGCCCGTCCTGCCTCTTTTCCACAGTTCACCGGCTGGAGGTGAGCACCTCCAGCACAGCGGGAGCCCTTATACCACTAGCGGTATTACAACATGGAAGACTGCCAGAAAAAGCTGGCAGTCGCACCGGCAGAAAAATCTGGCAGTCTTGCATCCTGACAACACAAATAAGCATTCATGTCACCAGGATACACTCGCACACACGTCCACATACCTGAACACATGCACCCACGTACTCCCACACACAAACACACACCCATTCACTTGCGTCATACCCCCATTCACACTAACATACATACACAAACACCGCACTCACTCCTCCCTCCCATGCACATATACATTCACCCCCTTCCCCATCCAGCGCATACATACATTCACACCCTTCCCCCTGCAATGCAGACATGCACTGACCCACTCTCCAGTTCACTCACACACTCACCCCCCTTACCCGTCCACTTACATATACATGCACACGCACTCACCCCTTCCATCCGCTCAATCGCACTTATGCACTCCCTCGCTTACACCCGCACTCACCCTCCCCATCCACAAACATTCACTCCCCCACCCCATCCACAAACACTCACACACCCCTCCCATCCTCACACCTGCCCTCACCCCATTTATAATCACTCACACACGCAGACACACAACCACAAACACCCACCCACCTTCCGTATTTACATTTACACACACACTCCCACACATACCCACTCCCCTGTCAGACAATCCACTTACCTCATCTGTCGAGGAGTTTGTCCGGGAGGGGACGGATGCCGGCGCTTCCACCACCAGCAGCTCCCCGCCATCAGGACACCACCATGCCGTATTATGGGCCATAATACGGCGTGTGGCATTCTTTTGGTGTGGCGGTGCCGGCAGTGGAATCGCCTCTTTACCACCGACCGCCAGCATGACTGGTGTCAGAATTCCACCCGATTACGTACGGAATTCCAAAATCAGTCATAATAGGTGCCGCTTCAGCGGTCTTACGAAAAGACCGCTGAAGTCGTAAAGACAGCCATTGTGTTGTGTACCCTTTTTCAATTACATTGGGTATGATACAAGTTAGTAATTGAGTTTTAACACTGTCATAGCAAAAGTAGAAGTGTTGGTGAATGAGCCCCACAGGATATTTGTTTGACGTATTACTTTAGGGAACTTATGCAGTATTCCCCAGCAAGTCTGCCTTAGTTTCAACAGTAGATGTGATCACTCAGTTTGAGGAATAGGCCATGGAAGGCATACTCAGACACCCCCAACTTGCATCCACAAAGTGGAAGTAGTTGGATCTAGCACAGTAAAGTCCATATTTATGGATTTTGCTGAAAAACTGTGCTAACGCAGTTTTGCTGCAAAATCCATAGTGCCTGCTATCGCCATTCCATAGCACCAGCTGGGTGCCATATTTATGAAATGGTGCACGATGGCGCATAGGACAGGCTAGCATCTAAAGAAAAGATGCTAGCCAGGAGAGGGATGGAGAGAGGGGAAAACGCGTTAGTGGGTCAGAAATGACGCTAGGCTGGTTAGCGGCAATAAATATGCTGCTATCCAGCCTACCGTCATTTTATGATGCATTACCACCCAAAAATGACTCCTGTCTTAGTACAGACAGGAGTCATGCCCACCACCTCAATGGCCAGCCCAGGGGACTAGTGTCCCCTGAGCAAGGCCAAAACACCTAGTGCCAGACAGGGGGCCCCATGTAAGGGTCCACCAATGGTACAGGAAAAAAAAAGAAAATTATACTTACCAATACTTACCCAGGATGGGGTCCCCCATCCTATGGTGACCCTCTGGTGTGGATGTTCCTGGGTCTTGGGGTGGGAATCTCTGGGCCCATTCCATGGTGTTAGGCCGTGGAAATGGGTCCACAGGTACAGGTACCCTAACGCCTGGTCTGACCCAGGTGTTAAACAATGATGTTAAGCAGGCTAGCGTCATTATTTGGGTCCGACATCCTCCTGTTATTTTTTACTGAGGGGATAAATATGGAGATAAGTCATTTTTTGGGCTGGAACACCTACCTTGCATCTCATTGACGCAAGGTGGGTTTGCGCATCCAGTAAATGACGGAAACTTCAATATTTTGACAGTAGATGGCTCTAGCATCAAAATATAAATATGGAGTCAAAATAACTGACGCTAAAACAGTGCAAACCAAGTATAAATATGCCCCTAAGTGTGCTGATGGCACATGAAAGATGTTTTCTTGAGCTTCAAGTAGCTTGGGACAGAAGGCATTAGTATAGGTTTATTTGGCAATTATACAAGATTAGTCAGGACTCTGATGAGGACAGAGACATGAATGGGTAACAAAAGCATACAGTAGGTGTGCTTTCTTAGATATTATTACATAGTTAGAAGGCAGATAATAAAGGTAGTACACATACACTTGCCATGACTTCATCTTCACCTATGGATTTAGGCCCATTGGTGCTGCACTCACCCCAATACAGAATTACTATGGCAGGTGTGGGTAAATACTTGACTTTCTTGCCATGTTCATCCTCCGTCAGTCTTATTAGATGTTTAGTGTGCTGTATGATAAGTGCATTACAGTCACAGCACTACACATAACGGTGGATGGGACATATGCTACGTTATCATGGACTACCCTGTGTCAAAAACCACTATTCTTCATAGTTCATGAAGTTCTCTTGAGGGAACTTCTGAAAATTTTCCAGCATGTTTGCCTTTGTTTCAAAGGCAGATGTCCTCACTCAGTTCAAGGTATGACACCTCAGGGGCATACTCAAACCCCCCAAACTTGCGTCCACAAATTGGAAGGAGTTGGATTTAGCATAGTGAGTGCGCTTAAGGCGCATGAAAGCCATGTCTTTATAAGCCTCATGTGGCTGTCATGGGAGCCATTTGTAAAGGTTCACTAGGCATGTGTTTGGTAATGTTCAGAACAAGAAAGCGGCTACCTGAAAGGTGGTAAAATGTAGTCAAACTGATTCTGTCCTGTGGAGTATGAATGTGAAGGGCCCTAAAGTCTTGTGTGTGATGCATGAATAACGTGTGAATGGACCATAAAGCCATTAATGCCATAAAGTGACTTTATGGCTCACCTTCAGAAGGCTTGGTTTCAATATTCAGATACTTTGATAAGTATTTATGCTTTGAAGCCAGTATTTCTGGAGATGCTGAAACCAACCAGTGTAAGTGGTGGATTAACTTTAACAAATTAGTACCAGATTTATATTTGTGGCTGTAAGATGGCCCTTACTAAGAACTCCCTGTAATTTTTTTGAGTAGCTGTGGAATTTGGGCCCTAGCTCAGCTGGCACCTAGGCAAATGTGCAAATTTTTTAAAACTCAGGGGAGTCCAGGCGTGCATGACTTGTGTGGCTCTCACCAGGTTTTTTCCCACAATCCATCGCAAAGCTCAAACTTTGCCTACAAACACATTTCTCTTGCATTTCCTTGAAAGTGGGGGTGGTAGGAAGTTTGTGGATCCCAGAATATTTCTGTAGTTTACATCACAGAAATCAAGGAAAAATAGTGTTTTTATTCACCTTTGAAGGTTTCTGGTTAAGAAAACTTTGGAAAATCAATCAAATCATGCAACACTTCTGTGGGCTCTGCTTGATGTCTACGTTTATGAAATGTTTGGGTTTGATAAGTTTCCCTACATGGTTGCCAACTCCAGGACTAATTAGTACACCTACTATAGTTATCATTACACCAAAATACATTTTGGGTCTTTCCCTGTCATGGAAACTTGGCCCACCCATACAAGTGAGGTAGCATTTTCATTGGGAGGCCTGAGAGAATACTGAGTGGTAGGAAATTTATGCTGGTCCAGTAAAACCACAACTTTCCTACAAGGAAATGTGTGGGATGTGACTTTTTAGCTGAATTTGAGATTTGCAGGGGATTCTACGTAAGAAAATGTAGGGGGACCCACTCAAGGCACACCACCCTAGACTCCGCCGCTTGTCTGGGTTTCAGCAATGTCTGGGTTTGGTAGGTTTCCCTAGATGTCCGCAAGGCCCAGGACCAAAAATGCAGGAGCTCCCTCTGCAAAACCAGGGTGTTTTGTAATAGATCATTTTTTATGTCTTCACAATACGTTTTAGGCCCTTCCCTGTCACAGGCACTAAGTCTTCCCATATAAGTGAGGTACCAATTTTATCACAAGACTTAGGGGAATATGGGGTGGAAGGATGTTTGTGGGTCTGTGCAGATCTCAAAACTTTCCTTCACAGAAATGTGAGGAAAATGTGTTTTTAGTCAGAGATTGCGGTTTGCAAGGGATTCTCAGTCAAAAAACTGAGTGATAGCCACACAAGTCAGCCCACTGTGGATACCCCTAGGTGTCTAAATTAAAAAAATGTACAGGTTGGCTCTGTGTCTCTAGGTGCCTACTCAGCCTGGTCCAAAATCTAGAGCTACCAACATTGGTAAAATTGGTCCGTTTTCAATGGAAAAATGTGATGTGTCTATGTTGCGTTTTGGGCGGTTTCTTGCAGTGGGTACTAGGTCTATCCACACAAGTGAGGGACCATTCATATCAGGAGACTTGGGGTAGTGCCGGGTAGATAGAGGTTTGTGGCTCCCCACAGATTGCAGAACTTCCCATCACCGAAATGTGAGGAAAATGTGTTTTGTTAGTGAAAAAATGATGTTTGCAAGGGATTCTGTGTGAAAAAATGTGGTGAGAGCCACGCAAGCCAGCACATCCTGGATACCCCTAGATATCTAGTTTTAAAAAATGTACACGTTGGCTAGGTTTCCCAATGTGCTGGCTGACCTAGGGTACAAATTCGAGAGCTACCCATATTGGAAAAGCTGGTAAGCTTTCAGTAGAAAAATTAAATGCATCCATGTGGCATTTTGGGCCATTTCCTGTTGCGGGCACTAGGTCTACCCACACAAGTGAGATACCATTATTATTGGCAGAACTGGGGGAATGCTGGGTAGAAGAAAGTTTGTGGCTCTCCATAGATTCCAGAACTTACCATCACAGAGGAAAATGTGTTTTTAGTCAAAGTTCAAGGTTTGCCAGGGATTCTGGAAAACAAAATCAAGAGAGCCATGCAAGTCAGTGCACCCTGGATACCCCTAGGTGTAAATATACAGGTTTGCTAGGTTTTCCTAGGTGCGAGCTGAGTGAGGGTCCAAAAGCTAAAGGCAACCACATTGGAAAAAAAAGGGACAGTTTTCAGTGGAAAAATGTGATGTGTCCATGTTGCGCTTTGGGCCATTTCCTGTCACAAGCTCTAGGTCTACCCACACAATTGAGGTACCAATTGTTTGGGGGAGGCCTGTAGGAATGCTGGGTGGAAGGAAGTTTGTGGTTCCTCATAGATTCCAGAACTTTCCATCACCGAAATAAAATGAAAATGTGTTTTTTAGGTAAAGTTTGCAAGAGATTCTGGGTAAACAAATGAGGTGAAAGCCATACAGGTCAGATCACCCTGGATACCCTTACATGCCTAGTATTAAAAATAAATAAATTTTAGCTAGGTTTCGCTAGGTGCCGGCTGAGCTAGGATCCAAAATCTAGAGTTACTTACACTGGAAAAAAATAGTTTATTTTTGGTGCAAAAATGTGATGCATCCATGTTGCGTTTTGGGCCATTACCTGTCAAGGAGACTAGGTCTACCTGCACAAGTGAGGTACCATTTTTATCGGGAAACCTGGGGAAATGCGGGGTGGAAGGAATTTTGTGACTCCCCAGAGATTCCAGAACTTTCCATCATAGAAATGAGAGGAAAATATGTTCTTTTAGTCAAAGTTTGAGGTTTGAAAGGGATTTTGGGTCAGAAAACGTGGTCAGACCCATGCAGGTCAGTCCACCCTGGATACCCCTAGAAGTCTTCTTTTTAAAAATGTACATGTTGGCTAGAGTTCCTGTTAGACCTGGCATCCTTGGCGTGGTCTCCCCTGTCTTTTGTGCCTCTGATTCCCATGTTTTGACTGTGTGCTGGACTTCTTTTTTGGTACTCTAGGCACTTTATCACTGCTGACCAGTGCTAAAGTGCAAGTGCTCATTGTGTAAAATGTATGTGTAATTGGCTTTTCCATGATTAGCACATTTGATTTACTAGTAAGTCCCTAGTAAAGTGCACTAGAGGTGCCCAAGTCCTGTAGATCAAATGCTACAGGAGAGCCTGCAGCACTGGTTGTGCCACCCACATGAGTAGCCCTGTAAACATGGCTCAGGCCTACCACTGCAGTGTCTGCAGTTTTAACCTGTCAATTCGACCTGGCAAGTGTACCCACTTGCCAGGCCCAAACCTTCCCTTTTTATACATGTACGGCACCCCTGAGGTAGGCCCTAGGCAGCCCCTTGGGCATGGAGCAGTACGTGCTAAAGGTGGAACTTGGTCTGACGTGTTTTACATGTCCTAACAATGAAATATGACAAATTTGTTTTTCACTGTTACCAGGCGTATTTCTCTCAAATGTTAACATGGGGGCTGCCTTTAAATATCTTTAAAGTGCAGTTTCCATTTGGGAGCAGATTTAAATATGGAGTTCGATGTATCTGAAATCACAATTTAAAAATACATCTTTTGGTAAAGTTCATTTTTAAATTGTCAGTTTGAAAATGCCACTTTTAGAAAGTGGGCATTTTCTTGCTTTAAACCATTCTGTGACTCTTCCTACTTGTGTATTGCCTGTCTGAGTCAAACTGACAGTTGGGCTGTTTGTGAATCTCCACTAGACAGTGACACAAAGGGAGCTGGGGTGTAGCCTGCATATCCTGATGGGCCATCTGGGCTAGAGTGGAGGGAGGAGTGGTCACTTACACCCGAGTGGGACATGCCAGCCCTCACACAATGCAGTCTCCAACCCCTTGGTGTGAATCTGGAGCCAGGCCTGGGCAACGCAGGATCTTGTGAACAACAGAAACTTTCCTTTGAAGTTTGCCTACTTCAAAGGCAAAAAAGGGTATAAGTAGTGGATCCAATACCCCAGATTTTCAGATTACTTCTTGAACCAAGAGGAATGTCTGCCAAGGACAGGAGCTGAAGAGCTGGAGGAGGAGTACCGCTCCTTTGCCTATGACTGAGCTTTGCTGGGTTGGCCTGCAGTTGTTGCTCTGCCTGAGATAGGACAAAGACTGGACGTTGTGGTATATTCCTGCTTGTGAAGAATCTCCAAGGGCTTGAACTGAACTTGCCTCCTGTTTTGAAGTCTCGGGCCATCAAAGACTTCCTCTGCCAGCACCTGGACTCTGCTGAGACTCCTGCCCTGCTAAGTGGTGCCCTATCCAGTCCATGGGCCCTTGAAAGGTGAAGCTGGTAGAACAAGGACTGAAATCCACACACAGGAAGCGGTGCAGGGAATATTTCGATCCACCACCGGCAACACGGCTGTAAAAATGACATGCCTCGACTTAAATTTACGCACCAACTGCATCGCGGCTAGGAAATCTATGCAAACCCCTTGCAGCATGGTTTTCTATCACTATGCGGCCGGATTTCTCACGCATCATGGCTGGGCATCAAAATCAAAGTAAACCTGGACAGACTTGAGGTGCCCCGTCTGGAAAACGATGCACGGCCTCACTAGCGAGTGAGAAAACGACGCACCCAGGCAGCTTAATTTTTTACGCAGACCAGGTACTTTGTGTACCTACAACATTTCCATTGTTTTCTATGGAGTAAGACTGAAAATTCATAACCTTTCTTGTGTATGTTGGATTTTTGTTGTTTTGGTCTTGTGTGATTAAGATAAATATTGCCTATTTTTCTAAACTGGTGTGGTGTCCATTTTGTAGGGTTTTCAATGTATTGCTGTGTGTTTTGGTACAAATACTTTACACATTGCCTCTGAGATAAGCCTGACTGCTTATGCCAAGCTACCAAGGGATGAGTAGGGGTTATCAAAGTGTGTATCTCCATTACCCTGACTAGAGTGAGCGTCCCTGGTTGGATAGAGTGCAAACTGACTGCCAACCAGAGACCCCATTTCTAACAGTTCCCTAGGTGCCAGCTGAGCCGGGACTAGGTCTACCCACACAAGTGAGGTAACATTTTTATTGGGAGACTTATAGCAGCATGAACAATAGAATATTTGTTATTACCAATTGGATTTCACTGTGCGTTTCAAATGTAAGCCAGTGTATAAGAAAGATGACATTTGGAAAAATACCCTCCAAATTATACACTAATATGGGTACTCACAAATTCAGAGTTGTAGAAATAACCACTCCTCCTAAACTCTACATCTTGTGCCCATTTCAGAAACACTTTTCTTTGATACCCACTTGTCACTCTGCCTATAAGAATTGGTCTATATTCAGTACTCAATGAAAAACCATTATATGGAGCAGCTCAGTTGTTGGCTCTGGGTACAATGGCTTCTTGGAGAACCTAAAAACAGAAGGGTGTATCGGACATAATGGTATATAGCTTTTGTCAAACAGCCGTTGTGACAAAAAATTACAGACGAAAACGTTGTGACAGATGCCCGTTTTGTCCTACTCATTTTCAGTATTTCTTTATTTCAACAGTAATTTTCCTTAGGAAAACCTTGAGGAATCTACACATATGACCCCTTGCTGAATTTGGAATTTTATCTACTGTTCAGAAATCTGTAGACTTTCTGGCTCACCATTGGGTTTCATGCTGGTTTCCACCACAAACTGGAAGTAGGTTGAGAGCACAAATAATAGGGAAAATAGGCTACCTCTTAGAAAAATGCCAAAACTGTGGTACAAAATTAGGTTTTTTGATTCCTCTCTGCATGTTCCTGAGCTGGGAAGATGGTAGCTTTAGTACAGCAAACCGTTTGTGGATGCCATATTTAGGGAAAAAACAGGCACTTATCTGGAGCACTTTTTCCCTATTTAAAAAAAACAAATACTCAACATTTTGTTATATTTTGCCTATTTACTCTGTCCCCTCCAGGGGAATCTAGAAACCATGGGTACCTTTAGCATCCCGAAATTTGTTGGAAAAAAAGGATGCAAATTTGGTGTGGATATTTTATGTAGGAAAAAAGTTATTACACCACAAGCGCAAGTTACCCCAAATAGTCAATAAAGGGGTTCAGCACTGAAGGGGTGGGGTGGGGTTTGAAAGGCTCAGCAACTTAGGGTTTAACAGCGGGAGATAGAAGAAGAACTCCATTTGATGTTCAGGAGGTTATTAAAGCCATGAGTAACAGCCATCTGGTCCTGATGTGGTTCCACAGATCTTTATAAGTATAATACACAGCTTTTGGCTCCTTTGGTTATATATGTGTTGAATGCGTCCAGTAGTTCAGATACACTAAGAAACTGCTAGCAGTCATTTACTATTAAAATATTTAAAAAGGAAGATAGGGTGGATCCAAGAGGTCACTCCCTATTTCTTTAATTCACTCAATTGTAGAACTAGCAGATCATGTTATTATGGGGAGACTACTTATTTAATGGATGGGACTGTTTTGGTGGAGAAACATATAGATTAAGAGAAGGGCTAGGGATGACAGAACTGTGCATTAACCTACATTTATTAGTTAGTAGATGGACTGTAGCTACTGGTGACTCCCTATATTTAGCATTTATAGACTTAGGGCCTGATTATGACCTTGCCGGATGGGATACTCCGTCACAAAAGTGCAGATATCACATCCGCTGTGTTACAAGTTCCATTATGTCCTATGGAACTTGTAAAATGGTCGGCAGGATATCCAGCACATTTGTGACAGAGTATCCTATCTGCCAAGGTTGTAATCAGGCCTTTAGCTCGGTCTTCAACTGCTTTATGAGGGCCAAGTTGTGGCCTATCCTAGCATCAATGGGTATTGATGGTGACATCATATACTTTCTGCAGCAACTCCAGTAGGACCTATTTGTGAGAGTTCCATATGGGGCTAATGGAGAATGCTCAGGAAGACTAAAAATAGGCAGGGGGTCTTGCAAGGCTGTAGTCTTGCCCAACCCCTCTTTTTACTTTATACTAATGGTCTTGAGATGTTCTTGAAAAAGTAGAACCTGGATACTCCATAAATTTGTAATGAAGACATTGGGCCTGATTCTGACCCTGGCGGCCGGTGACCGCCAGGGTCACCGGCCACGGGAGCACCGCCGACAGGCTGGCGGTGCTCCCAAGGGCATTCTGACCGCGGCGGTTCAGCCGCGGTCAGAAAGGGTAAACCGGCGGTCACCCGCCGGTTTACCGCTGCCCTTCTGAATCCTCCATGGCGGCGGAGCGCGCTCCGCCGCCATGGGGATTTAGACACCCCCTACCGCCATCCTGTTCCTGCCGGGAAACCCGCCATGAACAGGATGGCGGTAGGGGGTGCCGCGGGGCCCCTGGGGGCCCCTGCAGTGCCCATGTGTAAGGAAATGCCTCCTTGGCATGGTTACCCCCTGACTTTTTGCCTTTGCTGATGCTATGTTTTGAATTGAAAGTGTGCTGAGGCCTGCTAACCAGGCCCCAGCACCAGTGTTCTTTCCCTAACCTGTACATTTGATTCCACAATTGGCACACCTTGGCATCCAGATAAGTCCCTTGTAACTGGTACCTCTGGTACCAAGGGCCCTGATGCCAGGGAAGGTCTCTAAGGGCTGCTGCATGTATTATGCCACCCTAAGATACCCCTCACTCAGCACAGACACACTGCTTACCAGCTTGTGTGTGCTAGTGAGAACAAAATGATTAAGTCGACATGGCACTCCCCTCAGGGTGCCATGCCAGCCTCTCACTGCCTATGCAGTATAGGTAAGACACCCCTCTAGCAGGCCTTACAGCCCTAAGGCAGGGTGCACTATACCATAGGTGAGGGTACCAGTGCATGAGCACTGTGCCCCTACAGTGTCTAAGCAAAACCTTAGACATTGTAAGTGCAGGGTAGCCATAAGAGTATATGGTCTGGGAGTCTGTTTTACACGAACTCCACAGCACCATAATGGCTACACTGAAAACTGGGAAGTTTGGTGTCAAACTTCTCAGCACAATAAATGCACACTGATGCCAGTGTACATTTTATTGCAAAATACACCACAGAGGGCACCTTAGAGGTGCCCCCTGAAACTTAACCGACTATCTGTGTAGGCTGACTGGTTCCAGCAGCCTGCCACACTAGAGACATGTTGCTGGCCCCATGGGGAGAGTGCCTTTGTCACTCTGAGGCCAGTAACAAAGCCTGCACTGGGTGGAGATGCTAACACCTCCCCCAGGCAGGAGCTGTAACACCTGGCGGTGAGCCTCAAAGGCTCACCCCTTTGTCACAGCCCCGCAGGACACTCCAGCTAGTGGAGTTGCCCGCCCCCCTCCGGCCCCGGCCCCCACTTTTGGCGGCAAGGCCGGAGAAAATAATGAGAATAACAAGGAGGAGTCACTGGCCAGTCAGGACAGCCCCTAAGGTGTCCTGAGCTGAGGTGACTCTAACTTTTAGAAATCCTCCATCTTGCAGATGGAGGATTCCCCCAATAGGATTAGGGATGTGACCCCCTCCCCTTAGGAGGAGGCACAAAGAGGGTGTACCCACCCTCAGGGCTAGTAGCCATTGGCTACTAACCCCCCAGACCTAAACACGCCCTTAAATTTAGTATTTAAGGGCTCCCCTGAACCTAGAAAAACAGATTCCTGCAACTACAAGAAGAAGGACTGCCGAGCTGACAAACCCCTGCAGAGGAAGAACAGAAGACACCAACTGCCTTGGCCCCAGATTTACCGGCCTGTCTCCTGCCTTCCAAAGAAACCTGCTCCAGCTACGCTTTCCAAGGGACCAGCGACCTCTGAATCCTCTGAGGACTGCCCTGCTTCGAAAAAGACAAGAAACTCCCGAGGACAGCGGCACTGCTCCAAAAGAACTACAACTTTGTTACAAGGAGCAGATTTAAAGACCCCTGCAACTCCCCGCAAGAAGCGTGAGACTTGCAACACTGCACCCGGCGACCCCGACTCGACTGGTGGAGAACAACCAACTCAGGGAGGACCCTCCGGCGACTCTACGACTGTGAGTAACCAAAGTTGTCCCCCCTGAGCCCCCACAGCGACGCCTGCAGAGGGAATCCCCAGGCTCCCCCTGACCGCGACTGTCTGAACTCCATTTCCCGACGGCTGGAAAAGACCCTGCACCCGCAGCCCCCAGCCCCTAAAGAAACAGAACTTCTGTGCAGGAGTGACCCCCAGGAGGCCCTCTCCCTTGCCCAGGTGGTGGCTACCCCGAGGAGCCCCCCCTTTGCCTGCCTGCATCGCTGAAGAGACCCCTTGGTCTCCCATTGAAACCTGAAGGAAACCCGACGCGTGTTTGCACACTGCACCCGGCCGCCCCCGCGCTGCTGAGGGTGTACTTTCTGTGCTACTTTGTGTCCCCCCCGGTGCCCTACAAAACCCCCCTGGTCTGCCCTCCGAAGACGCGGGTACTTACCTGCAGGCAGACTGGAACCGGGGCACCCCCTTCTCTCCATTATAGCCTATGTGTTTTGGGCACCTCTTTGACCTTTGCACCTGACCGGCCCTGAGCTACTGGTGTGATAACTTTGGGGTTGCTCTGAACCCCCAACGGTGGGCTACCTTGGACCAAAAACTGAGAACTGTAAGTGACTTACTTACCTGTGAAAACTAACAATAACTTACCTCCCCCAGGAACTGTGAAAATTGCACTGTGTCCTCTTTTAAAACAGCTTATTGTGTTTTATGTGAAAAGTATACATGCTAAAGTAATGATTCAAAGTTCCCAGAGTACTTACCTGCAATACCTTTCAAACAAGATATTACATGTAAAATTTGAACCTGTGGTTCTTAAAATAAACTAAGAAAAGATATTTTTCTATAACAAAACCTATTGGCTGGATTTGTCTCTGAGTGTGTGTACCTCATTTATTGTCTGTGTGTATGTACAACAAATGCTTAACACTACTCCTTGGATAAGCCTACTGCTCGACCACACTACCACAAAATAGAGCATTAGTATTATCTCTTTTTACCACTATTTTACCTCTAAGGGGAACCCTTGGACTCTGTGCATGCTATTCCTTACTTTGAAATAGCACATACAGAGCCAACTTCCTACATTGGTGGATCAGCGGTGGGGTACAAGACTTTGCATTTGCTGGACTACTCAGCCAATACCTGATCACACGACAAATTCCAAAATTGTCATTAGAAATTGATTTTTGCAATTTGAAAAGTTTTCTAAATTCTTTAAAGTCCTGCTAGGGCCTTGTGTTAGTCCCTGTTAGCATTTCTTTTAGAGTTTAAAAGTTTGTAAAAGTTTGAATTAGACTCTAGAACTAGTTTTAGATTCTTAAAAGCATTCCAACTTTTAGAAGAATAATGTCTAGTACAGAGATGAATGTGGTGTAACTCGACACCACACCTTACCTCCATCTCCAGATGAAAGAGCTAAGGTCACTCTGTAACATAAGAAAAATAACAATGGGCTCCAGACCTACCAAAGTACAGCTCCAGGAGCTGTTGGCAGAGTATGATAGAGCCAACCCCTCTGTGGATAACACAGAGGAGGATGATAGTGAACTGGAGGAAGAATCCCCTCCACCAGTCCGATCTAGGGAGAACAGGGCTTCTCAAGCCCTGACTCCAAAAATAATAGTCAGAGATGCTGGCTCCCTCACAGGAGGGTCCAGCCTCTCTGAAATCACTGAGGATAACTCCAGTGAAGAGGACATCCAGTTAGCCAGGATGGCCAAAAGATTGGCTTTGGAAAAACAGATCCTAGCCATAGAAAGGGAAAGACAAGAGATGGGCCTAGGACCCATCAATGGTGGCAGCAACATAACTAGGGTCAGAGATTCTCCTGACATGTTGAAAATCCCCAAAGGGATTGTAACTAAATATGAAGATGGTGATGACATCACCAAATGGTTCACAGCTTTTGAGAGGGCTTGTGAAACCAGAAAAGTGAACAAATCTCACTGGGGTGCTCTCCTTTGGGAAATGTTCACAGGAAAGTGTAGGGATAGACTCCTCACACTCTCTAAAAAAGATGCAGAATCTTATGACCTCATGAAGGGTACCCTGATTGAGGGCTTTGGATTCTCCACTGAGGAGTATAGGATTAGATTCAGGGGGGCTCAAAAATCCTCGAGCCAGACCTGGGTTGACTTTGTAGACTACTCAGTAAAAACACTAGATGGTTGGATTCAAGGCAATGGTGTAAATGATTATGATGGGCTGTACAATTTATTTGTGAAAGAACACCTATTAAGTCATTGTTTCAATGATAAACTGCATCAGCATCTGGTGGACCTAGGACCAATTTCTCCCCAAGAATTGGGAAAGAAGGCGGACCATTGGGTCAAGACTAGGGTGTCCAAAACTTCCACAGGGGGTGACCAAAAGAAAGGGGTCACAAAACCTCCCCAGGGGAAAGGTGGTGAGACAGCTAAAACAAAGATAGTAAAGAGTCTTCTACAGGCCCCCAAAAACCTGCACAGGAGGGTGGGCCCAGAGCCTCTTCACAAAACAATTCTGGGTACAAGGGTAAAAACTTTGATCCCAAAAAGGCCTGGTGTCGTAACTGTAGTCAGTCTGGACACCAAACTGGAGACAAGGCCTGTCCCAAGAAAGATACCACTTCTAACTCCCATCCAGCTAAAACTGGAATGGCCAGTCTCCAAGTGGGATCAACAGTTCAACAGTGTGCCCAGAGCAAATCAGGTGTCACACTGAAGCTACATTAGTCTCTGAGGGTGGGGTGGATTTAGCCACACTGGCTGCCTGGCCCCCTAACATGCAAAAATACAGGCAGCAGCTCTTAATTAATGGGACAAGTGTAGAGGGCCTGAGGGATACAGGTGCCAGTGTCACCATGGTGACAGAGAAACTGGTTTCCCCTGGCCAATACCTGGCTGGACAAACTTATCCAGTCACCAACGCTGACAATCAGACTAAAGTACATCCCATGGCTATGGTAACTTTAGAGTGGGGAGGGGTCAAAAGCCTGAAACAGGTGGTGGTCTCCTCAAATATCCCAGTAGACTGTTTGCTTGGAAATGACCTGGAGTCCTCAGCATGGGCTGAGGTAGAACTGAAAACCCATGCAGCCATGCTGGGTATCCCTGAACTGGTGTGTGTCAAGACTAGGGCACAGTGCAAGGCACAGGGTGAAAAAGTAGAGCTGGAGTCTGGAAAAATGGCCCAGCCTACCAAGAGAAAAGGAAAGTCAGCTGGGAAACCAGCTGCAACACAACACCAAAAAGAGAACCTCTCTTCTCAGGAAGAAGTTCTGCCCTCTGAGGGAACTGAGCCTATGGAGCTGGAACCTTATCAGGTTGAGCTCTTGGGCCCAGGGGGACCCTCCAGGGAAGAGTTGTGTAAGGGACAAGAAACCTGTCCCTCTCTTGAAGGCCTTAGGCAGCAAGCTGCTGAAGAGTCCAAAGGCAAGAAAAATGGAACACATAGGGTCTATTGGGAAGATGAACTCCTGTACACTGAGGCAAGAGATCCCAAACCTGGTGCCACTAGGAGAGTGGTAGTGCCTCAGGGTTTCAGAGAGTTTATTCTGACCTTAGCCCATGATATTCCCCTTGCTGGGCATTTGGGACAAACCAAGACGTGGGAGAGGTTAGTCAACCACTTCTACTGGCCCAATATGTCCCAGAAGGTTAAGGAGTTTTGCCTCTCCTGCCCCACCTGTCAATCCAGTGGTAAGACAGGTGGGCATCCAAAGGCCCCCCTCATTCCACTTCCAGTGGTGGGGGTCCCCTTTGAAAGAGTGGGTGTGGACATAGTTGGTCCACTAGAACCTCCCACAGTCTCAGGAAATATGTACATCCTAGTAGTAGTGGATCATGCTAATAGGTATCCTGAAGCTATTCCCCTTAGGTCGACTACTGCCCCTGCAGTAGCCAAGGCCCTCATTGGTATCTTTACCAGAGTGGGTTTCCCTAAGGAGGTGGTGTCTGACAGAGGTACCAACTTCATGTCAGCATACCTAAAACACATGTGGAATGAGTGTGGAGTGACTTACAAATTCACTACACCATATCATCCACAAACTAATGGCCTTGTTGAGAGATTCAACAAGACATTAAAGGGCATGATCATGGGGCTCCCAGAAAAACTCAAAAGGAGATGGGATGTCCTCCTGCCATGTCTGCTTTTCGCTTACAGAGAGGTGCCTCAGAAGGGAGTAGGATTCTCACCCTTTGAACTTCTGTTTGGCCACCCTGTAAGGGGACCACTTGCTCTTGTTAAAGAAGGCTGGGAGAGACCTCTTCATGAGCCTAAACAAGACATAGTGGACTATGTACTTGGCCTTCGCTCAAGGATGGCAGAGTACATGGAAAAGGCAAGTAAAAACCTTGAGGCCAGCCAACAACTCCAAAAGTTGTGGTATGACCAAAAGGCTGCACTGGTTGAATTTCAACCAGGGCAGAAAGTCTGGGTTCTGGAGCCTGTGGCTCCCAGGGCACTTCAGGACAAATGGAGTGGCCCTTACCCAGTACTAGAGAGGAAGAGTCAGGTCACCTACCTGGTGGACCTGGGCACAAGCAGGAGCCCCAAGAGGGTGATCCATGTGAACCGCCTTAAGCTCTTCCATGACAGGGCTGATGTAAATCTGTTGATGGTAACAGATGAGGACCAGGAAGCTGAGAGTGAACCTCTCCCTGATCTCCTCTCATCAGACCCTAAAGATGGCTCAGTAGATGGAGTGATCTACTCAGACACCCTCTCTAGCCAACAGCAGTCTGACTGTAGGAAGGTCCTGCAGCAGTTTGCTGAACTCTTTTCCCTAACCCCTGGTCAGACACACCTGTGTACCCATGATGTGGACACAGGAGACAGCATGCCTGTCAAAAACAAAATATTTAGACAGTCTGACCAAGTTAAGGAAAGCATCAAGGTGGAAGTCCACAAGATGCTGGAATTGGGAGTAATTGAGTACTCTGACAGCCCCTGGGCTAGCCCAGTGGTCTTAGTCCCCAAACCTCACATCAAAGAAGGAAAGAGAGAGATGAGGTTTTGTGTGGACTACAGAGGTCTCAACTCTGTCACCAAGACAGATGCTCATCCCATTCCTAGAGCTGATGAGCTAATAGACAAATTAGGGGCTGCCAATATCTTAAGTACCTTTGACTTAACAGCAGGGTACTGGCAAATCAAAATGGCCCCTGGAGCAAAAGAAAAGACAGCATTCTCCACACCGGATGGGCATTATCAGTTCACTGTAATGCCCTTTGGTTTAAAGAATGCCCCTGCCACCTCCCAAAGGTTGGTGAATCAAGTCCTTGCTGGGTTGGAATCCTTTAGTGCAGCTTATCTGGATGATATTGCTGTCTTCAGCTCCACCTGGCAGGATCACCTGGTCCACCTGAAGAAGGTTTTGAAGGCCCTGCAATCTGCAGGCCTCTCTATCAAGGCATCCAAATGCCAGATAGGGCAGGGAACTGTGGTTTACTTGGGACACCTTGTAGGTGGAGGCCAACTTCAGCCACTCCAGCCTAAGATCCAGACTATTCTGGACTGGGCAGCTCCAAAAACCCAGACTCAAGTCAGGGCATTCCTTGGCTTGACTGGGTACTATAGGAGGTTTGTGAAGGGATATGGATCCATTGTGACAGCCCTCACAGAACTCACCTCCAAGAAAATGCCCAAGAAAGTAAACTGGACTGTAGAATGCCAACAGGCCTTTGACACCCTGAAGCAAGCTATGTGCACAGCACCAGTTCTAAAAGCTCCAGATTACTCCAAGCAATTCATTGTGCAAACAGATGCCTCTGAACATGGGATAGGGGCAGTTTTGTCCCAAACAAATGATGATGGCCTTGACCAGCCTGTTGCTTTCATTAGCAGGAGGTTACTCCCCAGGGAGCAGCGTTGGAGTGCCATTGAGAGGGAGGCCTTTGCTGTGGTTTGGTCCCTGAAGAAGCTGAGACCATACCTCTTTGGTACTCACTTCCTAGTTCAGACTGACCACAGACCTCTCAGATGGCTGATGCAAATGAAAGGTGAAAATCCAAAACTGTTGAGGTGGTCCATCTCCCTACAGGGAATGGACTTTATAGTGGAACACAGACCTGGGACTGCCCATGCCAATGCAGATGGCCTTTCCAGGTTCTTCCACTTAGAAAATGAAGACTCTCTTGGGAAAGGTTAGTCTCATCCTCTTTCGTTTGGGGGGGGGGGGGGTTGTGTAAGGAAATGCCTCCTTGGCATGGTTACCCCCTGACTTTTTGCCTTTGCTGATGCTATGTTTTGAATTGAAAGTGTGCTGAGGCCTGCTAACCAGGCCCCAGCACCAGTGTTCTTTCCCTAACCTGTACTTTTGATTCCACAATTGGCACACCCTGGCATCCAGATAAGTCCCTTGTAACTGGTACCTCTGGTACCAAGGGCCCTGATGCCAGGGAAGGTCTCTAAGGGCTGCTGCATGTATTATGCCACCCTAAGAGACCCCTCACTCAGCACAGACACACTGCTTACCAGCTTGTGTGTGCTAGTGAGAACAAAATGAGTAAGTCGACATGGCACTCCCCTCAGGGTGCCATGCCAGCCTCTCACTGCCTATGCAGTATAGGTAAGACACCCCTCTAGCAGGCCTTACAGCCCTAAGGCAGGGTGCACTATACCATAGGTGAGGGTACCAGTGCATGAGCACTGTGCCCCTACAGTGTCTAAGCAAAACCTTAGACATTGTAAGTGCAGGGTAGCCATAAGAGTATATGGTCTGGGAGTCTGTTTTACACGAACTCCACAGCACCATAATGGCTACACTGAAAACTGGGAAGTTTGGTATCAAACTTCTCAGCACAATAAATGCACACTGATGCCAGTGTACATTTTATTGCAAAATACACCACAGAGGGCACCTTAGAGGTGCCCCCTGAAACTTAACCGACTATCTGTGTAGGCTGACTGGTTCCAGCAGCCTGCCACACGAGAGACATGTTGCTGGCCCCATGGGGAGAGTGCCTTTGTCACTCTGAGGCCAGTAACAAAGCCTGCACTGGGTGGAGATGCTAACACCTCCCCCAGGCAGGAGCTGTAACACCTGGCGGTGAGCCTCAAAGGCTCACCCCTTTGTCACAGCCCCGAAGGACACTCCAGCTAGTGGAGTTGCCCGCCCCCTCCGGCCCCGGCCCCCACTTTTGGCGGCAAGGCCGGAGAAAATAATGAGAATAACAAGGAGACTGGCCAGTCAGGACAGCCCCTAAGGTGTCCTGAGCTGAGGTGACTCTAACTTTTAGAAATCCTCCATCTTGCAGATGGAGGATTCCCCCAATAGGATTAGGGATGTGACCCCCTCCCCTTGGGAGGAGGCACAAAGAGGGTTTACCCACCCTCAGGGCTAGTAGCCATTGGCTACTAACCCCCCAGACCTAAACACGCCCTTAAATTTAGTATTTAAGGGCTCCCCTGAACCTAGAAAAACAGATTCCTGCAACTACAAGAAGAAGGACTGCCGAGCTGACAAACCCATGGAGAGGAAGAACAGAAGACACCAACTGCCTTGGCCCCAGATTTACCGGCCTGTCTCCTGCCTTCCAAAGAAACCTGCTCCAGCGACGCTTTCCAAGGGACCAGCGACCTCTGAATCCTCTGAGGACTGCCCTGCTTCGAAAAAGACAAGAAACTCCCGAGGACAGCGGCACTGCTCCAAAAGAACTGCAACTTTGTTACAAGGAGCAGATTTAAAGACCCCTGCAACTCCCCGCAAGAAGCGTGGCATGGGCACTGCAGGGGCCCCCGTAAGAGGGCCCCGCAAAGTATTTCAGTGTCTGCTATGCAGACACTGAAATACGCGACGGGTGCCACTGCACCCGTCGCACCTTCCCAATACGCCGGCTCAATTCTGAGCCGGCGTCCTCGTGGGAAGGTTGATTTGCCCTGGGCTGGCGGGCGGCCTTTTGGCGGCCGCCCGGCAGCCCAGGGCAAATCTCAGAATCACTGCAGCGGTCTTTCGACCGCGGTGCAGTGTTCTGACGGGGTTACTTTGGCGGGCGGCCTCCGCCGCCCGCCAAAGTAAGAATGACCCCCATTGTGTTTTTTCTTTTAGGTGGATAACACTGTTTTTATACAGGACTGCAACTGGCCTCCAAAGACTGTTGTGTAGCTATGTCAGGTTTATGGAGGATCTAGGTTTGGAATCTAATATCTCTAAGTCACACATTATGATATTGGCCCCTAGGATATCTAGATGTGTTATTGTTCATAAGCAATGTAACAGTTTTTAGATGTCTTGGTCTTAATTCAAATAAACCTGGCACTTGGGCAGAGTTTTTTAAAACAATGAAAATATATTGTTTGCAAAATCAAGCTGCAGTGCTTAATTTTGCAAAAATATAGGCACCAAACCAATAACGTATCTGATTGATATTTATAATAGTAAATGTATTTTCAAAGCTAGCTAAGGTGCTGGTAATGTGGCATATATTTTTGTAGGCAATATGCAGGTAGCTTAAAATACCAAATTTGTAACTTTTAAGTTAACCAAATAACGTTTGTGCTCAGGGCACTTCATCCTTTACTTGTCATAGTGAACTGTGGATTAAAGATTCGGAAATCTTTAGAGGATGTTTGAATCTTGATGGCTATCCCGAAATTCAGTTTATATAAACCACCAGCTAGCAAGACCAGAAATATTCACACATTCTTGGACTCTTCTGTCCAAAGACAGACGCTAGGCGAAAGGGTAACTGGATCTACACTTCTCCCTAAAAGCAGAATGTATCAAACATATTAAATCTTCATTTATGTCCCATTTGTATAGAAAACTGAACCTGATTTATAACCCTTAGATTTCAGCCCCTATGACCATTGATTATTATCCAGAATGAGGTTGAGTTCTATATATTTTCTTTTGTCTTTTCAAATGGGTTGGATGAAATTTGATGTCATCAATCCTTGTCTTTTCTTATCTGTTTGAAAACCGATGCAATTCTGTTTTTTGTAAATGTTATAATCTATGCATAGGAAATACTTAGTCCCATTGTGGAGATCATGTGGTTTAATAGATGCAGACCAGCATTTTTATTATTACTATTAATCGATAATCTATGAGTACGTTGCACCATGTGTCATTTCTTTAGCTGTAGTTTTTCAGTATAGTAAGTCCTTAAATATAAATGATGACTGGGAGTGACTCTATTAATCTGTATTATGCTGATTTCTTTATTGCTTTTGTTTCAGCATTTTTAACAGAATAAACATATTTCTGATCTTAACCGCTGTATTTGCCTTGTCTACAATTATTATTATTACCTTTATGAAAAAGTTTCCATGTTGACTGTGTAAATGGTTTTAATATTTAATAGGGTTTTTGCAAAACACTGGAGACTCATGGAATCATTTATCACATTCACTACATGTATGTGGTTTATTATAGTGTTTCATTAGGAGTTACTTTCTGCAGGTCAAATTGGGTTATTGGTGTTGCATGTAGCTAGCATAGGTTGGTTTCATTCTCTTCTGCTGCTAGCCCAACAAGGGACTGGCAGTACTGTAGAGGAACGGTGTCTTAGTATAAAGCTGCAGGATTTGAGTGCTGCTGTGGAGCGCAAGACCAACAGCTGAAAAGTTGGTATGCATCAGCACCTTTTTAGGTCTCAGCTGTAGACGGCGTGCATGCGCTGTCTTGAACCAAGACGTGCTGTATCTACATCGTGGCCTTCCCATTTGCTAGCACCATCGTCACTCCATTTTGCGGTATCCCCATTCACCAAGGGCATGCATATGTCATGCCTTTTCCAGTGTTTCGCCCTACCCGAAGGCACCGGCCAACTACTGTTTACATACGCAGTGGACTTTTTCAGCCACTGTGTCAGGACTTCTCTTTTATTTTGTTTTCAATGGGTGACCGGTCCCGCCACACATTATGAGCTCTATTGTTCTTGTCACTTAATTTGCTTCGTATGGCTGCTTTCTTTTCTGTGTAGGCTTGGATGTTTGATATTGCCGTTTGACTTTTATGAGATGTGCCATTGAGTCTGTGAGATTGGAAACATGTTAACCCCTCGGGTGCCTTGGACGAGCTGGGCACGACGCTGTGTGCCAAGGACGAGCCCAGCTTGTCCTGCACCCAGCCCACGGGGGAGTGCTTGCTCCCCCGTGCGCCTCCGACCCACCCTGCTTCCCCTTCCACCCTGACCCCCCCTCCCAGTGACGTCTGATGACGTCAGCACATGATCGAGTGCTAACCTCATCAGAGGTCACCTACCAACGCGGATTTCTCTTCCAATCTGGAGGAGGGAGCAGGAAGAGGCATGAAAGGAAAGGAAAGGCCTTTCCTTTCATGTCTCTGCAAGCATTTCTGCTGCCCGATCATGATGCGATCAGGCAGCAGAAATGGCCATTAGGCACCAGGGATTTTTTTTTTGTTATATTTATGCATAAGGGGAGCAGCTCCCTAGGGGGTCTAAATATTTTTAGGCCTTTTCTGCCCGCCCCTGGGGCAGATCGGCCTATTATATTTAGGCCAATCTGCCCCCAGGAAGCCAGAAACCCTAGACACCAGGGATATAAAATATATATATATTTTGATTACTTTATTTTTTTATTTGTGGGGAGCAACCCCTTAGGCAAGGGTCGCTCCCCTGGGGGGGAAATTGTATTTAGGCTATTTCTGCCCCCATTCGGGGCAGATCGGCCTATTTTTATTAGGCCAATCTACCCCTAAGGGGGGTAGAAACCACTACACATAAGGGATTTTTTTCTGTCAGTTTCATGTGAAGGGAGCGACCCCTTAGACAAGGGTCGCTCCCCTGGGGAGGGGGGGCAACTTGGCTGTAAGCCATATCTCCCCCCCCCCCCTTGGGGACAGATCGGCCTATTGTAATTAGACCAATCTGCCCCCAGGGATTTTGTTCTTCTTTTTTGTTTATTTTATTTTTTTATATGTGGGGAGCGAACCCTTAGGCAAGGATCGCTCCCCTATGGGGCAAATTGTCCTTAGGCCATTTCTGCCCCTCCTGGGGCAGATCGGCCTATTTTTGTTAGGCCAATCTGCCAAGTGGGGCAGAAACCACTTAGGCACCAGAGACTGGTGTGTGTGTGTGTGTGTGTGTATGTTTTGTTTGGGGGGGAGCCCCATGGGGGCACATTACTGTTGGCCATATCTGCTCCCCTTGGGGGCAGATTGGCCTATTTGTGGAAGGACCATTTGCCCCCAAGGGGGGCAGAAAGCCCACCAGAGACCAGGGAAGACTTTTTTTTTTTTTACAAAATAATGGGGTGGGAGTATGGCCATATGGCCATACCACCACCCCAAATAAATGGGGCCAAAGTTGTTCTGCCCACCAGTGAAGTGAGCAGATGGGGCAATTATCCCTGATCCACCCCCCTTGGGGGCAGAAAGTCTACTACATGCCAGGGAATTAAAAAAAAAAAAATAGTGGGGTGGTGGCTACCAACCAGTATGGGCCTGATTTTGCCCCCACCCCAAACTGAAGGGGTTAACAGTCTTTCAGATCTTCCCCTGCACACTAAGGCATCTTATCCCATGGCAAGCAAGAGGACATTTGATTATTTTGGGTTTTGGTTTTACAGTTGGGCCATGAGAGCTTGTCTAACTCTCAAAATCGTCTCACTCGGAATGGTGAGGGCTGCACCTTTTGGACTTTGGGACGCTGCCATGTATAAAGATCCACAAGACCTAGACATATCTGAAAACTAAACATCTGGGTGATTCCAGGGTGGTGTGCTTCAAATGCACCCCACGCACCATTTACTTACCCACAATGCCCTGCAAACCTCCAACTTTGCTGGAAATCACACATTTTTTCTCACATTTTTGTGATTGAACCTTCCGGAATCGCGATGAATCCACAACATCCCTACCACCCAGCACTGTCTCATCTATACCGATAAAAATTCTGCCCCAATTGTCAGCCTAAAAATGTTTTTTTTTTTTTCAAACTGCCCTTTTGGACCCGCTTTGGTTCCCCCTCACTTTCAACATGTTTTTGGCTCTTCCCGGTCACAGGCACTTGGCCCAGGTGAGCCCAAGCAGAAATGTGGGATTTTTTTTATTTTTAGCTATATTTGAGGTTTGCTGAGGATTTTGGGTAAGAAAAGATTGGGGGATCCACGCACGTCACACCTCCCTGGATTCCCTCGGGTGTCTAGTTTTCAGAAATGTTTGGGTTTGGTAGGTTTCTGTAAAGATGAGTCTTCAGGCGTAGTTTAATTCCATCTTTCCTTTATTTCTGGTTACATGTGTAGCATCTCCAGCAAACCAAGTACAGCATCACCATTACAGCACTCCTTCCTCTTCTCCTTCTCCTTTCTCTCTCCAAGCTTACTCTCTCCCATTCTAGAATCCCATCATGCTCCTGACATTCTAATATCAACCCATCTATATTACATGACATCTCTACATTTCTCCCCCCTATATGATATACAACACCTAACAAACATAAAGAAGATAAGTAAGATTATATATATATATATATATATATATATAAAAATAAAAATAATACCATAAACACCAGCTTGCACTAAGAGTACTACAAATATATAAGAGAAATTGCATTCTAATGTATCAACGATGAATTTTGCACACACTTCCCATACTCCAGGAAGTACCATCCTCTAAAACTACTACATTTTGTTTGACCTCCTTCACCAGTTGAGGAGCAGAGTACTTGCTGTCCCCCTCCAACAGCACACCACATCTCCTTGTCACTACCCAATCTCCTTTAACTATGTAAGTATGTTTCACACTCATTCTTTTATTATATTGCTGGATATTTTTCCTTTGCATCTCTTCTACATTTTTTTTTATAGTGTTCCTGTCCACTCTTACATTTCTTTCAGCTTTTAACCACACCGGGCATTCTTTCACACCAGGCATTCTCCCCTTGAGAGACACAAACGGTGCTACCCCAGTGACCGAATGTGGAGTTGTGCGATATGTCCACATCATTTTACATAGCTCTTTTTTCCAAGAAAGACGATTAGCTAATGACAACTGAATATTATCCATTATCACTCTGTTCACCCTTTCGACCAAGCCATTGGCTTGTGGTCGAAAGAGAGCAACTCTCTCATGACTAATACCCATCCTCCGTAGATATTCCACCATTTCACGTGACACGAACTGTACTCCATTATCAGACACAATAGTTTTTGTAATACCTTCTTCTAAGAAGACTTCTTCAAAGAATTCTATGACTTTTGCAGTATCCACATGGTCAACAATTTTGACTACAAACCATTTTGAGTGATAGTCGACCAGCACAATAATGAATTTACTCCTAGTACCCAACCTGAAGACGGGACCAATGAAATCTACAGCTAATTTTTCCCAAGGTCTTTTTGGAAAACTCATGGGAGCTACAGGAGTTTGTCTTAGAATCTTAGTTTTGTCACTATTACCACAAGGCACACAATGTTTCACAGTTTCTTCTACTTGTTTGTCAATTCCTGGCCACCAGAACAATTGTCTTATTTTCCTTTTCATCACCCCTCGTCCTAAATGTCCCTGGTGTGTTATGTCAATAATGTGCTTCCTAATACCCTCTGGAGGAACAATTTGATTCTTCCTATATACCCTACCCTCCAGTATACTCAGTTGATTCTTAATCCTATAGTAACAAGACACATCACTATCTTGTTCGTCTTCATATGTCCACCCGTTAATTATCTTACTTTCCACCTTATTCATAACCAAATCCTTCACTTTAGCATTCACCCACTCGATATCACTTAAGGCCAGCTCACCCAAGATGGTGCCCACAAAATCCTCAACTACTTCACTCACGTGTTCATCCACCTCCACAGGCATTCTAGATAAACAATCCGCCACCACATTTCTATTACCTTTTACAAATTCCACATCAAAATTACAGATAATAACCATCTTGAAATTCGCGGTGTTATGTTCCCTTCCAAACCACGTCCCCCTTTAAATATATAAATCAAGGGTTTATGATCAGTCTTCAATTTAAAAGGCACTCCCCACAAGTAAAACTTGAAGTGATTGATTCCCCAGCAACAAGCCAAGGCCTCTCTTTCAATTACCGAATACGATAATTCCGCACCCTGCAGTCTCCTTGAAGCAAACCCAACAACATACTCATTGTCATTCTTCCTCTGTGTTAATACTGCCCCTATTCCAACATTACTCGCATCCGAAGTCACAAACATCTGTGCTGATACATCAAAGACACCTAAGGTAGGAGCACTCAAAATAAAAAAAATTACATTCTCAAAAGCATATTTGCAGTCCTCACTCCACTCATATACTACTCCTTTTTTCATCAATCTCCTTAAAGGTTCCACAATCTCTGTAAAATTCTTTATGAATTTGGCACAGTACTCCGCAAGACCCAGAAAAGATCTCAATTCATCTTTGTTAGTTGGTTCTGGCGCTCTCTCAATAGCAGCCACTATGCTTTTCTTAGGTCTAATACCGTTTTCACTAACCAAATGTCCCAGATAAGTTACTTCAGTTTTTCCAATTTGGCACTTCTCCTCCTTAATGGTTAAGCCCTTTTCCTCTAATCTGGACATCACTTTTTCAAATAAGAGGTTATGCTCTTCTTTGTTATCACCTACAATCAGAATGTCATCTTGAAAGCATAACACTTTCTCCAAATCTCCGAAAATCTCCTCCAATAATCTTTGGAAAACAGCCGAGGCAGAAGCTAATCCAAAAGGCATCCTCTTATAGCAGAACGCCCCCAGAGGCGTCACAAAGGACGTCAAGTGCCTAGAATCTTCATGTAAATTAATCTGATGATATGCTGATGACATATCCAATACACTAAAGATGCATCCTTTTCCTTTTACAGACAACATCTGAGAAATGTTAGGCAATGGTTGTCTGTCCACCCAAATGTTTTTGTTCAAATCCCTAAGATCGATGCATAGGCAAATTCTTCCTCCTTCCTTAGGTGCTACGACGATGGGAGCAAGCCATTCTGAAGACTGAATCGGTTCAATGATGCCATCTTGCAACAATCTATCCAATTCCTTTCTTAGTGGTTCCTTCATTAAGTTAGGTATGCCACGCACTTTGTGAACAACCGGTCTAGCATCTCTCTTTAAAATTATTTTATGAGAAAATCCTCTTAAGACTTCTAGTCTTGCAGAGAAAACTAATGGATGCTTTTGAATTAAAGGATGACAATAGTTTTCATTAACTTCATCAATTTTTTCTTTCTCCATTACCATTACTGGTTCTTTAGCATTGGGATTTAAGACTATCCCTAAATCCTTCTGGTGGCGCCAACCCAATAGATTGGTACCAAAGTCTGTGACATATATTCTTCCTTTAACTGCTCTTCCTTTAAAAACAATTGTCATCCAAATCATACCTATCATCAGTATTCTTTTTCCCGCATACCCCACAGCTTTTATGTCTGGCTCCACCATTTTCTCTTCTCCAACCTTATCCCATACTTCCTCATAAGTTTTTTTACAAATGAGGGTAAATAGACTTCCAGAATCTACCAATAACCTAACTGGGATGCCATTCAACAACATCTGGGCATGAGGTTTCTCTAAAACATTTGTACTTTCCAGATTAACATTGTGTATCACATCGTGGACACTCGCAGTTTTAACACTAGGAGCTGGATCAATGACGCTTTCATCCACAGTTAAAATTATTTCTTCCAAGTTTCCACACACATCTTGGATTTCTTGGATTGCACGTCCGTTACCTTCGTTGTTTTTAAATTTACAAACTTTGGCAAAATGTCCCCTTTTTCCACAATTGCGACATATAGCGGTTTTCGCAGCACACATTTTGCTTGAAGCAATGTGTCCAGGCGCACCACACCTATAACATTTTACTTCCCTTGAGTCAAATCTTCCCCGATCTTGGTCTTCCCAGTTCTTTGCTGATTTTTTCTTCACTCCACCACTTGAAAATTTACACTTATCCCTTATTTCATTGACAATATTTTGCTTTTCTCCTCTACTCGAACCATCCATTTCCTGTAACCATACAGCTGTGTGCTCCATTGCTTTAGCGATCTGTACAGCTTCCTCCAGATTAGGATCTTTCATAAGTAGTTTCTCTCTTATCTTTTTGTTGTAAGCACACCTTACAATCTGGGCTCTTATCAGAGAATCAGATAACTGTTCAAAGCGGCAAGATACCGCAAGTCCACGTAAGGTTGCTACATATGATGATATATCTTCCTCAGGATTCTGCATCCTCGAGAAGAACTTATGGCGTTCTAAAACCAAATTCGTTTTTGGTGTAAATTGCAAATCTAGCATTTGTAAAGACATTCCAAATAAATTGGAGGGCTGACCATCACCCATACCTAAGGAAACCTCTAGTAGATCCTCATAGATCCTTCTTCCCTCTATACCTAAATGATGAAGAAGAATCGCTTGTCTTCTGATTGGACTGTAACGATCACCCCCAATTGCTAGTAAGTAGGTAGAAAATATATTTTTCCACTGTTTCCATGGAATAGATGGTTCTCCTGGGGTTGGTAAAAAGAGTGGTGGTGAAGAGATACTTTGATCACCCATAATTCCTTTAGATCTTCTTCCAATATTATTATTGTAATTATTAATTAATTGTATTGCAGTTTTTTTTTTTTTTTAGTCTTTCCTCAGAAAAGTATCTAATTTCTATTAAGTCTTTCCTTAGTTTCCTAGAATTGCATGAGTCCTTCTATACTTTCTACTACTTTTCCAGATTGATGTAATCAAGACCAACGATGTTGAAGATACAGATTTAAATTCTCTACGTAAGTCCTATTCCTGAATTTATTATAAATTATTCGAAATTCTCTTCTGTTATTTATTTGCTCTAATGGTGCTCGCGGCGTGTGGGTTTTCTCGAAATAGATCTGGCCGCACTACAGAGCTTTACACAGCTTCTTTCGCGTGCCGTGTGCACACGCTGTTTATTGTGCTCGCGGCGCATGTGTTTTCTTGAAATAGAGCTGCCCGCACTCAGAGCTTTACACAGTTTCTTTCACGTGCCGTGTGCGCACGCTGTTTAGTGCTCGCGGCAAGTTTTTCTTTGAATAGTGCTGGCCGCGAGCACTATAGAGCTTCCATCACGTGCCGTATGCACACGCGGTTTATAAGCCGTTACCAACAGCAGGCTCAGTTCATAGCTGTCACGCGCCACACAAGTCTTTCATTTTTTCTTTTTCTCCCTTTTAAAAAATACACAGTCTGTTATTGACGCGCTAGAGGTGATAGTTATAATAGTATAATCGACCTCAGTTATACCACACGACTTTAGCTTATCCTCGTATAAATTGATTGTTAATTATTTTGCTCGCATAAAAATATTGAAAGTTCAAGCACAAGTTGTTAGAATTTCCTTTGCTCACCAGATCCAATAGAGATCGATGTTATAAGGTTGTTTTGTAGTCTTCACCATCTTCTTTTTCTTTTTCTTTCCAAAACTTCTTGATTAATTAATTTGATTCCAGGAGTGGAGATGCTTAAACCGTCTCCTGCACGGTATGGCCCCTCGTCGCCAATGTAAAGATGAGTCTTCAGGCGTAGTTTAATTCCATCTTTCCTTTATTTCTGGTTACATGTGTAGCATCTCCAGCAAACCAAGTACAGCATCACCATTACAGCACTCCTTCCTCTTCTCCTTCTCCTTTCTCTCTCCAAGCTTACTCTCTCCCATTCTAGAATCCCATCATGCTCCTGACATTCTAATATCAACCCATCTATATTACATGACATCTCTACAGTTTCCTTATGTGGCTGCTGAGCCCAGGACCAAAACACAGGTCTCCCACCCGCAAAAACAGGTAGTTTAGTATTTGATCATTTTGATGTGTGCACATAGTGTTTTGGGGCATTTCCTTTCACGGGCACTAGGCCTGCCCACACAAGTGAGGTACCATTTTTAGACTTGGGGACCACTGGGTGGGAGGAAATCTGTGGCTCCTCTCAGATTCCAGAACTTTCTGTCACCAAAATGTGTGGAAAAAGTGTTTTTTTGGCCAAACTCTGAGGTTTGCAAAGGATTCTGGGTAACAGAACTGGTGAGAACCCCACAAGTCACCCCATCCTGAATTCCCAAAGGTGTCTAGTTTTCAAAAATGCACAGGTTTGGTAGGTTTCCCTAGGTGCAGGCTGAGCTAGAGGCCAAAATCCACAGCTTAGCACTTTGCAAAAATACAGTGTTTCCTGTCCTGGGTATTAGGCCTACCCACGCAAGTGAGGTACTATTTCTATCGGGAGACTTGGGGGAACACAAAATAACACAACAAGTGTTACTGCTCCTTGTGTTTCTCTATATTTTTTACTTCCAAATGTAAGACAGTGTGTAAAAAAGACGCCTAGTTGAGAAATGCCCTGTAATTCATATGCTAGTATGGGGACCCCAGAATTCAGAGATGTGAAAATAACCACTGCTTCTCAACACCTTATCTTGTGCCCATTTTGGAAATACTAAGGTTTTCTTGATACCTACTTTTCACTCTTTATATTTCACCAAATGAATTGCTGTATACCCGGTATAGAATGAAAACCTATGGCAGGGTGCAGCTCATTTATTGGTTCTGGGTACCTGGGGTTCTTGATGAACCTACAAGCCCTATACATCCCCACAACAAGAAGAGTCCAGCAGACGTAACGGTATATCGCTTTCAAAAATCTGACATCGCAGTAAAAGGTTACAGTGTAAAACGTGAAGAACAATGGCTGTTTCTTTCACCTCAATTTGAATATTTGTTTATTGCAGCTGTTATTTTCTGTAGGAAAACCTTGCAGGATCTACACAAATGACCCCTTGCTGAATTCAGAAGTTTGTCTACTTTTCAGAAATGTTTGGCTTTCCGGGATCCAGCATCGGTTTCACACCCATTTCTGTCACTAACTGAAAGGAGGCTAAAAGCCCCAAAAAATAGTAAAAATGGGGTATGTTCCAGTAAAATGCCAAAATTGAGTTGAAAAATTTGGTTTTCTGATTCAAGTCTGCCTGTTCCTGAAAGCTGGCAATTTTAGCATGCAAACCCTTTGTTGATGTCATTTTCAGGGAAAAATCCACAAGCCTTTTTCTGCAGCCTTTTTTCCCCCATTTAAAAAAAGAAAAACACAAAATTGTTACTGTATTTTGGCTAATTTCTGGGTCTCCTTCAGGGGAACCCACAAACTCTGGGTATCTCTAAAATCCCTAGGATGTTGGGAAAAAAGGACGCAAATTTGGCGTGGGTAGCTTATGTGGACAAAAAGGTATGAGGGCCTAAGCGTGAACTGCCCCGAATAGCCAAAAAAAGGCCTGGCACCTGAGGGGAAAAGGATTGGCAGCGAAGGGGTTAAAGAGACTGTGCTTGCTTCAAGGAAATCCTGCGCTATTGTTTCTGTTGCTCGGTTTGTTTCATATGGTTGCTTTCTTTTCCGTGTAGACTTGGATGTTTAACTTGTGTTTTATGAGCTGTGCCATTGAGTTTGTGAGATTGGAGACATTTTAAAGAAACAGTGTTTGCTAAAGGGAAATTCTTAACTGGATTATTGCCTGTAGTAACTCACTACATGGCGGTCTGAACATGAGCTATTGTGACCACACGGTTGCCAAAATGTGAGTGAACGTCCCTTGAACAGAAAAGAAAAATGCTTGAAAACATACTCATTGTTGTATTTTCTTTCAAAAGGTCATGAAAACGCATTTCAGGGAACAACGAAAATACGAATGATTTGATTGTGGTGCACTGACTTTCTGTACGGCTACCAGCCTTTGGAAGTTGCAGAAAACCCTGGCACCAACTGTACTGCTGCAGATGACGTCATGCAAGGGTTCCTTCTATGTATGTGAATAGAAAATAAAGTGAACGGAAATCTACATAACAACCTAATGTAGTTTGAAGTATTAGGATTTGGATGACTGGAGGGTTGTAATTTGGCTGATTTTTCAAAGATGTGTTTTAAGTCTATGAAAGCAATTACAGATGGAATTCACAACTTCGCATCACTGTCCAATCCCCTTCATGTCCCAGACAGTGAAGATATCTTGCTTTCACAAGCTAAAACTGTTTCTGCCAGTTGATGACAGATGGTTTTCTACTTGGCTGTCTCTGCATTCCTCTATTGCCTGTTTAGTCCAAAATGCCTTGTTTTCTTTATTTAAGGGAAAATGAAAACACACAAACTCATAGCGTGTGCACAGCTTATGTACACTTCTTTTTTGTCACACCAATCCTGTGCTCACGTTACTGTACAAACACTGGATGTCTTTAATCATGGCCTTGCACGCTTTTCAACATGCATGTAGTTCTTTACAATGCGATGAGAGACTCTGGTTTTGATTTTCAGTCACAAGACCAGAGTTAATTGGTCTTCAATCAAATTAGGTACACTTACTGTGTCTTCCTACTCATTTCTTGCCCTCTGTTTGTACCTCTCGACATGTTTTCTACTCATTTTTTGCCAGCTGTTTGTGTCTTTCTGCTTGTTTCTTGCCTTCTGTTTGTGCCTTTCTGGTCATTTCTTGCCCCGGGTTGTTGCTTTCTGCTCATTTCTTGCCCCGGGTTGTGCCTTTCTGCTTGTTTCTTGCCCTTGGTTTGTGCCTTTCTGCTCATTCTTGCCCTGCTTCCGCCTGTCTGCTAATTTCATGTTATTCTTATGCTGTGTGACATATTCCCGTCCTTTGTCGCTCCTTTTCCCTGACACTGGCCCACCCCATCCTTTCCTTTCCACTCCCACCCTCTCCTGTTCATGTTTCATCTTCTCCACACCCCCACCTGTCCTTCTTCATGTATGGACTTCCTGTGACTTCGCAGTGACCCGGGTGACCCCAGAGCACTTAATCCCGCAGTGCGACTATCTTTGGGACCTGAGTGCAGGCAGGGTCTTGTTGCTGCTCTGCACTATCCGTGCTCCACTCTCAGCACTGCAGCAGTGAAAGATGTGGGCCGCCGGTTTCTCAGACCCCTACCCGCCCTCCCGTTCACCATCCTCACCACCTTCCTGTTCACCAGTCCCACCCCATTACCAAAGGCAACAGGTCGCTCATTACCAAGACCTGTTGGCTTTGCCATTGCTTGTTTTGACTTGTAGCTACACAGGCTCTCCACTCTGCCAGTCATGTTAGAAGTCTTACAGGCATCAGATTACACTGCTTACCATGCTGTCATGGGCGGAGGACACATTTGTAGGAAAGGAGATCTAGGGACCAGAAGCATTGCAGTTGAGGGTGAAATGCCCAGGGATGGGGATTGTTGGTAATTATGACAGGCCTGAAGCTGTTACAGACGGATGAGCCAAGAAATCCCTCCTGGGGCGAAACGGCACATTAAAATTTCTACTGACATAACATTACATGTTACACTACATACACATTACAAGTTCCATTAACATAACATAACGTAACCTCTCACGCAAAATTCCATTAATATAGCATACGGAAGACTAGCAATTTTCCCACCAATAGATGTAAAGCGCTACAAAGGAGAAGAGCTGCTAAGGTCTGTGTTTTGGGGAGATGGCTGCGATGTCTTCAGTAACAGGTAGTGGGCCTTGGTAAGGTTCGGATAGTTCTTCCTTTTAAAATCTGTCTTGATTCATTTTGGCTGATAGCTTCATCATACGTTAAGCTGGTTAAGCCTGTGATACTTGGCAGTGGACTCTCTAGAATTTTTGCAGCAATGAGAAAAGACGAAGGGGTTTCCAGCGCATCTTTCCTCTCTTTCCTTCCTTCTCGTTCCTCTCCTCTTTGTTTACCTCCTTTTACCGTGGCCCCTGCTTCTCCATTCTCTCTTTGTGCTCTCCTCTCTACAATGCCCTTGCCAGAAATACCGAATTCTTAAAACTCATTTAAAGCCTTACCCTAAATGCTAACCTATGTGGATGCACACATAGGCCACAACACCAAATATGAAATCGAGATGAGGCATTACAGGGCAGCTAGATGTCTGGAAAAAAAAAAGATGATTCCGCTCATCTCATTCCCTTTTCCTAAATAACTCATGATCGCCAATGAAAGGAACTTTACTTACACAATATTTCTTAAAGTTGTCGGACAAGTCTGTTGGATGCATGCAGATATATGTGCATGTAACTGCGGGTGGCTTGCACTGCCATTTTTATTTTCCTCACAGATCAACCATACACCAAGCAGATGTTACGGACCAAAACATCTAGAAACCTACTGAAGGGTTAAATCGCTAGTGATCCCAAACAGACATTCATGGATTGTTTGTTTAGCAACAGGATAATTAGAAAGGTTTCTACTTTCTAGACTCTTGTACTGCATTTTTCTTTCATTTTTAGACTTCTGTGGCACTGGAGCTGCATCACTTGCCTCATCCATCAGTGGAGTTGCTGCCAGCCTGCCCATCCATACATGCACTACTGTCCCCTGAAGTACCTCGCTCCTACCCTCAGTGGCTTTGGTTTCACCAACAGACCTAGGCTGCTTTTTCAGAGTACACTCTTGGTAAGAATTATACCGACTGAACCGCGCTGAGACCAGGTATATAGTTGTTCCATACATCTTATGGTGCCCACTTGTTTCTTTGTGGGACTGGAGAAAACATTTTTTTGTACATTATAGTTCCTGGTTTTTATATGGTACGGATATTAGTCCATACCAAAATATCTTGCACGTTAGACATTCGAATCCTCAAGGACAGGCACACTCACCCCAAATAAAACCACCACCACCAGAGTGAGAATCCCTGCAAAAGACTCCCCCTAGGTACCTCTTGGCTCTTACCTAGTAAGGGATGCATGACCTGTCACTAGCTGTGTTTGTGCCTTTAGACTTGCCACCCAGAGCATATTGTGCAGTGTCGGAAAGTAACTGGGTGTTTACTTCAGGACATGGTAAAATAATGATATGCACTATTAATAAAAGAATAGTTTTCTCTTCAAATGTATTTCAAACATTGTAATCCTATGGCTTATCAGTCTGTGCAATTGCTTTCAGGGAAATTAAACAGGTTTCCGAACGGGCTTTATTTAAGAAGTGTGATTTAGTTTTGAACTTCTGGTTCTGTTACACCAAGCTACAGCACCTAGGTTGATGCTAACTATAGGCTCAGATTTTCCTAATGATGTGGTAGACCAGTCTCTTTTCCCCTTGCTTGGAAAATATCTTTTACAAAAAGTCCCACCTCTTGAAGGTATTTGATTCTGATTTGAGTGTGGAGACGATGCTTAGTGGCGTTCTCAATTCAGATTGTCTCACATCACCTTTAGGGCTGTCTCCTTTCTCCATTCGGCATTCTACGTGTGTTCGCTGGTGATAAATTAATGCTGATGACTGTGTGAAACATTTCCCACATTCAGAACAAATATGTGGCTTCTCTCCTGTGTGCGTTCGTCTATGGATTGTAAGTGTGAATTTCCTACTAAAACGTTTTCCACATTCGGTACATGGATAAGGTTTCTCTCCTGTATGAGACCTCAGATGCATGGTAAGTGTGGAGTTTTTAGTGTAGGTTTTCCCACATTCCATACATGTATATCTTCCTGTAGTTATGTGAGGCTTTTGCTGGTCAGAATACTTTTCTGAGTTGAGTTCATCTCTTTCGCTGTCATTGCACTGAGGTGGCCTGTTTGCTCCTGAGTTTAGCGTATTCAGGTTGGAGTCTTTGCTTCGCTTCCCTACTTCTCGTCTCTGTGGATTCTGGAGAGCCCGCACATTTTTCATCTCAATAGATTTTACAGCATCTGCACATCTTTCCTTATTCTTCGTGATATTTTGCTCTATGGGCTGATTACCTATTGAAATATAAAGGAGACCAAACATTACATTCTCAAAAGTACACACATTGACAGAAGAGACTTGTGCTGGTCCCATCACCACGGGAAGATAACATATCTCTCCATGCTTAAAACCTCCGACAGAGATCTACAAAGAGAGTCATGCAAAATGCACATATGTCCAAATTCCACCTGATCTGATTCATTCTTCTAAATTCCTTCTTTATGAGGTCACATTAACTATTATTTCATCATTTAGAAACAATTCATTTTAGAGCAAAATGTCATAAAGTAAAAAAAAGCACATGGTGTAGGACTGAATTTTTGGAAAGGATAATACCTTGACAAAAATTGAGTTTACCAGACACACATTCATTACATATTTGACGTCTTGATTGATGCAATTAAGGCCACACAATTCCTAATAGCTTGGTGAATTTAATGGTCATTCCTTAACTCCCATAACCATGAAGACATACTCTTTACTGGAGCAAAATGTAGTTTCCTGTATAGAAATCTGCCTTAATGGGCCTAAGCTAATTAGACACGGTCTGACAAAAAAAAACTTACGTATTTTAATATTGTGTTTAAAGAGGCATACAGTTTTAGTGTATGACCCTGTAGTTTTACTTTGCACCACTCAAAGTAGCATGCGCAGCCAGACAATAAATTACACATATCAGCGCTATGAATAAACAGTAAATTTCAAACGTCTAAACACCAAATTTTCAAAGGCATAAGTTTTAGAATACCAGAAGGTAGCATATTTGAGTGCGAAGTGTACCAATTAGTTGGGCTTACCGAATAGACATGTTTGCACCTTTTACATTTCAACATTTCTTTTATAATCACATTTCATTGGTTTTGATAGAAACAGGTGCATTAAAAACACATGAAAACACTGCATCCATCCCATCAAATTCACATGCCTCCTGAAGAGCTATCAGCTTTGCCACGTGTGTTCCCGCAAGTGTTTGTTAGACCACTGAATTCCCACTACCTCCCCCATATACCCTGGTGTTTCTTTGGACAGCCTCTAGCTGTACATATCTGTACTTCTTGTTTAGAGCACCAGTCCCCCATTCAGACAGGGTGGGCAGGTAAGGAGAGTTCAATTTGCATGGTACGTCCCTTTTTGCGATGACTGTTGCCATTCCCGCAGAAACACGGTCTCCTCGTTTGCTCCCCAGATCCTCCAGAAGACCCATCAATGTCAACTCAGGCAACAAGTGAAATGTTCTCTTTAACACCAGCGTAGGGGTGGTGGATATCTGCCTCCAGTACATAAAAACATGTGGGCAATGCCAAACTCATGGAAGAAATCTGCTTCTTGGTATCCACATAGGGCGTAAGTAGATTCACTGACTATGCCAGCTTGCTAAAGGTGTTTCATTGGAAGGTAGGATATATGTAAATAATGTAGGTGGATCAACCACAGCCATGTAGAGATTGTGATTTCTCTAGGGGCCATACATGCCTCTCGCCATTCTGTGAAGATTCTCAAATGTCTGTCGGTCATTACAGACCAATGAGTAGTAAATTTGAGAAAATCCCCCTTGACTCAGGCGACCCATCAATAGCCTGGCTTTCATTGGGCTAAAGTCTCGCAGGTGGCTGAGCTGCGTGTGCAAACTCACTAATGTGTGCTGGAGTTGTAAGTATTTATGGGATTGGGTGTTTGATATTTGGAACTGGGACGGTAGGTGGTAGGTCTTGACAGGATTTCATGTGGGAACCACTCTAGATGTAACTGCCATTCCATAGAGAGATTTGTTGCATTCAGTTTTTTTCCCCACCCTATACATTAATTTGCAGCTCACCAGGCCAAAAAAACCATCCTCTTGATCTCCAGTGTGTGAGATGGGATGGGACTACCACATAATAGATTAATATATAATCTTGGCTAAAAGTATCTAGTTCTAGCGGTATTCTAGGTCATTCCACACAGTATTCATCCAGTTGCAGATAACTAAAAGTTGTGAAGCCCAGTAATCAAGTTTGATGTCCACCGCCCCCATCACTCCCTCACAAACAGTTTGACAACACTTGTACAGAGCTATGTGCAGCGATCAACACCTCCAGAGGAAGGAGCAGATCAGGGCTACTCCCCTGGTAAGACATGATTTGGAAATGGGAAATGGGAAATTCTGTACAAAGTACAGGAAATACGGAATCGCTATCATTTTCACTAGAACAACCCTACTCAATATATTTAATGGAAGTTTAGACCAGTTATGAAGGTCCATTTTGGTGTTATGCAGGAGAGGAGGGAGGTTACAACTGTGCATAAGGTCATGCAGTACAGATATATGGATCCCTAGATACTTAAAATTCAGACGCCAAATGTGAATGGTTGGCTGCCAAGTGATTGTGTCACTGTCTCCATTTATCAGAACTAGAAGAGATTTGCTCCAGTTAGGATGGAGCCCAGAGGTCTCCCCCTACATCTTCAATATTTTCAAAACCCGAGGTACCAAGGACAGGGGATAAGAAAATAAGAGGAGCACACTGTTGGTGGATAAAGCAATCCTGTCTTCCTGGAATCCTCCCAGTTCCAGCCCTGCACCCGGGCATCACAGCCAAGGTTTCAATGGCGACGACAAAGAAGAGAGAGGATGGCCGGTACCCCTGTCTAATAGCCTTTTGGATCAGAAAGGTGCACAAAAGCACCCTGATAATGCGGACTTGTGTCGAAGGATCCCAATACAGGAGTTTAACATATCTGCGGTATCAGGGTCTTAATTCCATGTGTCTGAGGTCGTGGTCCAAGGGGGACCAATTGACAGTATCAAAGGCTATTTTGAAGTCCACAAGCAAGAGAGACAATGAATCAGGAATCTCCTGGACTCGGGTCAATGCAGTGTTGACACATCAGATACAATGCTGGTTGCTCCAGTTGGGCATAAAACCACGTTGGTCGGGGTGAATGAGGGTACCTACGACTCACTGTAGTCTATTTGCCAGGGCTTTAGGAAAGATCTTTATGTCAGTATTGAGCAGGAAGATGGTACAATGGGCAGCACATCTAACTGATGTTGTCCTGCTTAAGGAAGTACAACAATGATGGCCAAGTCTAGCTTCGGTAGATGTAGAATAAGGATGTCTCCAAATTTGCAGTAATAATTAAGCAGGAAGAAGTGATGTAAACTGGCACTAATTGTTGTTTTGGATTTCCTTTTCAGTGCAAGTTCTAAATTGTGAATGGAAGTATCCCTAAACTAATGTAAAGAAGTACTACGTGTTACTTTGCCTCAAGGGCATGGATTTTGACGCAAACCCATTGCTACTAAAAAAAAAGTAGACAGGACTTTGCACTAAAAATAAAAGCATCCAAAAGGCAAATATAAATTTTGAGAAAAGTTCTCTTTTTTTAGACTTGTGTCATACAATGACTACATGGAACAAGAGAAAGTTTAAATCCTCTAATTTCGTTACGTTCTTACAGTCTTATTCAACTGCAATTCCCATTTTGCAACTCTTTCTAGGATTTATGTTTAGTTGAACCATGTGAAATCTATATTTCTTTATTGTTTGCGATCTACGAGAAAATGCAATATCTGGAATCCCATTCTGGTGAAGCTTTTAGAACCAGCTTATTTCTGCATTTTTTCATAACTAATAGTTTGTCCAAGCTAACATGGTGAATGTCGTTCATGTTTTCAGATGTCAATATATTTTACACAGCTCAAAATTATCTGTTCTCCCTTACTCCGTTTTGTGTGCTGGATGAACAAATACAATGTTTGTGTCACATGTCCACAAGTATGGCCTCATTTCTGGGTCTTGCTGTTTTCCCCAGGCTCCTCTTCTACTTTCATGTCCCTTTGCTTTTCAACTGAATTTCCCTATAGAACCTCTATCTGAATTGACTTCATCCCTCCTCCCTCCGTGTTCCCCCATCCTGGTATATTTTATTTTTTATTTCTACATTCACTAGCCCCTTTCAAATGTCTTTCATCCCTATACCCTTTTGAGGTCTTTCCTGAGACAGCGCATTTGTTGTTGCTTGCATGACATTTTATTAGCTTACGGGGAGGCTTGAAGCCTGCCCATTGGCTGGCTTCATTGTCAATATCATGTTCTTGCTCTTCTTTGGTCAGCACATGCTGGGTTCACTTCAACTTTGTGTGTTTAAACCTCCTGTAGAGCATGGCTCAAGTACTGCTTCCTCTTTAATTATGTGTCCTTCCACTGGTCACACTTTCATGGCAGAGCGACTTTTTTATTTTTGTGTAAGCACTCCATAAAAGTGCATGTGTTTCCTCCCAATGTCCTTATACTCCTCCCTCACACCCCCTGCTCTGCAATCTGCTTTTATACAGTGCAGAATTGGACTGAGGGCATAGACATGTTTTACATGAGCAATGGATAAAGTTACACAAGATTAAAAGCATTTTTAAAAGCATTTTTTGGGTTGCATTGTTGCTTGCGCCTCCTCCCTCCCACGTTACTGCTTGTCCTGACTACTGTCATTGTTGCTTGCCCGTGTTATGTTGCTTCCCCCTGCCACCCTCCCATGTTGTGTTTCTCTCCAAGTCGTTCCATCCTCCCACTCTTGCTTTCAGCCATCCCATTCTCGTTTAATTACTTCCAGCCCTTCCTCTCACGCAGCCAGAAAAAAATAAATGGTTTTGTTAATATGTTTAGTCATGTTTAGTCATGTTGCACAACATGGCTAAAAGATTTTTTTTTTAAAAGCAGCATGGAGTGGCAGCGCTGGCCACATCAAGTGCCTTTTTAATTGCTGGCCCTAGGGCAGTGTAGGAGGCATCTTCCCCCTTTGTGTTGCATGCCTTTTCTCCCTCGAGATATCTCAATTCCACCGTCCTGAACGGAATTTAAAAAAAGGGCAATATGACGTGGCCAGCACTGCCCACATCATAGAGCTTTTTTATTTGAAATCTTTCAGCCATGTTGCATAGCAGCTGAGTTGCTGCGCAACATGGCTAAAAACACTGGCAAAGCTAATAACTTGTGGTGGACCCATAAGCCTTGTAAGCACAATGTTAAGATTCCAGGCCTGAGCTGGTGGAGCTCTAGGTGGAATAACTCTTTTAAGCCCGTCCTTAAAAGCTTTTATGACAGGAATTCTAAAGAAAGAAGTGTACTGTCTATTTTGGAGGTAGGCTGGTATTGCTGTTAAATGAACTTTAATAGATGAACATGCAATATTTGCTTTTTGTAAATAAAGCAAATAACATACAATATCCTGTACTGATGCTTTGAGTGGATTAATGTTTTTGGGTTGAAAGTAACATACAAAACATTTACATTTAGCTGCATAGCATTGTCTAGTTGTAGGTTTACGTGCCTCCTTTACAATGCTCATACATTCTGATGGAAGTTGTAGATATTCAAACTCTATGACTTCAGGAGCCAAATCGCCAGGTTGAGAATACTGGGATTGGGATGCCTGATCTGACCTTTGTATTGAGTCAAAAGGTCTGGTTTGTTTGGAAGTCTGTGATGTGGTACTACAGACAGATTTAACAGTGTTGTGTACCAGTGTTGACGTACCCTGGTGAGAGCTATGAGTATCATAGTAAGAGAGGTGTGATGAATCCTGTTGACCAGAAATGGAATTAGTGGGAGAGGGAGAAAAGCATAAGCAAATATCCCTGACCAATTGATCTTTAGAGCACTGCCCCAGGATTGATTGTGTGGGTATCTGAACGCGAAGTTTGGGCATTTTGCATTTTCGCTTGTTGCGAAAAGGTCTATGTCTGGTGTTCCCCAAATGTGAAAGTAGTGTTGGATTACTTGTGGGTGAATTTCCCATTTATGTATCTGTTGCTGCGTCCTGCTTAAGAGGTCCACTAATTGGTTGTGTATCCCTGGGATATACTCCGCTAATAGGTGAATGCGATTGTGAATCCCCCATTTCAAAATTGTCTGCGCTAGAAGGGACAACTGAGATGAATGTATGTCCCCCTGTTTCAGTAGATAATACATTGTTGTCACGTTGTCTGTCCTTATTAACACTGGTTTTTGTGTGATCTGAGGTTGGAATGCGTTGATTGCTAAGAATACTGCCAGCAATTCCAAGTGGTTTATGTGTTAAGTCTGCTGAATTGAATCCCATTCACCCTGTATTGTAAGATTGTTGAGATGGGGTACCACAACCTGTCATTGATGCATCCGTGGTGATTATTGTCTCTGGCACAGGGTCTTGAAATGGCAGCCCCTTTGATAAGTTGGTGTGATTCCACCACTGCAGAGTTGAAAGTCTGGCGGTCCAACAACACTAGATGGTTATCTTGACTCTGTGCCTGAGACCATTGTTATGAGAGGCACTGCTGCAGGGGTCTCATGTTTAGACATGCATTGGGCACTATTGATATGCAGGATGCCATAATTCCCAAGAGTTTTATGATAAATCTTACTGTGTAAGTTTGATTGTATTGAAGTTGAGTTATGAGACTGTGGAACGCTTGAATTCTTTGTGGGTTTGGGTAGACTAATGCTGACTGAGTGTTGAGAATTGCTCCCAGATATGGTTGTATTTGCGCTGTTTGAAGGTGAGACTTCTGGTAATTGATTGTGAACCCTAGACTGTGTAGGGTATCGATTGTGTAGTGTTTGTGTTGTTCAATGGTACTAGCTTTTATTAGCCAGTCATCTAGATAGGGAAAGACATGTATATACTGTCTTCTGAGGTATGCTGCAACCACTGCTAGGTATTTGGTAAATACCCTTGGTGCTGTTGTTACTCCAAAGGGTAGCACTTTGAATTGGTAGTGCTTGCCTGCTATTACAAACCTTAAGTATTTGCGGTGTGCTGGATGTATAGGAATATAGAAATAATCTTTTAGATCTAATGCTGTCATGTAGCCTTGTTTCTGTAACAAAGGGATGACATCCTGTAGAGTGACCATGTGGGAATGCTCTAAGAGAATGTACTGAATGAGAGGTCTGAGATCGAGGATTGGTCTGAGAGTGCCATCCTTTTTTGGTATGAGGATGTATAGAGAATATACTCCTTTTCCTTGTTGATTGATGGGTACTACCTCTTTTGCACCTTTGAGTAGGAGAGATTCTACCTCTTGTTTTAGCAGAACAATGTGTTCCAGAGAAAGCCTGTGTGAACGAGGGGGAATGTTTGGTGGAGTGGAGATGAGTTCTAGGCAATAACCATTGTGGATAATTGACAGTACCCACATATCTGATGTAATTTGTTGCCAATGATGGTGACAATGTTGCAGTCTTCCTGCCACAGGAGATGTGTGCTGTGTGGGGATGCAGAGAAAGTCACTGCTTTGATGCGGTGGAGGCACCTCTTGTAGCAGTGGATTTGCCCCTACCTCTGAAATTGTGTCCTCTATAGGGACACCTGAAAGATCCCCTAGAATAATACTGTTGTCCCTGTTTTTGTTGGGACGTAGAGGCTTCTGATGTTTGGGGTTTAAAACCTCCTCTGAATTGGGGCTTACGAAAAGTGCCCATAAAAGGTGTCGTGTAAAGGGCTTCCATGGCCTTTGCTGTATCGGAGTCCTTTTTTAATTTTTCATTGGTGGTATCCACCTCAGGTCAAAATAGTTGTTTTTATTGAACAGCATATTAAGGACTGCTTGATTTGAATCCTGGAGGACCGCAACCAAGCATGCCTTCTGATCATAACACTAGTATTTATTCCCCCAGCTGCAGTGTCAGCTGCGTCTAGGGCAGATCTAATTTGATTGTTGGCAGTAGTTTGTCATTCTGCCACTACCTGCTGTGCCCTTTTCTGGTGTTCTGTAGGAAGAAATTGAATGAACTCCTGCATTTCATCCCAATGGGTCCTGTCATACCTGGCTAAAAGAGCTTGGGAGTTGGCAATTCTCCACTGATTTTCAGCTTGAGTTGCCACTCTTGTCTGCTGCATCAAATTTGCTGCTATCTTTATCACCGGAAGGACATCCCCTGTGGACTGACTATTTACACTTTTCCTAGCTGCACTGACCATGATGGAATCAGGCGGCAACTGTTGTGTTCTGAAAATTGGATCTGATGGTGCAGCTTTATATTTTTTACCCACCCTAGGTTTTAGTACCTTAGCCTCTGGTGGCTCTTTAAAAATGTTATCAGCATGTTTTAGCATGGCCAGTAGCACTGGCAAACATTGATACTGTTTATGTGTAGAGGATAGGGTGCTGAATAGAACATCATCATCTATGGATTAAGAGCGCACCTGCACATTGTGGAATGTGGCTGCTCTGACAATGACCTGATTATAAGCCGTGGTGTCTTCAGGTGGAGATAACCTTGTGGGATACAGATTAGGGTCATTAGATGGAATTGGGTCAGAATCGTACATATCCCATGGGTCTATATTATAAGGATTGTCACCCATATAATCCCCAGGTGAGGAGACAGGAGATTGTGCAGAAAACTGTGTGGGTGAGTGGTAGCAAAGTAGGAAGGAAATGCGAATGTGGTGGAGAATGCGGAGTTTGGCTTCTTGTGCTTAAATATTTTCGCTGGTGAAGGCCCAGATTCCAAACCTTCTTGGAATGACAGTTTCCTCTTGGTTATAGGAGGAGGAGAGGCAATAATTTTCCCTATACCCTTTTGGATTTGTATTTTCCTTTGTTTATGGTCCATGACCTGAAGAATGGGCCTAATGTCTGTTGATTCCTCTGAAGATGGAACATGTTCACTTCCCACAAAAGCTTGGTGATTGACTGCATTAAACGGGCCGAAAATGTGGTCTCTGAAGCAGATGGACGTTTTTTCGGCTCCGAAGAGGAGCTTGGATGCTTTGACTATGAAGAGGAGCTTAGATGTTTCGGCTACAAGCTGGTATGAAGACGTTTCTGGTTTGAAGTGGAAGCTTCCATCTTCTGACTCGATATATATATATATATAAATTGATGCTTCATATGTTCATAGGTCATTGCAGTTTCTGTGCATGTTGTTTTGATTAGATGCTTATGAGTCTATTTTATCTGTCACAATAGGTAAATTTTGTCTTAACTATTTATCAAGAAGCATTTCACTATTGAAACATTGAGGAAAAGATTTAAAAAGTTATAAAAAGTACCCAAATTACCTTCAAATACCACAACACTTGAAAGTTTGTTATACAATACATCTTTAAATCTCAACATATGATCTTACTTATACATATGTTCCCTTTCTATGTAATCATTAATCTATATGTGTATTACTGTAGTCCTACTGTACAAGAGAAAAAATTATCTTTCCAATGCACTACTGTCTCACCCTAAACCTCTCTCAATCTATCCTCTATCTCCACTCTCTGACTCATTCCAAACCTCATTCTACTTCTATTATCTTCAAAATAACCCTTCCTAGACTCTTCCCTCCATTATGCCTCCTGGCTCACCCCAAACCTCAGTTTACTGATAAGATCTCCCAAGCAACCCTGCTAGGTTTCCTTTATGTACCTCTCCTTTGACTCATCCTAAACCTCTTTGTACTGCTATGATTTCCTAATCCCTTTCAACAGACTCGTCCCTCATTCATCTCTCCTTTACTCATCCCAATTGACACTTTCTAGATTCTTCCCTTTTCAATCCTTCCATTACTCTATTCAATCCAGCTAACAGACTGGCATGTCCACTGCTCAAATTAACTTCTATTTCCTGTACAAAAACTAATACTATACTTATATTTTCCTATACTAATCCACTACTAATCCTTTTGGGTTCCAGAGTGCCATGCCTCGCCAGGGGTAGTAAGCGCTATATAAATACAATACAAATACTGTGCGCTCAAGCCTTTTATTGTGCCCATGGTACTCCCTTACCTGTGCCTATTACTTCAGGTTCTGGCTCCACTTTTAAAGTTGACTTTTCCTCATTGAAACTCCCAAGGAAAAACCCAGATGGGACATCCGGACCAGCTGGAAGTACAAAAACAAAGTCTGCTGACAAGTTTCATATAAAGTATTATGTAATTATTAAAACGCTTTAAATCTAATGTTTGCGCTTATCTCTATTGATATCCTGGATCTGTGGGTGCAGCTAAGGTCATTAATCTGGGATAAAGTCTTCACCTACGCCATAAATCCATATCTGGTCCTTTCAAAATACTGTTGTTCGGGCAAAATTCCAATTATGATAGTGTAATTCACCTACCTTCTGGCATTTTGCTTTACACTTTTAAAGTGAGAATCCACAAAACTATGTAATTATGCCACATAGTGCAACTGGAGTTCATTCAGGTAAAAGTCCAGCAACAGGAGCATCAGAGCAACACAAACAAGCAAATGGCAAGCACCTTTTATTTGCAGTACTTGCGCTTTCTTCTGCTTTTTTTGTTGTGAAGTTGTAAATGGGTCAAAGAGTGACACAAGGACACATTCTGCCCTACACTGTAGCTTGAATTGCCAGATTGTAATCATTATGTTTAATTTATTTAAAATGTGCACATAATTACACATAAGGAAATTATGCAAATTTCACACACACACCTATATTTTATTGATGACAGGTTGTACATAGGCTACATGTGCTCTTGGACAGAAAACATATCAAGGAAATGCTTTCTTGACTCTGAGACCTTGAAGTTGAGTGAGCCAATGTTGGACTGGTCTTTTTGGCAGTCTGGCACTGTCAAAAGAGCCAGCATAAAAGGGCCTGTGTGTGGGCTGTTTTCTTTGGTCCTGTCACAGTCAAGAGGACCAAAAAAAAGGTTCCTTCCAGGATGGCCCATCTGGCAGTGCCAAACTTCCAAAAAGTCAATCCAACACTGGCTAGAGCAAGCAGTAGATTCCTCTTGCCAGGATCCACTTGATACCTCCCTAATTTAATAACTTGTGGGGTAGGTATTGCATCAGTTTTTTCGGCTGAATCTCTCCCACAGTCTTTGGGTCAGTTTAGACCTGCTGCGAAATTAGATTGAAGGTGGAATGGTTGTGGCCACTACATGGTGGTCACTGGCACGTTCCTTTCTTTGCCAATTGTCATGTCTAAAAAGTTTTAAGGGATTCTCCCCTTTGACCTGCTTTAAATATATGACCCTTAGAGAACAATCCTCACAACTCTCACATGCCCCAAAATAATAGGCAAGAGTGGCTATTACCAGAGGGGAACAAGAACAGTAGGCCCAAGACAATGATCATCTCAGTGGAACAAACTCGGAGAGCAACGTACCTTGGATTTATTATTTGCTTGTGGCTGAAGAAATACCTGTGATTCACACTGTTCCAAGTCTAGTAACACAGTGGTAAACAGAACCTCCTGAGGCTGGGGGAAAGTGGGAAAAGCACACAAACTACGGCAGTCATTTGCTGTGCTACTGAGCTTGCTGCCACCTCATAGCACCACGTTGATATCCATCACCACCAAACCACAGTAATGCTGCCACCTAAATGAAGATAAATGCCGATCAGAGCAAGTAGTTGGAAGTGGAGACTTTGCAAGAGGTGATACCTGTGTCCAGATTCTAATCAGGGCTTCGTGAAAGGCCAGTTACGAACTACAGAACCTATAGTAAATAGACTTGAACTTATAACCCTTTGCCCCAACAATATTGGATGCACATTGGATCTATTTTATCAACAGAACAAATAAGGGTGCAACATGGAGGTACAATATTAATCGTAGGTAGATTATTCAATTAACACTTTAATTTGGCTTCCAAAGAGTACATTTTTCATCTAGGAAGCATAAGACTTTAAAATTCAATATTTTTGTCTCATTCGGACTCAAGTGGATCAAGGTGGCATAGCCATCTTGGTGGTGTTGGACTTATCTGCAGCATTTTAATTGGTGTCTCCAACCCACTTGGTGCATAGATTGCGACGGGCTGGGATAAGACACACCGCATCAGCATTACTGAGTGCTTTGCTTACCAGCAGAACTCACACAGTTAGCTGCAGGAATTCTAGGGCTCATCCTATGCAACTAGCATGTGGAGTTCACCAGGGGTCTTCACTTAGCCCAAAGTTGTTCAATCCTTATGTAGCTGCACTTCCAAATCTGGTGAGGTCTTTTGGCTTTCGGGTGCAATCTTACCCACATAATACTCAGATAACTGTCTCAATGTCCAGTGACTCACAGGCTGCGGCTGAAAGTTTTAAGAAATGTATTTTAAACATCTGTAGTTGGTTGAAGGGTAATTGCTTAAAGCTTAATGCAGAAACAACAGAGATCCTGATCTTTCTTGGCCAGAATTCTTTGTGGTCAGTGGCATGGTGGCCAGAGACATGCGGTCATCTTCCCACCCCAGTTACCATTGCAAAGAACTAAGGAGTCATCTTTAACAATACAATGCCTTTTGACTCACAAGGTAAAAGAACAACCAGAACTTGTTTTTACATCATCAAGATGTTGAGAAAAATACTTTCCTCCATGCACCCCGAAATTAAAGCTGCTGTAGCGATCGTTCTAGTAACATCCAGGCTTGACTACTGCAATGCACTTTATCTTGTCATCAATTAATCTTTTCTCAGACAATTCCAGGTGATCCAGATTGCAGCTCTTTTGGTTCTGAACATACCGAAGGGTCTCTTAATAAGAGAGGACCTGTGTCCTATGCACTGCTTATCAGTCCTAAAGAGAGTGCGTTTTAAAACCCTTTGTATGGTACACAAGGCCTTGTATAAGCAAGGATCACTTGCTCTGAGGTCTGCATTTCTTTGGTATCGCCCCGCAAGACAACTAAGATCCTCCTATGAGGAAGGTAGTTATTCCTAGATGGGGAGGTCGCACTTTTGCGATAGCAGAGGCCAAACTCTGCAATACAATGCCTTTACAGTTATCCAGCATAGACTCTCATATGACTTTCCAGAAGCAATTGAAGACTTGGCTGTTCTCTCTCTCTTTATTTAGCCCTTGCTGGAGGATACCTCTTTCTGAGAGCTTTGATGCCTAAGGACCTAATGTGCTCTTCAAAACACAAATACAAATATTCCATTCCTTTGCAATCTTAGCCAAAAAGAAAGTCCACAATGCATTCATCAATTTTTGCATGCTCCTTTATTTATTCCCAAATATCACCAAAACAAATATAGATGCCAACATTTCAAATGCAATCAATTTAGCCATACAAAGTATACAGCTTTAGTGTGCTGAGCACAGTTTTTTTATGTTTTGATGTAGCAAAAGTCCTTTTTGGAATTGATATGGGTGCAATATGTCGAGAGGTGCAGTCGGTCATGCCTAAATCATGCTCTAAGTCTATGCACCAGGGGTTATTGCCTTCACTGTAATCCATGCTGCTCTGTGTGTCTAGTGCAGCAGCTCAGGTGCAAGTTGTGCTATGCACTTGGTGTTCTTGATTTTCGTTGTGACCCAATCTGTTGCAGTGTAGTTGGTGGTGATACAGGCCAGGTGCACATTGAGGTGCTGGAGGTCGGTAATAGATTGTGTCCTACCAGTGTACATTTGGTGTTGTTGTGTCCACTGCTACCTGAAACAAAGGGTAATGTAATGGAAGGTATGTTTGACTGGAAATGACTTGCAGCTTCATGCCAGTACCTTTATTTTTGCCCATTATGTCACTCTAGACAGAGACGAGCCTTATGGAAATCACTCCTGTCCTGCTACAATTGGAACGGTCCAGATTTTAAGGAAAATATTTGTTGTGAATGAACCATCAACAGTGGAGATGGATAGGGGGTGTTAGAAAGCCCTGCAAGTCTGAAGAGTATAATGATAAAGGCAAGTGGTCAGTTATAACTGAGGTGTGACCGGAAGCTTTGCAGATTGTGTCAATCACAGGGGAGAAAAAGTTTTTAGAAGATTACATTGTGGAGGCGTATGCCTGTCACAATAAAATAAAGTGACCTTTTCACTCTATTGCTGTGTCTGTGGTCGAATGCAATGGGATGTACTTAAAGTCATAAGGACAGGTCAGATTGCAAAAAACATAACTCTAGGTTTTTATTTCGGCCTGATAATCCTGTTATCCAGAGTTCATGCATGGGGACCTGTGTCTTGGCAGCCTCCTAGGTCCGCCCGGTTTTGTTGTGGGCTTCTACCCTTGCAGCGGCTTTGTTGAAGCTGTGTCCTTATCTTCCTGCTCCCCCTTGGTCGTGCCAAATAGGTTGTGTCCTTATTATTTCGGTCTCTCCTGTTTCTATGGGGATTCTGTTGGCATTGCCTAGACCTTCATTTTGGGGGTCTTCCCCATGAAGGCCTTTATCGTCAAAACGGCGGCCATCAGGTGACACAGGACCTTTGTCTCACCCTGTAAATCGGAAAATAAGGAAGAACTGTATTTTTAAAGAAGGCCCCAGATGCTCACAATTATGACAGTAAGTTTAAGGGGCAACCATCCTGCAGTTGGTCCGTGGCTTTACCATTATTGAACTGCTGGGCTCAGCCTGTTCTATTAAGGCAGTTTTTGCCTCTAGGTAACCTCAACTTTACTTAAATAATATTATCAATCAAAAAGCATTGACTGCTTCTTTCAGAATATATACTTATAATCCTGGCAGTAGCTCGTTTGTCACTGCAGGTTAATCCCTATTTTCCTGGCAGTAATCTATTGGTTAATGAAGAGATTAAATGAGTGCTAGGGAAACAGGATGCCCCAGGATTAATGTTAATGGGATTCTTCACCACTACTAATTTCTCTGAATTTGGCCCATCGCTATATTTGCTACCACCTATGATCACTTGTGGCTGTTTAGTTGACCTTTAGGTAGTGTGTCGTGCACTTCCTTTGTTGGTACAATTCTTCCCCCCTTCCAATGTTCCTCCTCAGACCACACTTTCGCATATGCTAGTTACTAACTGTGCATTTGTCATTTAGTAGCTTCCCTTTATGTCCACAGAGAAACAACTTCAACAATCAGTCATTTTTAACCACTTTACTGGTTTAGCAACAACCACCACGAAGCCAATTCATCTAACCAGTAGTGACAGCTTGATGTTTCAGCCCTCTCGACCACCTTGATCCCCATCCAGTTAACAATGACCTCACAACAACACACGTGGCCAACTGCTGGAGCATCTAGGAGATCTATGGACCCCTCTTCCATCCATCTCCTCAAGCTTACCCGTTACAAGCCCTCACACTTCAACCACTTCCTCATCACATTCTCCACTATCTACGACCCTTCTGGTATGCGAACAAAGTCACCTACCAAAAAGGGATCGCACACTGCATCTGTCCCTAGGTTACACTACACCCCAATCGGCACTACTGCCCCCTCACCACGGGGATAAACTTGCAGACCTTAAACAAGACCTTCATTTAGTTAAAGCCGATATCGAAATAGTTTTACTCATCACCTCGAACCTCCAGAAACTATGGATTTCTAACCAGGCAGCTTGGAGTATTAGTACCTCACACTCTAAACATTATAATCCTTCCTCAAGGGGAACGTCAAATTTTTCAGGACATGTGACATTGTTTAAGGAGAGCTCACATATCTTACTTTGGAGATCTCAACCACCTCCTCTAGACCCCAGAGGGTTAAAGATCGCTTATCTGATGCGGCTATTTACTCCCTTCTGTTATCATACTCCACCACTTATAAATATTTGATCACCTTCATCTGTCCCTTTCCAGACTATTCTTTCCACCTCCTTCAGAGAACCCAGCTACAACTATAGAGCCATGGATAAGCTCAATCTATTACATGTCCCCATGTCAATGCTTCCTAACTGCAGGCCAGCAGTGAAACATGCAGTGGACATCGCCAATCTCATCCTTGCACCTGATCTTGATCTTCTAATCTTAACTGAAACTTGGCTTAATGACACCTCCTCACCCATTCTGAACATCCCAGTCCCTCCCAACTATGACATTATCGGATTGGCTCGATCCAAAATCGAGGGAGGCATAGCTTGCATATAGCGCTGCCCCTGAAACAAGCACAAACTGAGCGAATACACGTTTTGGGAAGACCTAGGTGTTGAACTATGGAATAATGACAAGATTGTATGCAAACTCCACACAATTTAGCTCTCCCCTGCAAATTACCTGCCTTTCACAGAACAATTTATGAAGACCATCTCTTCTATCTTTGACAAATACTACAATCAGATCTTACCTGGGAATTTCAACATTCATTGGAAAGAATGAAATGGACCCTTACTGAACATCTTCAAGGATTTCCTTTCTGACCTCCACCTAATCCAGTTATGTAACAGCCCTACACACATTAGAGGTTCCACCCTTGACCTAATCATCTCCAAGAATAATGTCATACAATTGGAGTCCATAACACCCTCTGATTGGTCAGATCACCATCTAATCTCCTTCCTCATCTTGGAAAAGGTGTTGATTAAACAGGGCTAACCTCATAAATCCAGACGATGATCTAGAGACATGAGAAATATTAATCTAACCAATTTAACCTCTATGAGTAACAACCTCCTACTTCCTCCCACAAACTAGACAAATGAGAATGATCTTACTGATCATTATTTCAAATCTATGTCTAACATTCTTGACACAATTGCTCTGAAACAGTTAAAAAGAATAGCTAGTGGACATTCCAAATCCTGGTTCAATGGCAACCCAAATGAGGAAAGACACAGCTTAAGACTCGCTGCGAAAACATGGAGAAGTTGTCCCTCCATTGCTCACCTCAAGCACTCAAGTTCACAAAGAAGTACTTACAAGAAGCACATCAGAAGCTCCAAATCAAACTACTTCAGGACCCAACTTTACAATAGCAAAAACAGAATTAAAAAAACTTTATGAAAGCATCAAACAACAATCTGTCTGCAAATCTAACCACCAATCACTGGATTATGGATCACTGCCTAAATGACATGTTAATCTACATTTTACACAGACCAAACTAGGAAAATTGATTTACACCTGCAACATGCTTCCCAGTGGCTACATAGTCAGGTACAGACCAATTTTCCCTCCAAACACAGCATCCGGTGAGCTCCAGTCATATTGGGCTTAAAACTAAAAATAATCTTGATGAAGCCGATATACTCAAAACAATTATTTCTATCAAACCGTCTAATCACTTTAATGATAAACTGCCCACCAATATCATTAAAGGAGCTTAGATCTTTCATTCTCCCGCTTTGGACTAAGATTCTTAATACATCTCTCTCCCAGGGCTTGTTTCTGGATTGTTTAAAGATAGGACAGGTCACCCCAATCCCAAAACAACATAATGCGGACTTGTGTGATCTTAATAGTTTCTGCCAAATTACCAACATCCCGACAGTTTCAAAGTTACTAGAGAAATGTGTGCACCTGCAAGTCTGCAAACACATTGAGGAGTTTCATCTCCTTGACCACAGTCAATCCGGTCTCAGAACGGGACACAGCACTGAAATGGCCCTAACTCACATTACAGATGATTTTCTTAGGTTACTTGATCAGAACAAACCTTGCTTGCTTATTCTTCTGGATCTTTCATCTGTTTTTGATACGGTCAAACATGAGAATTTAATCAGCCTCCTAGAGAATAGGATGGGTCTATCTAGTCCCGTCTTAAATTGGTTTGCCTCATTCGTAAATAATAGAGCTCAAACATTCAAAACCAACTATACCCTCTCTGACACTGCTCCGCTTTCAATAGGAATCCCTCAACGTTCCACACTGTCACCCACGCTATTCAACTTGTGCATGGAACCCCTTACTGAAATTCTGAAGCTTTCAAACATTCGAAACCACATGTACGCTGACAACACACAATTAACCGTGAAAATTTCCTCTCCTGAAGATATCAAAACTCGCAATTCCACCTTACTGAAAACCCAACAATGATTAACCAGCAATCACCTGATTATCAACACACTCAAAACAGAATTCCTCTTGATTGCCCCCCAATAAATAACTATGCCCCCATAGAAGAATGGCTCAAACAACTTACAGCTTCCAATTGTGTCTCTCACGTCATTGACTGTACTAGATCACTTGGCATAACATTGGATAAACACCTGAATATGCAAGATCATATCAAGTCTACTACCGAGGCAGCTAACTACCTTCTGAGCACTCTTAAGAAAATCAAACCCTTCTTACCTCCTGTAGACTTTCAGTTGGCAGTTCACGCACTAGTAATTTTAGACTAGATTATGGAAGTGCTATTCTTGAAGGTCTACCTAAAACAAGATTGGCACGACTGACAGATACTTTGAACTCAGCTGTCAGGTTCATCACGGGATCAAGAAGATCCAACTACATTACACATGACCTGAAACTTTTAAAATGGCTAATGTTTGAAGCAAGGATCCAGCTGAAGATAGTCTGCATGACTCACAAGGCCAATAAACTCAAACTGTCTGGCGCCTGATGCTCCTTACAAAGCGCGTACTTTCTACTGCTGAAACCACAGAAATTCAACAACAGGAAGCTTACAACCGCTCCTTCTCCAGTCTAGCCCCAGGAATATTGAACACACTGCCTCCAGAAATCAGATCTAACCTCTCGACTACATCCTTCAAAAATGAAGCAAAAATGCTTCTGTTCCAGCAATAGCTGCTTTTATTCTTTTCAGCTGGGCCCTCTCCCTGTGAACACTTTGATGCTAGAATCGATCAGGCAGCTAGTTAGATGACTCTGCAGTGGTGTTGTTTATTCTTGAGATTGCATTGTTCTCTTTTTATGTTTGGTTTATTTGTTTGATATATAACTTGCATTTTTCCACTTTATGTATGATTTGTTTGCTTTTGTATAGCGCTCTGATGCCCTTAAGGATCATGCTCGCGCCACATAAAACACCTCAAATAAATCAAATAAAAATAAAATAAATAAATGTGACCACTACTTACGAACCCGTAGGAAAACTGCCAGTCCCCTTCAGCTCAGAGTCCTGATTTTCCATGGAACAGGTTTCTTCTCCACTCGTACTGTGAAATGAAACACATTGTGCAAGAACTTCCTTTTCTGCCAAAAGTAAGTAATACTGTTAGGAAAAGTTCATTAATGTCACATACTGTAAAGTCTACTAAACATACAAGGCCAGAAACAAACCAGCTTATGTAGTGAAATGGGGGAAGAGAGGTGTGATCTTAAATTTAGACATCTTTAATCCTCTTGTTGTAACAACTGAGGGCCATGTTTGATATACCAGAAAACATACATATTTTTCACATGGCGATGGATCAGCGATTTAATAATCTGTACAGTGTGTAAGTTATAGTACCTGAGGTGAGAGCTGTGCTACCTTCTCGGACACCTATACAAAAATTGGATTGATAGTAATATCCCCTGAATCGGAGAAGACCAAAGGATATCCTGCTGCACAAACTTGATAAAAAATAGGTGTAACTATTAACCAGGAAACCAGGATAAGTTCAGAATATGTCATGGAAACCAGGAAAAGTAAATGAATATGTCTACAACAAAATAATGCTACTTACCACCTTCCCGGACATGATAAATTGAACCATGCTTCCTTTGTATAGGAAGCCTCGATTTGATTCCACCTCATGTCTCTTTCATCAAGCACTAGACACTCCCTGGCCATTTACTTCACTCCCCTCAAGGTTCATTTTCATCCCTCCTTTCTCACTTTGTCACTGTTTTCTGCCATTTACTTCCTCCGTCTTCTCCCCCCTCTTGAATGAGGTGCTGGTCCCCAAAAATGAGGTGCTAGTCTCCATAAAAGAGTGCCGGTCAGCCCCACCTAAAACCTCTGGTTCAAATTGAGCTCTGTAGAACGCCAACATATCTTATAAATTCATTAGAAGAGAGAATTCCAGTTCTGAAAAATAGGGGGAGGAAGCCATCCAAATCAAAGTACAAATTAACTAGAAAAGTCATCAGAGGCCAAAAATGGTAACAAAAGGAATCACTTAAGAAAGGAAGGACCGTGGCGTTACAGATAACTTAATTGTATTTAGGGCTAAAGATTTTGCTACAAATAGACAAGAGCATCTGCTCCAGCAGACAAAGTCATTTGTGACTACAGTTGGGGATCAAATACTTAAATAATTAAATAAGACAGACATGCCACTGCCTCATTTATTTCTAGGCGTGAGGGCTGGATTTTGCTTGTTATGCATGGGGAAGGAGGGCAGAAGTTATTCCCTTTTACAACAGAACTAGCCTTGCAAGGGCTGCAGACAACAAAAAATGTGTAAGAGAATGAAGTGTATGTATGTGTGGGATGAGAACCATGGACAACTATTGGCAAAGCCAATAGGTCACGCCTATGCAGGACCTATTGGCTTCAGTAATTTGAGTTAGCCAGGTTGTAGACCAGCCTGGCAGCTGTTCAGCATGGCTAAAAGTGACATAACGGGGAGTAGCGCTGAGTGTCGTAAAGTAGAGTGTCATGGAGTAGAGTGGTGGTATTATGGAGTGGCATACAGAGGGATGGACTACTGTGTCGTAGAGTGGAGTGGCATAGAGTGTTGTTGGGTGGTACAGAGCACAATGGACTGATATGCAGGGTGTTGTATAGAGTGGAGTAGAGTGCTGAAGTGTGGTGTAGAGAGGAGCAGATTGTCACAGAGTGAAGTGGCACCAAGTGTAGTAGAATGGAATGATATAGAACAGTGGTAGAGTGGAGTGGCATAGAGGGGCATGGAGTGTATTGGCATAGAGTGGAGTACTGGAGTGGCTTATAGTGGAGTGTTGGGGTAGAATGGAGTAGTGTGTGGTTGAACAGAGTGGAGTAAAGTGGTATGAAGCAGCGTGGAGGAAGTTGCATAGAGCGTCTTAGAATGGAATAGTGTTGTAATGTGGCAAATAGTGGACTGGACTTGCGTAGAGTAGAGTGTCATAGAGTTTAATGGAATACAGAGCTGTTAGACCTGACAGCCTCCCTCCACTTTTTTGACACTGTTTTTACTGGTTTTAGGACTCTGCGCACTTTACCACTGCTAACCAGCGCTAAAGTGCATATGCTCTCTCCCTTAAAACATGGTAACATTGCCTCAGACCCAGTTGGCATATTTGATTTACTTGGAAGTCCCTAGTAAAGTGTGCTGCATGTTCCCAGGGCCTGTAAATTAAAAGCTATTAGTGGGCCTGCAGTACTGATTGGGCCACCCACATAAGTAGCCCCTTAACTATGTCTCAGGGCTGCCATTGCAAGGCCTGGGTGTGCAGTCTCACTGCCACTTTGACTTGGCATTTAAAAGTACTTTGTAAGCCTTATCTCCCCTTTTTCTCCATATTAGTCTAAAGGTAGTGGAAAACTCTTAAAGCCTTTTCCCACTGCATCAAGGCTACCCTCATATACTGTTTGAGTGGTAGATTCTGATCAGAAAGGGGTAGAAGGGCATATTTAGTGTGGCCAGAATGGTAATACAAAATCCAGCTTACTAGTGAGGTTGGATTTTATATTACCATTTTAGAAATGCCACTTTTAGAAATTGAGCATTTCTCTGCATTTAAATCATTCTGTGCCTTACAATCCACTTCTGGGCTGGGCTGGTTGACAGCTCCCTTGTGCATTTCACCCAGACAACCACAAACACAGGATGCTCAGTCACATCTGCATACTGAATGGGTCTTACTGGGGTGGAAGGGTGGAGGGCCTGACACTTACTTTTCAAAGGACAGTGGCCTGCCCTCACACAATGGACTGTCAATCCCCCTACTGGGACCCTGGCAAACAGGGGTGTACTGAAAGGGGACCTTGTGCACTTCGAAACCAGTCTTTGAAGTCTTCCCCACTTCAAAGGCACTTTTGGGTACATAAGATGGGTCTCTGACCCTACCAATTTAGTCACTTCTGGTCACATCAAGATTCTTCTTGGGACAGACACCCTACTCCAGGACCTGCAACCTGCCAAGTGGAACTGCCTGGCTGCCCAAAGGACTCACCTGGACTGCTTCTCTGAGAAGGACTGCTTCCTTGCGGTTGCCCTGCTGCCTTGCTGGCCTCTGGCTTTGCTGGGAAGTGCTCTCCAAGGGCTTGGATTGAGCTTGCCACCTGTTTCCTGAAGTCTCAGGGCATAAAAGACTTCATCTCTGCAAAGAACTCCTTGTGAGGTGAAAAATCGACACACAGCCTGCCGGAAACTACGCATTAGCCTGCTTCCTTAGTGGAGAAAGAATCTCTGCATCACCAAACCGGAACAATGCAGCCCTGCACCCCGAGTGATCGACGCATCACCGAATTGGAACAACGCAGACTGACTTCCTGCGTAAAGAATTGGCGCAGCGCCTGCAGTGCGACAGAAACTCTGACGCATTGCCCACCGGATCGACGCAGCCCCTGTGACTTCATCATGCGTGCCCAGGATTTCTAAGCATCGTCCCTGGGCATTAAAAGACCCTGTATCGCAAGGAGGATTCAAGCCTCCGCGCCGGAATTCAACGCAAAGCACTTGCCGCTTAGAAAAGAATCAACGCATTATCTGCGTGTTCCCGGAAAGCCGACGCACACCCTTCGTTTTCCACACATCTCCTCCTCTGTGGTCTCTGTGCGTGTAATTTTGACGCAAACCAGGTACTTTGTGCTTGCAAGAGACAATTGTTGCTTTTAAGAACTTATGACTATTCTCATTGATATCAAAGGTGATATTTTTAATTTGAGATTATCCAATCTTGCTTGTTTTTTACCTTAAATTAATCAGATAAATATCCTACATTTTTCTAAATCTGTGTGGTGTCTTTTTGTGGTGATTCCACTGTGTTATTGCATGATTTATTGCACAAATAGAGTGAGGGTCCTTGCTTGGACAGGGAGTAACCTGACTCCCAAGCAAAGACCCTATTTCTAACAAGAGCCAAAGAGGAGAGTGTTGCAGAGTGGAGTAGAGTGGCCTAGAGAGAAGTGGTGCAGAGTGCAGTGGTGGAGAGTAGATTGGTATGGAGTGCAGTGGCTTAGAGTGCACTGTTTTTGTGGAAAGTGGTATAGAGGGCACTGCTGTAGCGTGCAGTGGTGTAGCATAAGTACAGTGTGGTACAGAGTAAAGTGGAGTGGTGTAGAGAGCAATGGTGTAAAGTGGATTGGCGCAGGGTGGAGTAGAGTGGCGTAGATATAATGGCATAGAGTAGATTGTTTCAGAGTAAAGTGAAGTTGCGAAGGGTAAAATGAAGTAGTACAGGATAGAGTGCAGAGTCACATAGAGTGCAGTCATGTAGAGTGCAGAGGTGCTGAGTAAATTGCAGTAGCCTTAAGTGTAGTGGTGTGGAGTGCACTGGCGTAGAGATGAGTGGTGCAAAGTAAAATGAAATTGCATAGAGTGCAGTGGTGAAGAGTAGAGTCAAGTTCAGCGTTGAAGAGTGCAGTCTTACAGAGCAGAGAGTCTTAGAGTGTAGCGGTGTAGAGTGCATTGGCATAGAGTGCACTGGTGTAGAGTGTTACACAGTAGAGTGCTGTAGAGAGCAATAGCATACATTACAGTGGTGCAGAGTAGAATAGAGTGGCACAGATTGCAATGACAGAGCACAATGGTGTAGAGTGGCGTAGAGTGCAATGGCATAAAGTGTTGCAGAGTAGACTGCTGTAGAGAGCAGTGGAACACATTACAGTGGTGCATAGTAGAATAGAGTGGCATAGATTGCAGTGACGTAGAGATCAATGGTGCAAAGTGGCATAGAGTGCAATGGCATGAAGTGTTGCAGAGTAGAGTATAGTGGCGTACAGTGCAGTGGTGCATAGTAGTTGGCATAGTCCAGCGGCGTAGAATGCACTGATCTTGAGGAAAGTGGTGTAGAGTGCATTGGGTAGAATGCAGTAGTTTAGAGAAGACGCGTAGAGCACAGTGGGGTACAGTGCTGCAGCATAGAGTTGAGTGGCATAGAGTGAAGTTGTGTAGAGCAGATTGTTTCAGTATACAGTGAAGAGGTATACAGTGAAGTTCTGCAATGTGGAGTGGCATAAAAAGTGGCATGGAATGCACTGGATTAGAATGGAGTGTTGCAGAGTAGAGTACAGCGATGTAAAGTGTCAAAAAGTGCACTGACGTAGAGTGCAGTAGTGCACAGTAGAAATGAGTGGCAGAGTGCAGTGGCATAGAGTGACATAGGGTAGAGTGGTCCAGTGTCATGGAGTGCAATGTCAGAGTGGAGTGGAGCAGAGTAGAGTAGAGTAGAGTAGAGTGGCAGAGAGTTCAGTGGTGAAGAGTACAGTGTTGCAGAGTAGAGTGTTGTAGAGTGCAGTGGTGTAAAGTGGCACAGAAAACAGCGGCACAGAGTACAGTGGCATAGAGATAGAAGAGATGATTTCCTTGTGCCCAATAAAAAACATTCAAACTGAAGCGTAATTTTTTTCAATATGTCCTTGATGCCAGATTGATATAAGTGAGTATGCAGTAGGGATGGGAGAAAGAGACATCTGCGAAAGTCTTATGAAATATTACTGGTGAGAAATTGTTGTTGTTTCAAAAGAACGCATTGATGTAGGTCAGAGGTGATAGCGCAAGTAGGTCAAATCTAAGTAGGCCAAATCTATTTTAGATGAAGGCCGAAGTTAAGGGGCCATCAGGCCTCTTTTTGTTCCAGTTTGATCCTGGCTGAGTGTGGTCTGGAGGCTCACACTTAGATGCTAATGGAAAGGAGGAGAAAGAAAGGCTCACAGGTTGTTACCACTACACAGAGGCGTGTTTTTGAAATGCATGCACTGTAAGAATGTCGTATGTGTTGGTCTGTCCCAGTATCTGCACAAATAATAATATAAATACCAATATTTTATTTCCTTCACACAGCTTCTAATCCCACTGCAGGGTGTCAGAGAGCTTTACATAACATACATGTTACCTATCTATCTAAAATAAAAATCTCTCATTTGCATGTTACATAATGTGCTATTTAGGGGTTATATTACAGCCTCCTAAATGGAGCATTGGAGGGGAAAAAGCATGCTCCATGAGGACAGTAATCTGCTTTTCTCTTTCCTGTAAACACTCTCACTTTCAAATTGGCCCAAAGCAAAATAAACACCATGCTCCTTCGAAGACACAGTTTGACATTTGACCTGTCTTTGAATGCACAGCAAATGTGACAATATAGGAACAAGATTGAAAGGCCTGTTTACAGAAAGCGAGTTTGTGGAAGAATACAGTAAATATGGTTTAAGCAACAGGAGGGACGAAGTGAACCTGGAGAATATAGAGTAAATTAGGCCAGCAAATAGAAAGCCAGAAAGGAAAATTTTACTTACCAAGTAAGCATCTGTTCATGGCATGTGCTGCTGTGGATTCACATGCTGTGCATACTCCTGCCATCTAGTGTTGGGTCCAAAGTAATGCAAGTTGTTTTTCTTTGAAGAAGCATTTCGAGTCACGGGATAGAGTGACTCCTCCACTCTGTGATAGTGCGCCTGAGCATAAACTTCTTTGTTAGATTGTTTTCCCGCAGGTGGGTGAGAAGAATGTAGAAGAAATATAGAGAAAGAGATGTCCATGCAATGTAACTACATATGTTCAAATATATACAAATATAATGTAACTGAAACTGGCACAAGCATCCTGGGAGGAGGGAGGGCGCATGTGAATTTACATCACTACATGTCACAAACAGACGCTTATAAGGTAAGCAACATTTTCCTTTGATGGCATGTGTGGCTGTAGATACATATGCTCTGCCTAGACTGTTATGCAGTCCCTAAATAAAAGCGGTGGCTAGCCTGTGGGAGTTGCTGTTGACTGGAAAAGTGTTCATACCACAGCTTGACATACATTGGCTTACTGACGTGCTAGTACATCCACACAGTAATTTTTTGTGAATGTATGTGGTGTAGACCATGTAGCTGCCTTACAAATGTCAGCAAGAGGGATATCTCCAAGGAAAGCCACTGTGGCACCCTTTTTCCTAGTAGAATGTGCTTTAGGAGTAACAGGTAAAAGGCTCTTTGCTTTATCATAGCATATCTGTATTCCCTTAACTATCCATCTAGCTATGCCATTTGTGGATATTGGGCTGCCCTTGTGAGGTAGTGGAAAGGCTACAAAGAGCTGTTTAGTTTTCCTAAACTCTTTGGTTCTGTCAATGGAAAACATGAGTCCTCTTTTAACATCCAGAGTGTAGAGAGCTCTCCACGCAACAGAGTCAGGCTCGGGAAAAAAGACTGGTAGCTGAATGGATTGGCTTATATGGAATTGTGAAACTACTTTAGGGAGGAACTTCGGCTTTGTGAGAAGGACCACATTTGTCTCTATGAATTTGGAAGAAAGGATCTTCCAAGGTTAAGGCCTAGGGCTCACCGACATGCTTAAGTGATGTGATGACAACTAAGAAAGCCAGCTTCCAATAAAGGTATTGAAGAGGACATGAATGAAGTGGCTCAAAAAGAGGGCCCATAAGCCTGGTGAGAACTATATTGAGGTTCCAGGATAATGCAGGAGACATTGTGGGCGGAATGTCACTTTTAAGGCCTTCCCTGAAAGCTTTAATGACTGTGATTCTGAACAAAGAACTATGTTGTTTGTTCTGTAAATATGCAGCTATAGCTGAGAGATGTAGGTGAACAGAAGTGTAAGCTAATTTTGACTTTTGCAAATGGACCAGATAACAAATGAGTCTTGAATAGCAGCTTTGATGCGGTCAATACATTTGGGTTGGCAGTAGCAAACAAAATGTTTCCACTCTGCAGCATTACATGCTCTACTTCTGGGTCTACGATCTTCCATGAGAATGTCCATAAAGTCCGCAGGCACACCTAAGTAACCACACTCTATGACTTCAGGAGCCATATCACACGGTTGAGTATGACTGGATGTCGGATTTGTCCTTGATTTTGAGTGAGAACATCTGGCCTGTTGGGTAGCTTCTAGTAGGGAACTACTGATAGATCCAGAAGTGTGGTGACTCATGGCTGACGAGTCCAAGTGGGAGCTACAAGGATCATGGTGAGAGACGTCTGCCTGATCCTCAGAACCAGAAAAGGAAAGAGAAGGAGAGGTGGAATAGCGTAAGCAAATATGCCCGATCAATTCATCTATACAGCATTGCCCTTGGATAGAGGGTGTGGTGCCTGGGTGCGAAGCTTAGGCATTTTCCCTTTCATGTGTGGCAAAAAGGTCTACTTGAGGAGTTCCCCACTTTGAAAAGTATGTTTGAAGGACTCGTGGATGGAGTTCCCATTTATGGACTTGTTGCTGCATCCCGCTGAGCAGGTCTGCAAAGTCGTTGTCTGTCCCTGGAAGAGACTCTACCACCAGGTAAATGTGGTGGTGAAGACCCCACTTCCATATTGTCTGAGAGAGTTATGACGATTGAGACGACTATGTCCCCCCTGTTTTTGTAGATAATACATGGCTGTCGTCCGGGAGGACTAAGGCAACCTTGTGAGATACGTGATGAAGAAAAGCTGTCAGAGCTAGAACCACTGCCTGAAGATCAAGGTAATTGAAATGTAGGGATTACTGACTGAGATCTCAGAGGCCCTGTACTGCAAGGTCTTGAAGGTTAGTGCCCCAACCCATCAGGGATGCGTCTGTGGTCAGTATAACCTGAGGCACAGGGCCTGGCAATAGGCACCCTTTCAACAAGTTGGTGGTATTCCACCATTGCAGAGAGCAATGATTATGGCAGTCTAACAACACTAAATCTTCCAGATGACCCAGTGGTTGAGACCAGTGACAAGACAGACACTGCTGTGGGGGATGCATGTGCAGTCTGTCATGGGAACAATTGCAAATGCAGGATGCCATCATCCATAATAGACGCATAATAGACCTGACTCTGTATGTGGGATTCTCCTGCAACTGGGGAAGAAGAGACTGAAAACTTTGAACACAGGCTTGGTTGGGGTATGCTAGTCCCAACTCTGCATTGAGAATTGCTCCTAGATAAGGCTGTATCTGAAGGGGCTGCAGGTGGGATTTGGTAAAGTTGAGTGTGAAACCCAGAGTGTGAAGGAGGTCTACTGTCAACTGAGTGTTAGATTGGCACTGTTGTAAGGTAGTGGCTTCAACGAGCCAGTCGTGTAGGTAGAGGAACACGAGGATGATCTGTCTTCAGATGTGTGCAGCAACTACTGTGCTTAAACACTTTGTGAAGACTCTGTGTACAGTTGTGACCCCAAAAAGCAGGACTTTGAACTGGTATTGCTTGCCTGCAATTACAAACCTTAAGTAATTTTGGTATGTGGGGTAGATGGAAATATGGAAATAGGCTTCCTTTAGATCTAGAGATGTCATAAAGTTGCCTTGTTGAAGAAGTGGAATAACATCTTGAAAAGTAGCCAGGTGAAAGTGTTCTGACAGAATGTACAGGTTTAGTGGTTTGAGGTCCAGAACAGGTCTGAGAGAACCGTCCTTTTTTGGAATGAGGAAGTATAGCAAGTATACCCCCGATCACTAGTTTTGTAAGGGAACAGTCTTGATTGCCCCTTTGAGAAGAAGAGATTGAACCTGTTGTTTGAGAAAGATGCTTGTGGGATAGCCTAGGAGAGCAAGGGGAGTATTTAGAGGAGTGGTAATGAGCTCCAGACACAAGCCATGATGGATAATGGAACGGACCCATTGGTCTGTGGTAATGTTGACCCATTCTGAATAAACGTTTTGGAGCTGTCCCCCGACAGGTGTGGAGAGACTGGGGGGAAGACGAAGGTAGCCACTGCTTTACAGTGGAGAAAAAGCCTCAGGAGGCAGTGGTCTTACCTCTGCCTTTGTTGTTGGTATCTCTGTAGGGGCCCTTATAGAAACCCCTGGAATAGGAGGGTGAAGGCTGTCTGGTTTGGGAAGTAGATGCCTCAGAGGATGTGGATCTGTAGGCACTTCTGAAAGTGGGGTGACGAAAAGTGACCGTTTGTGTGGGGGACTGCAGAGCACACATGGCCTTGGCTGTATCTGTGCCCTTTTTTAGCTTATCAAGGGTAGTATCTACTTGAGGGTCAAAAGGATGCTCCTTATCAAAGGGCATGTTAAAGACCGCTTGCTGCACTTCTGGTTTAAAACGAGAGCAGCAGAGCCACACATGCCCTCTTATTCGGACACTTGTATTGATGCCATGTGCAGCTGCATCTGTGGCATCTAGGGCACAACGGATATAATTATTACAGATTGTTTGACCCGCAGCTAAAATTTGTTGCCCTCTCTTGGGGTGCTCATCTGGGAATGATTGGAGCTGCCTGCTCAGCCTCTCGTTTGCCGGCAGCATCGATTTCTTGCTCTCTTTCTCTGGAGGAGAGTCACCTGTGGCCTAGCTATTGCCATGTTTTTGTGCAGTGGTGGCTACAGTGCAATCAGGAGGGACCTGTGTTCTAATGTATAATGTGTCTGAGGCAGCAGGCCTATATTTTTTGTCAGCTTTAGGGGTGATAACCCTAGAGTGGACAGGCTCCTCTGCATGATGAAGCATGTCAGGAAGCGTCGGGAGAAACTGGATTTTCCTGTGAGTAGATGTAACAGTATCAAAAAGGAAGTCCTGTTTGATAGGGTCTCTGGGTAGTTTCACATTGTGAAAAGCGGCTGTTCTTGTCACTACTTGCTGGTAAGATGTGGTATCCTCTGGCTGTGAAGGGCGTGTGGGTATAAGTCAGGGTCATTGGGCAGGATGGGGTCAGGGTCATGCTGTGTCACAGTGATCCGGGTCATGCTGTATCCGACCCAAATCCTCCCCAACATATAAAGGGGGTCCTTAAGGGGTATAATCCCCTGGAGTAAGTGAAGCAGGAGATTTTCTTTGGAGGTGAAGTGTCCAGGGCTTATTGAAAAGGAAAAGACAGCTTCCTCTTTATCAGTATAGGAGAAGAAGCAAAAATGTGTCCTGTACCCTCCTGAATATAGAGGCAGTGCTGCAGAGCATCCATAGTCTCTAGGATTGGTTCCACAGGAGGTGTAACCGAAGACTGACTTCAGTCTCTCTGCTCTGAGGTTTTCAGATCCGTGGATTTCAGCATCAAAGGCTTCAGTCAGTGCGATTTCGTCTGCACCAAGGTGGAGGCGGTGGCCGGTCAGCCCGGAGCTGAAGTTCGGACCGAGATGGAAACAATGTCTCGGGCCAAGGTCCTAGAGGTTGAAGCTGCAAACAATGGCTTTGTCTTCTCTGTTTTGGAAGTCAGAGGGCGAGGCAACTGATATGGATTTTTGGATCGGCCCATGGTCTGATAGCAGTGGGGGACTGGTGGGGAACTCTAAAAGGGTCTTTTTCACAGCCTTGGGGTGGGTAGGAGAGGCACCAGTACCAACAGGTTGTGCAGATGTTACCTTGTGGCTTCCGATGTCCAACTGCATGTCAGAGTCGGAGCCTTAGACAGAGAAGGCTTCATTCTGTTGTTCAGGTTCCTCCTGGACGTGTTCTACCCCAAAGATGTCTGGTAAATCATCCAAAGACTTATTTGCCATTTTCAGTCAACGTGCCCTTTGGTCCCAAAGCATTTTCTTTGACTGATAAGACTGGAGTCACAGGTAGCCTCCCGGTGATCGGAGGACGGGCTTAGGTTACACACCAGATGTTGGTTGGTGTGGGGAAATTTAGCATGGCACTGAGGACAGAAGCCAACCGGCTTAGCACAGTGGTCGATGCTGTGTGGTGAGGTAGGACCGAGACGGGCGAAGATGCCTGGGAGTGCACACGGTCGGTGCCCATACGGACGATTCAAGTCAAGTGCTTAGACAGGAATGCACTTTTGACACACACTACTGTTGCAGAGAAGACAGAAAGAAACATTTCAAACCAGAGTGAGCCGAAAGATGAAGTGAAGACACACACGTCTGAACTCGACAGCGGAGAGAAAACAATAAAGGAGTCAATGCCCAGGCGCACCATCACTGAGAGGAGGAGTCATGTGATCCTGTGACTCGAAACGCTTTGTCAAAGAAAAACAACTTGCACCACTCTGGACCTAACAGTAGATGGTAGGAGTATGCAGAGCATGTGTATCTACAGCCACATATGCCATTGAACATGTGAGTTACAAACCACAAAGCCAATGGTAATCAACAGGAGGCATTCATAAGTCAACTTTCCAAAAGATGACCCCCAAGATGTCTGAAGCAAACCAGACAGCTGAGCTGTCTGTAGGCTGCAACCTAAAAACTAGATGTATTTGGGTGGTCAAGAAAACTTGTGCATTTATAGTTGTACAAAGAATAATGCAAATTAATATATTCATAGGACTTCTCCTCCGCTGTGTCTGCACTTTGTAGTGTACTAACAGACACTGTTTGATGGACTTACACTATGGAAAAGGACACGTGCCCCATTTTTTAAATTATGCCCATGTAAGCATGAAAGTACACACGATCTTGCACTGGGCCTGTATAAATGTGGGATTCTATACAGATGTAGGTACTCCCACGCACAATCATAGTGAAGGAAGTTTACCTGCGATTCTCTGACTGCTGGGCGGTCTCACAAGAAGGTGCACAGTCCCTATCTACCTTCACTTTTGTTAGTATCAGAGGCAAACACAAACATGTAAGGACAACACCGCTGGTATGCTCATGTATATATGCATAATCTGGCCTATGCCACCCTTCAGGTAACTGGGTCTATTGTGTGATGCGTGAGCATGATCCCCAATGTCACTGAGAAAACTAAAGGTGAGTTGGTAAAGTAATTAAGGCATATGCCCCGTGAAACATAAGGCCTGTGTAAGTACCACACGTGCATGAAAAAGTCTAGAAGAGTAAAGACCAGGTGGGGGAAGCTGCTTTAGGTCAGCGGTAGGCAGACAAGGTGCTGTCTACTTTGCTTCTCTGTCTCTCCCTCTTTCTCTCTCATGTACGCTTTGGAATTGGAGCAGGATGGATTCTTTGTGTTCATTTTTCCAGCATCAGATCAGTTAGTGCATGTGGGTTGGCAGCAATGTGGACGGTGGCATAGCCACTTCAGTTAACGCTCACAATGGGCATGGGCTGTCTGTCCATGCTCTGCCCAGTGAACATTAGGGGATGCCTACCACCAGAAATTGTACTTTTGCAAGTAAGATACACTTGGTAATGACTGGTTCACTATGAAGGTTTAGGGCAAAGTTTGATTTTTTAGTAACTAGATGGTTTGAGCCCAACTGCCGCTATTTTGAAGTATTAGCTTGTGCATTAAGCCAGGTATTCACATGCTCTTTTCGAATGCAAGAAGCTTGGAAGAGTGGTACAGATGTAAGGACAGGCCGTGGGGCAGAAACATTTTGTTTCTCCCCTACAGGTGTAACTAACATATTCCATAACTGAGAAAGCAGAAAAAGTTACTGTGTGATGTTGAAAAGAAGAAAGTCGGTTGCCTGGTGTGTGCAGAATCTTCTTTGTTCAGACCAGACTAGTCTAGCTATCATCTGTACTTCTGGAAGGACACCTAGCTGCAAGGAGTTGCCATGACCGGAGACCTGTTAACCCTGCCTAGCCTGACCCCTCCCAAGATTGTGATTTGCAAGTGCAGAACTCGCCCTACCCTTTCCCTGTCTTCCTGAGAAAGGTCAAAAAGCAATGTTCCATCTGGGGCAGGTGAATAAGGGAAAGTTAAAAAAAAACGTTGAGATGACAGCTGGCAACACATGGCCGCTAAAGAATATCCTGCTTATCTTGCAGAAAAGCTCACTATCTGGTTCTCTGCACACTTGCAGCCTGGACGCCATAAGACTGCTGACTAACAAGTGTAAAACAGGAAAAAGACAAGGCAGTAGGCCTTTCCCATCTATACTCCAAGGATCTAGCACAACATCCGGGTATCCATCAGGACCGCCCAAACACTGCTCCAATTTAAATAGTTGAAGAGGTATCTCTTTAAAGAACAGTCCATCACAATTCATTAACCGTCCACAAAACCGTTCCCTCTCCTACCATTAGTTGACGTTATACCACATTTATACACCGATTCTTCTTTCTCATTGTGTCCGGACCTTTTCTCTACTGTGGTGTGACACATGTGATCTTCTCTCTACCTACACAGTCCTAAGTGCCACTGTGTGGCACCCAGAAATGAGACTCAAAACTACATGAGCAAGATCCCGATCGTGCCTGCACCAGGTCTTTGTGTTTTATACATTACTATGAACTTGACTGCTTTTGAGCGCGGGCCTCTTCATGACTGCACCTCACTCACTTGTGGCTTCCCTAGCTGTGACCTGGACCCTACTGGGTGCCGTTCCGTTTTGATTACAAACTGCCTTTCCCTCCTCCTTCTGACCACTGGATTTTAACTCTTGGGATACAAAGCATTAGCTGCGTCCACTGTACTGCTGAGCACCCACACAGAGACTCCTGGGGCTCATCATCAACTTACAGTCCTGCTGTGAACTATTAATGCACCAGTGAGTGTGAAAAAAACTAAGTAAGACTGTGCTAATATCGGGGTGAGTGATCACCCCACTCTCACAAACCAGAAAATTGTTATATATTTCGGTGTGGCCCCTGTCAGATTTATGTAAGTAGAAAACACATACTGGCATTACCCCATGATCTATCTATCTATCTATCTATCTACAACCAGTATTCTCCTTCGGCAGATCTCTCTGCACTGTAGAAGCAAGGAAAGGAAGCGGAGAGGAGAAAAGGATAGCATCTAGATTTCATACAGCTAGAGCTTTAGATTTTCCCGAAGTAGAAAAAACAGGTACCGGTTCTGCATTTTATTCCTTATTCTGGGGAAAATTACTTGTATGCCCTGTTAACTCACACAGAACTACCATCCAGAATTGTTAAGGTAAGTGATAGTTCAGACTTCAGCTGGACTCCCAAGTTATTAACAACATTTATTGGAACAAGTCAGGCCCCTAATGAGAGTGGCCAAAGACCAACCTCCCAACAATAAGAAGATCTTCCTGAACTCAAGATCTAACTTTTACAGTTAAATCTATTTTGCTAAGGACTGTAACTATCTCATGTCTCATTTGTCCTTTTGTCTGCTTACATTCTGTAACTATTAAATACAATTATATGTCTTTAGTTTATTAGTGTTTTGATGACTTTGTTCTACTACAGCTTTGTATTTTTTTTCTGTTGGAAATTTACAGATTGTTTATAGATATGACTTCAATTTATGACATTGATTGCACAATTAGGAAAATGCACTCACCTGAGGCAACAGTGGTGTTTTCTTCTCTCTCGGTCCTCTCATGTCCCATGGAACTACTATCCATCTCCTCTTTAACGGTGAAAGAAACCGTCTGTGTGATGGCCACATCTTCTACTTTAAAATAAATGTGCGAACATTAGAATTAGATGTAAGCCCAACATCTGTTGATATTGGTCATTCCATATGTCTGTGGGTAAACTAGTGAAGGATACAGAATGGACTTGAAAGTAATACCAAATGGATTGGGGCTTCGATCACTGTCAAAGATTTCCCTTTCCTGATTGTGCTATATCAATAAATAATGCAGTTGAGGTACAGTAACATGGTGCTCAGCATCTGCTAATTTCCAGCACCCACATCAACCAGCTAGTTTTGTTTGACCTACATGTGGTAACTTACTCACCATCTTAACGAGGATATGCCTGGTCCAAAAACTAATGCACAGTACCAAAATATTTAGCACCTTAAATCAGATAGATCGTTTAACTGCATATATATTTTTTCAACCTGCCACATCTGGAATCTCATTAGCAGGTCTCACAATTGTGATGAAGATACGCCTTGGAAAAAACAATATTACCTCTATTTGTGACAAAGCAGCAAGTTTATTTTCATTGCACTTAAGATGTACTTAAACTTAAATATATTTAGACATATTCTCTGCCTTGCACTGCTTTGCCCCGGACAAAGTATGGTGTCATCATTTCAGATGATGGATGGGAGCTGCCTGGGAATTACAGATTTTGGGGTGTAAGGTGAAGGTTGGTATTGAACCCTTTCCTGTGGGAGTGGACAGACGGTGCAGAATAAGATGCGAAGAGGATGCTTTCACAAGGTTTGAGGATTTAAAGAGTGCTGTGCTTCCTTGCATAGGAGATAGCAAACGTCTACAGACTACCCACGTTGAAAGGTCTACACGCAGTGTTGAAATGTGAAGGGCGTTTAAAAATAAAGCATAGCAATAAGGACTTTGCACATTAAAGCACAATTATTATAAATGTATGTTTGTTGAATGTAGTCAGCTTCCTTGCTGGGGCTGTTAGCTATTCTAGAAACTATTGTTAAAGCTGCAAAGGCTAAGGTGCAGGACAAAAAAAGGAGGCTGAAACAACACATTTTATGCTCTTCTACTTATCGGCAATCAAGTGGATTACAATATTTGGGTGAGCTCTAAAATACACATAAACAACCGTTGGCAACCAAGACAACAGTTTTCATCTTTCGGGCTTAGTGGCTTCGCCAATGTCTTTTGGGAAAAAACATTTTTGCCACTGCTGTGTAGCATCAGAAAAAGAAAGAAAAAAACGTGATGACAGCCACTCCTGGAGGCCACGTTATCGCGTAGGCTCCTGATGACGTGGATGTCATTATTTTGTTTTTACGGATCCAAGATAAAACAAATGAAATTGGAAGATTGCACATGCATTTTTAGGTGGTATAGCCTTCCAAGATAAGAAGGGACAGTGGAGGTGGGGTAGCAACAGTGGAGCTGGAGGAGGCAGCAATGCAATAAAAACAAAGCCCAGTATCAGATGACGGGTGAAGCAGCATGGGAAGTAGCGGGAGAAGCACCCGAGGGAGAGATCAACAGGAGAGTGTGCAGAGAAGCACTCAAAAGAAAGAGTAACATGGAGTGGCCAGGTGCCCCAGTCTGATGGGGTAGAAGCCCAAGCACAAGATGCAAAACTCTGCATGTGAGGAGAGAAGCAAATGATGGAAAGAGCTGAAAAAACACGCATCCTCATGGAGTGCTGAACTAAAAAAAAATAGTTCCCAAAATGTGAGCAGTGGAAGCACACAAGTCAGCCAGCAAAAATATTGCAATACAAAAATATTGCTACCAAGATATTGACTTTATTGACTTAAAAATTATAGTGGACAAAAATATTGACATTACATAAGTATGCATATTTGAAAGGAGTTCACATTATAATAACTTAAATTGTTAATTTCATAAAGGAAAAGGTGGCTGCATGGACTCCTCGCCCCCCAAAGAGGGCCCAGGGCCCCACCCTCTGGCTAAAATCAGTGAAAATGGGTAGTGGCAGTGAGGCACCCTACCTGTGCTTCCAAAGGCTACGGGAAGCCCAATTCTGGGGCGACATTATCTTTTGTAAGGAAGGAGGCTGCATGTCACCCCTCCCAAAGCCTCAAGATGCCACAGGGAACCCATCTACAGGGCTGAAGTTAGTTTTTATGGGGAGGAGAATCTGCGTGCACCCCACTCCCCAGGCCTCGGGAGGCCTGTGGCTGATTACTTGAGGGGGTGAGGCTGCGTGGCCCCCCTCCTTGAGCCATTAATGGACGCAGGAACCCCATCCCTGGGGCCAGCTCTGCGGCTATTTCCAGGAAACACACCCCGGGGCATACCAGTTTCCATGCTCGCAGTGGTGCTGGCAGAGAAACTTGTGTTTGTTCTCACTTGGCAGGCGCATTTTCAAATCTCCCATAAAGCTGGAACAAACAATGCTCCCGCCCGCTGGGAGTAGACTTTAGATCTGTTATCGGCCCCCAGTGATGCAGGCAAGGAAACAGATCTAAATATTGCTCCCTCCGGCACTGAGAAGCCTTAGGAGCTGCCCCCTGCGGGTGGGAGCAATGCCAGATGGATCTTGGGCTACCTCCACAGCCCCTAATAGCACTATGGTCAGTGCCGTGGGTGGGTACCAAGGTACTCACCTTTTTTAACTGTGTATTACTCAGGGGATGGGGTCCCCAGGACCAAAATGTCCATCTACTTAATACCACTGAGCCCTGGGAAATGTCACCAGGCTCCAGGAGGTGAGGTTCCTGTGGCCAAAAATGGCCCAGGGAGTGGGGTCGTGTGCCTCTTTGTCCCAGTAAGATGTTGCTGGGTTCCGGGGGGCTGTGGCCCCCAGGGCCAAAATCAGCCCCCATTGGAGGGGGCCCACGTGCCATGCACTGTTAATTACCCCACTTATTACATCAGTTATGACATCTTCTCTCACATAATTGATAATATCACCACAACATATGCAATGGAATTTGCACAGTGACTAGTTATAGTTACCTTTGGGCATAAGTTATAGATTCCTGAGATAAATATAACTATATATGGTGAATTTCAATGGTTTTGAGCGTGTAAAATCTGAACCTAACTATATCGTTTCTGTAACCTTTGGGCTTTTCAGTGAATTTATATATAAATATATATATATACATATATATAAATCAGAGGTTACAGGGATGTTATAGTTAGGCTCACAAATTCAACTGTTTTACTTAGAGTTCTCTCAAGTAACTATAACTCATGGCCTAAGATAATTACAACTAGTGCCCCTGCCATGCACAGTTTTTCCATAAAAAAGTTGACTGCAAATATTATTTTGATATTATCAATGATGTTAGCAAAGAAGTGCCGTAATTTGTGGGGTAATTAACAGTGCATGGTGAGAGCTTGAGTTATAGTTACCTTAGAGCAGGAGCTATACTTATTTGGGATAACTCTTAACTATAACAGGTGAATTTCTATAGTTTTGTACATTTAAAATGTGAGCCTATTTATAACGTCCCTGTAACCTTTGTTTTTTTAAGTGAGTGTCTATGTTTTTTAAAATTCTATTTCCTAACAATAATGTCCCTGTAACCTTTGTTTTTTTCAGTGATTTTTTTTAAATTTTTTTAACGTAAAGTAATTTTCATTACTATACGTTAATCCAACCACAGCCAAGCACAGCCTTTGGATGTGCGTAGCGGTGGATGCCCGCAAGGCCTGGCCTGTGGCCAGACCCAGCAGCCAACCCCTCTCGACATCCAGCCCCATGCTGCACACGGCCTATGACCATGCGCAGCAGGAGTTGGCTTGCAGGTCTGTATGGCTCCCATCGCCAGGCCTTCTAATTTTATTTTTATTTTTTGCTGATTTCAGCCCTTGGGAACTAGGGCAATTAACACAGACACACATACACTTGATCCCTCAACCTTCAATGTATGGGTCTGAGACCTTAAAGACTTGATCAAAAGTGGCTCCTTAGCATGTGGTGCCCAGACTTGGCTATGACATTGAACCCAAAGATTTTGATTGGAAATAGACTTCAATGTTACATCACTAGGAATGTTTAACAGTGAAAACACTGGGCAATAAACACACTGCCATGAAAAACAATGATTTGAACTTTCAGCCTACTGAGTGTCAGTCTAAGAGCTTTACCATTAGGCCAGAAGTGACCATGGTCTGCTGTCCATCAAAACATAATCATAATGTTTGAACCAAACATTTTGCTAGTGTGATGCTTTTGTAGTCATTATATGGACAGGTCATCGCAAAAACAATCTCTCTTTCTCTCTCCCATCGGATGATAGGATGGAAGAGAGAGAGAGTGACAGGACCACGGGGGGAGCTTCAAGGCCTCAAGGTCCTAGCTGGCTCCCCGCATTCTGCAAGGACAGCACTGCTGGAGCAATGTTTTCATCTGTTTTCCTGCACACATATTTGCGTGCAGGGAAACAAATGAAAACTCTGCTTTCTGCAAGCAGGAGCTGTTTGACAGCTCCCACTTGCAGAGTGTAGAGTGTTTTTTCTGACTTGGCAGGAGCTGTGAAAGCTCCCGCCAGGTGAGAGCAAACAACTTTATCCGGGGGTGGGCACCCCGGGACATAGCTGGAGCCAGCCCTGGAGATGGTGACGGCCCCAGGGCCACTAGTGGCTCAACAGGGGGGACACGCGGCCCCCTCCAAGGTTTCAATCAGCCCCGGGGAAGTAGTGGTCTCCGGGGGTCTGACAGGAACCCCCATACAAATTTAAATTTCGCCCTAGGGAGGTGGCGGTCCTTGGGGCTGCGGGGGAGGGGGGGGTAGACAGCCCCCCAATTTAATTACTTGTTAGCCTTGAGGAGGTGGCAGTCACTGGGGTAGAATGGGGGAGCCACCATTTAATTCTTAGTCCTGGAAAGGTGGTAGACTACATTTAATTTAGGTGGCAGTACCCGGTACTGCGGAGGGGCTGGATGGCCATGCCACATTTTAATTAGTTGTTAAGCCCAAGAAGGTGGCAGTCTTTGGGGCTGAGGAGTGGGGGGTGAGGGGTCAGGTGCCCTACCACATTTAATTTTATATTAGCTCCAGGGAGGTGGCGGTCCCCCACATTTAATTCGATCTTATCCCCAGATAGGTGGCGGTCCCCAAGGCTGTGAGGGGAGGGGAGGTCCCCTTGCATTTAATTAGTTATTAGACCCAGGGAGGTGGCGGTCCCCAGAGCTGCAAGGGGGCCAGGTGGCCCACTGTATTAAAAATGTCAATGCTTCCGGGACCTGCCCCACCTGGGGGCTTCATAAAAAGAAGTGTGTTTTTTTTTTTTAATCTGCCACGACTAGCAGTGACATTTTTATTAACAAAATGTTATTTTTGCTCTGGGGGTCGCTGCACCAGAGCTAAGAGGTCAGAGTGTCCCTACCCTGGACCCTTTTCTCTATTTTATCTTTTCTCTGGGACTCAGCTGAAGTGGAGTCCCAAGATGGCTGCCAACACTTCCTGGTTGAAGTTTGGGCAGCCAATCAGAGCTCTACATTTGCCTGAACAAGCTTGTTATTATTTGTGAATCATTCGCGCCGCTAGATATCTATATTTCTTTTCCTTTTCATATCTCAAAAACTACAAACAGATTTACACCAAATAACCAAAAAGCACTCTTTCTGGGTCAAAAGCTACTTTTCCGCCAGATTTGGTGTAATTCCATCCAGCAGTTCAGGCTGGAGTTGTGTCTAAAATCCCTATTGGAATTATAATGGGAAACACAATTTTTTTTTACACCCCAACCCCTTTTTGTTAGTCCCCGCTTGTCGGATCTCCCCGAAACTTCCTATGTACAACAAGAAAGTTGAGAACACTTTTTTTGAGAAGATTTTGTGAAGATTCGTCAAACGGCACAAAAGATATAGGCAAGTCAAAAAGCACTTTTTCACAGGAAACTAAGGGGCAATGTACTGATGGCGGATGGAAACACCCATCTGGCAAACTCCGACAGAGTGGGTGGCCGCCATGCCCCATTACGACTTCAAGGTTTCTGCCTGTCAGTCCAGTGGGAAAGGGGTGGCAGCATTGTTGCCAGCTCATAATAGAGCTGGAGGCAACACTGCTGCATGCAGGGGGCACGAGCACCCTCAAAAAGCACACTGTCTGAACAGCAGACAGATGGCATTTCGAGGGTGCTGGGCAGGGGGACCCCTGCACTGCCCAATGCCAAGGGCATCCCACAGTTGCCGCAGTCCGACAGCCAAAATGTTGTGGGCACGCAGGCCGGACTAGATGATGAAGCAATATAAAGGGTGTCATTTTAAGTAAGGCAGACCTAGTGACTTTTCAAAGGGTCAGAACACCAAAATATAATCAGCATTGGGAAAGCTTAGTAGTCTAGCTTTACAGCTTAACTTTTTGGCTTTGTCTTGGAATGTTTTTGTGAAAGTATTAAAACACATTCAGGGATGACAGACTGGCAGCTATTTTGTAATGATCTGTTTATGTAAAGGACAACAAAAAGGATACCACTGTAACTGCCAGTGGGTCCAAAAACATAAGTGGTTATCTTTATATTTTTTAACTTTTCCAAAAACCATTAAAAGATGGCTGCCTATGCATACACATGCAACAAAGGTTGAGGTTTAAAAATTACCAGTGATGGTCATGGTGTGATGGGAAGGACTCAGGGTGGTTAGGTAGCAGTAACTGTACATCTAAGGAGTGGGGAGGGCAGTTTTGCAATTGGTATTCACTTTAACGTACACCAAGAACACATTAACATTCACACTTGCAGATAGAAAGCACAGCTTAGTCTGCATTGGAGGACACAACCAGGGGGTGATAATAAAATGATACACCAATACCTTTTCAATGAAGAAAGTAAGGTATATCTAGTGTGTTGTAAATGTTTATATGTTCAGAAAGATAAATGGGTTGGGGAAAGCATATGGTTTCCTTCAGTGTGGACTTTGTTATATGACATAATGAAGCAGTCCGCCGGACAAAACACATCTAGATGGTGCAATGGAGCAAATTCGGTTTGTTTCTATAAAAATGCCTTCCCATTAAAATAAGATGTGAAAGGCACAAATGTTGTGTCACTAATTAAGAATGTCTGCAGCAAGGTAAACCATCACTACTTCGCTTCTGTTTCACTAGTTTGTAGCTGTACAAAATATGTGTATAATATAAGTATATGATGTATGACTTGAATCACCATAAACATAGGAACAGAGCTGTTTAAAATGAGAGAACTTTATGTGTGGCTATTTTGCTATTTTTATGAAAAGCAATGGAGCCTTTACATGCTGCAGAAATCATAGACTGCCCACCATACTTACAACTTTTGAAGCATTTCCATCTGCTGCAGCCCAGGCAGGAGTGACGTTCTGTTCCCTGCCGGGGTGAGTGTGGGTGAGTGCAGTGTTTCCTGGCCATACTCTCCTGGGCATGGAACACCAGTGTCTTGAGACATGGGGTCCCTGGGAAACCACATCAATATCGGGACCCAGAGAAGGGGTCTCTTGGGCTCATTTATGGCCCAGGAGGGGAGGGCCGGACACCCAAAAAAAACATTAGCCCCAAGGGGATGGGGCTCCTGGGACCTCTGTGAGGCTTGGAGGGGATGCATGCCCCCGCCCCCAAAACTGAAAACTTTTTCTTGGTGGATGGGGTCCCCAGGGCCTACAAAGGCCTAAAAAAAGTGACCCCAGGGAATGGGCTCCCCGGGGACTAAAAAAGGCTCAGGTACGGGGGCCTGGCACCATCCCCATTTAATAAAAAGCAGCATTGGGGGTGGGGACCCTGGTGCCTGAAAAGGCTCAGGGAGGGAGGCCGCGTGCCTCCACTATACAAATGAAAGCTCTGAACCCCTGGGCCAGGCCCACGCCAGGACGATAAGATAAAAAAATGGGTGGGAGCCACTATTGTTTTTTAGTATTGGAGCTACAACATCTCCTCAGATCCAAGGTGACGTTAAAAAAAAAAAGAAAAACATGTTTTCGGCCCTATGGAAGGTCTGGTGGCAGAGTATTCCACCCTGCCCCCTTTATGTGCTTTTAACTTTTTTTAACAGGACAGCGGACTAAGGGCATGATTATGACCCTGAAGGATGTGATAATCTGTCACAAACGTGACGGATATCCTTGCCTCGATTTTACAAGTTCCACAGGATATAATGGAATTTGTGATGCAGCAGATGGGATATCCATCACGTTTGCAGCAGAGTATCCCATCCACCAAGGTCGTAATCAGGCCCTGAGTCTTAAAATGGCTGCGTCCACATCTCTGTTGATACAAGGAGAGCCAAACAGATCAAATCTTTTGATCTGTTGGATCCGCGGTTCGTCAGCAGTGTAATATATTTTCAATTATTTTTTAACCTTAATTTCTCCAAAACTACTCAACAAATCAACACCAAATCACAAAAGCATGATTCCTGGATCAAGATCTAGCTTTCTGCCAAATTTGGTGTAATTCCATTCTGCAGTTTTGGCTGTAGCGGAGTCTAATTTTATCGATGGAAAATAAATAGGGAAAACACGTTTTGGGACCCCTTCATTTTCTTGGCCCTACTTGTCGGATCACCCTGAAACTTTTCTAGGAAGAGTACTAGGATATATACTTATATGTATATAGGTATTTCAAACATTTCCTATCCTACTCCACTACAAACCTAACAACACATCCAAAATCTAACACCTCCCACCCTACAAGTTCCATAACCTGCCAAGAAATCAAAAAAATAAAATGACACATAATTCTTTAAATATATTGCTAAACCAAAACATAATATCAAAATAATTACAAACAATTAACAATAAAATAATAAGTGATAACACTCAAGCTAATAAACCATTTTTAAAAGCCCCAATAAGATATTTTATAGAACAATATCAAACATTTCAATATTATTAATACATTTACAAATATAATTTTTCCTGCAATATTATGTCCCATGACACTCTGGACATCACAATATTTTTGCAACTATATTAAAGATCAACAATATTTTTGAATGAATCTTATGGTAGTATATTTCCCACTGTACGTTCTTGGAGGGGCACAATAGGTCCTGCAAACCAGAGAGCTTGTGCTTTCTTGTACATGAAATCTAATAAGTGGATATTCCAGTATCAAATAAATGTATTGGTCTAGGTGTATACTTAGCCATGCATGCATTCGTTGCTACATTTAAAACTGCCTGCGTCTGCTCAGAGAAGCTGTTAAATTGTAATGTCTGTGAACCTGAACAATCTAGGAAAAAATATGGCCTATTTTTAAACCTATGGAACTTTACACTGTGGACCCCTTTGATTTTCTCTGGATTGGTATGTATTTGGAGTTTCAAAACTGAAAAGGTGGGATGGGAGTATGTCCTATTCACATGTGCAAATCCAATAATAGAGGTGGACAAGGCAATAAGTTAACAGGGAGAGCCAAAGCTGAGCCAAGGGTCTGGTTGGGCTCTACGAGCCCCCGCGTGAGCCGAGCCTTTAAACTATTTGCCATGAAAATCATACTGCAAACATCATGTAAAAATATGAAAAAGTTTCTTCATTTAAAAAAAAAAAAAACTATTTCTTAAGTATGCAGAAGCCTACTTCTCCTTATGCCACTGCACTGAGAAACATTTATTAAAAATGATTATTTCTAAACATTTCTGTTCCCTGCCCCCATACTGATAACAATGCTATTGGTGAACTAAGGTGTAAGTCACTTCTTATGTGTACGCTGTAGGTGCTCTAGATTCTTAAGTGGACCAACATTACAATCTACTAAATCGAACACAAAAAGTTTTCGAACAGAGCACATCTCAAACTTGCATATTTGAAGGTGTCCTCATATGTGATAATTTAACAAAAGAGACGCTGTAAAATAAAATATTTGTCAAGGTTCACATAATTTGATGAAGCAGGAAAGCCGAAATTTAACCCAGGTTTACTAATTCCACATTGTACAGTTCAGCCACTAATTGAGTATCGTCTTCTCTTGCCAGTTTACATCAAAGGTTGCTGTTTAGCTTACAATTGTAGGCAGATAAGGTAGAATAAGGGTGTCAGACAGAAGCTACATGAAAGCTCGGCTCGCTCTGGGCTCAAAGGTCCAAGAGGGTATGCAGCTGAGCCTCAGCCTGGCATAAGGCCGGAGCCTAGCTCCAGCTTTCAGTAGCTTGCCCACGTCTATGCAATAATCAAACAAGATGTGGATCTATGTGTACGATGAGGTTGTGCACTTTTGTATTTGTTGCCTTGTGTGTGTCTGTGTCATTTGTGCATGTTCACAACTGTAAGCAAGATTGTGATCAATAGATGAAAGACACTAGTGAGATCTCTGCTCAAGTTCTGCTCACTCACTTGTGGACTGATGGTCACTACACACTCTTCTGGAGTACTGATGCCTTCGGCAGCACACATCTTGCTTTTCATTGCCTCTCAATGAAAAGATAGAGCTGGCAATCAGAGGACCTGTATTAAAAGTAAACATAAAAGAAGGATGACTCTCCAGTCCCTTGTAGAACGACGAAAAGACCTAGATGTTTTTTTGCAGTAGAACTCAATGTGCGGGCACAGTTCAAGGACATGTGCAGACTTCCCAAGAGCGTAAACTGCAGGCAGAGTACACTATTCCCTAGATGTTTCAAGTACTGGGCAATAGAAGTGTAGTAGATGTAAAATTAACAAAGCTCAAAAGAGTTAATACACAAAGTTGGCTGAGTACCGGCCTACAGGCATGCTGGTCGGAGGTAGTGCCCAGCAAGAAAATGGCATCCTTTAAATGTCAAAAAATTTAGTTCCAGTTAGTCATACACCAAAACATTATTTACACTGTAAGGCGCAGTTATCAAAGCATGTTATACACCAAGGTACATACTGAGGAATCCATATTAACCTTGTAAAATGGCTAAACTCAATTCCTACTCCATAATTCTTGCATACCTCCCTCGTTTAGCTGATTGCAAAGCCATCGGTTCCACTTGACAAACCTTATCTCATCCTCGTGAGTCCAAAAGAAGTGGCAAGAATGAATTCCAAGCCAACCAGTAATAAAAGCTTAGCTTGTTTGCCCTTGCAATGGAAAAGTTAAATCAAGTTGGACCAAGTGATAAGTCTTAGAGCATTCTTTTTTTAATATTAAATATTATTGATTTCAACTGTCAAAAAGAAACAGGACAGAATTAACATGCCATCAGCATTGTACATGCTCGTTACACAATGCACATTCATATTACAGAAAGGTCTGAGGCATCACACACCATGCTTCAAATTGGATCCTGGAGATCAACCAACAATCTATAAGACACCAATGGATGCATTCAGGTGCTCTAACAAATGAGCAAACAAAAGGACCCAAATATCTCTGGGGCGTGAGGATGCTGGCAGCATCTAGGCATATGTCTCTAGGGTGTCTCTAGACAATATCCAGCAGCCATCTTTTGTGTTGGGGAGGATAACGTTGTCCCCGCCACATGGCCACTCTTCTCTTGGCCAGCAAGAGCGCCACTGCCACAAATCTGCACCCAAAAGGCTGAATATTCTTAACCAGCCCCAGGAGGCACACCTGGACAGTGCATTCTATTAAATCCTTGTCATATTACACAAATCACATACCACCTTTTGCCAGAAGTGCTGAACTCTTATCACAGCACCATGCCAGTGCAGGAAATCCGCACTGTCTAACCCACAGCTTTGGAAACATGTGTCCTCCAGCAGTCCATACCGATACAGTCTGACAGGAGTATAATACATCTGCTGCAAATATTTGAAATATATGATACCCAAATTGCAATTAGGAGTTAGAAACCCAGTTAATGTACACCAAGAAGCCCATTCCACCAGTGTTAGAGGTGTATCTAATAGTGTTGTCTATTGCTCCAGAGCTTTATCCTCTGGTGGCTGGGTCTCGTCCTGTACAGCATTATATGGTTTTGTGAAGAAGTGGCAGCACATAGAGCTAGTGAGTAGTGTTTGCAGTGCACATAGTGTTTGGGGTATGTCTGGGAAGGATGGGAATAAGACCCTGATAGCCAATCTGAGACAGTGGTACTGAAAGGTAAAAAGAGGAGTCACGTCATACAAAATTCAATACATCATCAAGATCCTCACCTGTTTAATAATTGCAAGAGCGGGGGCTTGGCCATCAAGATTGCTGATCGGACGCACTAGGCGAGTGCTCCCGGCCCCAGCTTAAACATCCTCCACCATCCTGCCGTCCGGAGGCTATGCAGACCCAGCGGACCTGTTGATGGGGGGCAGGGGACCAAGGTGGAGTGCAGGCGAAGGACAAAAACGAGCCACGGAACCACACTTGTGGTGAATACCTAACTCCAAAATGGCGGCCGCGATTGTGGCTGCAAGCTGGGCGGCGTCATTTATCACGCCAGACCTGATCTGTGTGCCCTGGGTCACAGGAGCCCCGGCGGGGGATGCCTGCTGTGAGGGGGGGGCCCTCTGTTTTGTCCACACTTCCTCCCGCTCTCCCCCCGCGCGGTGAGGACTGTGCTGGCAGTGAGCGCCTGGACCGGGGTGACCCACTGGAGAGCCCTGCTGGAAGACGGTGAGCAGTGCGGAGGAGACAGGGGAACTCTGGTGGAGAGATGGAGACGCGGAGAACGGCGCGGATGAGGAAGTGAAGTGCACCTGCTCTGACGCTTGACCCCCGGGGAGCATACTCGGCCTGGAGTTGCTGGCTGGTGAGGCGTGGCTCTCAACTGGAAGAGGAGACCGGAGAGACCGGGGAGACGACTGGGGCCCATCAGTGGGTCAGATGAGTGGACGCTGTCTCTTCCCCCTCCTGGTTACCTAAACGTTGTTGGATGGCTCTTTGAACACAGAGCTGGCCGGCTGAACCAGACAGCACTCTGGAACACGAAGGACGCCGGAACCCGGTACTGCCTGGGGTTGGCGCCCTGCCTGGCGCTGCTACAACAGAAACTCACCCCTCGCCGGCTGAGACACAGTGATTCGTGAGACTGTGGGGATCAGGCAGTTAGCCAGTTGCCCACATTGAGACCACCAGTACCTTATGAGATCGGCAGAGGCCAGTGCTGCAGGCCGTGTGCAACATGAGCACAGACGGATCAAACAAAGGTGAACAGCAAACCCGGAAGGACCAATACACAGCCCAGAATACAGGAGGGAGTTTGCAGAAGGGCCCCTCTGGACCCATGGAAAAGGTGGGTGAACCCACCGGAGCTCAAATCCTGGCTGCCATAGAGGCATCCGGACAGGCAGTACGGACGCAAATTGCGGCTATGGCAGTAGACGTTAACTTATTGTGAGCTGATTTTGAGGGTGGTGGCAGAACGTTCGGTGAGCACTGAGCAACAAGTGACTTGTATGCAGACAGACATAGATACGCTGAAGGCCACAGTAGCCACCCTTGAAGTTAAAACATGCAAACTGGAGGCGAGGGCTGAAGATGAGGAGGGGGCTGGCAAGGAGGTGTATTCTATGTGTAGTGGGCTGCCTGGAGGGGACGGCCCTGGAGGCCTTCCTAGAGGACTGGATCAAAAAGACATTGCCCGCCACACCCCTATCGCCGGTGTTCGTGGCTGAGCGAGCACACAGAGCTTAACACCCCCTCCACTGCTGGGAGCTCCCCCTAGAACAATTATTGCCAAGATCCTCAACCTTAGGGACCGAGACATTATCTTACAGGAAGTGTGCAAACACAGTGACCCTACCTCAGAGAATCACACTATACGCTTCTTTCCTGACTACACTAGGGTGGTACAGCTCCAAAGACAATCGTACGTAGGTGATAAACATAAGTTAAAAGAATTGGGTTACACCTATATGCTGCTATGCCCATCCAATTTGAAGGTCCTCCACACGGACCACTCACATTTTTTCCAGACTCCTGAAGCAGTCTGGGATTGGGTGTAACCTAGAGAAAGTGAAGGACGCCTGGAAACCCCACACAGAGGGAGCCGGGGGGGAAACAAGGGGCAGGTGATTCGCAGGCCACTGTGCGCAGGAATAACAGGCGCCACCCCACTCGCCGTTGCAACAGAGTTATAGTGCATCCAGATGGCACCCTGAGTATCGAACAGAGAAGACAGGAGCGTGAGGAGGCCAGACTGTTTGTGAAATCCGTCACCTCGGAGGCATCCTCGCGTTTCAGATCGCCACGCAGCGAGGATGGCCTGAATCCAGACTAAGACAATGCCGACACCTGAGAGACGTTGATGAGACACTGAGTTGGAATTCAGGAGCTGGGCTCATACCAGGCTTGGAAATATGAACCTCCCTTCTTCCTGCTCTCCTCCCTCCTACTCTCCCCCCTCTCTTTTCTATCATGCTGCATTCCAGTGCTGGGGGAGGCAGAGACTCGGGACGGCAACAAGAAACGGGGAGGGGCGATCTAACGCACACGCTCTCCCCCTTTGGCCACGACTAAACTTGTCTTCCTATCTTTTCTTTCTCTAAGTGGCACGTCTTGTTGTTGTTTATGCTTTTTTTACAGGGATAAGCTAAGTAATTCGGGTACAGTGTGTGCATGGTTGGATGGTTGTGTGAGAGACTGTGGAGAATTACTTGTGAGCTGGTCGGACCATCTTGAACAGCACCTTGCTATTGAGTGGGGGCAGTGATTCGCTCTCCCTCTCCTCTGGATTGGATAGCGGGGCGCACACACGGATTGGGCAGACACTATTTGAGGGAGGGGTTTACTCGGGGAGGGATGGGGGTGTTGAATGTGTTTCCTGGTTGGAGTTGGAGTTCTGTTTTATACACTTGCCGTACTGTATGCATTGTGATGAAGAGAAGACATGGTGTTATACTGTCGAGAGGGCGCTGGATTGGAATGCGAGGCTGAGACGGATTCGGACAGGGAGGGGAGTGGGCGAGGGGGCGATTGTGGGTTGGCATGGCTCATGATTGTCACCCTAATGCGAATTGTTACATGGAACATGAGGGGGCTGAACTCTTTTGTAAAGCGCTATAAAGTACACACTTACCTTAGACGAATAGGTGCCCACGTTGCCCTCCTACAAGAGCCACGTTGATGGATAATGAAGAGCAAAAATTACAGGAAAAGTGGTGGGGACAGTTATATTCGGCAACATATTCATCCTACGCTAGGGGGTGTCTGTCTGGGTTGCCCCTGGGGCCCTACTCCAACTAAAAAGTCTGGACGTACAAGGCCGCTATATATTCTTAAACGGAGAATTAGACGGGCGAGAACCCTGCCTCTTAAATATATAAGCCCCCAACTCGGATGATGCAGAGTTCTTTAAAAAGCTCCAACAAGAATTAGTACCCTACATGGGGATGCCCATTATCTGGGTGGATGATTGTAATTGTATCTTAGACAGCACTTTGGATAGGAACCCGCAGAAACTGATCACTAAGCCTCATATGACTGCAAAGCTCTGTGAGGTCGTGAGAAGCCTGTACTTCATTGATATATGGAGGGAACTACACCCCACATCCAAAACATTTTCTTATTACACGCCCACACATTGGGCTCATAGCAGATTGGATAGATTTCTACTAGCAAACGACGGCACGGTTGATGTTCGTCGAGCTGTCTATAAGGCTAGATTACTCTCAGATCATGCCCCTCTGTTATTAGAATGTGAGACGCATGAGCCCAAGCCGGCGATCCCCCTGCAGTGAATGCGGCCTGAGCTACTTGGGGACTGTGAATATAAGGGAGACATACAGGCAGCACTGGATGTATATTTTAGCATGAACTGGACCACGACCCGGACCTGCGGCACAAAATGGGAGGACCTAAAGGTCGTCATAAGAGGCAAAAGCTTTGGTAAATCATACGGTATTAGGAAAAAACTGGACCGGGAGCTCGCACAGCAGGAGGACATCCTGGCTTCCCTCCAGTGCCAAGTCAACAGCGGGGACGCATCGGAGGCTGACTGCAGTGTGCTGCATAGAAGAATAGGAGCCATTTTGAATAGGCTGGATTATTATGTCCATAAGGACTTTAGACAGCAGCTGTATCGCGAGGGAGACCGCTAGGGGCGCATGCTAACTTGGTTACTTAGGCACGAACGCCCTATACCAATAATCCTGTCTCTCTGCGGACCATCCGGGGAAAGGTTTTTGAGACAAGCACGTGTGAATCTACTTTTGCGAGATCACCTAAAAACCATATACACCTCACCGAAGAGCGAGGCTAGATGTCACATGCGCGGGTACCTGGATGGGCCCTCACTTCCCCGGCTTACTGTGGCTCGGACGGAGGAACTGGAGGGGGAGTTGTCGCTGGAGGAGTTACAGGAAGCCTTGGGGTCATGACGCACTGTAAAACGCCTGGTGCCGATGGGATAACAGTTGAATGTTACCGAACATATTCTGCAACGGTTCTTCCCCGATTGTTGGAAACATTGCACGAAGCACGTGGAGAAGGCACCTTGCCAACACACATGAGGGAAGCATTGATAGTTATGATACCGAAACTACGGAAAGATAAAGCTGACCCGGGCTCCTATAGACCACTGTCCCTGCTTAATGTTGACGTAAAACTACTTGCTAAGGTACTGGCAACATGCTTATGGCGAGTGGTAACCCATCTGGTGAGGCAGTATCAATGCAGATTCATTCCTGGGAGGGGAACCCACATTAACTTTCAGAGGTTATTGCATGTAATGCATGAGACGCGCAACTCTGCAATCCGTGCTGCGCTGGTGGCATTAGACACAGAAAAGGCATTTGATACTCTGTCCCAGGACTAATTATGGGAGGTACTGCGCAGGATGGGCATTGGACCACACTTCTTGTCATGGGTGCGTCTGCTGTATACAGAACCGCTTGTGCGTACTGGAGTGATAGTTTCAGACTCATTTGATATCGAACAGGGCAGACGGCAGGGCTGCCAACTATTGCCGCTACTGTTCAAGTTAGCTATGTAGCCTTTGGCCATACATCTGAGGGCAGACCTGCAGAGGTGGGGCATTCGTTTGGGGACAAGAATGCACATCGTATCACTATATGCAGATGATGCTCTAGTGCACGTTACAGACCCGCAACGGTCAATCCCGCTCTTGTTACAAAATGATGGATAAATTTGGTGGGATATCTGGCCTTCGTGTCAACCGTCGGAAGACGGTGATGTACCCCATGGCAGGTCTGACGACTGCTGTGGCATCGGAGCTACCGCAGGTGGATTTGGCATGGGAGACTGAGTCCTTTCAGTACTTGGGCATGCATGTAGCGCACTCCCCTCAACTACAATATGATCTGAACATGGGGAAAGTGATGAATGGCCTCCGAGCCTCGATGTAACTTTGGACCACCCTCCCACTGTCGGAATGGGCAGAATTACACCCAGTAAAATGGTCTTACTCCCGCGTTGCCTGTATGTTATGTAAAACTCGCTCTGTGAACTACCCCCCTTCTCTGTTTCGACAGATAGATAATCTGCTGCTGTCCCTTGTCTGGGCAGGTAAGAGATGCAGAATTCACATTGAGGTGTTCAAGTTAGATTTGGCCGATGGGAGATTGGCAGGCTTACTGCAGTATGCGGCCATGTGGTGCGAAGATGCCCAACAGGGGATTGGTGCTACCAGACCTACATCTATACTACATGCCGGGCTTGCTGCAGTATGCGGCCATGTGGTGCGAAGATGCCCCCAACTGGGAAAAATAATTGTTAGAAGGCTCTATATGTATATCCCGACTACCAGGCCTACTAATGGGTGGCTCTAGGCTTCAGCTGGATGCCCCCTTCCTAGTAGCGCAGGTGTTGCGGATGTGGGACCCGGCTGCTACGTGGGTACTGCGGAGAGCGACCTATGCGCCTCAACTTCCACTCTGGTGGATCCTCCACTTTGCTAGAGTCACTGATATACTGGACTTCTCGAAATGGCGAGCAGGCAGATGTAATAATGCCAGTAATTTATATCAAAATGGCATATTTGTCACATGGGGAGAGGCCGAGTCCCTATTTGGAGTTGACCAGGGACAATTCCTGCAATATCCAAGCCTATCACAGACGGGCCGGGGGCGATTTGGAAACCTTTCCCCCCCGGAGCCCACTGAATTCCACCTCGTAATGACCCAGGTTGTGATCCGGGTTTCCTCTCCCGAACCTACAAGGCTCTAAAAACGAATAGGCAGATAAACATAAACGAAACAAGAGCTCGATGGGATGCGGACCTGGGAACACTTACTGATGGAGAATGGAATAGGACCTGCTCACTGGTGCGGGATGGGACTAGCAATACTAGATTTAAACTGACACACTTTCACTATCTACACAGAGCATATCTGACACCGCAATGCCTTCACAGAATATTCCCATCACGACTTGACAGATGTGCCCGCTGAGGCACGTCCCCTGCCACTTTTGAACACGTAAAATGGGCATGTAGCTCCATTGAACTCTTTTGCTGCCAGATAGTGCAGACATTGAGAGATGTGACGGCTGTGAGCGCAAAGGTAACAGTGAGTCACTGCTTGCTGGGACTTCTTCCCACTCCTAAAAAAGGGCGCAAAATGGCGTATAGATTTGCGCAGCTACAGTTTGTTTTGGCCAAGAGGCGCATTGCGTTCCAGTAGCCAAATCCAGTCCCCCAGTCACATGATACATGACTATCTGACCTCACTAAGTGGGCGACTGTGGAGGAATGCCGACTCCGTAAGATACGTGTGGATGAACACGCTGAGCGAGATCTGGAGGACTGGTGTGGTATGATTGAGGGGCTGCATGGAGCACCCGTGGAGGACAGGGAGGACTCCTCAGCAGAAGAACCCATTGGGCAGTAAATACTGGGTTTGCGGATATGTGGCTGTGAGTGACTGGATGATGATATGCCCCTCTCCCTTCGATTCTACACTCCCTCGCGGGGCTCCCCCTCCCCTTTACTCGTTCGAGGTACCTGTTTAACCGCAGGTTGGGTGTCCACTGGCCCCCTAAGTGCCTGTCCCGCCTGAATACTGTTGTCTGGTTGATTGTATGGCGACAGCTGCTCTCTCTTCATGTTTGTATCTGGAAACATGCATTGCAGTATCACAGTTTAATTGTTAAGATTTAATATACTGCGAACTGTGACTGAAATGGATAAACTTGCTCAGTTCTACAATATTCAAATGTTTTGCAGCTTGTGATAGACTATTATACAGCCACTAATGTATTGTTTGGTCATACGCTCTGTATTGTAGCATTACATAAAAAGATGCAGACTGCAAAACTGGCACAGTCTAGAGTCTATGGAATGAGTCGGAATGAATCCCGACTGGTCCGAGAGAAACATATTTGTCAGTAAACACAAGTCTGCCAGCTAGGATCTTTGCCCGGATCTTAGTGTCCGTGTTGATAAGAAGAGGGGATGATATCAGTTGCATTGGTCTGAGCTGTTTATATGGTTTCAAAAGCACTATAATAAGGGCCTCATGGAGTGTTGGGGGAGAGTCTGTTTAATGTACCCATATATTGCATGGATATATGGTGCAAGTGGGTCAGCATACTCTTTGTAGAATTCACTGGTTAGCCCGTCTGGACCCGGCACCTTCCAGGCCAGTAGAGATCGTATGGCCTCTCATACATTCTCCATCTCTATGGTCTGTGACAGGTATTCTCTTTGCCCCTCCAACAGCCACACCAGGGTGACATCGTCCAGATATTCTGCTATCTCTGGAGCCTCGGATGTCTTGCAAGATGAATATAAATCCCCATAAAAGTCAGAAAACAGAGCAGAAGATTACCGGAGTGTCGTAATAGTCAACCCCGTACTATTCTTTATGTTTGACACGTGCTGTGATCACTCGGTTTTAGCTTAGCAGCCAGGGGGTGGCCGGACCATCCAACACTCTCCGTACACCCTTGCTGTGTGATGGTGGGACATGTGGCACAGTCATGTCGTGGTAGCTGGTATTGCGGTCCCTAATGCTGCCCAGAGTGGCCACCGGGGATGCCTGCTAACATTCTTTTTCTAATTGCTGTAGTGTTTGCTCTAGTTTTTGTAACTGTGTTTGTATGTCTTTAAGTATCACTGCATTTGTGCTGATAACATATTCTCCTAATCATAGCCTTGAAGGCTTCCCAGAGAACATCTGCCCCAGATACTGAATCCTTGTTTATGTCAAAGTATTCATGAATAGCATCTCTGACGGTCTCCTTGTAAACGAGGTCTAGCAGTGCAGTGGCCTTAAACCTCCAGATATATTGTGTGAGGGTATACGTTGGAATGGCAAGGTCCAACTGTACTGGTCTGTGGTCCAAAAGGGTTATTGCGAGGTGTTGTATGTCCGTTACCCAGGTGCTTACCTATCTGGTCATCAGTCAGTAATCTAGCTGGGACCAGGTTGTATGCACAGCCGAAATGAAGGTGCCCTTGAGCACAAACATGTTGCTCAATCTCGACATATCAACCATGTTGAACTCCTCCATGCCTTGCCTAACCTCTTTGTCAGATTGTCTTTTATATTTGGGTGCCCCTAACGATCTGTCCGGGGTCATGTTGAGTGGTGTGTTCAAGTCTCTGTACCAAATGTTTTCGGACTGTGGCAGAGTTCAACCGATTCCATATGTTAGTGTAAAAATCTGGGTCATCTACGTTTGGCCCATAGGTATTTACTATCGTGCTCAGGGGGCCACCAAGAGCACCCTGTAGTATTACATATTGACTTTCATCATCTATGATCATGTGGGTGACATGAAATGATGTACCTTTTTTAAACAGTATCACCACTCCTCTGGAAGAATAGGCTGCTGCTACTCTGATCCTAGCCCACTTCATCCCAATAGTGTTCTCTGTCTGTTTCGTCAAGTGGGCAATTTGTATAACCTGTCGGTTCAAGTACGTTAATACCTGGCATGTTTTGTGGGGATTATTTAGAGATCTCACATTCCAGGTCATAAGAGATATGAGTCCAGCCTGTCGTGACTTAGTCTTCTATGATGTAAGGGGGAGTGTATGACTGATGCAACAAAAATGTAGGTGTATCTAGAGCTTCAAACATATGTGTGGTACACCCACTTGAGAGCAGCTAGAGTCCCGATCCCCACCTGGAAAATGGGGGTGGACGGGAGACTCAACTAGTTCTGGCATAGTGAGCAGATCAAGTTAGGTAAGGAAGGTGACAGCACCTAGGATAAGGATGCATTGTTATGCCCAATGTTCGACTTGGCATCCTTGGCATGGTCTCCTCTAACATTTTGCCTCTGTTTCCCAGGTTGCTGATGTGTGCTGGATTCTGTTTTTGCTGTTTTTGTTACTCTGTACACTTTACCACTGCTATCCAGTGCTAAAGTGCAAGTGCTCCTATATAAAATGTGTATGTAATTGGCTTTCAATGATTGGAATATTTGATTTACTGGTAAGTCCCTAGTACAGTGCACTAGAGGTGCCCAGGGCCTGTAAATCAAATGCTACTAGTGGGCCTGCAGCACTGATTGTGCCACCCACATGAGTATCCCTGTAATCATGCCTCAGACCTGCCACCGCAATGTCTGTGTGTTCAGTTTTTAAAAAGCCAATTTGACTTGGAAAGTGTACCCACTTGCCAGGCCTAAACCTTCACCTTTCTTACATGTAAGACACCCCTAAGCTAGGCCCTAGGTATCCCCACAGGCAGGGTGCAGTGTATGTTTAAGTTAGGACACATACTAGTACTGCCAAATTTGGTTTTCACTGTTGCAAGGCCTATCTCTCTCATAGGTTAACATGGGGGCTACCTTTAAATATGATTAAAGTGTAGATTCCCTGTGGGAGCAGATGCACATGTGGAGTTTGGGGTCTCTGAACTCACAATTAAAAAATACATCTTTTAGTAAAGTTGGTTTTGAGGTTTTGAGATTGTGTGTTTGAAAATGACACTTTTAGAAAGAAGGCATTTTCTTGCTTAAACCATCTGCCTGCCCTCAGACAATGCAGTCTCCAGCCCCCTGGTGTGAGTCCGGGCCTGGCCTGGACGAGGCAGGATTTCACAAACAAGGGAGACTTTCCTTTGAAGTAGGCCTACTTCAAAGGCAGAACTGGGTTTAAGAAGGGCACCCAAACCCCTGAAAATTACATCACTTCTGGAAATCAAGAGGAACCTCTGCCTAGAGAAGATCTGAAGAGCTGAGGAGAAGTGCTGGTCTGGAGGCGACTGTGCTTTGTGGAGCTATCCTGCAGTTGCTGCTTCTGCCTGGGACAAAGACTGGACTTTGTTGTGCATTCCTGCTTGTGAAGAAATCTCCAAGGGCTTGTCCTGAGCTTGCCTCCTGTTGTCGAAGTCTCAGGGCCATCAAAGACTTCCCCTGCCAGCACCTGGACTCTCTGCTGAGACTCCTGCCCTGCCAAGTGGTGCCCTATCCATTTCCTGGGGCCTTGAAAGGTGAAACCGGCAAACCAAGACTGAAAATCCACGCACAGACTGCTGTGCGGGGAAAATTTCAACGCACCTTCCGAGACGCAGTTGAGAAATGACGCGCCGCCAGCTTCGTGGCTGAAATCTACGCTCCACCTGCATCGCGGCTGGAAGATTGATGCACGCGTCTGAGGAAACGACGTGCAACACCTGCTGACGGAGGCTGATAACGGCGCAACCCACATAGCACAGATTTTCTGGTACCATGTGGCAGGATTTTCAACAGAGACCTCGCTGGGTGCAGAAAAACAATTGCAAAGCCTGTCCGGACCCGAATTGCTTGTCCGGATCGACACATCGCTCTCCTGCGGAGAGAAAAAACAACAGACGTGGAACGACGCACTGTCTCACTTGCAAGTGAGGAATCAACGAATCGCTGGCCCTTTCCAAAGCACACTAGCCTGTGCGGTGTAAGTTTGACGCAACCCAGGTACTTTTTCATGCTAACAGGGTTAGTACTGTTTTCTAAGGAATTAAGACTCTTTTTGCTTTTTAATTCATAACTTGACTTGTGTATGGTGGATTTTTGTTGTTTTGGTCTTGTTGTGTTTAGATAAATATTACCTATTTTTCTAAACCTGTGTTGTGTGATTTTGTAGTGTTTTCACTGAGTTACAGTGTGTGTTGGTACAAATACTTTACACCTAGACTTTGAAGTTAAGCCTGCCTGCTTGTGCCAAGCTACCAAGGGGGTGAGCGAGGGTTAACTGAGGGTGATTCTCCTTTACCCTGACTAAAGTGAGGGTCCTTGCTTGGAGAGGGGGAAACCTGACTGCGAAACAAGGACCCCATTTCTAGCACCCAGTATATGTTCAGTCAAGCATTTAAACATTGGGGACAAGTCGGTGCCCATTGTAAAGAGTTCCTGCATGATTGTCAGCCAATATGGATTCTCACAGCAGCTGGCCAGCCCCACCTCAAGTTTCATTTCCATCACCTTTAGTGGAGTGGGAGGCCAGCTCATTGGGGAGGATTGCAATATCATCAGCAGTCTCAGTCAGATCGATAAATCCATAGTTCAATCTTTCTGTCATCATCCTCGGATATTCAATGGTCACGTCTGCATGGAGTGATTTTACTGATGTAGTCTATCACAACTTGAGGTGTATGGAAAATCTTTGTTTTGCCTTGGTGGTTCACCTCCAGCCTCGCTAGAAATAGCATGGCATAAGCAATCTCTGCATTTTGTAGCTTTTTCTTGACCAGTAGTATTCCTTCTGTGCGGCCTGCACATTTCCTCCCTCTTTTCATGTGCCAGGCATAGCACTGTGTCGCACTCCCCCTAATCTAGGAGTTCTGCTATTAGGGCACGGGGCCAAGGATTTGTGAGCCATTCCACCACCAACAGAGCTTACAAGGTGGCGGCACCACATATTTTGCCACACATATGCTCACATAAACCTCCAACCTTCCTGTGTTTGCCGACTTTGGAATCCCCATGATCCATAAGTTGTTGCGCCAAGAGCACACCTCCAGATCTTCATTTTGGGCCTTAATTACAGCCAGACTTTTTTTTATGTTGAGGCGTTTACTGGTGAGAGATTGCACATTGTTTTCTGTGTTAGATATCCTTTGCTCTGCTTCTGTTAGCCTAGTAGCATGCTGGTCAAATTTAGAAGTGAGGTGGTCCATTTGTAAGTTTAGTTGGTCTATTTTACCATCTATAGATCGCAGACTTTTCTGCATTGCCATCGGAGTACTTCCGAAGGACATTGATTTTCGGTGTGAGTCTGCCTTGTCTGTATTCCCCAAGCTCTCAGGTAGGCTCTTTCAGCTTTTCCTGGATTCAAATGAGGGCTAAGAATGGGATCTGTCTGTTTTACCCATTGTGGGCCATCTGCACACAGCCCCACAAGGGCACTGTCTGTGCCGCACCGGCAGGGCCAAGGTGCCCAAAAGGGGGTGGTAGTCTATGGATCAGGTGTGGTCCTCACCGCACAATGGGTCTGTGATAACCTTCTTACTTGCTATAGTTTTCAAGTCCCACCGCGCCCCAGTATCACCTTCCATAGAGATCCCGCTTCACTGATTTGCCACCTCACAATGTAATTAAGACCCACTTGGTTGCTGGGATATCCGCCCCTTTAGGAGGTTGTTGGTTGGTTGCCTGATAAGTCACTGCAGTTTGCCTGTGCACTCATGGAGTAGTATGAGGGCCAGGTCGGGGGGCCTTGGAAGCAGGTCCTGTCCCGGCGCTCTTGTTGTGCCTCCTGATTGGGGGAATTTCTGTGACGCTGCCTGCTTGGCTTGTCTCAGGCCCCCGAAGGTAGATCAATGCAGTTCACATTCATGCACTGGCTGCCCAGAGAGCAGTGGTAAGTGGCCCCCAATTCAATTCTCACCTACAACAAGGCCAGCCACTCTATGTTCTTCGCAGTCCTGAGCTGCCTTCTTACAGCCAAGGGGTAAGTGCCCCTGGGGGAACACAAACCCCACAGCCTCGCGCACTTACTTCCTATAGGCGTCACAGGTGTTTTCACATCACATTCAGGCGTCGAGCACCCAACATCGCTTCTTTTTTTTCCGTTACCTTTTTTAACGTGCCAGCAAGGGACACCGACTGCTCGATGTCCCCTAGCCAGTGCTGCCCTGCCATCTCCTCTCCTGCTTCTCTGCACAGGGCTTTCACAAAAATGCCCCGGGGTAACGTTCCAAGTGTGCTGTAGCAATGTCAGGTCATGCCACAATTCTTGCAATCTGCTCTCACCAGGGTCAGACAAGTCCCTCTCGATTTGCTTGCAGGGCCTCGTCTTTAGGCTCAAACCCTCCCACAGCACGCCACCTACTCTGTGGCACAGATCCGCACCTCGATCCCAGATCCTCGCTACTCGATAGGCACCGGGCCTCACAAGTCGTGTCAGCAGCCGCCATCTTAGGTGGTGCAGCTCGTTACTCCAGCACCTCACAGCAAAGGTTTCTTGGTCTTGGTGCTGTCACTTGTCACCAGTTCAACCTGTATAAGATGCTGCTAGATTTTATGCACCTTTATTCCTTGAAGAACGTTTCAAATGTAGCCAGATTGCTGGATACTCATAGATTAATGGCTCACGGCCAGCAGAGCTGCACTACAGTGCTGCCATCTTGCTGTGGGCTCTCTAGCACCCCCAAGTCTTACAGCCTTCTTGCAAGAGCTTATAACATCTATACAGAGAAAAGGGTGAAATATGAGTCCCCTTAAGACCTTAATTGCTGTGTCATCCACATACTAATTAGCCCAAATGTATCCGCCACTGATCATTCACAATGTATAGCATTTCTCCACTGCATAAATCAGATGATTGTGGCAAAAGGCTCTGCTTCCATTTGAATCCATTGTCGGTGAACCTCTATTCATTGCAGTGGAATTACATTGATACCTTTCCTGCAAGTATCCTGTATTTTTTTGCACGGGTAGTTAAAGCAGTGCTTAACTCAAAAAATGTGGAAGTTGATGTGGCCAGATGTGATGCTGTGAGTGGCAAGGGCAAAGTACAACAATGGAAGAAGCTTGCTGCTTCTTAATCTCCTCATTACTATCCTGCTCTCTTTCTGCACCATTGCTCCTCCAACACCTCCCGAGTGTTTAAAGAAGGTAAAACAGCTACTATATGACTGTGTATAGTCCTGAATATCCGGTGTGGAGCTGCCTGTGCTAGCTTGAAATTTCTGTGTGCCACTGTGAAGGAAACTGTGAAATGCTGGTGGTTTCATCTCATTAGCAGCGAACTACGGCAGTGCCTGCCAGATCAACTGGTGCTTGAATATAGCCGATCAGCGGAACAGAGGGATCGGTGCCTGCCAGCCCCGAGTAAGGGACTTATGTATGTTTGCTTTGCAGCAGGATGGCATCACCACAGAATGTGGAAGGTATTTAAATGCTGCTGACAGCTCACAATGGACCACAGTCTAACTGGGACTGAGGGCCACATCAATGCTCTTGTTAATGCCATACCTGAACCATTGAGCTCATGTGTGGGGCATACTAGCAGTCTCCCATTGCAGCAAATTATCAGAGTGGCCCAGCATTTTGTAGGACTCTCAGCCAAGGTGCTTGGGGTGCCACCTTGCCTTATTTTTTTTAATACTCTGAGCGATGAGAGTGGGTAATTTATTGGCACATTGTTAAAAATGTAAACAAAACCTAAAATGCTTTTTGCTCTCTTTTATTAACTTAGCTTTATGAGTCAGACTCCCATCCTACACATCAAAGCCCAATGGCGTAACCTGTGGAGTCCCCCAAGGATCACCTCTCAGCCCCACTCTGTTCAACATTTGAATGGAACCACTTGCCAACATCATCAGATCCCACAGCATCTCCATCATTTCCTACACCACTGACACCCAGTTCATCCTCTCAATGTCCGAAAAGTCCTCCACGACCAGATCCAATTTCACCAAATGCATGACCTAGGTAGCGGACGGGATAAAAAACCAATTGCCTGAAACTCAGATCGGACAAGAATGAAGTGCTGATTTTAGGGAACAAACAAAAGTCCCATGGGACTCCACCCGTTGGCCATCAAAGCTTGGTCCAACACCTATACCATCTAACCATGAAAGAAATCTGGGAATCATCCTAGACAACAAACTAAACATGGCCTCACAGGTGAACACATTCAATCCTGCTTCCACATACTATGCTTATGAGGAAAATCTTCATATGGATTGCCACGAAAATGAGACATACCATCATTCAAGCCCTAGTCACAAGCAGACTAGACTGCAGAAACACACTCAATGCCGGAATCTCCAACCACCTCCTCCACTGACTTCAGACCATTGAGAACTCTTCAGCTAGACTCCTGCTATGTCTCCCACATTACACACACACTACACCACACCCCAGAGAAATCCACTGGCCACTGGTACACAAACACTGCCAATTCAAACTCCTCATAGATGCATACAAGACACTGCACAACATAGGACCAGTATACCTTAACTGCTGCCTTCAATTCCAACAACCCACCAAACTCCTACAGTCAGCCTCACTCTCCCTCACACACCCCTACTCCTCCTTTGTCACTCACCAGTGGATCTCCAAGTCAAATGAGAATCTCTATCCATTTGTTTCTTTGTGCTTTACTTACTCCAAATAAACTAATTTATTAAAAAAATATATATTATATGATACTTCAATGGAGTTGTTACTAAATGGTATAAAAAGTCAGTGGGCACTTCGGGTCTCTGGTGTAAGAAAGAAATCCCAATCTACCCCATGTCCCAGACTGCTATGCCAACCTCTACAGCCCTGCAAAGCACAGGCTCAAATGTTCAAAAGCAAGCCCTTTCAACCGGTATGAAGTTCCAATTAACTATCTGATTCTTTCTTTGGAAAGAGACACTCAATTTTGAGTCAGAAAAGCTTACAAAAATGTCAACGTCACATGTTTAGTTCATTTGTGGAGCGAATGCGTGTTTGGAAGTAGAACTAGGAAGGCATATTGTGAAAATAGATCGCAAAAACATGTTTTGCCAAAATATAGACTACTGTCTCCTTAAATAAATTAAATCAAACAAATCCACCTGCACATTGCCCTATAGTTAAGCACTTGGCCCCAAATATGCTAGTACTGAAGTTAGAATGCTTAAATACTATTTTACAAAGTTTATAACTGAACTATTATTAATGACATTATCATTATTTAACTCCTGACTTGGTACTCTTTAGTCTCAGAAAAAGAGAAGGATGAGTCAAGTTGTGAGCAAGTGGTTAGTAGGCTGCCTGCAAATTCGTGAAAGATATATATAAACCAATAACATATACAATAAGCTGAAAGGAAGAATTTGAAATAAGCACTGTCAGTCATTTTGGCATCTGTATAGTGAAATCATTTTAATCACATTTTCTAACACATAGTGCAGGCAGAGAATATATGCAGCAGAAGTACAAGTTTAACCACACACACACAAACAAATTAACAAAACAGCCAGTGGGAGTCAGTGGAAGTTCCACCTTGTGGACGTTTCTTGCCCTATTTTATATTACAATCATGAATATTACTTCATTGGTCTCTAATAATAGAATTAATTTTTTTTTTAAATCATCATCCCTGAAAGCAGAAGCCTGGGGCACTGATATGGTCTTGTGGGTGGAGCAGGCGCTTGGAGGTGTGCACACCAGCCACTGAACAGATTTTCCAGGTGATGTCTTAGTCCTGGTCTGAGGGCTCCAAAAT